>NC_141691.1:1745493984-1746093984 GCF_964263255.1 Lissotriton vulgaris
TCCAACCCCAGCGCAGGAAACAACGACATCACCCCATCGCAAGACCTCTGCAACTCCCTGGCTTCATACTTCCACAACAAGATCGCGGACATACACAACAGCTTCAACAACCAACCAACGCACACCATGACCGAACAACCACACCCCACCACCACCCTCCGCGCCTGGACCCCGATCAGCACCGAAGACACCATCCGCACGATGAACTCCATCCACTCCGGATCACCGACCGACCCCTGCCCTCACCACGTCTTCAACAAAGCCGACGCTGTCATCGCACCCCACCTGCGAGACATCATCAACACATCCCTCGACACCACCATCTTCCCCGAGAGCTGGAAACACGCCGAACTCAGCGCCCTACTCAAGAAACCAACAGCGGACCCCACCGACCTCAAGAATTACCGCCCCATCTCGCTCCTCCCGTTTCCAGCCAAAGTCATCGAGAAGACCGTCAACAAGCAGATGGCCGCTTTCCTCGAGACGAACGGATCCCTCGACCCCTCACAGTCCGGCTTCCGAGCCAACCACAGCACCGAGACCGCCCTCATCGCCGCCACCGACGACATCCGAGCCCTGATGGACAATGGAGAAACAGCGGCCCTCATCCTCCTAGACCTCTCCGCGGCATTCGACACGGTCTGCCACCGCACCCTAGTACGGCGCCTCAGCAACGTCGGAATCCAGGACAAGGCGCTGGAGTGGATCACCTCCTTCCTCGACGGGAGAACACAGAGAGTCCGCCTACCACCGTACAAGTCAGAGGCCACCGAAGTCATCTGCGGCGTCCCCCAAGGATCATCTCTGAGCCCCACCCTCTTCAACGTCTACATGAGCCCCCTCGCGGCCATCGTACGCAAACACAACCTCAGCATAATCTCCTACGCCGACGACACCCAGCTGATCCTCTCCCTGACCAACGACCCCGCCGCCGCCAGAGCCAACCTGCACGAAGGGATGAAAGAGGTAGCCGAGTGGATGACGACCAGCCGCCTGAAACTGAACTCGGACAAGACGGAGGTCCTCATCCTGGGCTCCTCTCCCTCCGCCTGGGACGACTCCTGGTGGCCTCCCGCCCTGGGCACCGCACCCAAACCGACAGACCATGCACGCAACCTGGGCTTCATCCTGGACTCCTCCCTCTCCATGACCAGGCAAGTCAACAACGTCTCCTCGGCATGCTTCAACATCCTACGCATGCTACGGAAGATCTTCTGGTGGATCCCCACCGAGACCAGGAAGACCGTCACCCAGGCCCTCGTCACCAGCCGACTGGACTACGGCAACGCCCTCTACGCCGGGACCACCGCCAAGCTCCAGAAGAGACTCCAGCGGATCCAGAACGCCTCAGCCAGACTCATCCTCGACATCCCACGAACCAGCCACATCTCCGGACATCTGCGAGACCTTCACTGGCTCCCCGTCAACAAAAGAATCACCTTCCGCCTCCTCACCCACGCACACAAAGCCCTACACGACCAAGGCCCGAGCTACCTCAACAGCCGAGTCAACTTCTACGCTCCCAAACGCCACCTCCGATCAGCCAACCACGCCCTCGCCGCCGTCCCCCGCATCCGAAGAGCGACTACAGGAGGAAGGTCCTTCTCCCACCTGGCCGCCAAGACCTGGAACTCCCTCCCGACCGACCTGCGCCTGACCCAAGACCACCTCTCCTTCAGGAAGAAGCTGAAGACCTGGCTGTTCGAGCAGTAGCGGCTCCCCCCCCCCCCCAGCGCCTTGAGACCCCACGGGTATGTAGCGCGCTTTATAAGTGTCACTGATTGATTGATTGATTGATTGATACACATATATCAACCACTAGCAGACCATATAATGTCCCAGACACCTCAGAGAAGGTTTGCTGGCCAGGGAGTTGGAAGCTGCTTTTCCTTTTCAGAATCTCCTAGGAGACAGACAGGCTCAATCCACACTTTGGACTACTGCAGGTAGAGGCCTCACTAACTTGAAATCTAACATTACTGTTTGAATAACACTTTACTCCCTCTGCTTGCCAAAAAACTAAGTGCACCGGCCCTAGTAAACACGGTTTAAACAGCTCACAGAAGCACCCTCTGATGTAGAATATCCCTATTGCTGGGTGGGAGGGAGGGGGAGGCAGGGGGGCTGGTTTTACTTGCTTGTGAACACAAAATGGTGGCTGGGGGTGCACTGTTTTAATATACAGGTCTTAGCACAGAGCAAAGGAGAAATATGGAGGGAAAACAGATTTGTCACCAAGGAATGAGAGGGAAAAACTACAGAGGTTGGACTTCAAATCCCACAATTCAACACGTTAAATGGGAGCTATCATGGGCAGGGAAAACCACAAGTTTAAAACACAAAACAGGTGATAAAATAGGTAATCACAGGCAGGTCAAAACTACAATTTTAAACTGTAACAACCACACGCGAAGACAGTAATCACAGAAAGGGAAAATCCTTTTTTAAACAACGTTTTGTTTTGGGAAGAGACAGTGACCATATGCGTTCAACAAAAATTAGGGAGGGTCTAAGGGCAGGTTTACCGACCAACCAGATATGAGCCCCAACCACAATAAATCACAACAAATAATATCTGGGGGTCAAAGAAAGGAGTCAGTAAGTCTGGCAGGAAGGACCACTATACCAAACGCATGCTGGGCAGTACCGGTGAAAAATAATATTTAGTGAATGGTCAAGTCGAGACTCAAGAGTACATGGAGAAAAATGTATTGTTCCCATCAGAAGCCACACTGTACCGCCCTTGTTGTCATCATATGGGATCTCCTTACCCAGGAGGCAAGACGGCCAGTAACTGATTACCGTGACCGAAATGTGATGTGAGGGCAGGACAGAAGGGTATGGTGGTGGCTAATGAAAAAAAGCAGTGTAAAGTGATTGAAGTGGAAAAGTGAAGGGTAATTATAAAATTAGGTGAATGGGTGGAAAAAAGAAATTTTATTAATATCCCCCAAACTCTAAGATTAAAAGGCAGGTGTGGGTGCAGGTTTTAAATAATAACCGCACTTAATGGTGGTCGACATGTTTCTGCATTATACAAGATTTTCTCAATGCATTCCTCAGGACCAGAAAACGGTACACTACTGCTTTATAAAAGAATGAATAAATATCACCTGGACATCCAGGCGTGCTCAACCGTATACTGTCAGTGCAAAATGGCAAGGGATCCAACATGTAAAACAAACAGACAAACAAACAGGGAAACAAATACAGCACTAAATGTTATTTACATTGTTACTGTTTGTATTCATAATGGCAGTGCAATATGTGCGATCATACTAGGACAACATTTCCAGTGTAAACTCACCCTATATGTAGGTTGAGGAGCTTCACCCCACCTGGCTGCAGCGCAGGTAAAAGGAGCACCGCTCTGTGAATAATCAGAGCGATTAGTGATGTGACACTATGACGAAAAAAGAGTGTACTTCGAGATAAGAGGTAATCAAAACCTCTTGTAAAATCAAATGGTGACCAAGCCAGGCATAACCGCCGTAATCTATCACAATCCGTAAGGATAACTACCAAGCAAAGACAAGTTATGCAAGAGAAAGCGCTCCGTGTCGATTTAAAAATCGCATACACACGCTTCATATTTTTGATGGCGGAGTGGCCTCTAGCGGCGTATCCGCGCAGGGAAAGAACCAAAACCACGCGCCTAGCGTTCACTCACCTATCCGTCGGTGTCTCCAGGCAGTCTTCAGTACTGCTCGGGGGGGCGCCGAATGCGGAATGAGGTAATGTTTTGTATGGTTCTAACTCTACAAACAACACGTGACCCGAGCCGTCACGTGATGTTGGGGATTATGGGAGATGTAGTTCGTTACCCAGTTCTACCTCGATTGTATGGAAGAAGGTATTAAAGTATCGTACCATGTGTTTTGCAATATCACAGTATCGAGACTGTCATGGCATTGGTAATTTGGTATGTGTGTACTGGGGTGCAGTTGCTAGATGGCTTGCAGACAAAATATTAGACGATGCGTAATGGCATTTTATAGAGCACCACTCAAAGGGACATCTTACAGAACCACAATCAGAGGGACATCCAGGGTATGGGCTCATTGAGGCCCTCTTTGTCACTGTTGATGCGGTATACCCACTTCTGTTCGATCTTGAACAGAAAACGGCTGACATCCGCACACGAATCAGGAATGTGCGGTTGCTCGAGAACTGTCCAATAGAACTCCTCTGGGCCATGACCCTTTTCCAGGAAATGTGCGGTCAGTCTGGTGGCTTGTTTACGACATCGCACCGTGCTCTTATGTTCCTGAATGCGAGTCCGTACCTTTCTGGTTGTCATACCCACATACTTCAGTTGGCACGGACATTTGATCAAATAAATCAAGTTACTGCTGTTACAGTTCGTAAACTTGTTTTGTGTCCATGGGCGATTAGTGCCAATGTCGACCTCAGTGGATTTATTGGTCTGGGGACAGACGGTACAATTCCCGCAGGGGTGGTGTCCGACCACGGGTGGTAAGTCCCATAGGGTTCCCACTTGCCTACCTTCCTTGCTACGTGGGCGTGTGTGGACCAGTTGATCTTTCAGATTCCTGCCTCTTTTGTATGCGAACATGGGCTGGGGAATGTCGTCCCCTCCAGTTTTAAGGATGGACCAGTGTCTTTTTATAATTTTCTGCAACTGGTTGGATCGGCAGTTAAAGGTGTTGACAAAGGCAATCCGATCTGTTTTCTCCTTTGGAGGGTGGATTTCTAGTAGAGCATCCCTATGATTGTTAGAGGCCCTCTTTTTTGACCTGCGGATGATTTTTTTGGGATATTGTTTCTCCTTTAGTTGTTCCTCCAAACCTTTGGAGTGTACCTCAAAGGATTCCTTTTTAGAGCAGTTCCTCTGTACCCTGAGGAACTGACCAAAGGGTAGGTTGTCCCTCAGAGCTCGTGGATGGCAGCTATCATATCGCAACAATGCGTTCTTGGCCATGGGTTTGCGATACAGCTCTGATTCAATGCCGGTAGGAGTCGCGTGCAGTTTCAGGTCTAGGAAAGCCAGAGATGTTCTGCTGTGCTCGATGGTAAACTTAAGATATGCATTCTTGCTATTCAACCAGACGTGAAAAGACATGAGGTCTTCTTCAGTGCCACGCCAAACCACTAGAATGTCATCAATATAGCGTTTCCATATACATATTGATGGTAAATATGGATTGGTGGTTGTGAGGACATTCTGTTGTTCAAAGTGGTGCACGTACAAGTTCGCCAGACTCGGCGCGAAAACACTGCCCATGCTGGTTCCGGACGTTTGCAGGTAGAATGTGTCCTCAAACCGGAAGTAGTTCTCCTTCATTGCAATTTCTGCTAAGTGCATGATGAAGGGTATTGGTGTCATGGAAAGATGGTTACTTTGCTCCAGAAGTGTACCCACTACTTCTAGGGTCTCTGTTTGGGGGATCGATGTGTATAGAGACTCAACATCGAACGATACTAGGATGTCTGTTTCGATGTTGTATTGTATCGTTGGAAGGAGTCTTAGGACATCTTTAGTGTCTTGGAGAAAGGTAGGCATTGCTTTGACCATTGGGTTAAGAAAGTGGTCCACAAAAGTTGAGAGGGGTTCTAATACCGACCCAATGCCTGATATAATAGGCCTACCGGGTGGTGGCCTCAGGGGCTTGTGCACTTTAGGAAGGCAGTAAAAATATGGAACTGTAGGGTGTTTGGTAACCAGATACTGTCCTTCCTGTGATGTTATCCATCCTTCACTCGTGGCTTCCTCTACTAAGGCGCTTATTCTGGTTTGTAGCGCTTCAGTAGGATCCAATCTCAACGGTAGGTAGGATTTGCGGTCACTTAGTTGCCGGAGGCACTCATTTCTATACACCTCAGTGTCTAGAATCACGGTTGCTCCGCCTTTATCGGCCGGCTTGATGGTGATATTGTCATTCGAAGTGAGTGAGCGCAAGGCTTGTTGCTCATCTTTGGAAAGATTCATGAAAGGCTTGACATCTCTTCTGTATAGGTCTGCAACGTCATTTTCTACAGCTGCTTCAAAGGTCAGAACTTTGGGGGGTAAGGTGGCACTTGGTGGATTGAACGAGGAAGGTCTCTTCAAGCCAGTGTTCTTGTCAATGGCAATGGTTTCCAAAGCGTTCGATTTTGCGAAAAAATAGTGCAACCTTATTTTTCTAAATAGCTTGGACAATTCAATTTGTGCCAGGAATGGATCGCCTTTTTGGGTCGCCACGAATCCTAGGCCTTTGTTTAAGAGGTGTTCCTCATTGGTGGACAGCGAGTGTGAGCTGAGGTTAATCACGATGCTGTCGGGTTGCTTGTTCCCGCAGCGTCTTGGGGGACCTTCTTCCCGCTGCGCAGATCCATCCTCGATTGTTGCGGGGTGTTCGTGTCCGAGTTCCAATGGACTTGTTGTGGCGTTGTCCCTTGTCTCCTCCTGCCTCGGCCTCGTCTCTGGCCAAAACCTAAAAAAGGAAACGATCCAGGGCCTTGTTGCATCTGTGGTGGGCAGAAGGGCGGGCCCATTTGCGGAGGGCAGTTTGGTCCCATCATCCAAGGGTTAATAGGCCACCATGGTTGGAAATTGCCAAAGTTCTGTGGTTGATTTCTCCAATTTCTCCTGTTGCCGCGACCCCTAGGGGTTTGGTTGGACGATCCGGTCTGTGATGTGTCTGAGTCACTGGATGTCCCATCTGAACTAGAGGTACCATATGTGGAGCCTCCCTTTCTGCCACTGTGATTGAAGGTAGGTGCTGTAGTAGTAGAAGTAGTGGGTACACTTCTGGAGCAAAGTAACCATCTTTCCATGACACCAATACCCTTCATCATGCACTTAGAAGAAATTGCAATGAAGGAGAACTACTTCCGGTTTGAGGACACATTCTACCTGCAAACGTCCGGAACCAGCATGGGCAGTGTTTTCGCGCCGAGTCTGGCGAACTTGTACGTGCACCACTTTGAACAACAGAATGTCCTCACAACCACCAATCCATATTTACCATCAATATGTATATGGAAACGCTATATTGATGACATTCTAGTGGTTTGGCGTGGCACTGAAGAAGATCTCATGTCTTTTCACGTCTGGTTGAATAGCAAGAATGCATATCTTAAGTTTACCATCGAGCACAGCAGAACATCTCTGGCTTTCCTAGACCTGAAACTGCACGCGACTCCTACCGGCATTGAATCGGAGCTGTATCGCAAACCCATGGCCAAGAACGCATTGTTGCGATATGATAGCTGCCATCCACGAGCTCTGAGGGACAACCTACCCTTTGGTCAGTTCCTCAGGGTACAGAGGAACTGCTCTAAAAAGGAATCCTTTGAGGTACACTCCAAAGGTTTGGAGGAACAACTAAAGGAGAAACAATATCCCAAAAAAATCATCCGCAGGTCAAAAAAGAGGGCCTCTAACAATCATAGGGATGCTCTACTAGAAATCCACCCTCCAAAGGAGAAAACAGATCGGATTGCCTTTGTCAACACCTTTAACTGCCGATCCAACCAGTTGCAGAAAATTATAAAAAGACACTGGTCCATCCTTAAAACTGGAGGGGACGACATTCCCCAGCCCATGTTCGCATACAAAAGAGGCAGGAATCTGAAAGATCAACTGGTCCACACACGCCCACGTAGCAAGGAAGGTAGGCAAGTGGGAACCCTATGGGACTTACCACCCGTGGTCGGACACCACCCCTGCGGGAATTGTACCGTCTGTCCCCAGACCAATAAATCCACTGAGGTCGACATTGGCACTAATCGCCCATGGACACAAAACAAGTTTACGAACTGTAACAGCAGTAACTTGATTTATTTGATCAAATGTCCGTGCCAACTGAAGTATGTGGGTATGACAACCAGAAAGGTACGGACTCGCATTCAGGAACATAAGAGCACGGTGCGATGTCGTAAACAAGCCACCAGACTGACCGCACATTTCCTGGAAAAGGGTCATGGCCCAGAGGAGTTCTATTGGACAGTTCTCGAGCAACCGCACATTCCTGATTCGTGTGCGGATGTCAGCCGTTTTCTGTTCAAGATCGAACAGAAGTGGGTATACCGCATCAACAGTGACAAAGAGGGCCTCAATGAGCCCATACCCTGGATGTCCCTCTGATTGTGGTTCTGTAAGATGTCCCTTTGAGTGGTGCTCTATAAAATGCCATTACGCATCGTCTAATATTTTGTCTGCAAGCCATCTAGCAACTGCACCCCAGTACACACATACCAAATTACCAATGCCATGACAGTCTCGATACTGTGATATTGCAAAACACATGGTACGATACTTTAATACCTTCTTCCATACAATTGAGGTAGAACTGGGTAACGAACTACATCTCCCATAATCCCCAACATCACGTGACGGCTCGGGTCACGTGTTGTTTGTAGAGTTAGAACCATACAAAACATTACCTCATTCCGCATTCGGCGCCCCCCCGAGCAGTACTGAAGACTGCCTGGAGACACCGACGGATAGGTGAGTGAACGCTAGGCGCGTGGTTTTGGTTCTTTCCCTGCGCGGATACGCCGCTAGAGGCCACTCCGCCATCAAAAATATGAAGCGTGTGTATGCGATTTTTAAATCGACACGGAGCGCTTTCTCTTGCATAACTTGTCTTTGCTTGGTAGTTATCCTTACGGATTGTGATAGATTACGGCGGTTATGCCTGGCTTGGTCACCATTTGATTTTACAAGAGGTTTTGATTACCTCTTATCTCGAAGTACACTCTTTTTTCGTCATAGTGTCACATCACTAATCGCTCTGATTATTCACAGAGCGGTGCTCCTTTTACCTGCGCTGCAGCCAGGTGGGGTGAAGCTCCTCAACCTACATATAGGGTGAGTTTACACTGGAAATGTTGTCCTAGTATGATCGCACATATTGCACTGCCATTATGAATACAAACAGTAACAATGTAAATAACATTTAGTGCTGTATTTGTTTCCCTGTTTGTTTGTCTGTTTGTTTTACATGTTGGATCCCTTGCCATTTTGCACTGACAGTATACGGTTGAGCACGCCTGGATGTCCAGGTGATATTTATTCATTCTTTTATAAAGCAGTAGTGTACCGTTTTCTGGTCCTGAGGAATGCATTGAGAAAATCTTGTATAATGCAGAAACATGTCGACCACCATTAAGTGCGGTTATTATTTAAAACCTGCACCCACACCTGCCTTTTAATCTTAGGGTTTGGGGGATATTAATAAAATTTCTTTTTTCCACCCATTCACCTAATTTTATAATTACCCTTCACTTTTCCACTTCAATCACTTTACACTGCTTTTTTTCATTAGCCACCACCATACCCTTCTGTCCTGCCCTCACATCACATTTCGGTCACGGTAATCAGTTACTGGCCGTCTTGCCTCCTGGGTAAGGAGATCCCATATGATGACAACAAGGGCGGTACAGTGTGGCTTCTGATGGGAACAATACATTTTTCTCCATGTACTCTTGAGTCTCGACTTGACCATTCACTAAATATTATTTTTCACCGGTACTGCCCAGCATGCGTTTGGTATAGTGGTCCTTCCTGCCAGACTTACTGACTCCTTTCTTTGACCCCCAGATATTATTTGTTGTGATTTATTGTGGTTGGGGCTCATATCTGGTTGGTCGGTAAACCTGCCCTTAGACCCTCCCTAATTTTTGTTGAACGTGTTACTAGTACAGCCAAGGCTGTGGGTCTTTTTAATTCTGGTTGACTATTTTGGTCACCAATGCAATAGAGTGTACTTCGAGAATCTCGCCTGGTGGTGTGACCGCCTCACCTGTCCTTCCAAACGATGGCTACAAACTGGGGTTTAGCATTTGAAAGTGCTGAAGTACAAAATATTTTAGATGAAAATCCTAGTCTTTTAGACAATGTCCCTATTCCACCCCAAGCAGCAAACAATGATGACAGCTGGAATAAAGTCCTAATTCTAAAGAAATCCCACTCCAGAACTTCCGTCCATGGTATTATCATGGCACAGTACCTCCGAGGCAACTGTGCTCCCACAGGCCTCATCGTCAACAATGCACCACGCCTTTTCCTTGACGACAAACAATTTCTTAAAGATTGGGCCTTGATAGCATGGAGGTGTACGAGGGACTGGTTGGTTCTGATCATTAAAACCGCGAAAAGAATAGCGGATACCATCCTGATTGAGATTCAGGTCCTTGAGGGCCATATAAAAACCTCTTTAAAGAGTGGACAATTTAAAAAGGGACAGGATGATACTGATAAGAGCAACAAAGATTTTAAAGAATCTATCTTATCTACAAAACTAGAGAAGTTTAAAAAGGATTTGGCAAAATTCTCAATGGAGAAAGTATATCCATACAGTAGTGACACCTATACAGCACCTACCTTCAATCACAGTGGCAGAAAGGGAGGCTCCACATATGGTACCTCTAGTTCAGATGGGACATCCAGTGACTCAGACACATCACAGACCGGATCGTCCAACCAAACCCCTAGGGGTCGCGGCAACAGGAGAAATTGGAGAAATCAACCACAGAACTTTGGCAATTTCCAACCATGGTGGCCTATTAACCCTTGGATGATGGGACCAAACTGCCCTCCGCAAATGGGCCCGCCCTTCTGCCCACCACAGATGCAACAAGGCCCTGGATCGTTTCCTTTTTTAGGTTTTGGCCAGAGACGAGGCCGAGGCAGGAGGAGACAAGGGACAACGCCACAACAAGTCCATTGGAACTCGGACACGAACACCCCGCAACAATCGAGGATGGATCTGCGCAGCGGGAAGAAGGTCCCCCAAGACGCTGCGGGAACAAGCAACCCGACAGCATCGTGATTAACCTCAGCTCACACTCGCTGTCCACCAATGAGGAACACCTCTTAAACAAAGGCCTAGGATTCGTGGCGACCCAAAAAGGCGATCCATTCCTGGCACAAATTGAATTGTCCAAGCTATTTAGAAAAATAAGGTTGCACTATTTTTTCGCAAAATCGAACGCTTTGGAAACCATTGCCATTGACAAGAACACTGGCTTGAAGAGACCTTCCTCGTTCAATCCACCAAGTGCCACCTTACCCCCCAAAGTTCTGACCTTTGAAGCAGCTGTAGAAAATGACGTTGCAGACCTATACAGAAGAGATGTCAAGCCTTTCATGAATCTTTCCAAAGATGAGCAACAAGCCTTGCGCTCACTCACTTCGAATGACAATATCACCATCAAGCCGGCCGATAAAGGCGGAGCAACCGTGATTCTAGACACTGAGGTGTATAGAAATGAGTGCCTCCGGCAACTAAGTGACCGCAAATCCTACCTACCGTTGAGATTGGATCCTACTGAAGCGCTACAAACCAGAATAAGCGCCTTAGTAGAGGAAGCCACGAGTGAAGGATGGATAACATCACAGGAAGGACAGTATCTGGTTACCAAACACCCTACAGTTCCATATTTTTACTGCCTTCCTAAAGTGCACAAGCCCCTGAGGCCACCACCCGGTAGGCCTATTATATCAGGCATTGGGTCGGTATTAGAACCCCTCTCAACTTTTGTGGACCACTTTCTTAACCCAATGGTCAAAGCAATGCCTACCTTTCTCCAAGACACTAAAGATGTCCTAAGACTCCTTCCAACGATACAATACAACATCGAAACAGACATCCTAGTATCGTTCGATGTTGAGTCTCTATACACATCGATCCCCCAAACAGAGACCCTAGAAGTAGTGGGTACACTTCTGGAGCAAAGTAACCATCTTTCCATGACACCAATACCCTTCATCATGCACTTAGCAGAAATTGCAATGAAGGAGAACTACTTCCGGTTTGAGGACACATTCTACCTGCAAACGTCCGGAACCAGCATGGGCAGTGTTTTCGCGCCGAGTCTGGCGAACTTGTACGTGCACCACTTTGAACAACAGAATGTCCTCACAACCACCAATCCATATTTACCATCAATATGTATATGGAAACGCTATATTGATGACATTCTAGTGGTTTGGCGTGGCACTGAAGAAGACCTCATGTCTTTTCACGTCTGGTTGAATAGCAAGAATGCATATCTTAAGTTTACCATCGAGCACAGCAGAACATCTCTGGCTTTCCTAGACCTGAAACTGCACGCGACTCCTACCGGCATTGAATCGGAGCTGTATCGCAAACCCATGGCCAAGAACGCATTGTTGCGATATGATAGCTGCCATCCACGAGCTCTGAGGGACAACCTACCCTTTGGTCAGTTCCTCAGGGTACAGAGGAACTGCTCTAAAAAGGAATCCTTTGAGGTACACTCCAAAGGTTTGGAGGAACAACTAAAGGAGAAACAATATCCCAAAAAAATCATCCGCAGGTCAAAAAAGAGGGCCTCTAACAATCATAGGGATGCTCTACTAGAAATCCACCCTCCAAAGGAGAAAACAGATCGGATTGCCTTTGTCAACACCTTTAACTGCCGATCCAACCAGTTGCAGAAAATTATAAAAAGACACTGGTCCATCCTTAAAACTGGAGGGGACGACATTCCCCAGCCTATGTTCGCATACAAAAGAGGCAGGAATCTGAAAGATCAACTGGTCCACACACGCCCACGTAGCAAGGAAGGTAGGCAAGTGGGAACCCTATGGCACTTACCACCCGTGGTCGGACACCACCCCTGCGGGAATTGTACCGTCTGTCCCCAGACCAATAAATCCACTGAGGTCGACATTGGCACTAATCGCCCATGGACACAAAACAAGTTTACGAACTGTAACAGCAGTAACTTGATTTATTTGATCAAATGTCCGTGCCAACTGAAGTATGTGGGTATGACAACCAGAAAGGTACGGACTCGCATTCAGGAACATAAGAGCACGGTGCGATGTCGTAAACAAGCCACCAGACTGACCGCACATTTCCTGGAAAAGGGTCATGGCCCAGAGGAGTTCTATTGGACAGTTCTCGAGCAACCGCACATTCCTGATTCGTGTGCGGATGTCAGCCGTTTTCTGTTCAAGATCGAACAGAAGTGGGTATACCGCATCAACAGTGACAAAGAGGGCCTCAATGAGCCCATACCCTGGATGTCCCTCTGATTGTGGTTCTGTAAGATGTCCCTTTGAGTGGTGCTCTATAAAATGCCATTACGCATCGTCTAATATTTTGTCTGCAAGCCATCTAGCAACTGCACCCCAGTACACACATACCAAATTACCAATGCCATGACAGTCTCGATACTGTGATATTGCAAAACACATGGTACAATACTTTAATACCTTCTTCCATACAATCGAGGTAGAACTGGGTAACGAACTACATCTCCCATAATCCCCAACATCACGTGACGGCTCGGGTCACGTGTTGTTTGTAGAGTTAGAACCATACAAAACATTACCTCATTCCGCATTCGGCGCCCCCCCGAGCAGTACTGAAGACTGCCTGGAGACACCGACGGATAGGTGAGTGAACGCTAGGCGCGTGGTTTTGGTTCTTTCCCTGCGCGGATACGCCGCTAGAGGCCACTCCGCCATCAAAAATATGAAGCGTGTGTATGCGATTTTTAAATCGACACGGAGCGCTTTCTCTTGCATAACTTGTCTTTGCTTGGTAGTTATCCTTACGGATTGTGATAGATTACGGCGGTTATGCCTGGCTTGGTCACCATTTGATTTTACAAGAGGTTTTGATTACCTCTTATCTCGAAGTACACTCTTTTTTCGTCATAGTGTCACATCACTAATCGCTCTGATTATTCACAGAGCGGTGCTCCTTTTACCTGCGCTGCAGCCAGGTGGGGTGAAGCTCCTCAACCTACATATAGGGTGAGTTTACACTGGAAATGTTGTCCTAGTATGATCGCACATATTGCACTGCCATTATGAATACAAACAGTAACAATGTAAATAACATTTAGTGCTGTATTTGTTTCCCTGTTTGTTTGTCTGTTTGTTTTACATGTTGGATCCCTTGCCATTTTGCACTGACAGTATACGGTTGAGCACGCCTGGATGTCCAGGTGATATTTATTCATTCTTTTATAAAGCAGTAGTGTACCGTTTTCTGGTCCTGAGGAATGCATTGAGAAAATCTTGTATAATGCAGAAACATGTCGACCACCATTAAGTGCGGTTATTATTTAAAACCTGCACCCACACCTGCCTTTTAATCTTAGGGTTTGGGGGATATTAATAAAATTTCTTTTTTCCACCCATTCACCTAATTTTATAATTACCCTTCACTTTTCCACTTCAATCACTTTACACTGCTTTTTTTCATTAGCCACCACCATACCCTTCTGTCCTGCCCTCACATCACATTTCGGTCACGGTAATCAGTTACTGGCCGTCTTGCCTCCTGGGTAAGGAGATCCCATATGATGACAACAAGGGCGGTACAGTGTGGCTTCTGATGGGAACAATACATTTTTCTCCATGTACTCTTGAGTCTCGACTTGACCATTCACTAAATATTATTTTTCACCGGTACTGCCCAGCATGCGTTTGGTATAGTGGTCCTTCCTGCCAGACTTACTGACTCCTTTCTTTGACCCCCAGATATTATTTGTTGTGATTTACAGTGACCATATGGCCAATAAACTAGAATTGATGGATGACATCTGGCCATCTTTCACTGAGTAGTAAGCTCGTTATCATTTACACCAGATAGTAACTTTCAGGTGCTTACAATTAAATGCGTATGGCAGGAAGACCAATGTCATAGTTGTCTGACGCACAGCATATGCACCTAAGGTCCAATGCATGTTTGGGGGCCATCTGTTAAATGCACTAGACAGAAGGCATCCAAAACAAGAACAGGTTTGTGGCACATGTCTACCTTTATGTGCTGCAGCAGTTTGAAAGTTGAAAAAGAGTTTCTTAGAGAATGAGAGTCTGAGACCTGGCAGGTAAAGTACTGTGGAAGAAGGCACAATGGTATGTGTTAATCGAACAACCAAATAAAATGGGTGATATGTGAGAAAAAAAGGGTTTTGTTACATTGCAGAATATCTATAAATCCTTGTTCAAAACTTCATAATAAAAAGCCAATATTTATCTATTACAAAGACTGTATCAAATAGCATTTGCTAGGATCTATTTGTGATTTGCTGTACAAATATCACGTTACAAAAGGGGGTGGTGATGGACGGAGCATCTGAATCAATCAAACACTCACACCCAGTCAAAAGATCTGGGTTTAATCCATCACTGTTCTTTAGCCCACTCTGCCACCCCAGTTCAGACATGGCTATATGCAAATCAGTCTGACCCTGTGCCTCATGGGAACAGTCCAGCCCGAACTGCCAAGCCATGTCTTCCCTGGACCGGAAACAAGCTTCCAAGAACCGGTTTCTGGCATTCCAGCCGTCTTCAGTCCGGCTTGCTTGAATCCAGTGGCAAAGTGAGCAAGGGACTCACGTCTGAGCATACCCTGCCACACTTATGGAGGCCAAAAGTGGTACAAAAGGGGGCGGTGATGGCAGGAGCATCTGAATCAATCAAACACTCACACCCAGTCAAAAGATCTGGGTTTAATCCATCACCGTTCTTTAGCCCACTCTGCCACCCCAGTTCAGACATGGCTATATGCAAATCAGTCTGACCCTGTGCCTCATGGGAACAGTCCAGCCAGAACTGCCAAGCCATGTCTTCCCTGGACCGGAAACAAGCTTCCAAGAACCGGTTTCTGGCATTCCAGCCGTCTTCAGCCCGGCTTGCTTGAATCCAGTGGCAAAGTGAGCAAGGGACTCACGTCTGAGCATACCCTGCCACACTTATGGCGGCCAAAAGCGGTACAAAAGGGGGTGGTGATGGACGGAGCATCTGAATCAATCAAACACTCACACCCAGTCAAAAGATCTGGGTTTAATCCATCACCGTTCTTTAGCCCACTCTGCCACCCCAGTTCAGACATGGCTATATGTTTAGTACTACGAAGTCCCAGTCTGTGGCAGAAACCACTGTGCTCATGTGTCATTATTTGAAACTTTTATTACGCACAACATAAGTAGGCTGGTTCAAAATGCCCAAAAAGGTTTCAAAATATAGATTTTAGTAATACACAGGCTGCACGTAGTGAAATTTCTTTTTACATAACTGTCCTTTAAAAGCGCACAGATCAGTTACCAGCTGCGCTGAGTAAGTTACTAGCTCAGCTGGTAACACCCTTGAATAGCTCTCAAAAAGAATAAATCTTCTAGTGGCATATAATGTATAAACATAGGGAGAAAGAGGGGGGAGGGAGGGATGCGACGGAAGCTTAATTTGTGAACTGACTAAGAAACTCTAAGATGGAAAGCATGTAACTTGTAATATACTGCAATGGGTGCGTAATTAAATTGTTGAATTCTGAACATGTTGATAAAAAGAATTTTAAAAAAAGAATAAATCTGCGTCATCTGGAAGCTTCAAGTGATTCCATCAATTAAAACTGAATAAAGTCAATACCGCTTTCAAGCAGCCTTTACATTTGCTTTTTTTCAGGCAAGCATGCACAGTGGCAAGAAGGCTTGTTTAGTTGTCTTGCCCTTCTTCGATTTCACAGCACAAGAGACTCTGCATTGCACTTCTGCTGGAGCACTCAACTGTCGTAATTAATCTTGTAATTTCACAAAAAGTAGGGGAACTATTTTTCTTGAATTAAAACAATAATGGTACATCATGTTTCTCAGATCCCGCCCACTTCGACAATTGACAGACACACATATCTGCACCACCAGGACAACCAGAAAATCCTGGACAGAATGGAAAACCACAAAAAAAGAAGTTTGGGCCATGTGGATATCAGCACTTCCAACTCTCTACCCGATGCTCCGGTGTAGGAAAATAGGATCTACGTCTATGGTTACCCCCAGTTTTTGCCTGGTGCTAAGCTATATTTGACTGGTTTGACTGGGAACCTGCTACTCAGAACCCCAGGCTATCTGCTTTATCCCTAAATTGTCGTGTTTAGTACTTAGGTACATCCCAGATTGGATACTGGGGTACCCTTATAAGACCCTAGAAATGATACTAAGGCGCCCAGGGCATAGGTACCCCAGAGGTCTCCCATGGGTTGAAGCATGTAATATGTCACCCATGAGAAACCATTCAAAATGGAACTACAGGCCTGCCATTTCAGCCTGTGTTAAGTTGATGCTAGCACCACTGACTAAAGATATAGGTGTACTATATCTAGGGTCACTGCACTTAAAACCTATAAGTCACCCCTCTAGCAGCACTTTGCAATCCTGAAGGCAGGGTGCTTGGTTCTAAGTGAGAGGGTGTCCTGCATGATCAGAACACCCCTACAGCCTACAGTCCATTCTCCCGGGTTGTCAGTAAAGCAGCCATTTACCATACAGAGGGGCATCGTGTAATTATGCGATTACTATCTCGAAACTGGCTGCAACAAATCCTATCATGTTTGGTATCAAATATGTTGGAATCATACCTTCCACACCTTAAGCGGTGTGGGAGGTATGATTCCATGCACTGGAAGATCCCTCCGTTAGGCTCTCCATGTCCCTGGTACCAGTCTTCCAGAACCGGACAGCACAAAATGTTTGCTGCCGACCAGAGACACGGTTCTGCCCTCCTGCTGCAGAGTCAGGCTTGAGAAGGGGAAGGCAGAACAATAGTCATCCTGTCACAGGGAGGTGTGACCAACTCCCAGACCGGATTTAGTGTATTGGGACAGGGTGGGTGCGCTTGCCAGCGCCACTCAATCTGCATGTAGTGCACATTTGGTGTCCCCATGCATAGTCCAGTTCAAGCCAGTCCTGGGAGCCATAGGCTCCTTTTATGGCGCAAAACTGGACAAAGGACATAGGAGTAACCTCCCTCTGTCCAGGCTCTTCCCTGGGAGGGTCCCCTAAATCTTCCCAACGCTTTCCCTAGGGTACTCAAGGGCTTACCTGGGTGTAGGTCCCTAGATTTGTTGTGGGATAAGATTCAGATCGCTCGTGGGGGTTGACCTGAACCCCTGTGCACCGCGTTCAACTTGCAGTTGCAAAGGCTTGTTCCAAGAAAATCTTCGGGCTCCAAGTAGGCCCAACCTTAAGCAACTCCCCTGGCCAGAATCTTCAGCCACACCGCATCGTGTGCATTATGGCCTGCATCTTTTGGTGAGTAGCTTGAGGTCCTCTCGCGAATCCATTGCCTCCGGCCTGTGAGTTCATTTGAGGGTTGCCTTTGTTTCTCTTGGGCTCCCCCAATTGCTTGAGGCCTGCCCTGACTCTCCTGCTTATGGTGAGTCCCCTGGTCCTTGCTGGTCCCGACATTGCACCTTCTTCGACTTCTGCCTGGGTTACATTTGCCAAGGCTTGTTGATGCTCCTACCGGACACTAACCCCTCTGCAATCGACATCCAGCATGGGATAGCTCATGTATGGCTCCTGGACTTTCTCTTATTATTAAGATTTTTGAGAGAGACCCCTTAAAACCAGGGGGATAGGGTACTGACACACAGTGTAAACAAGTTTTTCCCTTGGCTAAGTTCAATAGCTATTGAAGCCCAAATACTCGTCTTGGACACAAGCAACTAAAAGGTTAAATCATAAACATGGCAACATTCTTTGTATGAAAGTATAAAAGATATTTTATTAAAACAATTGACAATTCCGGACCATATGGACATAACACTTCATAAAAATAGAGTCAAGGAAGGCTCTATACGTAGATTATAAAAACATCATTACATGATTAAAAAACATGACAAAAACATGTGCATATAGCATTAAACAGACAATTAATCAAAAGGAAGACCTACTCAAGTTCAGTACAGACATAAAGGAAAGATGTTTGGGGGAAAGAAACAAAACAGACACAGACAATCACAATTTGTCATTGGATGTTGCACATTAAATATCCCATCTAACTCAAACCCTGACCCGACTTGTTCTCGATGTTCGTGGGGCGAGTTCGGTTGTTTAATTGTGCACTAGTATGCGTTGACGCGTTTCGATGGTCTTTTTAAATGAATGCCATCTTTATCAAGACTTGTAAATCTTGTTTGTTACTCTCCTACAATGGCACTGGATGGTTGCCTGTGTACATAGATCCTGTTGATAAATATATTAAAGTAAATATGTTGCATAAAATTACAGATTGTTTACACTGTGAATATTTCTTTAGTTATGCTCAACATTTGTTAGCTCTTGTTGTCCTAGTATGCCATTTCTGTTTTACATTTATGCTATGCACAAGGTTAACATTCATTAGTCAAATATACCTTGTTTTTATACCACCCTTGCATAATTCCTAGGCACGTACTTAGGACAACAAGAGCTAACAAATGTTGAGCATAACTAAAGAAATATTCACAGTGTAAACAACCGAACTCGCCCCACGAACATCGAGAACAAGTCGTAATGATGTTTTTATAATCTACGTATAGAGCCTTCCTTGACTCTATTTTTATGAAGTGTTATGTCCATATGGTCCGGAATTGTCAATTGTTTTAATAAAATATCTTTTATACTTTCATACAAAGAATGTTGCCATGTTTATGATTTAACCTTTTAGTTGCTTGTGTCCAAGACGAGTATTTGGGCTTTAATAGCTATTGAACTTAGCCAAGGGAAAAACTTGTTTACACTCCTGGACTTTCTCACCATCACCTGGTCCTCACAGCTGCAGAGTCAAGGTCCTCATCACCCACCCTGCAACACCCGACATCGGATGGTATTCGTCTTGCAAGTCTCCTGGTCACTCCTGAGAGACTTAGACTCTGACCCCTCTGCTTGCAGGTACTTCTCGTACAGAATCAACTTTTGGATTCCACTGGACACTTTCTTCTCTTCCAGCAGCAGCACTTTCCTGAAGTCCTCCATTGGAAACTACGGTGGTTTCCGACACCATTTCACACGTATGCATCTAGCTTCCCTGCTGTAGGTTTAGGTTTATGTTTATTTTAGTTTTATATAGCGCTGGCTAGACCCGGAGGGAAGAGAGAGCTTTAGATAATGTTCCACAGAATTACAAAATTACATCAGTTACAAGTTGCAACAGTTACAGGAAAACATTTCAAGAGCGTAGGAAGACGAAATAAATGGAGCTTAGTAGGGTGAGGGGGGAGAAAAGGTGTAGGAGGGAGAAAGGATGGAGATAGGATGGATTGAGAGATGAAGGAGAGTCTGCCCAAAGTCCAGCTGGGTAGGTGACGGTCGAGGGGGAAGTCCATAGCCCATCTCCTCTACAGCTATCAGGTAGCTCCACCGGGCATCAGTCAAGCAGCTAGGTCTCAATGAGTAAACAATTAGAGAGCAAAGAGGAGGGATAAATGGAGCATAGAGGAGAAAGTGGGTGGAGAAAGGGGTAGGAGGTGAAGTATGACAGTGAGACGAGGTAAGGTCTGCCCAATCTCTGGGTGGGTAGGTGACGCCCGCAGACCATCTACTCAATTGCTATCACGTAGCTCCACCGGGAATCGGCCAAAAAGCTAGGTCTACACGGTCGATGGCCACCATATTTGCTCATCCAGTGAGGTCCAAAAAGATTCAGGACCAAAACGGAGGCTCAATTGGCCACAAGAAGTGATCCTGCTTGCAAGCAAAGCAGAGAAGTTAAAACCCAGAGGCAATCTACTACTGTTCCAAGATGGCCGCTGTCTTTGCTCAACTAGTGAGGAGGTTTGTGGAAATCCATCCTTTATTTTCATGGTTGGGTATCCATCCTTTATTTACATGATTGGATAGGGGAGAGACCATTTTGGAAAAGATTTCTATCTATGACCTTGGGAAGGTACCAACAAAATGGAGGGCCATGAACACAGAGCTCCAACTGGCCAGATGAAAGGGCTCACCAGGTCTCAAAACATAGAGACCCCACGCTGCGCCTCCAGCAAAAGACGGAACACGAGAAGCAGATCAGAGGGGGCACTTTTCAGGAACATAGAAGGCCCCCCTCATCGGGACTCAAGTGGGAGACCAGCCGGTCTGTAGGCTCATGGAGAAGGATGGCAGGCTATAGGGGTTCTCCACCCACTCCTGGGGCGCAGGGGAAAACTGCCATTGTCCCTTGCGCCTCACGGGGATCCTCAACTCCGGCTTCCTGAAGGGTTCCAGCCAGCAAACGCGCTGGGGCCTAAGCATCAAGGCAAGCAGTGATGCACACGGCACAGCGGGCATCCTCCGGCAGCTCCTGATGAACAGGGAGAGCCTGCGGGGGGGGGGAGGGGAGACGGCGCAGTCACAGAAGGCTCAGTCGCAGCTTCTGATCCGAGGTGTCATCCAACTGGTATTGGAGCACCAGACGCTCCTACCTGCAACTGGCTTGGGACACAGGCTGGATCAGTAGTGCAGCCGTTGGGGGTCAATCGCCTCCTGTGCATCCTCTTTGGCAGCACAAGAGACTCCAGTGCGAGGAAGGGCAGCACTTACCAGTCTCCACTGAGAACGAAGAAGATGTTCGGGGGGCACAATCTCCCATCGGTGGACGGCACCCAGCTCACCAGTCCAAACACGTTGTTTGGGGGACATCCAGGGGTTCCATCTCACTCCAGGCATCGGCGGCCGGCAGCCAGCAGAGGAAGAAGGAAGCGAGCCAGGCATTGATCGCGGCCTTAGGTAACGTAGGTACTAGGGTATCCATGGATGAGGTGCCTCTCCAACCTTCTGTCTTCCACGGGGTTTCCACACTGCACACGCTCTCTGTGGGGTCCCTTTCTACTTACTTTGGGTGGTTCTGTGGGTGCCCAGCACTTCTATGTCCTCTTGACACTGTCTTGATCCAAGTCGTGGTTCTTATACCAATTTCTTAGTATATGGTTTGTTCCCCCCTGGGCTCCACTGTGGATTACGTACTATTTACTGTGTTTCTTTGTTAAAGTATTGTTTGCATTGTGTTTATATCCATGTTGGAGATATTTGAACGTACTAGAGAGTATTATTTAATAAATAACTATTTTGATATATACTTGGTGGGATTCTTTTCACTTAATCTATACTATAAGATTGTATTCTGGTAAAACAAGCTGCTTTACACTCCTTCTGGACTAAGCCTGAAGGCTGCACTCCACAGCTACCAATTAGAGAGCTTTCTAAGGCTGTCTAAGACCATTTAAATCACCATAAGGGTTGTCTAGACTGGTGCAAGGTGTCTACTTACATAAGTGTACATCATATCCCAGGCCAACTTCTCACATCCGGCCATTGGGAAATATAACAAAAAGAGAATAAAATAATAATAGACCTCAGAGTCCTGAACCGAAAAAGTTCACAAAGAACACTGCCTGAGACATACAAAAGTCAGGAGAGGGGGGAAAAGCTTGTCTCAGCAGATCCACCGACATTATGTAATCCGTGGAGCCAAAAGAAAAGTAAGTCACATTCCACCCATATTCTGTTGTCCATTCTCTTCAATTCTGATGAAAGGCAGATATGTCTGTATGGCCAGAAGAACTGCTGGCAGTTCTCCTCACTTGGAAGGATGGTGCATCTCTCTAAGGAGCCAATGCCCTTAAGTGGAAAAAGACGTCCAGGTGGTCCACCCATCCTCTCCCTCTGGTATTGGTCATGACGCCCTGTGGCTCAGACAAAGGTGAGCCCCCTAGTGAGGTACATATGGCCACCTACCATTGCATGCACACCAGATTGTTCACTGGAACAGGAATAAAGACCTGGAAGTCTGGTGATGCTGGTTTCCCAAAGGTCAATACATGACACAACAATGGACCTAGGTTTAGGCAAACCCTTGGAACCACCAATACACAGGCTGGCAGCAACAGAATACCATGCACAACACCCAATACAAGGTACCCTTTCTTGCAAATCTACTGGCACAGCCTTTACGCCGCCCCCTGTAGAGTTCCCCACATCAGTTATTCTGAAGATAGGTACCACTCCTGGTGGGCATCATACACAACTCCTTGCACATGTGCCAACTAAGCACCTCCACCACACCGTGTAGGGTTTCTGCTTCATTCTTTGAGACGTTCCTGTACCCCTCACTTCAGAAACTAGAACCATACCCCTGTAGCTCAACCGGCACTACTATTAGCAGACACCACAATGACTGGGGTGCCCTTTACACTACTACTGTCTCACTGCCTGCCAAGCCCCATTTACCATAGCCTCCGGCTCTCCTGTGTCATTACCTGCCATGCCACCTGTGACATTATCTGCAGACCCATCCCTCCCGTTAAAGGCAGAATAGTCCTCTGTCAGCTCAAACCCCTAGACTGACGCTGCAAGGTGGCCTCTTTCAATTGGCTATACCTCAGCCCCAAACTTGATCCCCGAGCAACTCAAGAACTTCAGAAAGAGGAGTCGGCATGGGAAGTTGAGAACTGTCTCTGCTCGGTCGACACTGGGCAGGGCACACTTTCCTGTAAGGGCTCTATCAGGCAGTCAGAAACAGAAATAGAAAATTAAAACAATGTAAGTAATTCTGCTCCTCCCACCAGGTGACGCTAGGAAATTGCCTGAATTTGTCTTAAAGAGGAACCAAGGCTCCAACCTCTACCCCCATACACTGCTCTGCAAAGACTGATCCAGGATCCAACGAAAAACACACTGGGGCCCTCCTCAACAGAGCACAATCTGGAACTCTTCGACAAACCCTCATACAATCTCCCCTCTTTAAAGCCTTATCCATAACATTTGTAGATGGACATGTCAAGAGCCTCCCAAAAGCATCATACATACTTACATCCCAGTTCCCCACCCCATCTCTCTGAAGTCACACCCAGTACCCCTTTGCTAATGCCATAGATTTCTACATAGCCACACTCACTACCTCCCTACCCGCGTAACTACCCAAACAGACCCCAATCTCGAGGTGCCACTCACCTCCCCTCTAACAGCCTCATCTAGACCACCCTATAAACAGCTGTGTCTAAACCATCCCATGATTAGCTCATCCAGACCACTGGATGGAAGCACCATCTACCCTCAAGGTGCTTTCCTTTCTAAATCATTTAGATTCATCACTTCATCATGTTCTGAAATGGGGTGCAATCTGCCACGGATACACTCCAGGAGCTTCTCAGTGGCAGGGCAGGATGTGCAGAAGCGCCATAAATCTGTGATATAATTTGCCATGTCCAAATCCTGCTTTCCAGACCTAATCCTAATAAGCAACAGGCGTGTAATTTATCCTCATTTTCAGAGCTGGCTGGTGTTTAGCTCATATCGTATCTTACCGCTTTTGATGAGACTTGGTACAGAATGCAGCTATTCCCGCCTAAGTGCAGCCAATGAACGGCCATAAGGGTGGGGAAAGTCACTGGGCTCAGTAGCTTTGCTTTATGGCTCCAGCAGAGCAAACTTACTACATTGCCCCTATAACTATATCAGCACTGGTGCTCCACTCACCAATTTGGTCCCTTACCACTGTGTGACTCGGTCTGACTGGAGGTGCCAGAGGGCCCTCCCACCCAAACTCACAGTTGCACTGTGGGCCATCCGCGGGTTTCCATGGCAGGGTGGTGTTGTGGGGATCTGCTCCCGCCCAAATTCACTGATGATCGATTCCTGTTGAGGACACTAAGGGGCATATGTAAAACAAAATGGCGCTGCAAATTTTGCAGGATTGTGCTGCTCCATTTTCAAAATGCAGGGATGCACTGTATTTACAAGAATTGCACCCCTGTGTTTTCCCTAGGGCTGGCGCTAAAAATAGCTACCTAGCGCTAACACAGACACCTGTGCGTCATAGTGCAAGGGTGCCTGCATTGCAGGGATGAGTGTTTACGTGCAGGAAGGTATGCCTTCCTGCACATAAACAATCAAAAATGCCGATTTGCTACTAGAAGTAGCAAATCACCATTAATCAACAATCGTTTTTTGTGCATGAAGGGACACCTTTTTGGCATAAAAACAATAATTAGTGGCATTTTGCTCTTTCTATGTGTGCTGCAGAATACAGCACATAAATAAAATGCAAAAAACGATGAGTAATTAAATTATTTCTCCTCGTAGTGCCAATTTAACTCCTAATTTTGCACGGTTTTAGCTTTTGGCACTGCCTCAGATTTACAGATCCTTGTAAATCTGGGGCAGATTCAAAAAGCATTGGGTGTTGCGGTGGAACACCCACAGCAACACCCATTGCACGCCCCTTTCACGCAGATACCTTGCATGAAGGAGTACCATATTTACAAAGTGAGGTCAAGCCACAACAAGTGGCTTAACTCCAGTTTGTAAATTTGGAGCAGGGCATTGCACTACCAGAAAGTCAGTAAAAGTGACTTCCTGTGGTGCAATCCCCTTGTACATATGCCCCTAAGTTCCTGACTTACTTACAGAGGTACGTCAATCATAGTCAGGGAATGCGCATGGCACCTAAACCCACAGATATCCAGGTGCCATCAGATACCCAGGAAGACCAAAGCAGGGGACCCTACGACCCCCATACCTTCCACTGGTGAAGGGGTGGCAGGTTGAGGAAGTAGCACTGTGAACACTATTGTCAGTATGGGTCCAGGTGGTGAGGAAAGGTGAGGAGTGGGCGTGGCAGTGCAACGTTTATGGTCGGTGTGTAGTGGAGGGAGTATGTGGCATTTAGCACAAAAGTGTGGGTTGGAATGATAATGACAGTGCCGGTGCACCTGACACACTCAGGCTAGATGGGGTATACATTATGGCTTAAGGGTGGTCCAACCTTGAACAGAGGATATTCTCGGAAACAGTGTTAGGGTTCCTTGCATATTGATGGCCCATCCTTGACTTTGCAGACATGCCTGGCAACATTCTGGCTATCCTTGGTAAACTAGTGGTCTATACGCGACAGCACACGGGGGTTCTTAACTGTGGTTATCCATTCCATAATGGTGGCACTATCACAATGTGTCCTACCCATTACATATTGTGGCCATTCTTGGCATAATTATAGCTATCCTTGGTGCTTTACCCTCAGAAGCATTGCTAATATTTGATGAGGATGATAAACAGACATTAAGGATCTATCCCTGTGTGACAGTCATAGATATGACTTTTGGAGAACATAGCAAGCTGTTTGAGGACTAAACAGGTGTTGACTAAAAATGAACATCTGGCATTTCAGGACGAAAATATTGTTTTGAGGGAAGAAGCAGATCGCACGAATTTATCCAGAAATCAACTTCTGAATTTTGTAATTAAATGTCTGTATGCTCAGAAACTAGTAAAATGTTATTTCGGAAAATGATTACATTTCAGAATTATATTGAAATCTGAATTTTGAGGGATAATTCATTCAGTGTTTAGGAGGCTTTCTGATGGTTTTGGTTGCTAGGTATCACTTACTGCTATGACATCACTAATCTTGTCTAGGACATATAAGCATCTAGGATTATTTTAACCTGGAAGCTCTGCTAACCTGTAATGTCCATCTATCAGAGCAGTAGCCATGCAGTTTGAGTCTTTACGGTGTGTCTCACACTGCTGTGTATGGCAGACAATTAAGACATTTGTATAAAGTTTGATATTTCCTGTTTGCCTTTTCCAAGGATTCTCTCGTAATATACTTGGAATGGTCGTGATGGAAAAAATAAAGTGAAAAAGATGCTATATTCATTTTGATAACTCATAAACTACTTAAAATGACACAAGCAGGTCTGTAACCCATTTTTAGGAAATGGGTCTGAAATAATCCACTTTTTGGCCACCGAATAAATTCTTTGGAAGGGGAAGGCTTGCCCAGCACACAACAAAAGGACTGGAATGTTTCATTAGTGCCCTTCAGAGCCTCTGGGTGTTTAGTCTGCTTATGTGGAAATGTTGTTGTAAAATGCATCTCTTGGCACTGCATTGTTTCCAGACTATTCTAGGAGGGAGAACCTTACCCCCTCCCTCTGAACCACGGAGAAAGGAGGTGGGGGGTGGCTTTGCTTTCACGATCTTATTCGAAAGGGTTTATGCACAACACGTGCCACTTTAAAATCCATCACTGCTTCCATGCAGGTCTGATGGGAGTTCTGACGATAGTGGGCCAGACCACAGTAACAGGGGGAGATGCCTTCCAAGAACAATCTTCAGCGCTCAAACGTATACATTTTTACACATTAAGTCCTGAGGCTCGAAACAGAGTTGGCTGTGTCACATACCATCTACATCAGAAGTAGGGCCAGATCACCACCCTCTACCTGTGATTGGTCTACGGGTCATCCGCATGTGGATCAGCCCAAGTTTCAGTCACAACATGTGGATTAGTGCCTGTGTCCAGGCATACGTCCAGCTAATCGCAGTGTATAAGGAGTCATCAAGTAGGGGAAACAGCGTGTGTGTGTGTTTAGGGGTTTATAGAGTGGTAAGGGTATTTTTAGGGTTCAGGGATGTTTAGGGTTATGGGGTAGTAAGAGTATTATTAGGATTATGAGCTCGGTGAGGGTATTGGGTTGTAAGGGTGCTTTTAAAGTTAGGGATGGGTAGAGTTGTGGGGTGGTAAGGATGTTTTAGGGTTTAAGGGTGGGTAAGGGTATTGGGTGATAAGGGAATTTACAGGAGTTTGGGGTAAGAAGGGGCATAGGGTGGTAAAACTCTTTTTTAGGGTTGGAGTGGGTAGGTTGGTAAGACTCATTAATAAAGGGAGGGTTGGGATGGATCCTCTAATAATTTTTTAAAATTTATTTATAAAAACTGGGGGATTTGGGGTATATATATATATATATTATATATTTTTTATATATATATATTATATATAAATATATATATTTATATCAAAGTTTATTCACTGGACATCGTGCCTGAATAAACTTCATTGCACTGAGATAATTGTGG
This sequence comes from Lissotriton vulgaris, assembly GCF_964263255.1. NCBI lineage: Eukaryota > Metazoa > Chordata > Amphibia > Caudata > Salamandridae > Lissotriton > Lissotriton vulgaris. The sequence goes on from NC_141691.1 coordinate 1,745,521,576, forward strand.
CCACGGCTCCTTTGTTGGTAACTCTACGTGAATCCTGTGAGTTCTCTTCGGGGTGACAGCGTGTTCGGTATAGAGGGGGTGGCTACCCCAGCCGTGTGCCCGCCGGACTTGAGGCTTGGGTCAGCCAAACTTTTGTGCCTTATATATATTTATATATATATATATTTTTTTTTTACTTACCTTTTTATACTTCTGTGAGGTAATTGGATGTGTTGTAATGCCATACAGCCTCAAGCAGCTGTGCTTTAGCCTGGGGGCCATAAATGCTATTTCCTGCTCCCTCACCTGCTGCTCGCAGAGAATGGTGACCAAAGACAGTTAGTCAGTCACTGGTTGTTTCAAGTGTAATTCAAATATTGACAGACCTTCTGACAAAGGCTATGTATTGTATTGTAATTGCATTTACATAGCGCTTACTACCCCTTACGAGGAGGTGAAGCGCTTTTTGGCGGGTAGCACACTACTAAAAAACCCAAATAGGATTTGTGTGGAATTAGTAAAGGGAAATATGAACTTAATTTGAGCAGTGGACATGTTAGTCTTATTTGGATTGTAAAAGGGTAGAAGAGGGAAGGGTTCACATTTCTTTAGCACTTGCTACCCCCTGATGAGGTGTTGAAGTGCTTTTTGGTGGGTAGCGCGCTACTCCGGAACCCAAGCAGGATTAGTGGAGAATTAGTATAGGGACATATACACTGTATTTGAGCAGTGGACATGTTAGTTTGTTACTTGAATTGAAAAGGAATAGTGGAGGGATAGAAGAGAGAAGGGTCTAGAAAGTTTTCTTGGAGGGGGTAGTTCATAGCAGTAGGAGGGGGTTTGGGATGAGTAAAGGGGAGTTGGAGGAGGAAGAGTCAAAGGAAAAGGTTTAGAAAGGCTTGTTTGGGAGATCTGAATAGTAAAAGAGATATGAGATGATGCAAGGAGGTACGATCTTGATGGCAATGCAAGTGGCATCGGCCTCAGATGAGCTTCCAGATGTTTCTGACACAGTTTGACTTAGATATGCAATGGCTATGGAATGACTTGTTATTATTATGGATAATAAAATTAGTACTGTTTGTATATGATGGATTGGAATACCATAAACTATTACTGCGAATGATGCAGATGAACCAACACAGGAAATATAGGGGTAAATGTGGTTCTTTTCTACTCCCTCCTAACCTCCCCTCTTCCCTTTTTGGTTATTTCCCCTGTTAATTTAGAAGATAAATAATCTGTGGTTACAATTTTATAAATTTACTTAGTAAAAGAAGTTCACGAAAATGTCGGAAGGAGGCCTTAGAACGGTGGTACACAAAGTACGGCCCGTGGGCCACTTGCGGCCCGCCAGGCCATTCCATGCGGCCCGAGGAAATCAGCAGGCACGGAATCGGCACCATTTCTGCCTGTTGTAATTCCTTGGGAGGCGCATTTGCTGGGAAAAGCATGAAACGGGCATGCGATGACAACCAGTGTCTCGCATGCTCACCCACCCGCCCTCACCTTCCTCTCTGGTGTCACTTGTTCACCCTGCTATTTCGTTTTTTGTTTTATGTCATGGCTTCACTTTAGGTACATGGGAGGCTACAGGCTGTCATGTACTATGGAAAGTGGAGAAGTGTGGCTCACTGGTTAGAGCAGGCAGACCCTGAAGCAGGGGTCAGACCCGGGACCAGGGTTCAATTCCTGACGCGGCAGGGTCTTGAGCTCAAATGTCCATGGACTCGATAATTCTCGCTTCGGTGCCTGACCTAATCATGGGTTCACACTCTGCAACTCTGGGCATTAAGCTTGCTTAATCTCCACAACGGCCCCCCGCGGCGGGATGCCTGGCTTTCACCTTGGGGATGCCCTGTAGGGGCTATCTCACAGGGAAAAGCCAGGACGGGTTCCCAAGGCAAGCGCGGAGATACCCCTTCGGGGGTCGATTCAGGCGCTATATAAGAAACATAATAATAATAATAATAATAATAAAGTTTACAGGTGCAATTGAGGGAGATGCAGTTTATATACAAAGTTATGTGCCTCGAAGCAGCACAACAGGATAATTGTGTATAAATCCCAGCTTTTAGTAAGCGTTCCCCTCTGCGGTCAGTCCCCTATTTGCACTGATTAGAAACTTAACCAGTAAGCCTCTATGTATAATTCATAAACGTTAATCAGAGTTGAAGATTCGTATTTTCAAGATCTATTTTATTCAAGAAATTACTAATGAGATAGAATGAAATGTTAGAGGGAAGGGGCAGAGAAAGGGAAAACAAAGGCACTGGCAGACTCCGCATGAGTAAAGCATCAAAGCAGAATGAGAAGCGCAGTGAGGAGGTATGGAAAGGTTAGGAGTCAACAGAAGAGAGCAAATGAGTAGTATTTATGAGCGCAGAGGAAGGGTATTGCTGTTTATGAGGACTGTGAGGGACAGGAGCAAAGTAAGGTCAGGAAGAGTGGGCTGCTTTACATGTAAGGACTATATTGAGCGATATATATGGAAGGTGAGTGCTAAGTCAGGGACATGGGCATGGAAATAGTGAGGATTAGAACACAATAATGGAAGCAACACCTGTGACCTAGCAGCAGAGTGAAGGGAAGCAGTGAAGTGAAGGTGTAAAGCAGAACTGCAGGAAGGACAAAGGGACTGGCTTATCAGTAGAGTGAACCCCCAGTAGAGTGAAGGTGTACAGGCACAATGAGAGGGTAGGCGCCCTGTGATGCATTGGGGCTCACCGAGAGGGTAGGCGCAGAGTGGTGCGATAGCATGCAATGAGAGGTTAGGGTAGGATGAGGTTTTACGTCGCAATGTGGGGGTAGGCAGTTTAATAATGTATGAGATTGCAAGAAATTATGCTGAAAAAAGTATGCTGGAAAAAGTAGACAAGTGTGGAGCCAAAAAGGTGTGACCAGTTAGGAGTAGAGTGTGATGGAGGGAGAGCAGGAGCAGCATTAAAAAGTCAAGGTGTGAAGAGAGTGAATGCAGTTTGAGAAGTTGGGGCCAGAAGAGATGCAAAATGACAGGCTAGTATGAGCATAATGAAATAGAAGGGCCAGGAAATGGAGTAGAAGCAGAGTGAAGAGGAGTGGAATAATGAGGTTGGAGGGTCAGACAGAGGAAACAAAGAGGTACTGGAAGCAGATTGAGATGATTGTAATAGAAAGCGGGGGAGGGGCAGTGTGAGAGACATTTATGAGACAAAGAAAGAACCAAGGGTAGGGGAGAGGTATAATGAGTGGTGTACATTGAGGGTAAAACATAGGACAAGAGTAAAGGTGTGACAGAGTGTCAGGCTGCGGGAGGGTAAATAAAAAAGATAATTATTAAGGTCAAAGTGGTAGGTAGAAGTAGGATGAGGGTTTAAAATGGAGGAATATGGCAAGCATGAAACAGTCATATAGTAGGGTCAGAGTTAGAGTGCAGGCTCAGAGTGAAAGCCTAGAATCACAGCGGGCCCTATGAGCAGAGTCATTGAGCGTAGGGTTCAGGAGCTGACCCTATAAGCAGAGTCATTGAGTTTGGGGCTCAGGGAAGATTAGTAGTAGACATACTGCCTGATACATGCATTATTATGAAATTAAATGCACCTACTTGAGATGATAGTCATATTGGCAATGACACTACAATACCTCTGCTGCTTTTGTGGGCAATTCCATTGACTAGGAGAAGGCAGTGTGATAAGGCAGAGGTCTCTTGCCCATCGTTCTGGCCATTGACCCATTGTAAATGTGCATTACAGCCTGAGTACATGAATGCATGTATTATGTGGGCCCCATTCATGCACAGTACAGCATGGGACCATTTAGGCATGTACTGTCTAGGTCCATTAAGAATATGGCAGCCTGGGGAGGAGCTTCGCGGGCAAGCAAGATGGCCGCGTAAGCTCGGAGCTCCGGAGACCCTCCGACCCTCCGCATACATCCTGACTGAAATCCTGATCCACGGTGGTGGAATCTGGTTGGTGAACGGTCGTTGAGACGGGAGCCGCTGTCCGATCTAAAATCCGACGCTCCTGGACGGAGTTACACCGTGCTGAAGAATCGTGCCAGGGACGGACTATTGTCTCTGTGATGGCCGACGACAGCGACACCGCAACGCATGAACGAAATGCTGTATGAGTGACTGCTACGCCGGCCCTGCGGAGCAAGCGAAGTTGCGGAGTGGCCTTTCGCTTAACAACTATCGGAGGCCGCTACGCTCTGTAACCGCTTTGAATAACCGGAGTGGCCTTGGTGTGCCACCCTTTGTTCAGTTCCCCGGCTCCAACATGGCGGGCAAGGGCGAACCGGACAAGACGGCGAGCCGAGTTAGTAGGAAGACTACTCAACCCCAGTCGAATAAGATTGATCGCTATGCCCAACAAAGGATCTCTCCGAATGCGGCTGCCCGGCCAAAAGACTCCCATCGGGAGGGATAGCCAGACACGTCGGAGCCGACACTTCGGGATGTTATGGGGGCCATAGCTGGCATCAAGACGGAGATGCACAAACAGCATGAAGTCCTAACACACAAAGTTGACACTCTGGCATTCGAACTTAACCTGATTAGAGCTGATCTGGGCAAGACTAACGATAGGGTTAATTCGCTGGACATCAAAACTGCCAGCCTCACAACTGATGTCTCGGACCTGCAGACGGAAGTCCGGGACCTGAGGTCTGCCAACGATCTCTACTCGAGGCGGCTGGAAGATTTTGAGGGACGTGCCAGGCGGCAGAACATTTGAATCATCGGTGTACCGGAAGGGGCAGAGGACTCGGCCACTGATCTCTTTGTGGAAGACTTGATACAAACTCATCTGGCCCCTGCGGGCCTCAGCCGTTTCTTTTCAGTAGAGCGGGCCCACAGAGTACCGGGGGAGCGCCCAAAGTTGGGCGCCACGCCGAGACCCATCATAGCACAGCTGTTCAACTTCAGAGATCGGGATGTGATTCTGCAGGCCTCGAGACGTAATGGGCGCCTCAAGTATCAGAATGCTGATATCAACTTTTACCCGGACTTCACTAGGGCAGTTCAGCGCCAGCGTCAGAGCTTCGCAGGAGTGAAGAGACGTCTCAGAGACTTAGGGATGAAATATTCGATGATTTTCCCTGCGAAACTACGTATCGAGCATGATGGCCGTGCTGTATTTTTTGACATGCCCGAAGTGGTCAGCGAATGGCTGGACACCTTGCCGCACAGACAGGAGGAACGAGAAGAACGTTCGGAGGGCGCCTCGGGAGGCCCTGAGCAACAAGAGTAGAATTCACTTTCACAACTTTGTCGGTCGGTGGCCCTGTCGACAATGACCAATGACATTCTGCTGCACTTTAAGATGTATATCCTTCTTCCCGTTATGGGGGGTGGCGGGGGGGACTGTGTGATCTCCTTTCTCCTCTAGGGTCTTTCTGTAGTTTAGTTAATGGGGAGACAGGCACACTGCTGGTTGGGGGGGCTTTTTAGTCTGATGTAGGGGTGCAGGGTGGGGGGAGGTTTGATTGTTGGTTCTGTTTGTTCTCTTTCTCTCTTTTTTCTTCTTTTAAGGCAAAACAAAGACTGTTCTATTTCTGTTTGTGTAACTATGAGGCCTGTCGGGGGAGGCAAGGGCCCACGATCTGACGATGGGGGGTAGGAAACTAAAAGTGCTGTGTTGGAATGTTAACGGTTTGGGTGATCGCATTAAGAGAGGGGTGGTTCTACAATTGTTTAAGGGATGTATGCCTGACGTTATTCTGCTACAAGAGACACACTTGGTGGGAAATACGTGTCAAGCGCTTAACAGGAAGGGATTCAAGATGGTGGCACATTCAGGGTTCTCCTCGGGATCCCGGGGGGCGGGGATCATGGTGCGCGCGTCTCTCCCACTTGAGATTAACTCTAGCGTTGTTGATGAGAGGGGGCGGTACGCTGCTGTCTCGGGGAGATGGGAGGGACGGTCCTTGGTTCTGGTTTCAGTTTACGTCCCCCCTGGGTTGCAAAACAACACTTTTCAGGATCTTGGAGGCGCCATCTTGAGCCTACCCGAGGTGTTGCTTATTGTGGGTGGCGATTTCAACTCGGTTTGCTCGGGGACCTTGGACAGACATCCGCCCAGAGATCTCCAAAGTTCGCAATCCTGGCTGCCCGATTTCCTGGACACCATGGGGCTGATTGACTGCTGGAGGCTTAAGCATCCTACCCAGAGTCAATATTCATTTCACTCCGGGGCACATGGTAGTCTTTCCAGAATTGACTATATCCTGGCCCTAGCGGCCCACGCTTCGGCAGTTTCCGAGGCCCGCTTACTGGCGAGGGGCATCTCAGACCATTCCCCGGTTTGGGTGTCCTTCGACTTTGATATTGTGGTTACCGAGCGGGTGGTCGTAGTCAATCCGTGGTATTTTCGCAACCCGAAGACGCGTGGACTCATGGCCAAGGCTATTGAGCTCTATTTTGCTGAGAACGCGGGGTCGGTTGCCTCGGCCGTCACCCTGTGGGAGGCGTTCAAGACAGTCTTGAGGGGTGAGGCGCTCTCCCTTATTTCGGACGTCCGGAGACGCAGAGATGCGGACGTGGTTCATGTCGAAGCCGAGATTAAGGATCTGGACTCCCAGCTGGAAGTCGGCCCGATACCTGAACTGCTCCATATCCTCTCGCTTAAACAGTCAGAATACAGAGACCTTGTCTCCGACGCCGCCAAGACCATGGGTAGAGAGCAACAGGGTAGGATTTACGACGTCGGGTATAAGGCGGGCAAGCTCATCGCTTGGCTGGACAAAAAGGAAAGGGCTAGTCGGGTGGTTCCAGAAGTGTTGGGGGAGGACGGCTTGACTGTCACCGATCCGAGTGCAATAGTTGAGACGTTCGCAGACTACTTTGATGCCGTTTACACCTCGGTCTCTGACCGATCTGAGGCCGACTCCGGAGAGCTTTTGGCGGAGATGGACCTCCCGTGCCTGTCGGAGACAGACCGGGATGACTTAGATAGGGAAATTACCGCAGACGAGATAGCCCTCGCTATTCGCTCCCTTAGATCTGGCAAGGCACCCGGTCCCAATGGTATACCGGTGGAACTTTATGAAATCAAACCCGATGTCGTTTCTCTGCCCCTGCGGAATATGTTTCTGGAGGCGCGGGAGAAGGGCATGCTTCCCCACGACCAGAGGCTGGCCACCATTGTGGTCATCCATAAGGAAGGGAAACCCAGAGACCTGTGCCGATTGTATCGTCCCATCTCTCTGTTGAATGCTGAGCCTAAGATTCTGGCTAAACTGCTGGCCAACCGTTTGATTGGCGCAATTAGCGACTTAGTGCGCCCGGACCAATCAGGCTTTATTCCACACCGTAACACTGCCCTTAACCTTCGGAGACTCCACGGAGCCCTCGCCAGGGCTCACACACTCAGAGAGCCGGCCGTCCTGGCGTCATTGGATGCCACGATGGCGTTTGACTCCCTTGAATGGAACTACCTATGAGCAGTGTTAGCGAAGCTCGGATTTGGTCTGGAATTCGTGGGGTGGGTCAAGCTTCTGTACGCCAGCCCGCTGGCCAACGTAACGGTCAATGGCCGTGTTTCCGCGTCCTTTGCTCTCCACAGGGGCACCAGGCAGGGTTGCCCCCTGTCGCCCCTGTTGTTTGCATTGGCACTTGAACCGCTGGCCGCGTGGCTACGACACCACCCTGATATACATGGAATCCGTTGGGCCCCTGGATTCGAGGACCGAGTGTCACTATATGCCGATGACATCTTGTTGTATCTCACCTCTCCTTGTAAGTCACTTATTGTGGTGTGTGACGTGCTACGCCTCTTTGGCAGGCATTCTGGCTTGGTCATTAATTGGTCGAAGTCGCACCTGTACGTTCTGAGAGGGGGGACGCCTCGACTTCCAAGGGACTGTGGCATACAGGTTGCGAGACAGGGATTTAAATATCTGGGGATTTACATCTCAACAGACCCCAAGACACGCTACATGAACAATTTGATTCCCCCCCTCGTCTGTCTCCGACGTGACGTAGAGGGTTGGCGTAAACTCCCACTCTCCCTTCTTGGGCGTGCGGCACTATTTAAAATGATGTCCCTGCCCAGGTTCCTGTATGCTCTACAAAATACCCAAGACCCGGTCCCAGCTAGTTACTTTAGGGAGATCGAGAGCTTGCAACGTGCCTTGCTCTGGGATGGCAGACCACGCATAGCCATTACGAAGCTTACGCTCCCGTGGTATGATGGGGGTATAGCATTGCCTGACGTCCGCAGATATTATTGGGCCTCCCAGTTGTCAGCCCTAAACCACGTCCTCTACGGTCCTGCAGAAAGCCCGGGCTACGCCATGGATCGGTGGCTCCTGGATGACGGGAAATACCACAGGGCGTTGTACTCAAGATCTCTGGATGGTCGAATGTCTGGGCCAACGAAAACGGCTGTGCACATATGGAGGACGATCACGAAGTCACAGGGGTGGAAGGGTAGGCTCACAATGGCAACACCTCTCTACGATTCGGAGATACTGGGTAAATTGTGGCACACCAAGGGCTTCGACAAGTGGGACATGATCAGCATATCCAAGGTGGAAGATATGATAGTGAGAGGGGAGGTGAAATCTTTTGCTCTTCTGCAAATGGAGTTCCAGCTGGGCGGAACGGAATATTTCCGGTACGCTCAGCTGCATCACGCACTTCTGGCAGTCATGCCGGAGGGCGAGAAAATCCCTGAATATTCCCCCCTGGAAGATAGGGTACTAGACGGCCATATGCCCGATAGCGCTATCTCCTTAATCTACAAAAAACTGATTAATGTCCGCACTGATCTCCTTTTGGGGGTGAGAGACCAATGGGTGCGAGACGGGATAGAGCTCGATGATGAAGACTGGCAATGTGCGGTGTCCTCACCAAAGGAAGTTGCTATTCCTGCTAGGCTGCGGTTGGTACAATTAAAAATTCTACACAGAGTTTATGTTACGGGTCCCAGGTTAATACACATGGGGCATTCAGTGGATGGCCTCTGTAGGCGTGGCTGTGGCGCTCTGGCCACCTTTATGCACATTATTTGGGAGTGCAGTGCGATAGCGTCCTACTGGAGGCGGATACACATGGTTATGAGTGAGGTGACCGGGGTGGAAGTGCAGGCGGAGGCCCGGCGCTGCCTCTTGAATATCTGGGGCCCAACTGATCACAACAACGCACAATCCCAATGGGTTACCCTGGTAAATATGGTCGCAAAAAGGGACATTGCACAGATGTGGGGAGCGAGAACAGCCCCAAAGGTGGTACAGTGGAAGGCCAACATGGATTGGTGTATGTTCCGAGAGAAGACGGTGTACGTGGCCAGGGGTAAACCCAAAAAATGGCGGAAGATATGGGGGGCCTGGAATGAGTATAGGGGTGACATTTGCATACCACCTGATACCGCCCCACTGGAGGAACGCCTTACTCCATAACCTATACCTCCAACACTCGTCCTGAAGGCATAGCTATCCTATGTTTCCCCTCCCCCTATGGTTCTAATAATTAGTACTGTTTTCTGACTGTAACTGTGGCTATTGAGCCTAGCCGACTCTGGATCAGGCCCTGTTGCACAACTGTTTAAATTGCCTTATTTCTTAGCACTGGTTTTGGTGCTTTCTCTTCTGTATTTGTTACCCTTTTTTATAAAAAAGAAAACAGAAAATTACAACCTTGAAGCGTTCTGGTACCTTGCTCCTTGCACACTTGACTTCTGGTTACTGATTTGCTGCCTAGCCTCCGGGATGTAAGGCTAAATAGCTGCGTGCACTGATTTGAAAATAAAGGTTTTAAAAATTAAAAAAAAAAAAAAAAAAGAATATGGCAGCCTGCTGTCACTGATGCTTGTATTGCCTGGGGTTACATGCATGTTGTAAGTTTCATGAGCTGGGGTTTGTGCAGCGGGCAGGACAGAGGACAGGAAACCTACCTCTGTCAATGTACTTTGCATGTACGCTTCTGAGTTTTGCTGGATAATCTTGGGGCTTGGTACTGTAAACTCTCAATAGGGCCATTAATAGTTGTTCGGGCAACTTTAAGAGGCATAGGGGTATGAATTGTGTCTTCTGAGAGACAAATGAAAGGTGTGTTCAAGTGTCTGCGCAACTGGGGGCCTAAAGCAGGGAACTGGGTGCTTGCCTAAACAAGGCAAAGATGGGAAACTATGGTCAGAAACACACAGATCCCTGTAAAATTAAAAATATTGACAGTATTTATTCGGGTTACATACATACATATATCACATTTCGAAATACAGCGCTGTCTAGTGATGCTGTGAAAAGGATTTTTTTACCCCAGTAGCCCCACCCCTACTGACTCCTCCCCTCCCACCGACCCCACCCCCATCGCTCAGGCCCATCTGTGCGGCCCTCTGTCACAATCCAGACTGCAATTTTGGCCCCCGAGAAAAAGATTGTGAGTACCCATGCCTTAGAACAACACTTAGGAGGATCATCTGTTGATATGTAACACGCAGACATATCTTGCGAATATAGAGATTCAGTGAACGGTTCTGAATACGGATGTATAGTGGCTGTATTAATTGTATACCTACCTGCTATATGATTACAGTTGACATAGACAATGTTTGCGTATCCACTAACCTCAAACAATATATAATCTGTGATTTGACTCCAACTGATTCTACTGTTAACATAGTATATTTGTATTGTAACATATATACTTGAAAAATTATAATAAACAGTTAAAAAAAAATGAGATGATGCAAGGAGGGTTAGAGGAGGGACGAGTCTAGAAAGGGTTATTTTGGGGGTCATAGTAGTGGTATGGCGTTTGGGATGAATGAGACTGTGGAGGTTGAGGATATATTAAGAGAGGAAAAGGATGAGAAATAGGGTAGGGCACTGGAAAGAGTAGTAGAATGAGGTTTGAGATGAATCAGAGTGGAGGTAGTGGGTATATAACAGAACTCCCTTCATAAACGCTCATGGAAGTTGGAAGACAGAGAATGAGAAATACCCTTCCTACCCTGTTCTATTAACACAGGCCTCTGTGCCACAAACCTTTTCACCATTTGAGCAACAAAAATACATATTAAGATTAGTGCATACCAGTCCCAAATAGTTTGTCCCAACCACCACCAGATACCATGTATGCACAAACAAACAACTGACAGTGTGCCTGTAGAACCATCCTCGATGACCATGACACCTGTACCTACCGGGTAACAGATTTTCAGGATATTTCGGTATTCTCAACAATTGCCCATCCTTTAGTTAGACTCATGGACCCCTTTTCATTCCCAACCCCTATCCCAGAGCAGTGACTTCTCGTCCCAATGTTCCATACCACCTCCCACTTCCGTTCCCCTCAGCAGCCATACCTTCCCTGGGAGGCACAAGGCACTATGATCACATTTTCTTTGCAGTTTTGCCCCATTACTCCAGCTCCCTTACCTGCAAAGTCTTGGGCAAGGGCTGCCCATGTTGGAAAGCTTGCCACTTGGTAAGCAAAACAATGTTCAGGAGCAATTCAGGAAAGTTTATTTTACAATGCATTGTAAATGGCTTGAAATGATGCATAGAAATGTCCCTTCACCAACCATGGCATTTGAAGTCCATAAAGCCTCACTTTGATACTCTGCACAAGTTCTAAATCCCTTCCATAAAGGGGAATTTTCTCCATACTTTCAAAAGTGCTGCCCAGTTCAACGCATATGTTGCAGAACCTGTCCCAGAAAATCGCAATCTTCAGGTGCACCAGTATTGGCATGGACAGCTATGTCAGTGGCCCGAGTTAGCAAATTGTGCACAGGCTGTTTCGCGTTGCCCGTCTAAAGTGCCAGTGTTGACAGGGCCTTTTCACAGATAAAGGTTTACATAGGAAGGAAAGAGCAGCTCGCATGGCTAAAGACTCACTGAAGGAGTATTGCATGGTGTACCACAATAAGTTTGATTTTTTTTATTTATTTGGACCTCATATACCCTGTACGTACACTGTCTATATACCATACACTGTTTCTGTTGTTTTTAATGGTGAGAACATGTGTAACCACTGATAACCATTATTTTAAGGTATTGAAATCACTTGAAAACACTGAAAGACCCCCACCAGAATTTACCAAAAATAGAAACTGAAAACAGGAAAGCCCCATATAGCCAATGTCTGTTTTCAATGATACTTGTGTCTAGATGAACAAGTTACTACCCTTCGCTCACGCCTTATCTGGTGGAGACTATCCAGTTGCAGAACCCTCAACCCAAAATTCACAAAATTCAATTCTGGATAAATAAAAATGTCTCGGTCTCTCTCAGTTTTGGACAAGAGTACATTTGTTATTGCAAATATAAGACACTGCTCAGAATAAATACATCTATATATACCTATTGCATAAATCAGGATTACTGCTGCAAGCTGTCATTTTGCTTAAAACATTTTTTAAGCCGTTTCTGCAGGACAATTTTCTAGGTTTCTGAACTCTGTGTATGCATTAAGTACATTCAAACAATGTGAATTCCTGCCTAGCTTGCATCTAAAGTATGAAACTGAAGCTCTTTACACTTCAAAATGAATCCACTTCTGCACAAATTCGACCAAGGGGCTTGAATTGGTGGCCAATGCTGTAACAGTTTTCAAAGTCACACTAGTCTTTTCACATTTAATAAGCTTGAATCACCTTGAACAACATTCTATTCCAAACTGCATCATTTTTTTATTAAAAAATGTTTTTTTTTAGTTTTATACAGCGCAAACTAGACCAGAGACATCGGGTATCAGAGCACTTTACATGAGCACCAGTTTCGTTACAGATGGGCACATTCATCTTTTTTGTTAGGCACTGTTCATTGGTTGTATGGGCATATCAGCAACTTTTTTTTTTTTGAAAACCTTTATTTTAGCATTCAGTAGAAATACAAGCATGGACCTATCAGCCGACAACCCAAAGGTCCGGCAGCGATTCAGAGTAAAACTTGTATTGGAATGCATAGCTGGATTTCAGGATAAGACAGAGAGAGGATCAGGTGCCATACAATCACACAGGAGAGTGCGGGGGCAGGGTAAAAAACAGGATATACATGTAATGACCACTATAATGGATATTTGGCGCTAGAGCATATAGGTCGGTACAAAAGAGCAAACAATATACATTTCCATGTTGCGCCAATACTCGAGGCCTGCCCGCCCATAAATCAGGATATCATAAAAGCAAAAGCACAAAGTACAAGCATACGATAAGAATCCAAATGATTCGTAGCTATACTGACTCTACAAGAAAGAAAGAGAAAGAAGGAAAGGCCGTAGAAAATAAAAAAGGCAAAAAAAAAAAAAACCTCCAGCCCCCCACCCTGCACCCCTGCAAATGGCTACAGCCTAACCCCACTAGCAGCGTGCCTGTCGCCCCTAATAACTAAAACCCCAAAGGTAGGAAAAAGAAGAACGGAGGAGGGCATATCCATGTGGGCTCCCAGCCCCTTTAGACCCCTCGCCTGAAACAGCCACCCCCTATCACTAAAAGACAAACTTATGACAGCAATGTAGAGAAATCAGAGGGTACCGTGAGACACCGACCAGCCTCTTAAAGCAAACAGTTGCAGGTCCAACACTTGTAAAAGCCATGCCAACCCATCCCGATCCAGCCGATCTTAACCGTGGCCCTTCCGAACGAAATCACGAACCCCTTCCAGCGAGACCCAAAGGCACACAAAGTAGCAATATAGAAGAAAAGAATCAGCAGAAATCAGCCCATGGCTACCAGCAGACAGTGACTCCTCAGGAACTGTAGATGCAGACAAACTCTCCCTCCGAGATGAACAGCCCCAATGTGTCTTGAACAGGAGTGGTAGCGTCGCCAGGAAAGAAGAAGATGACCGCAAAATGGATGGAAAGTCACAGACGAAAGTCTCCGGGAGGGGAACGCCTGACGATGTCTCCAAAGCCGGTAGTGGTGGAAAGTTCAGCAATACCATGCCATCCTCGGGAACACCGTCCACCAGGGCACCATCCGATGGTTCCAGTACTCGTTTCCTCACAGGGTTCCCGCACGGAGTCAAAATGGCCGCGTTTTGAATGGCTGCAGAATCCCGTTTCAACAATAAGGCCGGGCCCGGTTGCACCAGGAGCATTTCGGATAGGCGCTTGTCCAATTTGCCCAACAAAGTATCCACATGTGAGCGGAATGCCCAAAATTCTGCCAGTATTAACCTCAGCGATGGCTCATGCACCGTTCGATCCATATTCTCGTGCTCGATATCAATCACTATCACCTCCTCAGGTGATTCCGGCACCCTCGGGGGGGATAGACAGGATCTCGAACGTGCAAATGCGAAGGGTGACCAGTCTTTGTTCGCAGCCACGGTCAACCCAGTTAAGGCCGCAGGCCAGTGACCCCGAACCACCGAACCCCGGCGGGCGCAAACCGGGTCCGCGGGACGGGGGCCCCCACCCGCAGCCAGCAGCACGCAGACTCACTCCTTCGTCGACATTAAGCAATGAAAACGATCGCCACCAAATCCGGGCTGAAACAAAGCCTCCACTCCGGTCGACCGGGCCCAGCCTGATTCTCCTGGCCGATGTTGTTGCACTACAGCCCGGCTGTGAAAGTACTCCAGGCCCCAGCTTCACCGCTGGAGCAGGCCGCAAACTTAAACTCGATGTAACTCCGTCAAACAAGCCGATAAAAGTTTCCGGATTTCACCAACGGAGTGCGGGACAGTTCATGCACACAGAGACTAGGCGTTAAGTCAGGATAACATGCATGATATCGCAGCGGGTTACGAAGGTCGACGGAGCCGGGAGCCTAAGCAGCCATCTTGCTTGCTGACGTAGCTCCTCCTCCTATCAGCAACTTTTTAAAGAGAAAATACCCTTCTTGACATTGGCAATCTAAAGGATATAGAGACTCCAGACCTGTTTGAATTTACTCTGGTTTAAGTAAAATTATGTTATTATTCCCAAATAGTCTGCTACATCAGAGCCATTGGTAACTGTACTCAACATATAGAATGTCTTGGATCCTACAAACCATGTGCACAGTGCCACAGCACACTGCAGGTCCTGGTCGGCATATGGTCCACACATCTACCTAATCATCCGAAGCATATCTGCTATCTGTTCAGTAGAGGTCTTTAAAAAATCCTTGTGAGTGCATGCAAAGCAGACAGCATACCGCAGGACAAGTTATTTTTAAGAATGAGAGCCATGAGGAAACAATAAGGGCTTAGAAGCATCTAGCTATACAGAGCACAGCATATTCCACGAGAAACTGAGGTGCCCCATCAATGCACCCTCCAAGGTGGAGGAACACTCAATCAATAAGTATGCAGGACCATCTTCTCTACAGAAACTGAGTACTTGTTCCTACTCCCGGTGTCAAGGCCCAAGGAGGGCATAGCCACGCATTAGAAGCTAAAAGTCTTCCGGTACCAACTTTGTTACCCCAAATTTCTTTTTACCTGGTTAGGTCGTCTTCATCTTCTTGAGGGAGCGTTTAGCTGGGGCACTATGGCTGAGGCATTGCACTTTGGTGCAACAACACTGATATGTTGCAACAAGATGCCAAGCATTCTCTACTTTGTGGATGAGTCTACCTCAACCTCCCTCCAGCAAATATGGATGACTGCAGGTGGAAGTGAAGCTAGCCTCTTCCAGTGAGCACTTGTTTTTATACAAGTCATCCCTTCTGATTTTCCTTATCTACAGGAGGTTGAGGACCAATAAAAGTTAGTGAGGGAGATTTTTAAGGGCATCCTGACAGGCAAGGGAGTCTAGGGCCACAATGCAAAAAAGAATAAGTAAATACATTTAAAAAACCCAGAAGAGGTCAATGTTTAGCACCATCCAATCATTTACTGGTGCAAAAGAACCACAAAGAAAGCAAGCACTTAGGATACTTACCACTCACTACAGCATTACCCCAGTAATTGCCCCAGTTTCTTATCAAGCAGTATCACTGTGCTCTGACCTCTATCTCACACTATCATGGACTATGGAGAATAGGGCCCGACTCCCCTACCAACTGCTTGAGTTAGGATGGTACTCTTTGAATTCTTTCAAACAGATGAAGAGAGATTTATGCAAATTACGTGTGTAGGCAATTTCACTCATGTATTACTTTCTGGAGGACGTTCCCTCTAAAAAGCCATGGGACTCCCTTATTTTTGTGACGGATACACTGATGGTCTAGATTCTCTAGTCGATTCTGGTCAAGTATTCACTATACCTGGTGGAGTCCATTTTGAGAACTATTAGATGAAAAGGTTAAAACTTACCTGTAGGAGTAGTTCAGCAGGTTGTAGACCTGTCTCCTATTCGTGCTTTATTCCGCCATCTAGTTGGTAGTTTCAGAATAGTCTTTGTTTCCCCTTTTGATATGGCTGACCATTTGGCGGCCATATCCATCCTTCTATGACGTCAGACTGCACCCACAAAGTTCCTGTGCTTAATCTTCAAATTATTTTTCCCCTTTTTGGTGACCTCCCATCTTTAGACTTAATTTCTCTGGTATAGATCTTTCTGAACCCTTATTTATTTATTCATATGTCATCTTTGGGGAGGCGGGAGGATCGCATGTTTAATCAGGAAAGCCTTCAAGCTGCAAACTTTCTCTTACAATATAGTTAAGCTTTTTGTTTTGCAGCATGTATCTTTTCCGAATCAACATGCTGCACATGGATTGTTAAGCGGAAATCCGCCACATACTCAGGAGGGTATGTTGAAGAAAGTGCGGACGGATGACCAGGTTGCTGACATTCAGATGTCATTTATGAATAGGTTTCCTTGGAATAGTAATGTGGCTTCCTTTTTCCTAGTTCAGTGTCCTTCAATGACACCCCTGCTCTTTGCAACACTTTTGGATCAACAAGTTACTTGCCTTCAGTAAAGCTTTCTGGAGAGATTTTAACCACTGATTCCTCACCTTCTGAATATTCTCAGGCCTCACAATCGATCCAGAAACTTTTGAACAGGATCCGCACCAATGTCATTCAGCTCCACAAATAATGTGTGGACCTTTATATGCACTACTCCAGCATGCTGACAGATGCTTTCTATGTTGTATACGCCCCAACAGCAAATTGGCTTTGACCAGTGTGCAAATTCCTAGACTTGAGATACATCGCTGCTGTGGTTATTTTTCCCCTGTGCTGGAAATAGCTATTCTC
The DNA here is from genome assembly GCF_964263255.1 of Lissotriton vulgaris. Taxonomy (NCBI): domain Eukaryota; kingdom Metazoa; phylum Chordata; class Amphibia; order Caudata; family Salamandridae; genus Lissotriton; species Lissotriton vulgaris. Next base: position 1,745,538,619 of record NC_141691.1, read on the forward strand.
CTATATTCATGACGAGCTCAGCTCGTCATCAGCACAGCTCAACTGTGCCTCATGACGAGCTGAGGTCGTCATGAGCATGGAAGGGGTTAATGAGTAGAGCTCAGATCCCAGGATGGGAGGGTCAGTGATGAATCTGCACTGTACCAGAAAGAGCAATACTGAAGGTAAGTAACTTGTTTCTCTGATAGAGGCCTCTAGGCACAGATGTTTCACCCTTTAAAATGAGTTCCAGGGCAGAACCTATTTGGAGATGAGTCTGTGAATTAGCTCAAACCGAGAAGTCCTGTAGGACCTAGCAGGCAAAATGCCTTTCTCAGTAAACTTGGCTGTCTAAACAGAAATGCTTCCTGAACATATAGAGTGACACCCATGCTGCCACCTGGCAAAGGTCCAGGACAGGAACTCGGTGTGCCAGGTCGGTCCCGAGACTACGACTGTGTGTGTCGGAGACAACCCCAACCTACATCGTAATCGGGCCCTTCTTAGACATTTTAGCTTTTTTAACCAAGGCAATTACTCCATAGGCTGACCTTCACCATACACCCACAGCCTCTCCTTCACTCTCTCGTTATTTACATGCATACTGATTTGATCACGTATTAAACCATCATGTAAAAGGGGGGCCTCAATTGATCCCAGGGGGGGTGCCAGGCTGTGGTCAAAAGAAGCGCTATGCTGATAACAGTCCTTTGCTTTCAGCAGAAAAAAATAAGCATCAGTAAGCCGCTTTGCGATGGGTCATCACTAACAACCTTTGTCATTTATATTCTGGCTGGGAGAAGGTGTCAAAAGGAAAGGGACTCCAAAGATTCTTCAAAACCCCCACCCCCATTTCTAATTACCCCCCACCCCCATTTCTAATAATCGCACTGTGAATACTTTTACACATTAGAAAGGCCTGCCATACCAGAATGGTATGTTTGGCAATCATGTATTTTAATTGCATTTGTAAAACGATATCAGAACTTAACTGCAATATTTAACTAAGTCTACACATATTTAAACATTGCCAGTTTAATAGAATAATTATGAAAAATTGAGGAGGGCCCAGTGATTTTTTTTCCCCACTGGGCAGGGGGTGCAGCATTAAAAAGTTTGAAGACCACTGCTCTAGAGCATGTTGGAAAACATCAGTGTCACTTGCCAATTTGTTTTTTTTCACATTTAATTGTAAACTTTCAGGCCTTGTGGACCCAAAGCATGTAATAGCAATTTCTTCTTTCGCACTGACGTAAGTTCCTCATCTGCCTTCTCTATTTTTTCAATCTAATTTTAAAAGTACTCTTTCGATCCTTGCCACTTAATAGGTGGGTCCCCAAAGCGTAAAGTTTAAAATGATGTGCGCCATTTTAAGGAATAAATGAAAGATTAATTTAAAAAAGGAGAAAACCATTGTTACAGAATTGGAAGTAGAGATAATCTAACCTATAGTAGGAGATGTCTAGTCAAAAATAAAAAAATGTGGTGAATGTGGTGTCCTAGCCAAAATCTGCAGGAGGGGTAAAAGTGGTAATAAAGTTGTTATGGTTCAGACTGGAAACAATGAATTTGAATCAGAAGAATCAGCTGGTGAAGGTACCTCAACCTCTAAAGTATATGACTGTGTTTTATGTATTGCATCACAAAGTGCCTTTGCTGTGAATCATTTGAGTGAGCAGTGCAGGAATAAACCTGTGTGCAAGATAAAGTTAGCGGGTATTGAAACACACATTGTAGCTGATTCAGAGTCCCCATATACTATTATTGATAAAAGTATTTGGGAAGAGAAAGTTGTATGTTCTTTGGGTCCTGTATGAATACCGTCAGATGTTACCCCCGAAAGTTTTAGGGGTGAAAGTATACCATTGCTTGGGTACAGAGAAGTGACTTTTGAGTTTAAAGGAAGGGGAAGGCCAAGATGGCGGCGTGAGCGGACGTGTCGCACTCCTGCTCCTGCCGGCGGCCATATCAAAGCACCGGTTTTGGCCATTGACGGGTCCGTTGACCCCAGCTAGCGGTCGACCTGGGCCGCGGGGACAGCTTGGCCAGCAGCGGGGCCAAGTTGCGGCTCCACTAAGCAGAATTCAACAGGGCTGGGTGCGCGACCGGGGGTGCGCCCTTCCCCCACTTAGCGGTGCGACAAGGCCCGGCGCTCCTCAGCAGGTGGCAACCCGCGATCCAGTGTGCAGAGGGCCCAGAGGTACAGGCTGGAACTGACCTGCATGCCGGGAGCCGAGCAGTTTCTTTGGGGCTACCGGGGCTGCCTGTGGATCAGGGCTGAGCAGGCGTGATCAAGGAGCCGAGAGAGAGGCTGACCGCGGCACCATCTTGAGGGCTCCCTGGCAGATCGGGATATGGCGCGTGCGGTCGAGGGCTAGGCCGAGGTGCCGGAGCTCTCCCGCGCGCAAGTGCAGGGACGGCGAGAGTGAGCCCGTAACAGCGACCCCCGGGTGAGACAGTGCCCATGAGCGGTGACGTTACCAGGAGCCTCAGCGTGGCCTTCGGCGGTGGAACCCAGGAGGAGACAGGCGAGGAGCAGGTTTCGCCAAGAGGCCAAGAGTGAGGAGCGGCGACCCGCGGTGAGGCTCAGGGGAGTCGGAGGTGGGAGCGGGCCCCTGGAGAAGTGCACAGGGGCCCAGCGATTCGAGTGGAGCGAGAGCCTAGGCGACGGAAGCTAGCGGCGAGACCTGGGCCTGAAGAGGGGGACCGCTGCACACCACTCGTCACAACTGGCGGAGCTGAAGCCCTGACCCGAGGAGCTTCGTGTCTGGGCCCACCTGCGCTCGCGTGCAACGACAGAGAAGGTGAGCGCAGTGCAGCTGGATGGATGAGGGATCTGGCGGCCCTCGGGTGAGGCAGCGTCCTTGGGTGGTGTCGACCGAAAGAGCCGGAGCACAGCCTATGGAGGTGGGGCCCAGGAGGAGTCAGGCGGGGAGAGTGTGCCGCCCCGGGACCAAGGGCAAGCAGTGACTACCCGCAGCAAGGCCCAGGGGAGCAAAAGGCAGGGACCAGGCCCCCAGAGAAGTACACAGCAGGCCGGTGTGGTGTGAGAGGAACGTGAGGGCCCAAGCGACAGAGGCTGACGGTGAGACTGAGGCCCAGGGAGGAGAACCGCAGCTCACCACTCGCACCGACCGGTGTAGACCGGAGTTGGGGCCCTGATCCTAGGGAGCTACATACCACTGGATGGGGTAGGGGAAGTGCCCAGGTGGAGCACAGACTTGATCGCTCTCACCATGAGCGAGAGTGGATCCGGTGACTGGACGTTAACCCCCAAAGGCAGCAGGAGACACCTGACCATTCCCGGGGAGCCCTGGAAGACCTGGCATTGGAGACGCGATCTGCTCCACAACGAGAGGAGGGACTCAGCGGTGAGTGAGGGACGGCTCCAGAGTTAGTCTCGCCATTCCGTTGGTGTCGGGAGGTGGCAGAGGGGACACATCGCCCGGTACAGCACACTGGTGATTAATAGACTGTAGCGCACCTCACAGTGACAACTGAGTGACATTGCTACAAGGAGGGAGCGGCTGCCCGAGCGTCCCGGGACGAGCGAGTGGCTTCGGAAGAGAAGGGACTGGTGAGGGACCTTCGGAGTACGACGGACACGCCATGTCTGCCTCGAGAGTCCGTAAAGACAAATCTGTAAAAGACCTATTTGCTAAGGCACAGGCGAATCAACCACAGAAAGACATGGCCCAACCAGCGCCCGCCCAGCCGCGGAACCCACGGTTGGTTCGGAACTCATTACTAAAGCCTTCTTAGAGTCACTATTCACTACTCTGAGAGAAGATATCCACACCTTCAAAAAGGAATTTTCAGAGGAGCTCAGGGAGGTTCGCAAGGACGTAGATGGCATAGGGGAGCGCGTTGCTGAGCTGGAGACCAAGAATTATGGGCGGGATACTGAAATCGAGGCACTGTAGCAGGAGATACTGAAGATACATGATCAGCAGGTGGGCTTGCAAATACACTTAGAGGACTTGGAGAATCGTTCCCGTCGCCATAACGTGCGGATACGGGGGTGGCGCTGACTGAAGATACCAAAGATCTATTTAGATACACGAGGGAACTCTTCAATCACATTCTAGGACGCCCGATAGAGTCAGAACTCGCACTGGACAGAGCTCATAGGGTGGGTCAACCACGCCCCACGTCGGCCCCCCGCCCGACATCCTAGTCTGCGTGCAGGATTACTGCACAAAAGAGGACATCCTCCAGAAAGCCCGACAGTTACATCCCCTGTCCTTTCGGAATCAATCACAGGTCTTATATCAAGACTTATCAGCACTTACGTTACAGAAACGCCGGACTTTCAAACCTGTTATGGAGTACCTTTCATACAGCTGGGGCCACCCATTCCGCATAGTGTTCAGGCTTGACAACAAACTTTACCAGCTGTGCTCCCTGAGGGAAGCATGTCGCGTATTGGGTATAGACCCGCCGGTGGAGTAAGAGGAGACGGCGAGCCGCTCTGGGGGGGGTAGACACCTCTGGATCCCAGTGGCGCCAGCAAGGCGCCACTGGGACCTCGCCCCACCCCAGCTGACTTTTATGTCCCTGCCCCTTGCGGCTGTTGAAAGTTTGATTTTCTTGCAAGGTCGTCGGTGGGAGGGGGGAGTGTTCAGATTTGACTGTACTACCCCATGCTACTACATACCCGATCATCTATGGAGATGATGGACTTTATGTTCTCGGAACTTAGATTTCCTGTTGAAGGGGGAGGGGGGTTGGTTTCTGGGATTGGGAAGGGGTTGGGGGGTGGTGTGTTCCACGTCCACCGGGTAAGTTGGAGGATGCCAGCTGTCGACTCTTAGACCTTCTGAAACAACTGGCGCCCCTGGGTTCTTGACTGCATTGCATTCTCGCAAAGCTCCTGCCCCTAGGCCTTCCCATAAGGTAGATGCTGCCTGGAGACCTTGCCTTTCCGTCCTTGCTAGTACCTACTATGCCAACCACCACGCTTAAGATTTTGACCCTGAATGTGAGGGTACTTCATAACCCAGTAAAATGCAGAGCGGTCTTGTCATGCTTAGAAAATATGCAGGCCGATATTTGTCACCTACTAGAAACTCACCTTTTAGCAAAGGACTGCCATCGCCTGCGATCCCCGAAATTCCCCACCCAAATTTTTTCCTCTAGTCTCACTAAAACAGCGGGGGTGGCGATCCTAGTGGCTCAGCGGTTCAGGGGGGAGGTTTTACAGAAAGAAGCAGAGGTCAAAGGGAGGCTACTGATCTATCGTTTTGCTATTAACGACCTGACTTTTACCATTGGCGCTATCTACCCCCCTAACGAAGGACAGGAAAGATTCTTACACGAGGCCCTCTTGAAAGCTACAGACACGACAGATAGGCACATAATCCGGGGGGGATTTAAACCTGGTTTTTGATAACCATAACGACAGGTCAGGTCAACGCTTTCCCCAGGCGGGAGCTATTTCTAAGGAGGGGCTCGCCCACATTAGCGACTTAGGCCTCTGTGATCTTTGGCGCGACCTACATCCCCATGAGCGAGAATACTCATACTATTCCAACGCACACAAGACATATGCGAGATTGGACCATTTTTTAGCGTCTTCATCAGTACGTGCACTCATGTCTGGGGTTGAGATAGGGGCTGCCTCTCTGTCGGATCACTCGCCGGTCACTGTCACCCTCACGCTTCCACCTAGAACTCTACCCTCCAGAGTGTGGCGCCTTCGGGATCCGCTCCTTCGGTGGGCAGATGTGGTTAAACACATACAGCATTCCATTACTGAGTACCTCTCACATAACGCCAATTCTGACACCACCCTGGCAACTCAGTGGGCAGCGCTAAAAGCGGTAGTGAGGGGGGAGTTCATTGCCATTGCGGTGGCGGATAATGCTGAGCGCAAGCGTAAAAGGGAAGAACTCACACAACAAACTAAGGAACTAGAGAGGATACATCAAAGGACAGGCGCACCACGAGTATGGAAACAACTTAAGGCAGCGCGCAGTCAGTTAGTAGTGCTCGATCAAGATAGGGCGGAATTCGCAGCGCTACGCTTAAAACATTCCTACTATACGAGTGGGGATAGGTGCGGAAGCCTTTTGGCCCATTGGCTGAGAGAGACCCGTCAGAACAATCGGTCAGTGAAATCCATAGAGCAGATGGTTCATGCGTTACAGAGGATAATGCGATAGCTGAAGTATTCCGAGATTTTTATGCCACCCTTTACACCGGGGCCCCGCTAGATGGCGCGGATGGGACTACCTTTTTAGACTCGGTCACCTTGCCAGTTCTCACTCAAGCCCAAGCCGATCACCTCAATAGGGATATACACACGGAAGAGGTCATCGCGGCCATCTCCCGTCTTAAACCGGCTACGGCACCAGGGCCAGACGGCTTTTCTGCCATATACTATAAGACGTTCTGTGCCACCCTGGACCCCTTGCTCACTAGGCTGTTTAATTCTTTTGCCGACCCGGGAGCAATTCCTGGTGACCTCCTGGAGGCTTCAATTGCGGTCATCCCTAAGCCCGGGAAAGATAAAACTAAGTGTGGAGCATACCGCCCAATCTCTCTCCTCAATATTGAACTGAAATTATACACTAGCATACTAGCGGCGCGCCTTAGCCCACTCATGCCGGGGCTTATAGACCCGGACCAGGCGGGCTTCATTCCCGAACGCCAGACATCCGACAACACCAAACGGGTTCTCCATCTTATCGAGGGAGGGGAGGGGGTCGGTTGGGAGGGGGGCGTTTATGGGGATTGTTTTACTTGGTTAGACAAGTAATTGGAATTGACACTATTTGAGGAGGTACCAACTGTCGAGTTTCAGTCTTTGGAATCGCTGGCCGTGAATGCCTACATCGAAGCTTTGATGAATGATTACTGATCATATGCTAATGTGTGTCTGTGTTGCACCTTTAAACCACAATAAAGAAATGTAAACTTAAAGGAAGGGGAAGTTATATATTGCAGAGGAAGGTCCATCGGTCCTGGGATGGGTTGATCAAAGGAAATTGGATATTATATTGGATCCAAAAAGTGCTTGGTCATGGGGTGTAATGACAAATATGGTAAGAGTTTTCAGAAAGGAATTTCCAGAAATATTTTCAAGAAGGGTAGGTGAGTTGGAAGGCTATGTAAACAAAATAATTCTAAAGAATAATGCCAAGCCTAAGGTGCATAAGTCCAGCGAGATACCATTGGTCTTGTGAGAGAAAGTCAACAAAGAGTTAGATAAATTGCTCACTGAAGGAATCACTGAGGAAGTGGGTGCCTCTGAATGGATTGCGCCATTAGTGGTAGCCCATAAAGCTAATGGGAAAATCCGTTTATGCATTGACTTGAGATATTTAAATGATAACATTGTGGTGGAACAATTTCCACTACCTAAAATCAACAAGATGCTATCGATGACTAAAATATGAAGTGGTTTTCGGTGGTCGATTTATCATCGGCAGACCACCAGGTAAAGTTACATGAAGAAAGCAAAGATCTGACTTCTTGATGACCTGCAAAAAGAACAATTGATGGACAAAATGATGCACAATTTCAAACATTCACCCCAGTACAGAGATATGGGCCTAAATCCATAATGTTTTTGCTCCCAATGCCTTTCCAGTTCAAACCCAGCCATATGCAAAGCAGTCTTGACCCTGTTTCCCATGGGAACAGTCCAGCCCGAACTGCAAGGCCAAGTCCTACCTGGACTGGAAACAAGCATCCTGGGACCGGTTTCAGACAATCACCCATCATCAGCCAGGCTAGCTTGACACAAGTGGCATAGAGAGTATGGGACTCAAGTCTGGGAATACCCGTTCCACTCAGGGTGAAAAATGCATAAAGAACAAGTGATGGACAAAATAATGCACAATGTCAAACATTAACCCCAGTACAGACATCTGGATCTAAATCCATAGTTTTTTTGCTCCCCATGCCTTTACAGTTCAGACCCAGCCAAATGCAAATCAGTCTTGACCCTGTTCTCCATGGGAACAGTCCAGCCCAGATAGCCAGGCCAAGTCCTCCCTGGACTGGAAACAAGCATCCTGGGACTGGTTTCGGGGCACCACCCCATATCAGCCAGGCTAGCTTGACTCCAGTGGCATGAAGAGCACGTGATGCACGTCTGGGCATATCCGTATCACTCGGGGTGACAAATGCAAAAAGTACAACTGATGGACAGAATGCTGCACAATGTCAAACATTCACTGAGTACAGAGATCAGGGCCTAACTCCATTGTTTATTTGCTCCCCATGCCTTTTCAGTTGAGGCCCAGCCATATACAAATCAGCCTTGACCCTATTCCCCATAGGAACAGTCCAGCCTTAAGTGCCAGGCCAAGTCCTCCTTGGACTGGAAACAAGCATACTGGGACCGGTTTCGGGCCATCACCCCTCATCAGCCAGACTAGCTTGACTCCAGTGGCATGGAGAGCACTGGACCAACGTCTGGGCATAACCGTCCAACTCAGGGTAACAAATACAAAAAGAACAATTGATAAACAGAATTCTGCACAATGTCAAACATTCACCCCAGTACAGAGATCTGAGCCTAAATCCATAGTTGTTCTGCTCCCCATGACTTTCCAGTTCAGGCCCAGTCATTTTAAAATCAGTCTTGACCCTGTTGCCCATGGGAACAGTCCAGCCCGAACTGCCAGGCCAAGTCCTCCCTGGACTGGAAACAAGCATCCTGGGACCGGTTTCGGGGCATAAACCCTCATCAGCCAGACTAGCTTGACTCCAATGGCATGGAGAGTATAGGACCCACGTCTAGGCCTACCCGTCCAACTTTGGAGTGACAAATACAAAAAGAATAATTGATGGACAAAATACTGCACATTGGCAAACATTCACCCCAGTACAGAGATCTGGGCCTAAATCCATAGTTCTTTTTGCTCTCCATGACTTTCCAGTTCAGACCCAGCCATATGCAAATCAGTCTTGACCCTGTTTCCCATGGGAACAGTCCAGCCCGAATTGCCAGGCCAAGTCCTTCTTGGACTGGAAACAAGCATACTGGGACTGGTTTCGGGCATCACCCCTCATTAGCCAGGTTAGCTTGACTCCAGTGGCATGGAAGCACTGGACCCACGTCTGGGCATACCCATCACACTCAGTGTGACAAATAGAAAAAGAACAATTGATGGGCAGTATGCTGCAATATGTCAAACATTCACCCAGTACAGAGATAAGGGCCTAAATCCTTTGTTTTCTTGCTCCCCATGCCTTTCCACTTCAGACCCAGCTATATGCAAATCAGTCTTGACCCTGTTCCCCATGGGAACAGTCCAGCCTGAACTGCCAGGCAAAGTCCTCCCTGGACTGGAAACAAGCATCCTGGGACCGGTCTCAGACAATCACCCCTCCTCAGCATGGCTAGCTTGACTCCAGTGGCATGGAGAGTCCCTTGCTCCTCACTCTGCCACTGGATTCAAGCTAGCCTGGCTGATTAGGGGTGGTACTCCGAAACCAGTCCCAGAATGCTTGTTTCCAGTCCAGGGAAGACCTGACTTGGGAGTTTGTGCTGGACTGTTCCCATGAGGGACAGGGTCAAGACTGATTTGCATATGGCTGGGTCTGAACTGGGGTGGTGAAGTGAGCTACAGAATGATGATGGATTCAACCCAGATCTGTGACTGGGGGTGAGTGTCTGAAAAGTTTCAGCGCTCCGCCCGTCATTTCTTTGTGTTTGTTTTGTTTGCCCTAAGTTGTCAGGGTATGCCCAGATGTGGGTCCCTTACTCACTTTGTCACTGGATTCAAGCTAACCTGGCTGATGAGGGGTGTTACTCGAAACCGGTCCCAGGATGCTTGTTACTGGTCTAGGGAAGACCTGGCTTGGCAGTTCAGGCTGAACTGTTCCTATTGGCAGGTTATGCCAAGACATGGGTCCCTTATTCACTTTGCCACTGGATTCAGTGATGAGGGGTGTTAGCCCGAAACCGGCCCCAAGATGTTTGTTTCCGGTCCAGGGAAAACCTAGCTTGGCAGTTCAGGTTGGGCTGTTCCTATGAGGGCCAGGTTCAAGACTGATTTGCATATGGCTGGGTCTGAAAGGGGTGGTGAAGTGAGCTACAGAACGATGATGGATTCAACTCAGATCTGTGCCTTGGGGTGAGTGTCTGAAAAGTTTCAGCTCTCCGTCCATCATCTCTTTGTGTTAGCTTTACTTTTATGACAGCACAAGCATGTCACTGGTATGTATGCATGCCTTACGGATTAGCTTCGGGAGCAGTGGTATTTCAAAAACTCATGTATAAAGCATTTGAAGGCGTGGCAGGTGTGATCTTCTTTTAAGATGATATATTGGTCATGGGAAAATCTAAATGTACACAGAATGTTAGGATGAATAATGTTCTAGAGAAGTTAAAGAGTCATGAGTTAATAGTTGAGATCGCTAAGCGAAGGTTTAGTGTGCAGACTTTAGATTATTAAGGATATAAAATTTCTTCAGAAGGCATAAAACCAAAGAAAAATCTCTTATGTGCCATAAAGATGGCCCCAGCACATTAAAATAAGGATGAATTGAGGTCGTTCTTAGGCCTGGTTCAATTTTATGGAAAATTTGTGAAACGTTTTTCAGAGAAAACATACAATTTAATGCAGTTACTGAAAAATATAAAGTAAATATGTGTGGTCGGAAGTTCTACACAGTGAATTTGAGAGAGTGAAAGAAGAAATTTGCAATGCTAAACTGATGAGTGGGTTTGATCCCAAATTGGAGTGTGTGATCACTACAGATGCACGCAATAAAGGCATAGGTGCTATAAAATCACAAAGGAATAGTGAAGGTAAATAATTTACTGTTGCCTATGCCTTGAGAGCACTTTCGCCAGATGAGAAAAAATATTCTGCCATTAATAAGGAAGCACTCGCTGTAGTTTGGGAGTTGGACCTTTTTTGAAATTGTGTGTGGGGATTTCATGTAGAGGTGCTATGTGACCATAAACCTATCATAAAAGTGTTGACTACTGAAGGTTTAGAAAGTTACACCCAGAATAGCAAGAATGTCAGTTAGACTTCTAGATTTTAGGTATTCTGTACGTTATTTGCCGGGTGTCAAGAATCAAGTGGCAGACTGCTTGAGTAGACTACCCTTACCTTTAGAGAGAAGTCCCAAGGTATGTGAAGAGTTTAATGTGGCTTGGACGACAGAAGAAGTGAGGAATAATGCTATCAGCAAAAAAGAATGGAAGGATGTATGTGCTGAAGATAAAGGCTTAGATTGTGCCATTCCTACATTTCACAAAGCGTCTCATATGTCATATACGTCCATTACTCAATTTAGAGTAATGGACGGGAGGATGTGATGTAGGTGGCAGGGTCAGTGTAGTGGTGACCGGGGCGTGACCGATAGTGAAATGACCCCTATGGCAGTGGAAGTTGCAAGGGCGCACACCGGACATGTGGCTAAAAAATAGTCCAATCGTGCATATGTTTTGGGTGCGTTGGAATAGTAGGAGTATTCCTTCTCCCGTGGGTGGTTTAGGCGCCACAGATCGTGTAGGTCGAGTTCTGTCAGTCTCTCTATGCAAGAGGGAGAGAGTGTCCCTGCCTGGTGGGAGCGTTGTCCTGACCTGTCCAGGACCGTGTCGAAAACCATATTCATGTCCCCTCCCAGTATGATATGTCTATCTGGTGTGGTTGTGATGTCAGTGAGAGCTGAGTGGAGAAATCGGTCCTGGCCCTCGTTAGGGCAGTACAAGGAGCCAATCATGAACTTGAGGACGCCTACGGCGACGAGGTATGCCAGTAGTCTACGCCGCAATTCCGCACTCTTATGGAGGACTTCCCCTTTGAAGTGGCGCGCCACCAGGATCGCCACTCCTGAAGTTTTAGTATGGCTAGAAGAGAAGTATTGACCAGGAAATTTGCGAGTCTGTGGCAGTCTCGGGCCAGCAGGTGTGTCTCTTGGAGAAGACAGATGTCTGCTTGCGTGCTTTCTAGGTAGGACAGGACCGCCCTTCTCTTAACTGGGTTATTAAGACCCCGCACATTAAAGGTCAGTATCTTTAGGGTAGTGGGTGTCATGGTGTGTGAATCAGTAAAGCTCGGCCGTGGTGCGGGTCAGTTGACCACTGGTATGTAGGGGGGCAGAAAGTCCCCAGGTGGCGCCCATCGGCATGGGCGGAAATGATAACTTGAGCAAAAGGACAAAAAAGGAGAGCACTGGACATCCCACCCTCCCCACCCATTCCCCCCCTCCCCACCCATTCCCCCCCTCCCCACCCATTCCCCCCCTCCTGTCCCCCCTCCCGCTCCTCCGCTCAAACTCCCTACTGCAACTCCCCCTTCCTTTGCCCACCCCTCCCGCCAATCCCCCTGTTCTCTTTCCCAACTTGCCCTATCCCCCCACCTCCCCCCTCTTGACCCCAACTCAAAGTCACAGCAGAACAACATTGTCCAAGTCCTGATCCGCCGCGGCACAGGGCAGAGGTAAAGTACTTACAGGAACGTGCAGCCAGGTCGCCGCCCGCTGCTCCCCCAACATCCGCCTGGACATTTGCATTAACAAAGCTGAAGTGTTCTCCCCCCTTCGAGATGTTCATTCTGCGGATGCAGTGTCACTGGTCACTTCATGGATGGCATTGTCCATCTCCTTTTTAATGGTCTGTGCGTCCGGCTTCAGGGACGTTGACGATGACCGTCGTCAAGGGACCCGCTGCCACCCATCTCCAGAGGGCATCCGGGAAGCTTTAGTTGGCATGGTGTCGTCTTTCTGGTCGATGCCCAGCATGGCGCATGTCTCCTGAAGGGATCGCAGCTGTCGCAGTGCGCCGTTCCACTTAAAGATGATGCGGAATGGGTGCCCCCATGTGTAGGGAACGTCTTTTCTCCTGAAAAAGTCTGTGGCAACTTTGAAGGCCTTGCGCTTCTGGAGCGTGATTGATGATAAGTCTTGAAAAAGTGCCACCGGGCGATCACAGAATCTCAGGGGTTGTTGTTTCCTGGCTTCCTTTGTTAGGATTAGGTCCCCAGTCCTCTTTTGTTGAACATGTCCAATACCATCACATGACACACCAGTAGCATAAAAAGGAGTCCTACCCTTATGTCTATGCTTGTTATTGCTATCTGTGGGTTCCTGTATCCTGGCTCCAGGCTTTCCTGTTAATTGCAGCAATCTTTGCACGGGCTCGTGCAGAGACTTGGAAATCCCCCTTTTTTCTTAGCCTTTTTTCATCCCCTTCCTTGCTCAGTTCCCGGTTCTGGTGCCTTGTTTCTTGTAAACCCCCCCGTTCCTGCCCGCCCCGTGTATTCGTGAGTTTCCTATCTTTAGTTGGGTCCTTTAGAAATACTTCCCGCCCCTCCCGCCCCTTTTTATTGTGTTTTTCCCTGTCCGCGTTGGGCGATTTTCGCCGGCATTCAGGGGCTCCTGTTTGTGATTACCGCTCTCCTGACACGGAGACACGGTGACTGATCCGGTGATTCGCGCGTCTTGTTTTCGAAGCGCGACCTGTCCGCCTCGTTGTAGGCGGAAGTGACGTTATCGTCCATTCCGCGAGGAAACCCGTCTGGGTTTTTCCTCTGTTTTTGAGCATTAAGGAGCGGAATAGACAACGCGTCTGAGGAGTATTTTACCCCCCCCTATCCCGAGGTCACATAAAACAGGGGTTTTTCATGCCTGAAGAATAGGTGTGTTTTTTCCCCTGTAGATCCCTAATTTTGTTCCAAACACCCTTACAAGACGTATAGTCTTGCACATCAGTCACCTGAGAGAGGTTATCTTGGGTAGGAGTTCCTTTTGACTGATTACTCCTTGAAGCGAAGCCTGCTCCCGCTTTTGGTAAGTGTATGTGAATTGGTAATAATTGGATTAGGGACATATGCTCAGAGGTAGGAGTGGGGACTGAGAAATTATCATAGGGCATGTTTTGTGTTTCCCTTTGTATGCAGGTGCAGAAGAAGGAGGTGGGTGTATCTTGTACAGCACGTTCCCAGGGTGGAAGGTTTGGTGACCTGTTGCTTTCCACCCTCTTTTCTGGGTCAGCAGCTTCCTCATTGTATCATTCAGTGAGTGGCTGGTGAGTCGGGGAAGTGGACTGGACTGATCCTCGTTCCTGCAGTGTGTGGGTTGGGCAGGAGCTCAACAGAATAACAAGCCCACGTTATACTACACTGCCCGAACTTGGATGGACGTAGAAGGAGGAGGGGCCATGGCTGGGGCGGAAGCACCCTCCATGAATGATATAATGGGGGCCCTAGCGGCGTTACAGGCGCAAGTGCAGGAATTGAGACAGGAGAACGTAGGGTTGAGACAAGAGCTGGTTGCGGTAAGGGCGCAGGCACAGGCACAACCCCGAGCTCAAAATCCCGTTATACATCCGGCGACTTTTCAGTATGGGGGGGCTGGACAGAGCAATCCTGGAGGAAGCACGCCTGTGGCGATCACCGTAAACTCCCCTGTCCCTGTTCCACTGGCCCCACCTGAACGGTTCTATGGGGACAGTGGGAAATATGGGATGTTCATGAACCAGTGTCAGTTACACTTTATGTGTAGGCCTGGTGCGTTTCCTGATGATGCTGCAAAGGTAGCCTTTACTCTTTCATATCTGGCTGGTACTGCTGCCCAGTGGGCTATCCCCTTAGTGGAAGGAAATGATCAGGTGTTGAGGGACTACAATGCATTCAAAGAGTTGATGAGAGGGTTGTTTGCCAAGCACGCTTTCATGCAAGCTAGCGACTCAGAATTACTGAAACTAAAGAGAAAGAGAAAATACCCTTCTTGACATTGGCAATCTAAAGGATATAGAGACTCCAGACCTGTTTGAATTTACTCTGGTTTAAGTAAAATGATGTTATTATTCCCAAATAGTCTGCTACATCAGAGCCATTGGTAACTGTACTCAACATATAGAATGTCTTGGATCCTACAAACCATGTGCACAGTGCCACAGCACACTGCAGGTCCTGGTCGGCATATGGTCCACACATCTACCTAATCATCCGAAGCATATCTGCTATCTGTTCAGTAGAGGTCTTTAAAAAATCCTTGTGAGTGCATGCAAAGCAGACAGCATACCGCAGGACAAGTTATTTTTAAGAATGAGAGCCATGAGGAAACAATGAGGGCTTAGAAGCATCTAGCTATACAGAGCACAGCATATTCCACGAGAAACTGAGGTGCCCCATCAATGCACCCTCCAAGGTGGAGGAACACTCAATCAATAAGTATGCAGGACCATCTTCTCTACAGAAACTGAGTACTTGTTCCTACTCCCGGTGTCAAGGCCCAAGGAGGGCATAGCCACGCATTAGAAGCTAAAAGTCTTCCGGTACCAACTTTGTTACCCCAAATTTCTTTTTACCTGGTTAGGTCGTCTTCATCTTCTTGAGGGAGCGTTTAGCTGGGGCACTATGGCTGAGGCATTGCACTTTGGTGCAACAACACTGATATGTTGCAACAAGATGCCAAGCATTCTCTACTTTGTGGATGAGTCTACCTCAACCTCCCTCCAGCAAATATGGATGACTGCAGGTGGAAGTGAAGCTAGCCTCTTCCAGTGAGCACTTGTTTTTATACAAGTCATCCCTTCTGATTTTCCTTATCTACAGGAGGTTGAGGACCAATAAAAGTTAGTGAGGGAGATTTTTAAGGGCATCCTGACAGGCAAGGGAGTCTAGGGCCACAATGCAAAAAAGAATAAGTAAATACATTTAAAAAACCCAGAAGAGGTCAATGTTTAGCACCATCCAATCATTTACTGGTGCAAAAGAACCACAAAGAAAGCAAGCACTTAGGACACTTACCACTCACTACAGCATGTACCCCAGTAATTGCCCCAGTTTCTTATCAAGCAGTATCACTGTGCTCTGACCTCTATCTCACACTATCATGGACTATGGAGAATAGGGCCCGACTCCCCTACCAACTGCTTGAGTTAGGATGGTACTCTTTGAATTCTTTCAAACAGATGAAGAGAGATTTATGCAAATTACGTGTGTAGGCAATTTCACTCATGTATTACTTTCTGGAGGACGTTCCCTCTAAAAAGCCATGGGACTCCCTTATTTTTGTGACGGATACACTGATGGTCTAGATTCTCTAGTCGATTCTGGTCAAGTATTCACTATACCTGGTGGAGTCCATTTTGAGAACTATTAGATGAAAAGGTTAAAACTTACCTGTAGGAGTAGTTCAGCAGGTTGTAGACCTGTCTCCTATTCGTGCTTTATTCCGCCATCTAGTTGGTAGTTTCAGAATAGTCTTTGTTTCCCCTTTTGATATGGCTGACCATTTGGCGGCCATATCCATCCTTCTATGACGTCAGACTGCACCCACAAAGTTCCTGTGCTTAATCTTCAAATTATTTTTCCCCTTTTTGGTGACCTCCCATCTTTAGACTTAATTTCTCTGGTACAGATCTTTCTGAACCCTTATTTATTTATTCATATGTCATCTTTGGGGAGGCGGGAGGATCGCATGTTTAATCAGGAAAGCCTTCAAGCTGCAAACTTTCTCTTACAATATAGTTAAGCTTTTTGTTTTGCAGCATGTATCTTTTCCGAATCAACATGCTGCACATGGATTGTTAAGCGGAAATCCGCCACATACTCAGGAGGGTATGTTGAAGAAAGTGCGGACGGATGACCAGGTTGCTGACATTCAGATGTCATTTATGAATAGGTTTCCTTGGAATAGTAATGTGGCTTCCTTTTTCCTAGTTCAGTGTCCTTCAATGACACCCCTGCTCTTTGCAACACTTTTGGATCAACAAGTTACTTGCCTTCAGTAAAGCTTTCTGGAGAGATTTTAACCACTGATTCCTCACCTTCTGAATATTCTCAGGCCTCACAATCGATCCAGAAACTTTTGAACAGGATCCGCACCAATGTCATTCAGCTCCACAAATAATGTGTGGACCTTTATATGCACTACTCCAGCATGCTGACAGATGCTTTCTATGTTGTATACGCCCCAACAGCAAATTGGCTTTGACCAGTGTGCAAATTCCTAGACTTGAGATACATCGCTGCTGTGGTTATTTTTCCCCTGTGCTGGAAATAGCTATTCTCCTATATTCATGACGAGCTCAGCTCGTCATCAGCACAGCTCAACTGTGCCTCATGACGAGCTGAGGTCGTCATGAGCATGGAAGGGGTTAATGAGTAGAGCTCAGATCCCAGGATGGGAGGGTCAGTGATGAATCTGCACTGTACCAGAAAGAGCAATACTGAAGGTAAGTAACTTGTTCCTCTGATAGAGGCCTCTAGGCACAGATGTTTCACCCTTTAAAATGAGTTCCAGGGCAGAACCTATTTGGAGATGAGTCTGTGAATTAGCTCAAACCAAGAAGTCCTGTAGGACCTAGCAGGCGAAATGCCTTTCTCAGTAAACTTGGCTGTCTAAACAGAAATGCTTCCTGAACATATAGAGTGACACCCATGCTGCCACCTGGCAAACGTCCAGGACAGGAACTCGGTGTGCCAGGTCGGTCCCGAGACTACGACTGTGTGTGTCGGAGACAACCCCAACCTACATCGTAATCGGGCCCTTCTTAGACATTTTAGCTTTTTTAACCAAGGCAATTACTCCATAGGCTGACCTTCACCATACACCCACAGCCTCTCCTTCACTCTCTCGTTATTTACATGCATACTGATTTGATCACGTATTAAACCATCATGTAAAAGGGGGGCCTCAATTGATCCCAGGGGGGGTGCCAGGCTGTGGTCAAAAGAAGCGCTATGCTGATAACAGTCCTTTGCTTTCAGCAGAAAAAAATAAGCATCAGTAAGCCGCTTTGCGATGGGTCATCACTAACAACCTTTGTCATTTATATTCTGGCTGGGAGAAGGTGTCAAAAGGAAAGGGACTCCAAAGATTCTTCAAAACCCCCACCCCCATTTCTAATTACCCCCCACCCCCATTTCTAATAATCGCACTGTGAATACTTTTACACATTAGAAAGGCCTGCCATACCAGAATGGTATGTTTGGCAATCATGTATTTTAATTGCATTTGTAAAACGATATCAGAACTTAACTGCAATATTTAACTAAGTCTACACATATTTAAACATTGCCAGTTTAATAGAATAATTATGAAAAATTGAGGAGGGCCCAGTGTTTTTTTTCCCCACTGGGCAGGGGGTGCAGCATTAAAAAGTTTGAAGACCACTGCTCTAGAGCATGTTGGAAAACATCAGTGTCACTTGCCAATTTGTTTTTTTTCACATTTAATTGTAAACTTTCAGGCCTTGTGGACCCAAAGCATGTAATAGCAATTTCTTCTTTCGCACTGATGTAAGTTCCTCATCTGCCTTCTCTATTTTTTCAATCTAATTTTAAAAGTACTCTTTCGATCCTTGCCACTTAATAGGTGGGTCCCCAAAGCGTAAAGTTTAAAATGATGTGCGCCATTTTAAGGAATAAATGAAAGATTAATTTAAAAAAGGAGAAAACCATTGTTACAGAATTGGAAGTAGAGATAATCTAACCTATAGTAGGAGATGTCTAGTCAAAAATAAAAAAAATGTGGTGAATGTGGTGTCCTAGCCAAAATCTGCAGGAGGGGTAAAAGTGGTAATAAAGTTGTTATGGTTCAGACTGGAAACAATGAATTTGAATCAGAAGAATCAGCTGGTGAAGGTATCTCAACCTCTAAAGTATATGACTGTGTTTTATGTATTGCATCACAAAGTGCCTTTGCTGTGAATCATTTGAGTGAGCAGTGCAGGAATAAACCTGTGTGCAAGATAAAGTTAGCGGGTATTGAAACACACATTGTAGCTGATTCAGAGTCCCCATATACTATTATTGATAAAAGTATTTGGGAAGAGAAAGTTGTATGTTCTTTGGGTCCTGTATGAATACCGTCAGATGTTACCCCCGAAAGTTTTAGGGGTGAAAGTATACCATTGCTTGGGTACAGAGAAGTGACTTTTGAGTTTAAAGGAAGGGGAAGGCCAAGATGGCGGCGTGAGCGGACGTGTCGCACTCCTGCTCCTGCCGGCGGCCATATCAAAGCACCGGTTTTGGCCATTGACGGGTCCGTTGACCCCAGCTAGCGGTCGACCTGGGCCGCGGGGACAGCTTGGCCAGCAGCGGGGCCAAGTTGCGGCTCCACTAAGCAGAATTCAACAGGGCTGGGTGCGCGACCGGGGGTGCGCCCTTCCCCCACTTAGCGGTGCGACAAGGCCCGGCGCTCCTCAGCAGGTGGCAACCCGCGATCCAGTGTGCAGAGGGCCCAGTAGTACAGGCTGGAACTGACCTGCATGCCGGGAGCCGAGCAGTTTCTTTGGGGCTACCGGGGCTGCCTGTGGATCAGGGCTGAGCAGGCGTGATCAAGGAGCCGAGAGAGAGGCTGACCGCGGCACCATCTTGAGGGCTCCCTGGCAGATCGGGATATGGCGCGTGCGGTCGAGGGCTAGGCCGAGGTGCCGGAGCTCTCCCGCGCGCAAGTGCAGGGACGGCGAGAGTGAGCCCGTAACAGCGACCCCCGGGTGAGACAGTGCCCATGAGCGGTGACGTTACCAGGAGCCTCAGCGTGTCCTTCGGCGGTGGAACCCAGGAGGAGACAGGCGAGGAGCAGGTTTCGCCAAGAGGCCAAGAGTGAGGAGCGGCGACCCGCGGTGAGGCTCAGGGGAGTCGGAGGTGGGAGCGGGCCCCTGGAGAAGTGCACAGGGGCCCAGCGATTCGAGTGGAGTGAGAGCCTAGGCGACGGAAGCTAGCGGCGAGACCTGGGCCTGAAGAGGGGGACCGCTGCACACCACTCGTCACAACTGGCGGAGCTGAAGCCCTGACCCGAGGAGCTGCGTGTCTGGGCCCCCCTGCGCTCATGTGCAACGACAGAGAAGGTGAGCGCAGTGCAGCTGGATGGATGAGGGATCTGGCGGCCCTCGGGTGAGGCAGCGTCCTTGGGTGGTGTCGACCGAAAGAGCCGGAGCACAGCCTATGGAGGTGGGGCCCAGGAGGAGTCAGGCGGGGAGAGTGTGCCGCCCCGGGACCAAGGGCAAGCAGTGACTACCTGCAGCAAGGCCCAGGGGAGCAAAAGGCAGGGACCAGGCCCCCAGAGAAGTACACAGCAGGCCGGTGTGGTGTGAGAGGAACGTGAGGGCCCAAGCGACAGAGGCTGACGGTGAGACTGAGGCCCAGGGAGGAGAACCGCAGCTCACCACTCGCACCGACCGGTGTAGACCGGA
Source organism: Lissotriton vulgaris (assembly GCF_964263255.1). Lineage (NCBI taxonomy): Eukaryota > Metazoa > Chordata > Amphibia > Caudata > Salamandridae > Lissotriton > Lissotriton vulgaris. The sequence continues at coordinate 1,745,558,717 of NC_141691.1, forward strand.
GTTGGGGCCCTGATCCTAGGGAGCTACATACCACTGGATGGGGTAGGGGAAGTGCCCAGGTGGAGCACAGACTTGATCGCTCTCACCATGAGCGAGAGTGGATCCGGTGACTGGACGTTAACCCCCAAAGGCAGCAGGAGACACCTGACCATTCCCGGGGAGCCCTGGAAGACCTGGCATTGGAGACGCGATCTGCTCCACAACGAGAGGAGGGACTCAGCGGTGAGTGAGGGACGGCTCCAGAGTTAGTCTCGCCATTCCGTTGGTGTCGGGAGGTGGCAGAGGGGACACACCGCCCGGTACAGCACACTGGTGATTAATAGACTGTAGCGCACCTCACAGTGACAACTGAGTGACATTGCTACAAGGAGGGAGCGGCTGCCCGAGCGTCCCGGGACGAGCGAGTGGCTTCGGAAGAGAAGGGACTGGTGAGGGACCTTCGGAGTACGACGGACACGCCATGTCTGCCTCGAGAGTCCGTAAAGACAAATCTGTAAAAGACCTATTTGCTAAGGCACAGGCGAATCAACCACAGAAAGACATGGCCCAACCAGCGCCCGCCCAGCCGCGGAACCCGCGGTTGGTTCGGAACTCATTACTAAAGCCTTCTTAGAGTCACTATTCACTACTCTGAGAGAAGATATCCACACCTTCAAAAAGGAATTTTCAGAGGAGCTCAGGGAGGTTCGCAAGGACGTAGATGGCATAGGGGAGCGCGTTGCTGAGCTGGAGACCAAGAATTATGGGCGGGATACTGAAATCGAGGCACTGCAGCAGGAGATACTGAAGATACATGATCAGCAGGTGGGCTTGCAAATACACTAAGAGGACTTGGAGAATTGTTCCCGTCGCCATAACGTGCGGATACGGGGGTGGCGCTGACTGAAGATACCAAAGATCTATTTAGATACACGAGGGAACTCTTCAATCACATTCTAGGACGCCCGATAGAGTCAGAACTCGCACTGGACAGAGCTCATAGGGTGGGTCAACCACGCCCCACGTCGGCCCCCCGCCCGACATCCTAGTCTGCGTGCAGGATTACTGCACAAAAGAGGACATCCTCCAGAAAGCCCGACAGTTACATCCCCTGTCCTTTCGGAATCAATCACAGGTCTTATATCAAGACTTATCAGCACTTACGTTACAGAAACGCCGGACTTTCAAACCTGTTATGGAGTACCTTTCATACAGCTGGGGCCACCCATTCCGCATAGTGTTCAGGCTTGACAACAAACTTTACCAGCTGTGCTCCCTGAGGGAAGCATGTCGCGTATTGGGTATAGACCCGCCGGTGGAGTAAGAGGAGACGGCGAGCCGCTCTGGGGGGGGGGTAGACACCTCTGGATCCCAGTGGCGCCAGCAAGGCGCCACTGGGACCTCGCCCCACCCCAGCTGACTTTTATGTCCCTGCCCCTTGCGGCTGTTGAAAGTTTGATTTTCTTGCAAGGTCGTCGGCGGGAGGGGGGAGTGTTCAGATTTGACTGTACTACCCCATGCTACTACATACCCGATCATCTATGGAGATGATGGACTTTATGTTCTCGGAACTTAGATTTCCTGTTGAAGGGGGAGGGGGGTTGGTTTCTGGGATTGGGAAGGGGTTGGGGGGTGGTGTGTTCCACGTCCACCGGGTAAGTTGGAGGATGCCAGCTGTCGACTCTTAGACCTTCTGAAACAACTGGTGCCCCTGGGTTCTTGACTGCATTGCATTCTCGCAAAGCAGAGCAATCCTGGAGGAAGCACGCCTGTGGCGATCACCGTAAACTCCCCTGTCCCTGTTCCACTGGCCCCACCTGAACGGTTCTATGGGGACAGTGGGAAATATGGGATGTTCATGAACCAGTGTCAGTTACACTTTATGTGTAGGCCTGGTGCGTTTCCTGATGATGCTGCAAAGGTAGCCTTTACTCTTTCATATCTGGCTGGTACTGCTGCCCAGTGGGCTATCCCCTTAGTGGAAGGAAATGATCAGGTGTTGAGGGACTACAATGCATTCAAAGAGTTGATGAGAGGGTTGTTTGCCAAGCACGCTTTCATGCAAGCTAGCGACTCAGAATTACTGAAACTACGACAGGGTCGACAGGATCTGCTGGCATATATAGCGTCGTTTAATCGATTGATTGCAGAGACACATTGGCCTGCCGATAAGCGGACGTCTTTATTCTATCAGGGTCTTAATGATGATCTGAAGGATGTAGTGTCACAGGTAGTGGATCCCCCGGAAGAGTGCGCAGCTTTTATAGACTTGGTGGTTAAATTGAATCATAGGCTATCAGAGCGACGCCGGGATCGGGGTCGGTTCCAGGTTTCCCGAGGGAACTTCATAAAGCCCGAAGTGAAACAACAACCCGGGGAAGTAAAACCCGAACCAATGGAAATAGGAGGTGTCAGGGGGCCCCTTACTCCTGAGGAAAGAAAGAGAAGGAGAGATAAGAACTTATGTCTCTATTGTGGACAAGGAGGTCATTTTGCAAGAGAGTGTCCCGTCAAACCGTCTGGAGCAGGCTATGGCAAAAAGGTGGCATATGTAAACGTGGAAAGGCTGCCCCTAACGGTGCATAGAACAGATCATTATGAGGTGTTGGGGGCTGTGGATATGGCGCCCAGACATTTTGTGATCTCGGCACAGCTGCTATTGGCAGAGTATCAAAGGGTGACTGTTTCTGTGTTGTTGGATTCGGGGGCCACTGGCAATTTCATTGACATCTCCCTAGCAGAGAAACTAGGTGTGCCTTGCCAGTATAAGAAACAGCCAGAGCCAGTACGTGCGATAGACGGGACTGAGTTGTCATCAGGGTGTATTACTAGACAAACTATGCCGCTGCGGTTGTTATGTGACAATGGTCATTCTGAGTGCGTGGTTTTCGATCTGATAGATGCGCCTTCCTTTGGCTTGGTACTAGGGGTGCCTTGGCTCCAAGAACACAATCCCAGGATTGATTGGGTACAACGGCTTGTCACGCTTGATTCACATTATTGTTTGAAACATTGCTATAACGAGGCCAGTGAGAAGGTTCCTCCCTTGTATTGTGCGGCCACGGAAGAGAACGGGGTTCCAAAACAGTATGTGGAATACGCCGATGTGTTTGACAAGGGTCGTGCTCAGAGTCTGCCACCACATCGGTCTTTTGACTGTAGGATAGACCTAGTGGAGGGGGTTCCTTTACCTTGTAGTAGAGTTTATGCTCTGTCTGAACCAGAGGAAAGACACCTTAAAGAATATCTGGATGAGATGTTGGAGCTAGGTTTTATCCGTCCTTCTTCATCGCCTGTCTCTTCAGCAATCTTTTTCATCCCTAAGAAGGAAGGCACTCTGAGGGCCTGTGTGGACTATCGGACATTAAATAAGGCCACTATTAAGAACCGGTACCCTCTTCCGCTCATCCCAGTGTTGCTGGATCAGCTCCGCAAGGCCACGGTGTTCTCTAAATTAGACTTGCGTGGAGCATATCATCTGATCAGGGTGCGGCCCGGTGATGAGTGGAAGACGGCCTTCAAAACGAAACATGGGTTATTCGAATACTGTGTGATGCCGTTCGGCTTGTGTAACGCGCCGGCGGCATTCCAGTATTTCATAAACGAGGTCCTGAGCGAACATCTGGATAAAACAGTAATAGTTTACTTGGATGACATCCTTATCTTCTCAGAGACCGGAGCAGATCATCATACTCATGTCCAACAAGTGCTGCAGAAATTGCGGGAACATCGGCTTTATGCCAAACTTGAAAAGTGTCATTTTGATGCTAAGGAGGTGGAGTTTTTGGGTTTCCTCATATCCGCTGAAGGGATACGAATGGATCCTAAAAAGATACAGGCTATATTATCCTGGCCAGTGCCTTCTACGGTGAAGCACATACAGGTACTTTTAGGGTTCGCCAATTTCTACCGGCGCTTTATCTCTCACTTTTCTGATATTGTGGCACCAATGACCCACCTGTTGAGAAAGGGGGTTTCATTTGTGTGGTCCCCGGAGGCTCAGGATGCGTTTCGGTTACTGTTGGAGACCTTTACGACCGCTCCAGTACTGGCTCATCCAGATCCGGCGTTTCCCTTCTTTGTGGAAACGGATGCTTCCGCAAGTGCAGTAGGTGGTGTTTTGTCCCAGAGGGAGGGGGGCACGGGAGATATGCACCCTATCGCCTATTTTTCAAAAACATTGTTACCGGCCGAACATAACTATACAGTAGCAGAGAGGGAACTACTGGCGGTGAAATTGTCATTCGAAGAATGGCGTCATTATCTGTGGGGGGCCCGGCATACCATCACGATCTTCACAGATCACAAGAATCTAGAGTCCTTTAGATCAGCCAGGGCCTTGACACCCAGACAAATGCGATGGGTCTTGTTTTTTAATGAATACGATTTCATTATCACCTACAGACCTGCCGCTCAGCAGATTAAATCGGACGCCTTGTCCCGGATTCATGTTGATCCGGAGGAAGTGAAAGCAGGGAAGGAAAACAGGCCTATGCTGGATAGTAAGAGGATTGTGGGAGTAGCTTCGGTAGAAGAATTTGCTTCGAAGATTAAAGATCTGTTGCGCAATGGATTTGGCCCCTTGGTTACAATTGTCTCAGGTGGTGGTTAGAGAGGGGTTGTTATATCAGGGGGATAGGTTGTTCGTTCCTCCCGAGTTGAGACAAAAGGTGGTGGAATGGTGTCATTCATCCTCTTTAGTTGCGCACCCAGGTATTGGGAAGACAAAGGAGTTGTGTTTGAGGTGGTTTTGGTGGGATACGGTGGCCCAGGATATCCATAAATACGTGACAGCTTGCCCTGTATGTGCCATCAATAAACCCTCACACAGTAAGCCCTCGGGTCTGTTACAGCCGTTGGCAGTACCCCCTTCCCCTTGGCACACCATCAGCATGGATTTTGTCACGGATCTTCCCTTGGTTTCCGGTTTAACTGCTATCTTAGTGGTCGTAGACTTGTTTACCAAAATGGCTCACTTCATACCACTTCGAAACATTCCCACAGCAAAGGAAATGGCATGGGAGTTCTTGGTTTCGATAGTACGGTTGCACGGGTTACCCACAGCAGTCATATCAGACAGGGGGGCGCAATTTGTGTCTCATTTCTGGAAGGAGCTCTGTCTGGTGCTAAAGATGAATAACTCAAACAAAAGGAGAGTGTTAGTATCTACAACAGACAAACACTACTAGCCAAAGTTAGTACTAAAAACCGCTAAGTTGTTAGACAAGACTATTATTGTCAGTTGGAAAGGATAGAGTGCACGTGTTCAAAGAGCTAGCTAAAAGGACCCTCAGGCCCCAGTGGGACACTGGTAGCCAGTTGTCTTCATTGGGTCCCTTTTGTCGCTAGGGAAGTGAAAGTGAATCTAAAAAGAGTACGCACTACTCCTCAAAATTATTTAATAAGAGGGTAGCTCTAACTCTGTTAAAAACAGTGATCGAAAAACATAAATTTTTCTGGACTACACTGGGTCGTGCAAGTTTGAACCCCAAAGTCCCATTTGATAAGTGTAAAGAAAATATTATAAAAACACCGTGTTTTTATAATATTTTCTTTACACTTATCCCACTGGGGCCTGAGGGTCCTTTTAGCTAGCTCTTTGAACACGTGCACTCTATCCTTTCCAACTGACAATAATAGTCTTGTCTAACAACTTAGCGGTTTTTAGTACTAACTTTGGCTAGTAGTGTTTGTCTGTTGTAGATACTAACACTCTCCTTTTGTTTGAGTTATGGATTCATAGGGGTATGAGAGTGTTGTCTTAAAACCCTTACTCTCTTGTTGATGAAATTATTTTTGGTGCTAAAGATGGACATACGTTTGTCATCTGCGTACCATCCCCAGTCAGATGGGCAGACAGAACGCACCAACCAGACAATGGAACAGTTTTTGAGATGCTTGACTACGTCCCTTTCGTGTGATTGGGTGAGGGCATTGCCCATAGCGGAATTCGCTTATAATAACAGTATACACTCGGCCTTGGGCATGACACCTTTCTTTTGCTCTATGGGATTTCATCCTAGAGCCCTAGCCATTCAACCCACTGGGCACATGCCAGCCATTGATGAAGTAGGTAAACGGTTGGGAGACATCTGGGAAGTGGCTAGGAGCAGCTTGCAGGAAGCCAAGGCAGCTATGAAGGTGCAGGCAGATCGACATAGAGTTCCAGCCCCTGGGTATAAAGTGGGCAATCAAGTGTGGTTGGTGTCACGTAATTTGAGACTACAGGGTTCTCGTAAACTACAGCCCCGGTATGTAGGCCCTTTCCCAGTGGTTCAGGTTATCAACCCTGTGGCAATGAAGTTGTTATTACCATCAGATTATAAGATCCACCCGGTGTTCCACACTTCTTTGCTGAAGCCCTTTATCCCATCAGATCAGGTCCTACCTCCTCCTGCCCCCGTATTAGTGGACGGCGAAGAGGAGTTTGAGGTTCAGGCCATTCTTGATTCCAGACGAAGGAGGGGTAGGTTGTATTACCTGGTAGATTGGAAGGGGTATGCCCCGGAGGATAGGACATGGGAGCCGGCTGGAGGGGTACATGCGCCTCGGCTGGTGAGATTGTTCCACAGGCAGCATTCCCGTAAACCACGACCTGTGGGGAGGATTGTCGAAGGGGGGTACTGTTAGGATTAGGTCCCCAGTCCTCTTTTGTTGACCATGTCCAATACCATCACATGACACACCAGTAGCATAAAAAGGAGTCCTACCCTTATGTCTATGCTTGTTATTGCTATCTGTGGGTTCCTGTATCCTGGCTTTCCTGTTAATTGCAGCAATCTTTGCACGGGCTCGTGCAGAGACTTGGAAATCCCCCTTTTTTCTTAGCCTTTTTTCATCCCCTTCCTTGCTCAGTTCCCGGTTCTGGTGCCTTGTTTCTTGTAAACCCCCCCGTTCCTGCCCGCCCCGTGTATTCGTGAGTATCCTATCTTTAGTTGGGTCCTTTAGAAATACTTCCCGCCCCTCCCGCCCCTTTTTATTGTGTTTTTCCCTGTCCGCGTTGGGCGATTTTCGCCGGCATTCAGGGGCTCCTGTTTGTGATTACCGCTCTCCTGACACGGAGACACGGTGACTGATCCGGTGATTCGCGCGTCTTGTTTTCGAAGCGCGACCTGTCCGCCTCGTTGTAGGCGGAAGTGACGTTATCGTCCATTCCGCGAGGAAACCCGTCTGGGTTTTTCCTCTGTTTTTGAGCATTAAGGAGCGGAATAGACAACGCGTCTGAGGAGTATTTTACCCCCCACTATCCCGAGGTCACATAAAACAGGGGTTTTTCATGCCTGAAGAATAGGTGTGTTTTTTCCCCTGTAGATCCCTAATTTTGTTCCAAACACCCTTACAAGACGTATAGTCTTGCACATCAGTCACCTGAGAGAGGTTATCTTGGGTAGGATTTCCTTTTGACTGATTACTCCTTGAAGCGAAGCCTGCTCCCGCTTTTGGTAAGTGTATGTGAATTGGTAATAATTGGATTATGGTCATATGCTCAGAGGTAGGAGTGGGTACTGAGAAATTATCATAGGGCATGTTTTGTGTTTCCCTTTGTATGCAGGTGCAGAAGAAGGAGGTGGGTGTATCTTGTACAGCACGTTCCCAGGGTGGAAGGTTTGGTGACCTGTTGCTTTCCACCCTCTTTTCTGGGTCAGCAGCTTCCTCATTGTATCATTCAGTGAGTGGCTGGTGAGTCGGGGAAGTGGACTGGACTGATCCTCGTTCCTGCAGTGTGTGGGTTGGGCAGGAGCTCAACATCCTTAAGAATTGGTTCTTTAAGGGGAAAGTCTGGCAGGAAGGCCAAGATGTCAGGAGGGGGGCCTGATGCCCGGCGCGGCATCCCCACTCTGTGCGCTCTGTCAATTCTGATTTGGAAGTCTTCCGATTCCCCAAGAATCTCTCGGAATAGGGCCTGCAAGTAGCCCGTGATGTCAGGCCCCTCGTCTTTCGGTGGTACCCCCGGATCCGTATGTTGTTTCGTCTCGATCTGTTCTCCAGGTCCTCTGCGTGGGCCTGGAGGTCGACATGCTGCTCCTTCAAGCGCACCATCTCCTGCTGTAGCTGCTCCACCTCCTCACTGCGAGCTCGGTCCGCTTACTTGACAGTGGCCACCCGCTCCTCCAAGCCGTCCACCTCCCTTCTGATATCGCGGACTTCACCAGCTACTTTTTGTTTCAAGGTGTGGAAGACCTCTGGGAGGGAATTAAAGAGGCTTTTGAGAAAGGATTTGGTTATGGGTACTTCCCCCTCGGTTGAGTCAGAGGCCTGCTTAGGGGTGTTCGGCGATGTCTGTCCCTTATCTCCTTTTGATTGACTTTTGCTGAGCATCTCCGGGAGAGTGCGTTCTCCTTTCTTACGGAGGCCCGCCATTGGGCGCTGTCCATGAGGTGCAGCTCGCGTTGCTCTTTAATGGTGTTGGTGCCTCAAGCGGGTTTTTGTGTGCGGCTGCCGCCTGTATCCACCACCACCAATGCGCCCCGAGGGTGAGTCTTCTCCACCTCTGCTAATGGTGGGGAGGGGAGCAGATGAGTCACTGTGACCTTAGGCGCCGGTCGTAAACTGTGAGGGGCCCGCACGGGGAGATTCCGCAGGAGCGCCCCTCTGCTGCTTCGTACTCTCCACCTGGACCCCCAGCACTGGAGGGAGCATAGTGGTTATCCCTGGAAGGGCAGGGGCCAGCCCCCGGTGGCAGCATGGGCCCACCTCACTTGATGTTGCCCCAACCTGCCGCTCCTCACCCCTTGTGTTGAGGCCAGCTTGTGATGTGCAAATTTCTGCGTATCCGGTTGAGGCCCCCCCTGTCGTGGTGTTGCTCCGTGGGGGCTCCGCGGAAGCTCCGCAGCTGGGGGATGCGAAGACCAGGCCCCGTGGTAGGCACTGCGGCCACAGGCTCAGCGTGTGTAGGCCTCTAGTGCGTCTCAACTGGCGGCCCCTGATGCATCCGGCCCGGGGCCTCCTCAGCTGCTCCTGTACCTGTCCGTGGCCCTGGACTGGGTGATTGTTGTGAGGCTTCTGTATGTTGGCAGTTGCAGCGCTCAGAGCCCCCGTCAGTACAATGTGTGCGCGCCGGCAGTTCCGCCCAGCGCGAGCCGGTCCCTCCTCCGGTGCACCGGTTTGGCGTCTTGGATTTGGAGTGTTGTGCTGCCTCCGGGCCGCGCCGGACTCCCACCCTCGATTGTTGTTTCTCCGGGGCGGCGGGGGCCACTGAGCCCCACCGAAGGTCTCTGTGGCTGGGCTCAGATGGCGGCTCCTCAATGCGCCCATCACTGGGCTCCCGCGGTAGCTCTGGTAGCTCTGGGTCAGCCGGAACCTCGATGCGGCCCCGGTATGGGTCTTCCCCCGGCAGGGTCCGGGAGTCCGGCGGCAGTCTGTGGCCCCGGGATTGGGGAATGCAGTGGGGCGGCGTCTCGTTTGCTAGGTGCTGTGTGCCGAGCCCCCGCTGGTGTGCCGAGTGCTCACCGGTGATGCTGCTTGGTGCAGACCGGCCCACTCCTCCGCCGCCCTCGGCCGCGACCCCGGCCTCGATTTGGAGCCTCGCCGTCAAAGCTCCGTACCGCCACTGGGCCGTTCTGCACGCCTGATTTAGGTGTCGTCAATCCGGGGCGGCACGGACCACGGACCCCCACCTGGGTCAGTGTGAGGGTCAGAGTTTTCAGCAAGGGCCCAGCCCGGCCACGCAGAGCCTCTGTCTCGCGGCGTTCGGGCACCAGGGCCTCCGGTATCCAACCTTCGATTTCAAATGGCGCCACGCGGGAGTCGCCCCCACCTCTCGGATCGTTGCTGCCACCGCTCCTCAAGCAGCCTGGGGGTTCCCTATTAGTTCCCCACCCCTGCTGTGCTTTCACGGGGGGAGAAACGCTGCTTTAAACTGTCCGGGCTTGGTCGTATCAAAGGAGCACTCGGGATCTGCGTCCCCTCACTCCGCCATCTTGGCCACGCCTCTCCAAGGGTTTATTTTAGATCAAAACAGGACCTTGCATATTAGAAACAGGATTATTTGCAGTCATTTTTGTAAGCTGCTGATGTGTTACAATATTAAAACAGACCAGTCCTGCGTTGCATTAATCTACCTCCTGCTTCGTCCCAGTATGTAATTATTCTAGTAGGCGTTCCCGAGCTCAAAAGGGGGCAAAAGAAATCGCACCATGAACTAAGGAATAAGTGCATGTTCTGGCTGGCCAGGCAGAGGCAATTCGACTATAAAGATGCAGGCGAGATTTTCTTGGCACGCATGGTTAGCTGGGTGGGCAAAAGACAAAAAAACGTACAGGGGGACTGTATTGTGATCAATTTTAAAAAGCCAATGCTTGTCCAAGCCCTCCTAGGTAGAAACTATTATAGGCAGGAAGGGGGTATTAAGGGCCAGATGTAGGACGGCAAATGCCGGTCGGTAACGGCCGATTTCGGCAGTTACCGACCAGTATTTGCTGTTTGACATGTAGGGGGCCTTATAGTTACAGAATCGGTATATTTACTGATTCGGTAAATTTACCGATTCTGTAAAATACCGAATCGGTAAATTTACTGAATCGGTAAATACAGATGTAGGTGGCACTTTAAACAGTGCCACAGGCCCTTACGATTCGTTATTTACAACCAAATACTATTTGGTGGTAAATAACGAATACCTGTGTACATGCACATCTGTGCATGTACACCTGTGCCATGTGGCACACAGACATGCCATAAGGGCATGTATGTGTGTCACATGGCACACAAGCCTGAATCAGGGGTGCAACAGGGTGTCAAAGTGACACCCTGTCCCCCTTGCAAAATCGGTAATTTTACCGAATCAGTATTTACCGATTCGATAATTGACATTGATTCCTATGGGCCTCAAGGCCCATAGGAATCAATGGCAATTACCGAATCGGTAAATACAGATTCGGTAATTACCGAATCATACAGATTCAGTAAAAATCACAGATTTTTTACCTACATCTGATTTACCGAATCTAGAATACCGAATCGGTAGAATTCGGTATTCTAGAGTCGGTAAATCAGATTTACCTACATCGGGCCCTAGGTCTCTATCACTGGGATACTTCTATTCCCCAGGCCACGCCTCAACAATCAGAGAGTAAACAAGACAGGGGTTGGAGTGGTTGAACCAGAACTGTCAATCAACCCGTTTGTGGCAGGAACCCCTAGACCTTTGCTATTTAGTAGCCTGACAGCAAACAGATTTGAGTCTCTAGAGGCAGTTGATTGACTCAAACACCCCTGTCATCAGGAAGAGAAATCCTACTGTAAGGGGGTGCCCGAGAGAGGCCATGCCTAGCAGAGAGTTCCATCATTCTAGAGTGCTATCTAGGCCAGGGGTGGTCGAGGAGAGGAGTAACCTGAAGTAATGGAGGGAGGAAGCAATTGGGGACAATTGTCCAAGGTTATAATGAAAACACCTCCGATATGCCCATCCTATGGGGTAGCACAGGACAACGATCCACCCACCCTAGTGGTCCCACATTCCCACCCAGTTGTAGATGGCAAAAATTAGGTTAGCACCAGATCTAGGGTGTAGTGGGGGAAGAGGGGAAGCATTTGCCAAAGGGATGTTAGTCCACTGGCGACAGATACCCAGTCCCCAAACACAGGTAGACATTTAAACACATCCAAGATGCGGGTACTATCAGGAAACTTTGAGGGATTGAGCTCCAAATTGGATCATTCTGACTGGGGGCATTTGTAGACCAATTTGATGTTTGCATGTTCCAGGAAACCTGAGCTAGGGAGGAACCGCAACGGCTGGGTTATGGGTCATTTAAAGTAGTCGCCACTTATAGGGAAATGGGCAGGCCTTCTGGGGAGCTCTGCACGTGGGTTGGCTTGCACCTGGGTTGCACAGCCAAGCAGATAGAGACAACTTCCAATTACATTTTGTGTATTTTTCTTACATTTCAATAAAGGGCCAGAATTGCTCTTGTCAATGTTTATTCTTGGCCGGTAAGCAACAGTCAGGAATCGGTGACCCTTGATCAGTTGACCACCTTTTTATCTCCCATCCCTAACAATTTCTTAGTGATCATCGGTGGTGGCTTTAACTGTCAGTTTGTGCCCCTGGATGTCCTGAATGGAGGAAACCAGAGCGAAGATGACCTCTAATCCCCGAACCCAACATCCCGCCAACTAGGGCCTGGACTCCGTTGGCGCTTCAGATTAAATCCCTCACCCTGAAACACTCCCTAAGAGCATGTAAAGGCCAAAAAAATCGAATTCACCAGGGAATTATACTTTTATTAGAATAGGACATTCTTCCATCCTAGACTACATCTTGGTAGATATGAGGTTTTGGCATAGGGTGGTTCACTTTGAGATTGTGCCTTGTCATGACAGCGATCACAATGCTCTGATCCTAGGGGCGGATATGCCGACCCCTGAGACTGCCCCTGACCTAAATTCTATGTTCGGTGATAGATTAACACTTATCAACAGTTGGAGGAGAGTCCGGTGGACATATATACATCAATCCCCTAACAAGCTATCCACTCTATATGACTCCGTTATCCCGTTCCTAATAGCCGCAGAACACTCAATTTCTAATGATGGCATATCCATCTTCCTTATGCAAGTCGTGGAGACCCATAAAGCACTGACGTCCACACTGGCTAACATCGTCTCCCCAATTAGCAGAATACGTAGGCACAGATCGGCCCGTCATTCCTGGTTTAGTGATAGCTGCCGAATGGCTAAGCTAACTCTCATCAATGCAATTCAAGCCAAGGACAGACCTCTAATTAGAGAAAAGAGGGTGCTTATAAAAGTACAATTGCTGATGCTAAAAAAAAGTGGGAGCTCGAAAAATGGGACTCCCTGAGAAGGGTTTTAGCCAATCATGATATTAAGGTTCTTTGGAATGTTATAAATACGGGCTGTTGTGAAGGGAAACAGTTGATTGAACCCAATATTGGGGCAGATGTCTGGAAGACATATTTTGAGACCCTTTATTTTAGGTTTGAGGATGAGGGTGGTTTCCCAGTTAATGAGTTCCCTCTTCACAGATAACCTGTACTAATGCCCCTGAGATAACTCTTAAAGAGATCGCCAGTGCTATAAGCAAAGTAGCCCCATCCAAAGCCCCAGGCTTAGACAAGATACCTGGGGATCTCTTTCACAGAGAATCTATCATCGGGGCGCCTTTTTTGTGGACCTTGTATAATGCTATTCCACAGGGTATGGCAATCCCTGCAACCTGGACTGGTGCGGAAATCCTTCCAGTCTACAAAAAGGGCTCCCCACTTCTCCCAAAAAACTATAGACCTAGAAGTTTCATTGACATCAGCCATAAAATCTTCGCCCGTATACTGCTGGGCCGACTCTAAACTTGTATGGAAGAGTACAAAGTCTTGAGTCCATTTCATGCTGGTTTTAGAGAAAAGACGTCTACAATAGATCACATTTTCAGGCTCTAACTTCTGTATTGGAAGACTGTGTCTATAGAGGGTGGTAGCCTCTATCTAATATTCATGGATTTAAAATCCGCATTTGATCTGGTACCAAGAGACAAACTGTGGGCAGTTATTTTGTGCCCTTTTGTAAGCTTGGTCTAGCACCCTCTTGGGGTATTGTCTTATTTCAAGTTTCTTTTTAAGATCCTCTGATTTACTTTTGAAGTCAGTAATTTCTGTACAATTACGTCTAAGACGTAGAAATTGCCCGTAGGGGAGATTGTCCTGTAGGTGTTTAGGGTGGAAGCCTTGATACAAAAATAGACAATTTTTGGATGTTGTTTTGAAATGCGTTGTGGTCACAAGTCTCCCATCTCTAGGTGATATATTTAGGTCAAGGAAGACCAGTTCTTTATTTGAAATGGTGCTTGTGAAATATAAGAATTCATCCTGGTAGCTGAGCCAAGTGATGAAACGTTTGACTGTCACTTCATCCCCATCCCAGATGATTAGTATATCATCAATATACCATTTCCAGGTGTTGATGTGGTTGTGAAAGGGATTGTCTGGGGTAGGATTTTTGTTTTTTCCAGATTATGGACATAGAGACCAGCTATACTGGGTGCAAATGTGCTCCCCATTCTGGCCCCATGTTTCTGGAGGTATAAGGTCTTGTTATAAACAGTAGATATATTTTTAGTTCAGTAGGGATCTTATTAGGTCCTGACGAGTAAGCCATGGGGACGGCTTACGAACCATGTTGACCCAGTAGGGGGCATCTCATTAAAGTATACCCCCTAAGCATCCCCATTTTTTTATTATTTCCAGCTAGGGAAGTGAATGAAATTTGTTTTTTCCACTAGCCAGGGAATTTTTACAATTCACTCTATATTCTTCACAGGCCCTACCACTCTCACTCCCACACCACACATAGCCTATTTCACCAAAAAGTGCTCCCACGTATTCGTAGGTTGCAGCACGCCCCACTCCGTAGAGGGACGGGAAGACTCCTATGATGAAGCATGACACTAAGGGATTCTTAGTGTGTGAGGGGTATTTTAAAAACACCTAGTGGTTTCCCATGACATCTCATGGATCACTTTTACACCTTTTTCAGAACCACTAAAAATAAAAATAAAAAATACTCCCTTTTGTAGGGTAGAATCTTATTGTTTATTGAACTACAACACCCATTTGCCCATTGTTTTTGCAGTGTTGCGTTTTCTATTTTCTATGTGGTGTATACGTAGAGCACTATTGAATACCAATCCATAGGCTTTAGTTGATAATCTTATAATGTCCTAATTGGATTTGGTTTATTTTAGCCCATTTTTAATATTTATGGTTTCATGTGTGTTTTTATTGGTTGTAATATGATATATATCTGTTTTTAGCATGTTTTATATCTGTCTTTATCTATGATTACTGTATGGGGTCTTGGCCCTTGTGCTGGTAATTTTAACATAGGGCCACAGTGTTTGAGCATGCATCCACATGGAATGTTTTTATGAAATGTTTTGTACTGCACATGCACTTTTATGGTCATGTGACCGAGATAAAGATTTTTTTAACTGAATTGAAAACACGCATCATTGTCTCTGAATATTAGATGTAAACACATTTAGAATTTATACCAGTTTGCCCATGAACTGTCAGGTACCTGGCCAAAGAGGGCATGTGTAGGAAGCTGGGTTTTTGTTGCAGTAACCCCCCACTTGTTGCCCGATTTCTGATGGGGTTTGACATGAAGTGCCCTGGGTCCCTGCCAATCAGGTTCCCCGGGCCTGTGTTCTTTCCCAAAACTGTACCTTTGTACCCCCAATTGGCACCTCTCTGGCCACAGGTAAAGGTACCATAGATACCAAGGGCACTGGGACCAGGGAAGGCATCTAAGGGCTGCAGCACATATTGTGGCACCCTCAGAGTTCCTGTACCTTAACAAACACATACTGCCATTGCAGGTTGTGTGTTTTGGTGCAGAGAAAAGTGAAGAATCTACATGGGCACACATACCTGTACGGTTATTACAAAGGGCACAGTCCTCGCGCACCCACTGTCGCACTGCGGTATGGGAAAATATCTCTCACAGTAAAACACTTGCTCCTTCGTTATCCATATTAACCTCTTTATCCACCTAATACCACCATTTCTTATTCCTTAATTCTTCCAAGTTTATGTAATCACCACGGACACAGCAAGATTTTCCTTCATTCTTTATTACTCTTTTCTTATGTATCCTGCATACCCATCCAGGTTTTTTACAGTGACACGTAAAGGTCAATCTTGCCTCCGAGTAGGCTCTTTAACTTGTACCCAATGCATTCGAGCCCAGAGGCTCTTGGTCAGGCGTCTCTTCAAAAAGCCACAACCGTCTGCTTAACTTACTCGTACTCTTCTCACCATGCTTCATTTAACTGTTAGTGATTACATAAACTTGGAAGAATTAAGGAATAAGAATCGGTGGAATTAAGTGGATAAAGAGGTTAATATGGGTAACGAAGGAGCAAGCAAGTGTTTTACCGTGAGGGATGTTTTCCCATACCGCAGTGCAACAGTGGGTGCACGAGGACTGTGCCCTTTGTAATAACCTTTGGTATGATCTGGAACGGGAACGGGAATCTGAGTTCAGAAAGGCATTGAAGACCTGGATTTTTAGTGTCCCTGACACGTGCATAAGAGCACTAGTATGAGTACCCTGGTCATACTACTGAAAACAGCCGGACCATACTCTAGATCCACTTTGGTCTGTGTAGGCGCTAAGATGCACCTTGGAGTGATAGTCGCGCGGTATAAATACCAATTTACATTACAGTACATCTGTGATGTGGGGCGTTTCACAGCTACTGATCGCACGCACCAATAAGACAATATTTTTGGAATAGCAATTAAACAAACTGAAGGTAAGGAGTGCATGCTTTCACATACTTTTCTGCTTTTACACATACCTGTATGTCATGCCTGCAACCCACTGCCTATGGTATAGGTAAAACACCCCTCTAGATGGGGGCACTATACCACTGGTGAGGGTACGGTTGCATGAGCATTGTACCCCTACAGAGTCTAAGTACATTCTTAGACATTGTAAGTGCAGTAAAGCATACAAGAGTATATGGTCTGGTTTGTCATTACAAACTCCAAATCACCATAATGGCTTTACTGAATTCTGGGAAGTTTGGTATCAAACTTCTCAGCATAATAAACCCATCCTGATGCCAGTGCGTGTTTTATGATACAATGCACCCTGAGGGCCTCTTAGAGATGCCCCCTGAAAGACGACTAGCCTCTGGTAGGTTCCTGACTGGTAATCACCAGCCTGCCACCACAAGACATGTTTCTGGACCCCTAGGGTGGGAGACTTCGCACCCTGGGCCCAGAAACAAAGCCTTTCCTGAGTGGAGGTGTTCACACCTACCCCAGGTCAGGAAGAGCCATCTGTGGCAGGGAAGCTTCAAAGTCCTTGCTGCCTTTGTAACATGAACCCCAGCCTACCTGCTTTCAGGAGAAGAACCCCTTCCTGTCTCTCCTCCTTTTTGGTGGCAAGACAGGTGGGGAAAATTAGAGCAGCCCAGACGGTGTGCCCACCTATGCAAGATCCACCCCTCAAGTGGGGGAGGCGAGGTGAAGCCCCCTCTTCAGTGCCCGCCATCTTGCAGGTGGTAGGCACTCTCTAGTCAGGATTAGGGATTGTGCCCACTCCCCCATGTGGGGTGAGAACACCAAGGGTGTAGTCAACCTAAGGTCAGTAGCCCATTGGTTCCTGGCCTCAAGACCCCTAAATACAGTATTTAGGGGGCAGCCCTGAACCTACAAGGCAGATTCCCGCAAACTATGAAGAAGAAGGACGAAAGAAGATGCCCAGCAGAGGAGACTACAGAGAAGAACTGACTTGGCCCCAGCCCATCTGCATTTTCCAGGGATCCTGCACCAAAAGTTGCCTTGTCCTGCAGCCAGCGACCTCCAGAACACCCAGGAAGACTGATTGCCTTCAACAAAGACCGGATCTCCTGTGAACAGCAGCTCTGTTCAAAAGAATCTCCAAAGCAAGACTCAGAGTCTGCTGAGGACAAAGAAACATGATGCATGAAACCACCACTGCACCCGATGTCTACGGCCCAAGCAGCTCACTGGTCCCAGCAAGGTCCCCCAACGCTCCAGAGTCCGAAGCCACCATGGGTTGACCTCTAAAGGACTCCCTGACGTCGCATGCAGCCTCAGCACAGAGATCCCCCAACCGCGAGTGACCCAGTAAATTGAAATTCGACCTCAAAAGGCACCCCTGCCTCCGCCGCCCTGCACTCTGTAGAAGAGGACCTGAGGTGTACCTATGTCCCTGAGCCCTCCAAATGACCTGCCCAGTTGTTGGTTCTTTCAGGAAGACTTCATGGACCGAGCCTGAAGCCAAAATCCAAAACCAGCAACTCCCATTGACAGGGCACCCAACGCCAAAACAGCACCCTGCACCCAGCCTCCCTAGTGCCGCTCTGGGTGCACTTTGTGTGCTAACTTGGATCCCCCTTTGCGTTGAGCTTACGTCCAGGAGCTTTTCTCCCTCAACCTTGTGGCCTGCTCGTGAGCAGCCACCAACTAGAGGCCCCCTATGACCCGTTGGATAACATTGGGCCTCAGCACCAGGCAATCACCCCTCAAGACCCTTTACTTACCTGCAAAACGATAACCCTATTTTCCTCTATAGGATTGCATTGACTGCTTTCCTGTGAAAAACATTTAAGTGTGGAGGGTGTTTTGTATGGGTACCTAAAAAACGGTGTCTTAGGTTCCTTACATTTTATCTAGGAAATATCACAGTGTGATATCTAGCATATCACACTGAGTAAGAAAAGTAATCTGAAAATTAATTTGAAAAGTAATCATACAGTACCTGCAAAGTAACTGAAAAGTAATCAGAACTGTTTCTAAATAATTGACCTACCTGTATATAAAACAGGTACATAAATTGCATTCAACTGTGTTGTTTTGGAAAGTATTATTTTACTTACCTGCACCAGGTCTGGTTTGGTTCTGGAAATAAAATACAACTAAATAATATTTTTATACAAACAAATTGGTCTGAGTTCAGTCTTTGAGTGTGTGATATAATTTCTCATCTGAGTGTGTACAACAAATGCTTAACACTACTCTCTGATAAAGCCTGACTGCTCGGCAACACTACAATTAATAGAGAGTAAAGTATTATCTACTTTAATCTCTGCCTACCTTTGGGGATCCACTGGACTCTGTGCACAACAGGGCTTTAAGTGGTCCGGATCTCACCAGTGCTGAGCACCGGCAGTTTTTTAAAGGGGGCCTCGAAATGGATCTCCATCGGGCTCTGTTTTGTGCCCTGGTACAGACTGTCCGTTATTTTCCGGACTGCAGTAACAGCAGGCACATCGATGTGAGGGTGCTTACTCTGCTTACTTCTCACTAGTGGAGAAGTTATGGAATGACGTCATGAAACTCAGGAGCAGCAACATTGTTGTGGTGTCACCAGGGCTTTAATTGGAAGCTTTATCAATATTACATACAAGCCATAGTTGCTGCTTATTTAACTTATACAACAACAATTGACCAAGCCAGTAGTACTGACCTGTTGTATCATATCTGGAGGAAATGACAGAAACAGCAAACAAGCATTTGCAATGCAATAGGTCTCGCATTAGGAAAGTGTGAGCTATTGGTATTGTAAATGACACATTTTTTTAATATGTGTTGGCTTTGAAAATATATAAATTAATAGCATTGTTATTCACAAAGCCAATAGCTTACACTTTCCTAATGCGAGTCCTATTGGCTATGGCAATGCTTGTTGGTAGCAAGCAAGGGCAGTGCTGTTGTGGTGCTGAGTGATGATGTGGTTGGGCTGAGTGATGTGGTGGTGTATTAGAGTGATGTGGTGGTGTATTAGAGTGATGAGGTGGTGTCCCCGAGTGATGTGGTGGTGTCCCCGAGTGAAGTGGTGGTGTCACCGAGTGATGTGGTGGTGTCCCTGAGTATTGTGGTGGTGTTCCCAGAGTGATGTGGTGGTGTTCCCAGAGTGATGTGGTGGTGTCCCTGAGTGATGTGGTGGTGTCCCTAACAGCGGCGGTTCTCCCATGGGGGCGTTTGGGCGCCGCCCCACCTGTTTTCTCGCCGTGCGAGAAGAAGGCAGAAACAAATGGTAGTTATTTATTAATAACTACCATTTGTTTCTGCCTGCCCTTCTCGCACGGCGAGAAAGCAGTCAGCCGAACTTCCTGGTTTCTCGAGCCTCAGGGCAGGGGGGAGTGGCTTGCCCACTGTTGTGAATACGGACTGTTTGGACAGCCTGAGAGGCTGTCCAAACAGACAGTATTAGCAACAGTGGGCAAGCCGCTCCCCCAAGCCTCCTCCCACTCTCCGTTCTGCAGGAGGCAGACTATGAGAAATGACGTAGTTAGGGCAGCCGGCCGAACCAATCAGCGCCGGCTGCCATGGAAGGGAGGGAGGCTGCCTGCAGCCTTCAATGACGAGAGCCCACATTCAAAATCCAGGACGGCGGGAGCAGTCTCGGGACTCGAGTCGGGAGTCAGCGCGGGAACGAAGCCATTAAGCCAAGGTACGTTTTTTATATTTATATTCATTGTATTTTTAATGCAGTTCGACGTGCCAGAACGTCAGAAAACTTGTGAGTGCAGTAGCTGGTCATGTATAGATCAGGGAAACGTGGCAGATTGGGCTAGAAAATGCAAATTAGAAGCCGTCTCCTTGGGAACATAGATAACTTGTGACCTTGCTTTCAGATAAGCGGACAGATCGATGCAGTTCAACTTTGCTATACTAAGGCCCTATGCATGGTCTTCAAGGCGCTGCATGATGTGGGGTGTAAGTATAGGAAACAATCCTTCCTAGGGTACCCCCCCCACCCCCCAGTAGATCACTTCGATCGTTGTTAGCTCGAAATCTGTTAGCACCCAAAGTCAAAAGATCTTACTGAGGGTTACGGGGGGATGAGGGTGGGGGGGGGGGGCAGGAGCTTCAGCACTTGCACTGCCAGGCTCTGAACCCGATGCCCCCCAGAACAGCCAGAGCTGTAGTTCTTCTCTGATCGCTGAAGCGGTCCGTTTCTGGCAGTGATCGGTTTCCAGAGCTGTAGCGCCTAAACACCCCAGGGTAGTACAGCACTATACAAGTCTAATTTTTATTTAATTTCTTCATCTGATATACGTCAGCGCCAAGACGCCTTTGGGCATTGGTGCACTAAATAAATACCATCAATATCCACATCAATAATACGTTGCAGGTTTTCCTGCATTTGAAGGAAGAAAGACACAACTGATCTTTTGTAGTCAGAAAAAAGAACAGATTTAAGAAATAAGCTGCAAAAACCCGCATTAAAACTGTTTCGAAATGTAAATAAACTAGTGTATTAGAAGTTACAATGGCAGCCGTTTGCTTTGCCTGTTTGTAGTTTTCAAGGTTTTTGTGCACCTTCTTAACTAAACTGTGTATCTGCTGGCCTTCTGCTATGGTGGAATTTTTCATTATACTGCTTATAAGTCTTGTGTACCTGGGGACTCCCACTTTCCTGTAATACGAGGTACTTGTGTTCAATTTAAATCATCCTGAACTGCTTGTAATAGTTTTGTAACAGTGACCACTTCTGAAAAGATTACGGTGCAATATTACCAGCAGTGCCATCGCATTACATCGGGCAGGTTTGCCAGCAGGTAGAGACTGAGTGCTTTACATAAGAACTAGTTGCAAAACATAAGGACTAAGGATTATTACATGTGTTAAAAGATACAAACAGAAAAAATTGCAAATGTACAAGATGTAAAGTCACACACAAAGAGAAGAGACTGGTGATTAGAGGTATCGTTTTTTTTTCAAATGTTGCTACTAGGCTAGCTAGGCGGGCCCCCCAATCTTGCTTGCTGCTACACTAGCATTTTATTGATCGATATGGTTCATGCAAGGTTGCCACTCTAGTAACTGCTTGTATTATATGAAACATGGCCTCTGAAAAGGATAAAAAAAGATGCATACACACAGCGTGGCAGATATTTCTGGACAATTTTGCGTTCATATTTTCTATAAATTGAGTATAAACGCTCAAAGTGAGTTCACCTTACCAAAAATATGTCAGTGCCACTACAAAATTCATTATGTATGTATGATTATCATTTTACGCCACACCACTTTCAAATGTCACCAGCCGCTACTGGTCCCCGAGTGATGTGGTGGTGTCCCCGAGTGATGTGGTGGTGTCCCCGAATTATGTGGTGGTGTCCCCGAGTGATGTGGTGGTGCCCCTGAGTGATGTGGTGGTGCCCCTTAGTGATATGGTGGTGTCCCCGAGTGATGTGGTGGTGTCCCTGAGTGATGTGGTGGTGCCCCTGAGTGATGTGGTGTTGCCCCTGAGTGATGTGGTGGTGTTCCTGAGTGATGTGGTGGTGTTCCTGAGTGATGGAGGGTGGAGTTGGAGGGTGGAGTTGGAGGGTGGAGATGGAGTTGGAGGGTGGAGTTGGAGGGTGGAGTTGGAGTTGGAGGATGGATTTGGAGGGTGGATTTGGCAGGTGGAGTTGGAGGGTGGAGTTGGAGGGTGGAGTTGGAGTTGGAGGGTGGAGTTAAGTTGGAGGGTGGAGCTGGAGTTGGAGGGTAGAGTTCGAGGGTGGAGTTAGAGGGTGGGGTTGGAGGGTGGAGTTGGAGGGTGGAGTTGGAGTTGGAGGGTGGAGTTGGAGGGTGGGTTTGGAGTTGGAGGGTGGAGTTGGAGGGTGGACATGGAGGGTGGAGTAGGAGTTGAAGGGTGGAGTTGGAGGGTGGAGTTGGAGTTGGAGGGTGGAGTTGAAGGGTGGAGTTGGAGGGTGGATTTGGAGGTTGGAATTGGACGGTGGATTTGGAGGGTGGAGTTGGAGGGTGGATTTGGAGGGTGGAGTTGGAGGGTGGAGTTGGAGGGTGGAGTTGGAGGGTGGAGGTGGATTTGGAGGGTGGAATTAAAGGGTGGAGTTGGAGGGTGGAGTTGGAGGGTGGAGTTGGAGGGGGGAGTTGAAGTTGGAGGGTGGAGATGGAAAGTGGAGTTGGAGGGTGGAGTTGGAGTTGGAGGGTGGAGTTGGAGGGTGGAGTTGGAGTGTGGATTTGGAGGGTGGGGTTGGAGGGTGGATTTGGAGGGTGGAGTTGGAGGGTAGAGTTGGAGGGTGGAGTTGGAGTGTGGAGTTGGAGGGTGGAGTTGGAGGGTGGAGTTGGAGGGTGGGGTTGGAGGGTGGAGTTGGAGTTGTAGGGTGGAGTTGGAGGGTGGAATTGGAGTTGGAGGGTGGAGTTGAAGGGTAGAATTGGAGGGTGGAGTTGAAGCTGGAGGGTGGAGTTGGAGGGTGGAGTTGGAGGGTGGAGTTGGAGTTGGAGGGTGGAGTTGGAGTTGGAGGGTGGAGTTAAGTTGGAGGGTGGAGCTGGAGTTGGAGGGTAGAGTTCGAGGGTGGAGTTAGAGGGTGGGGTTGGAGGGTGGAGTTGGAGGGTGGAGTTGGAGTTGGAGGGTGGAGTTGGAGAGTGGAGTTGGAGTTGGAGGGTGGAGTTGGAGAGTGGAGTTGGAGAGTGGAGTTGGAGTTGGAGTGTGGAGTTGGAGTTGGAGTTTTTTCTTAATATGTGTTGGCTTTGAAACGATATAAATTAATAGCATTGTTATTCACAAAGCCAATAGCTTACACTTTCCTAATGCGAGTCCGATTGGCTATGGCAATGCTTGTTGGTAGCAAGCAAGGACAGTGCTGTTGTGGTGCTGAGTGATGATGTGGTTGGGCTGAGTGATGTGGTGGTGTATTAGAGTGATGTGGTGGTGTCCCAGAATGATGTGGTGGTGTCCCAGAATGATGTGGTGGTGTCCCAGAGTGATGTACTGGTGTCCCCGAGTGATGTGGTGGTGTCCCCTAGTGATGTGGTGGTGCCCCTGAGTGATGTGGTGGTGCCCCTGAGTGATGTGGTGGTGCCCCTGAGTGATGTGGTGGTGTCCCCGAGTGATGTGGCGGTGTCCCTGAGTGATGTGGTGGTGCCCCTGAGTGGTGCCCCTGAGGGATGTGGTGGTGCCCCTGCCTGTTGTTGTGGTGTCCCTGAGTGATGTGGTGGAGTTTCTGAGTGATGGAGAGTGGAGTTGGAGGGTGGAGTTGGAGGGAGGAGTTGGAGGGTGGAGTTGGAGGGTGGAGTTGGAGGGTGGAGTTGGAGGCTGGAGTTCGAGTTGAAGGGTGGAGTTGGAGGGTGGAGTTGGAGGGTGGAGTTGGAGGGTGGAGTTGGAGTTGGAGGGTGGAGTTGTAGGGTGGAGGTGGAGGGTGGAGGTGGAGGGTGGAGTCGGAGGGTGGAGTTGGAGTTGGAGGGTGGAGTTGGAGGGTGGATTTGGAGGTTGGAGTTGGAGGTTGGAGTTGGAGGGTGGAGTTGGAGGGTGGAGTTGGAGGGTGGAGTTGGAGAGTGGAGTTGGAGAGTGGAGTTGGAGAGTGGAGTTGGTGTTGGAGGGTGGATATGGAGGGTGGTGTTGGAGGGTGGATTTGGAGGGTGGAGTTGGAGGGTGGAGTTGGAGGGTGGGGTTGGAGGGTGGGGTTGGAGGGTGGAGTTGGAGGGTAGAATTGGAGTTGGAGGGTGGAGTTGAAGGGTAGAATTGGAGGGTGGAGTTGGAGTTGGAGGGTGGAGTTAGAGTAGGAGGGTGGAGTTGGAGTTGGAGGGTGGAGTTGGAGGGTGGAGTTGGAGAGTGGAGTTGGAGAGTGGAGTTGGAGTGTGGAGTTGGAGTTTTTTCTTAATATGTGTTGGCTTTGAAACAATATAAATTAATAGCATTGTTATTCACAAAGCCAATAGCTTACATTTTCCTAATGCGAGTCCTATTGGCTATGGCACAACTTGTTGGTAGCAAGCAAGGACAGTGCTGTTGTGGTGCTGAGTGATGATGTGGTTGGGCTGAGTGATGTGGTGGTGTATTAGAGTGATGTGGTGGTGTATTAGAGTGATGTGGTGGTGTCCCAGAATGATGTGGTGGTGTCCCAGAGTGATGTACTGGTGTCCCCGAGTGATGTGGTGGTGTCCCCAAGTGATGTGGGGGTGCCCCTGAGTGATGTGGTGGTGCCCCTGAGTGATGTGGTGGCGTCCCCGAGTGATGTGGCGGTGTACCTGAGTGATGTGGTGGTGCCCCTGAGTGGTGCCCCTGAGTGATGTGGTGGTGCCCATGAGTGATGTGCTGGTGTCCCTGAGTGATGTGGTGGAGTTTCTGAGTGATGGAGAGTGGAGTTGGAAGTTGGAGTGTGGAGTTGGAGTGTGGAGTTGGAGGGTGGAGTTGGAGGGTGGAGTTGGAGGGTGGAGTTGGAGGGTGGAGTTGGAGTTGGAGTTGGAGGGTGGAGTTGGAGTTGGAGAGTGGAGTTGGAGAGTGGAGTTGGAGTTGGAGTGTGGAGTTGGTGTTGGTGTTGGAGGGTGGAGTTGGAGTTGGAGTTTTTTCTTCATATGTGTTGGCTTTGAAACTATATAAATTTATTGCATCGTTATTCACAAAGCCAATAGCTTACACTTTCCTAATGCGAGTCCTATTGGCTATGGCAATGCTTGTTGGTAGCAAGCATGGACAGTGCTGTTGTGGTGCTGAGTGATGATGTGGTTGGGCTGAGTGATGTGGTGGTGTATTAGAGTGATGTGGTGGTGTATTAGAGTGATGTGGTGGTGTCCCAGAATGATGTGGTGGTGTCCCAGAGTGATGTGGTGGTGTCCCCGAGTGATGTGGTGGTGTCCCCGAGTGATGTGGTGGTGCCCCTGAGTGATGTGGTGGTGCCCCTGAGTGATGTGGTGGTGTCCCCGAGTGATGTGGCGGTGTCCCTGAGTGATGTGGTGGTGTCCCTGAGTGATGTGGTGGTGTCCCTGAGTGATGTGGTGGTGTCCCTGAGTGATGTGGTGGTGCCCCTGAGTGGTGCCCCTGAGTGATGTGGTGGTGCCCCTGAGTGATGTGGTGGTGTTTCTGAGTGATGGAGAGTGGAGTTGGAGGGTGGAGTTGGAGGGAGGAGTTGGAGGGTGGAGTTGGAGGGTGGAGATGGAGGGTGGAGTTGGAGTGTGGAGTTGGAGGGTGGAGTTGGAGGGTGGAGTTGGAGGGTGGAGTTGGAGAGTGTATTTGGAGAGTAGAGTTGGAGTTTGGAGTTGGAGGGTGGAGTTGCAGTTGAAGGGAGGAGTTGGAGGGTGGAGTTGGAGTTGGAGGGTGGAGTTGGAGGGTGGAGTTGGAGGGTGGAGTTGGAGGGTGGAGTTGGAGGGTGGATTTGGAGGTTGGAGTTCGAGGTTGGAGTTCGAGGGTGGAGTTGGAGAGTGGAGTGTGGAGTTGGTGTTGGAGGGTGGACTTGGAGTTGGAGGGTTGAGTTGGAGGGTGGAGTTGGAGGGTGGAGTTGGAGAGTGGAGTTGGAGTGTGGAGTTGGTGTTGGAGGGTGGACTTGGAGTTGGAGGGTTGAGTTGGAGTTGGAGGGTTGAGTTGGAGGGTGAGGGTGGAGTTGGAGGGTGGAGTTGGAGGGAGGAGTTGGAGTTGGAGGGTGGAGTTGGAGGGTGGGTTGGAGGGTGGGGTTGGAGGGTGCAGTTGAACGGTGGAGTTGGAGGGTGGAGTTGGAGAGTGGAGTTGGAGGGTGGATTTGGAGTTGGAGGGTGGAGTTAGAGTTGGAGGGTGGAGTTGGAGGGTGGGGGTGGAGTTGGAGGGTGGAGTTGGAGGGTGGAGTTGGAGGGTGGAGTTTGGAGGGTGGAGTTGGAAAGTGGAGTTGGAGGGTGGAGTTGGGAGGGTGGAGTTGGGACGGTGGAGTTGGAGGGTGGAGTTGGAGGGTAGAGTTGGAGGTTGGAGGGTGGAGTTGGAGGCTGCAGTTGAAGGGTGGAGTTGGAGGGTGGAGTTGGAGGGTGGAGCTGGAGTTGGAGGGTGGAGTTGGAGTTGAGGATGGAGTTGGAGTTGGAGGGTGGAGTTAGAGCAAGGAGTAATAGAAAGAGCGTGGGTGCGAGAGCGAGAAAAAGACGTGAGGAGAGGAGCTTTTAGTGAGGGGCAAAAGGCCCACTGGTGAGCTTTAGCTAATGCATGGCTAAAAGAACAAGATAGCAGGGAGTGCATTCCTTTCACGTCTGATGGGGGGAGGCGGGGGAGCGGCAGCTTTTTAAGTCTGAGAGGGGGGCGGGGGAGCAAGTGGTGAGGCACATGCACTGGCCATAAACCGCATTCCAAAGCCCTCTGGCATCAAAGGAAGGGTGGGAGGGAACGAGCATATGGGGTGTGAGCGATAACGAAAGTAAGAGGGGGAGCAGGAAGTGAGGCCGAGCGCGCGCTGGCGAAAGCAGTCCAGATGCCAGCTTCGCGCTCGAATGCCTCACATGCACTGGCCATAAACTGCATTTTTAAAGCTCTTTGGTAGGCTTTTCTTTTCCCCTATAATCTCGCCAGCAATGCGCAAGCCCATTGTCTCAGGCGAGACCTAAAAAACAAGTCGGGCGGCACACTATACTAAGATTTTTAACTTACTGTGGTAAGCCACGCCGTTAAATAAATTGGCCACGCCCCTTTCAGAGCCTCCCCTCCCCCCCCCAGTTTTTTCATCCCACTTAAAGCCCTAGTGCACACTACACCTTACATTGATATAGTAAATATAGAGCTAGCTTCATACATCATGAGTTGAAATTGGATCAAAAATTCCAAGCTGATCCGAACAGAGAAAAATACGGTTGGCCGGGCCCAGGGCCCCTAAAATCGTTAAAATGTCCCTGCAGGCAGTCACGAATACGTCGAGACTACACAGTGAAAGAGGCAAGTCGGGTCACTTGGTAACAGCCAGTCGGCCTCCATAGCACAAGTCATAGGAGATCAGAATGAATGAGGGGGTGCTGCAATAAAACACTGAATGACGGGGTAGCTGCAACAAAACACCGAACTGGGAACGAGCGCCAGGTACAAAGCTGGGGGACGAAGAAAAGAGAACCTGTTCAGGTAAAAAAGACTTCAGGGAACTGACGTGCCTCTCACGTGATATGCCTCGTTGCTAGGGACGCCAAATGGGCTCCGCCCCTGATGGGACGTAGCGCTGCCCTCGAACGCAGCCTGGAATAACACGTTCAATACTCATGGGGAAGCGGCCTTAAAGTGGCTGGGGCTGTATTTTCCGCGGAAGTTGTGATTTGTCTTCCGGGGCGAATGGGGCTGTCATTTCCTGGTGGAAAAGTCATCTTTTTCAGGGCGGGTTTTTATCTTTACAGGCCAATTGCAGGCCGTATTATGCCGTACGCACGCCCAACCATTTCTCGCAACGCCTCCATCACCACTCAGTCATGAGAGAGTAGCTTTTCGATTGGCTCTCGCAGACTTCAGTTTTGCAGCACTTTGGAGTCGAGAGCAAGACAGAAGCAAATGCAGTCGGATACTTAGGACCCTCGTCGAGAGACGGGAGGTAAGCTTGGTGTCTTGGAATCTGGCGCCTAATAAGTGGTGGTATTTAACTGTAGTTGATGATCATAAATCGGGTTCCACCATGCACACCATGTGGTGATACACTGGAGGCACATGACTTAACTATGATCTGTGACTTTATCTCACAAGTTCATTTTTTGTAGCCTCCACACAATACTTTATTTTATGGATTCTTCGATGTTCTCACACATAGATTTCGCGTATTCCGTCTCTCCCTCATACCCCTTGATCATGTTACTTTAGCTAGTAAATACATTTTTGCTGCCCTGCCATAAACCCTTTACTGTTCTCTTTCGATCCTCGTTTGCCCCTATTTTCCATTTATCCTTTCCCTGATGCTCCAATTCACCTTCATCTTCTTGAAGCAGTTGCTTACGCACATGTCCCCGATGTTCCTGCTTCTCCCCAGGCGTCAGTTCCCTGAGTCTCCTGATCACCCTCAGGTACACAATGTTCTTGCTCAGTGTAATTGTTCTCAGTGGCTCCTACTCAGGACATAGATCCCCGAAGCTCCTGCTCAACGTAGGCACCTGAGTCTCTTAATAATCAGCAGGTCACTGAAGTTCAATCTCGCTTCACTATATTGTCCCTGAAGTTCCTGCTTATCCTTGAACCACTGACTTTCTTGATCATCTTTGGATCCTGTGTAGCTGCCCCCCCCCCCTTATTTGCCTATCAAACTCCCTAAGGCAGCTGAAGCAGGCATCCACTGTTGTACACATCAGAGTTGTACAAGGCTTGCTCTCTTGGTTGTTTGTCACTTAGGAGCTTCCTTGGAAGTGATGTTTTGGGGATTGCTTATGGCTTGGAACTTGATGTCTTTTTTTGTATTGTGGGCTGAGACATGATTTGAATTTGGAAAAGCTAGAACATTTCACTCTAAATGCAGCCTTTTAATGAATCTCCTGCATATCATCTATGCCAGTGTCCTCTCTCAAAAAAATAAATATGTACACCACTTATCTTACCCCTTTTTCTGTTCTACAATTTCACCTCCACTGTCACTAAGTGCTACGTTCTGCCTGATTTTCTTGGCTTCTGTATTTCTATTGATCTGTAACACCAACTTTTCTACCTCCCCCTCTGACTTTCTTTATTGATGACTCCATATCCCTTTCATAATTACTGTGTATATCTCTCAATGTACCTCTCACTTTTGTGCCCCTCTTTCTAGGTCTTCTCCTTTCTATCTCTTGTTCTCTACATTTTCCTCGAATTGGTGTCTCTCATTTACCGTAATTCTTTCACCCCTTTCTCATTTCCTATTTTTCCCTGTCAGTCTACAATTCCTCCACTCCTGTGACCCCCTGTTGTCCCTTTCTTAAGTTATTTTTCTGTCTCTCATGTATTTAATGGTTATATGGTTTTCCGAATTATTTCCTCAAACAGAAAGACCAGTAAAGGCGCGCTCGTATACAGACCACCCCTTCCAGGTCCCACCTTTTCCACATCTCTGTTAGAGATGTTAGGCCCTCATTTACGGGCCAATGAGGACTTTCTCCTTCTTGGAGATTTTAATATTCATACTGACCAACCTGACTCCATAGGAGCAAAAAGCCTGTCTATTGACATGGATACCATCGGTTTGACACAAAAAAATCAGGATCCCACTCATGAAGGTGGACATTGTATTGACCTGATTTACACCAACTTTGATAACATACTGTGTCATAAACCCGCCCAAGTCAATTGGTCAGATCATTTCTTATTAAAATTTACTATCTTTAAAGCTAACGTAGGTCCCCATAAGAAACTTCTACCCCCCACCACACGCAGACAGTGGCACAAACTTACACTGGAGATGCTACAAAAGGTGTGGGAAAAACCTGAGATCAGTGATGCTGAAGAAGTAGAACACAAGCTTACTAGGCTCCAGCAATCTCTCACCGTAGCCGAGGATAAAATTGCCCCTCTGAAAACTTTTAAACAGCACCCCGTAGCCAAACAGGAAAAATGGTACACCGAGGCTCTTAGGAAAGAGAAGCAAGAATGCAGGAGGATAGAGAAAAGATGGAGGAAATCACACTCTGAGGAGAACAAAAAGGCACATCGTGCAGCGCAAAACAACTATTACAAACATATCAAAGCTGCCCGTAAAAACAGTATCGCTCAACAACTCATAGAA
This sequence comes from Lissotriton vulgaris, assembly GCF_964263255.1. Taxonomy (NCBI): domain Eukaryota; kingdom Metazoa; phylum Chordata; class Amphibia; order Caudata; family Salamandridae; genus Lissotriton; species Lissotriton vulgaris. The sequence continues at coordinate 1,745,588,586 of NC_141691.1, forward strand.
GCCGGTAATTCTCCTAAAGAATTGTATAGGATCCGTGAAACTTTTACAAAACCCATGGCTTGTATAAGCCCAGATGACTTCTCACAAAGTCTATGTGAAGAAGTTTCATCATACTTCGAGAACAAAATAGAAGCCATCTATGAAAAAATTCTTGTATCCCAACCTAATAGTGATATCCTGAATGTCCCCTCCCCAAATAAAAACACCAATTCCACACTAATTACATTCCCTCCTGTCAATACTGAAGAGCTTTACACAATAATGACCCAAGTAAAATCTGGATCACCGAATGACCTTATTCCTGTTAAGACTCTAACTTCCCTCCGTACCCTGCTAGCCCCCCACATTCAGGATGTAATCAATCAGTCTCTAAAAGAGGGAAAAGTACCAGCTGAGTGGAAAAACGCAGTAGTGAACCCCATCCGCAAGAATGCGGCGCTCCCGTGGACGGAGCTCTCCAACCTCCGTCCCATCTCCCTTCTGCCTTATTACAGCAAGATGGACGAGAAGCATGTCAATACACACCTGTCCAGCTACATCGAGGCAGCGGGCGGCCTGGACCACTCGCAATCTGGTTTCAGGCCCAACCATAGCACCGAATCAGCCCTCCTCTCAGTGACAGATAACAACAGAATGTCACTTGACAGGGGGAGCTCAGTGATTCTGGTGCTATTGGATTTGTCCGCCGCCTTCGACACGGTGTCGCACAAAATCCTCCTCGACCGTCTGAAGGCAGTGGGAGTAAAAGGGACCGCCCTTGCGTGGCTTGAAAGCTTTCTTGCAGACAGACAGCAAGGGGTCAAACTGGGCTCCCATAAATCTGTCTGCAGGAAGCTTACCAAGGGTGTACCACAGGGCTCATGTCTGAGCCCCACGTTATTCAACGTATATGTGGCCCCTTTGGCAGAGATTATTAGATCATATGGGTTCTTTCCAATCTCCTACGCTGACGACACTCAGCTGTTGTTCCCCTTTCAGACCATAACACCTGCAGTCTTGAAATCCTTCCAAGATGGAATGAGAGCGGTGGCGGGTTGGATGGCCCGGAACTTCCTCCAATGCAATGTGTCCAAGACGGAAGTCATGTTGTTTGGAGGGGCCACCAGGCTCTGGTCGCCAGATTGGTGGCCACTCGAGCTAGGACCTGTCCCAGTGCCCAAACTTACCATTAAAAATCTGGGAGTGCGCCTGGACCAAGCCCTGATCATGAAAGATCATGTCAGTCAGGTTACGGGAACATGCTTCCGTACAATAGGTCTTCTACGGCGTATCTTCCCTTTCCTACCCAACACCCATAGGAAGACACTGGTACAGGCATTAGTTCTTGGACGAGTGGACTACTGTAATAGTCTACTCACTTCCGCCAACCAGGAACAACTACGTAAACTGCAGGTAGTGCAGAACACTGCAGCAAGACTCATCCTGAATGCCCCTCCCCGCACCCCCTCTCGTCCCCTTCTTTCCCACCTTCATTGGCTCCCGGTGCAACAACGAATAGACTTCAAAATCTGCTGTATCATGCACAAGTGCATATATGGGTCGGGTCCCAAATACCTAAAAGAGATCTTTCTTCCCTATTCCCCTGGACGTGCTCTGCGTTCCAGCAACACTATGCTGCTGCAAGTACCCAAAGTCACTAAAGCCAGGCAGGGGGGGCGAGCACCCTCCCACAAAGGCCCCATGCTGTGGAACTCTCTTCCACCTCAACTGAGGCTGATCACTAACCTCTTTTCCTTCAGGAAAAAACTAAAGACTCACTTGTTCGCACAATAATAATCCGGCCATTCTCTCTATCTCACCACCACCACAATTTGGCTCACTCTTGCAGAAGCTACGCGCAGAGATACCCCTTCGGGGCTGATTCAGGCGCGCTACAAGACCATAAATAAATAAATACATTTAATTCCTCCTTTCATTTTGTATATCTACTTGGTGTTTTATTTTTATCTAGCAAACCTTCCCTTTTTCTCCAGTCGTCCTTTCTTCTGTCTGACTCGCTCACTTCTCTTTCATCCTTGCACTTCTTGGTGGCTTGCACTAGACATAATGTTATATTTTTTTGTGTCCCATTTATTGCCTATCAGCAGTCAGTAACTGAAAGTCCTTTTGTGTCTGGAGACATCACTAAAACCAAAGGAATATCCACTGGTGGAATTCCTTTAGCCACAACCTTTAAACTAGGTAAGGATGGATAGTACCTCACATGCATATGCCTAGCTCATTAGACGTTCTATCCATCCTTCCTTTGTTCTCGCAGATCATGAAACGTTTGACACTGTCTCCAGCCTTCCTCTCCTCTCCTCTCATACTTCCTTCGTCATTCTTTTTCCTGTCTCCCTCCTCACCTTTTCTTTCCAGTTATGACGTTTGCTAGCTTTTCCAGTGTCCACTCGTCTTGTCCTCTCATTCATCACTTCTCCCTAATTTCTTCTGTTACCCGCCTCCATCTCTCTACACCTTTTAGCATTCTTTTCCTGCCCCCTCTACGTTTCCTTTTTTCTCTCTTTATTGCCTATTCCCCTTCTTTTACTTCCTTTTGTCACTCTTCACCCTCCTGTATCATTTTGCCTTTTGTGTCTCTCCACATTACGAACCTTTCTCTATCCATTTTGTTACTCTCCCTTCCCCATTTCTTTCCGTTTGCCCGCCATACAAGGCCGACACTGCCATTAAGGTACACAGAACACAGGATTCCAGAGGAGATGTGAGGCTGTTATCCTTGTCCTCCAGTAAACAAGTTATGTTTTCCAGCCCTGAACTGGTTTTCTACTTCCATTACTTACTTATTCTCTCCATTCACACAACACAATTTTGATTTTAGCCCGGTGCACTACTTCTCTCCTCTATGTTTCCACTTGAACGAAACTCGTGACCTTCCAATGCTTTGCATTATGTTTTTTCCTCGTACTAATGCCAAACGTATGCATTTGAAACAAACTTTCCTTTCCAGTGTAGTGGTGAGGTCCAGCATGCATGTTCTAGACCAGGCATGTTTGACCTCCCCATAACATTTTCAGTCAGCCTCATAATATCCTGCGAATAATTCAGTAGGTGCGGGGACAGTCTCACAACATGAAATAAACCTACCCCCCTACACCATACGGGCGGCTTGTCTGTGGAATAATCGCCCCAATCTTCATAGGGGTAAGCTACGATAGGGGTAAGTTACGTTCTGTGAAAAATGTTATATTGCAAGTATTTAAATCTTACATTTCAGGATATTTTGGGAGCACAATTTAATATTATGCTCCACTCTTGGTGTCCAAATCTCTCACCACGTCTCTGGACCAGATCCCACTGAGACCCACAAGGTCACCTTCAATCAATCAATCAATCAAGCATTTGTAAAGCGCACTACTTACCCATGAGGGTCTCAAGGCGCTGGGGGGTGAGGGAGAGGAAGCTGCTACTGAGGAGTCTTCTGAAGGTCAGCAGGTCTTGGGTCTGCCGTAGGGTGTTCCAGGTCTTGGCGGCGAGGTGGGAGAACGATCTGCCGTCGGAGGTCACTCTTCAGGTGTGGGGGACTGTGGCGAGGGCGAGGAACCTTTGGTTTCCTACTGCATTTGTTTGTATAAAAACACCCATCCGTCCATTACCCATGAGCAATATGTTGTGCATAATTTTGTTCTCAGAGGGTTCCATCATTTCTGTGCCCCACAAGCAGGTCTTATACCAGTTTCAGTAATTTCCTGTGTGTCTAGAAATGCCCATTTGAAATATTGTAGGAGGTTACAAAGTGTGAGAATGGAATAGGCGTCCTATGGATGTACAGGTCACTTGATGTATGCAGTCATACCTGTTCCCATGTATGTAGGTTCTGGCTTTCCATTACAGTGGGGACATCGACATCGACTTCAGCCACGCCACAGAGCTTCAATGGACGGACCACAGCTGCGTCCACTTCACCTTCAAGAGAACGACGACCCACCAACACCAGCAACAGGCCGCCCGCAGAAGCTGGAACAAGATCACAGCAGACCAGCTCGCCACCTCCCTGAGCCAGCACCCTCCTGCCAGCTCAGCGAACCCCAGCCAGGCCGCCGACAACCTCACAAAGTGGATCAGCAACTGCGCGGACGAACTCGCCCCACTGAGGACCCCGCCTAGCAGACCCGGCAGCAAGAAGGCCCCTTGGTTCACCGACGAACTCAAGAGCTCCAAGAAGAACTGCCGAGCCCTCGAGAAAGTCTGGAGAAGGGAACCGACACCGGACAACAGAACCTCCTTCAAACTTGCCACCCGGAAACACCACCAGCTGATCCGCGCCGCCAAGAAAACAGCATTCAAGGACCGGTTGGACAACAACGCACACAACTGCAAGGAACTCTTCAACATCGTGAAAGAGCTTTCCAACCCCAGCGCAGGAAACAACGACATCACCCCATCGCAAGACCTCTGCAACTCCCTCGCTTCATACTTCCACAACAAGATCGCGGACATACACAACAGCTTCAACAACCAACCAACGCACACCATGACCGAACAACCACCCCCCACCACCACCCTCCACGCCTGGACCCCGATCAGCACCGAAGACACCATCCGCACGATGAACTCCATCCACTCCGGATCACCGACCGACCCCTGCCCTCACCACATCTTCAACAAGGCCGACGCTGTCATCGCACCCCACCTGCGAGACATCATCAACACATCCTTCGACACCACCATCTTCCCTGAGAGCTGGAAACACGCCGAACTCAGCGCTCTACTCAAGAAACCAACAGCGGACCCCACCGACCTCAAGAATTACCGCCCCATCTCGCTCCTCCCGTTTCCAGCCAAAGTCATCGAGAAGACCGTCAACAAGCAGATGGCCGCCTTCCTCGAGACGAACGGATCCCTCGACCCCTCACAGTCCGGCTTCCGAGCCAATCACAGCACCGAGACCGCCCTCATCGCCGCCACCGATGACATCCGAGCCCTGATGGACAATGGAGAAACAGCGGCCCTCATCCTCCTAGACCTCTCCGCGGCATTCGACACGGTCTGCCACCGCACCCTAGTACGGCGCCTCAGCAACATCGGAATCCAGGACAAGGCGCTGGAATGGATCATCTCCTTCCTCGACGGAAGAACACAGAGGGTCCGCCTACCACCGTACAAGTCAGAGGCCTCCGAAGTCATCTGCGGCGTCCCCCCAAGGATCATCTCTGAGCCCCACCCTCTTCAACGTCTACATGAGCCCCCTCGCGGCCATCGTACGCAAACACAACCTCAGCATAATCTCCTACGCCGACGACACCCAGCTGATCCTCTCCCTGACCAACGACCCCGCCGCCGCCAGAGCCAACCTGCACGAAGGGATGAAAGAGGTAGCCGAGTGGATGACGACCAGCCGCCTGAAACTGAACTCGGACAAGACGGAGGTCCTCATCCTGGGCTCCTCACCCTCCGCCTGGGACGACTCCTGGTGGCCTCCCGCCCTGGGCACCGCACCCAAACCGACAGACCATGCACGCAACCTGGGCTTCATCCTGGACTCCTCCCTCTCCATGACCAGGCAAGTCAACAACGTCTCCTCGGCGTGCTTCAACATCCTACGCATGCTGCGGAAGATCTTCTGGTGGATCCCCACCGAGACCAGGAAGACCGTCACCCAGGCCCTCGTCACCAGCCGACTGGACTACGGCAACGCCCTCTACGCCGGTACCACCGCCAAGCTCCAGAAGAGACTCCAGCGGATCCAGAACGCCTCAGCCAGACTCATCCTCGACATCCCACGAACCAGCCACATCTCCGGACATCTGAGAGACCTTCACTGGCTCCCCGTCAACAAGAGAATCACCTTCCGCCTCCTCACCCACGCACACAAAGCCCTACACGACCAAGGCCCGAGCTACCTCAACAGCCGAGTCAACTTCTACGCTCCCAAACGCCACCTCCGATCAGCCAACCACGCCCTCGCCGCCGTCCCCCGCATCCGAAGAGCGACTACAGGAGGAAGGTCCTTCTCCTACCTGGCCGCCAAGACCTGGAACTCCCTCCCTCCCGACCTGCGCCTGACCCAAGACCACCTCTCCTTCAGGAAGAAGCTGAAGACCTGGCTGTTCGAGCAGTAGCGGCACCCCCCCTCCCCCCCCCCCCCCCCCCCCCCCCCAGCGCCTTGAGACCCTACGGGTATGTAGCGCGCTTTATAAGTGTCACTGATTGATTGATTGAGTTATTCGAGGAGTATTCTTAGCAAAATGTTGTGGGGTCCATTAATCATTTAGCAATCCACTGCAGCTGTGCTGCTAAGTAATAATAATGTTCTATGTCTGGCACCACATCCCACCATGATTCAAGGCAAGATAGATTTTACCAAGAGCCATAAGTTGATTATGCCCCATTTGAATTTCACAAGCATATTAAGTCTCTGTCTGAACCATTTACTTCAGTCATATTCAGTGTACGGCCCGGCGGTCGCTGGCGCCTGACAGACCTTTTCTTGCGGCCCACTGACCTTCCCCGGGGAATCTGTAAACCGCAGCATAGAAATAAAGCTGCTCGAACTCCATTTTTTTTCCTGTTGCAAAGCTGCGTCGTTTGGTGATTCTATGCAGGGCGCTCCTTTTTTCATAGAACAAGCTGAAGACTAAAGAAACAAATCCCAGAATCAGAAAAGAAAGAAAATAATGTTGCAGGCGAACAGTTGTTATACTCTTCAGGTCTTTGTTTCTGCTGCCACTTAAGCTTTCACTGTCCACAAGGAAAGCTTACTCAAGGGTGAAAGGTGAGTTGAGTGGATTGTGGTTAGGCATAGAAAGCAGTATGGTAATGGTGAACAAGGGTATAACACGTTTGGGTTGGTGAGTGAGTTTCTATTTGCATTGTGGCACCTGCCATCATTTTTATTTTCATATAAATTCAGCAGTACAGGCAAGAGAGTGCAAAGAAATGTCCTGTCGTGGTTGAGCCCCTCACACATGGAAATTGTAAGCCTGTGAACATTTGAGCAATCAGTTAGCTTTATGTTAGCATCTCTGGCATCATTTTACTGCTGGTATGTTGCTGGTACTCCATATAGCAATTCTAATGCTTGAATGTAATTGAATATACTACAGAGGGTAATACTTTTTTCCATTATGGCTGTTTCTTTGCTTTAGGCCAATACATTTTATGATGAAGCGTCACACTTAAAATATGAAAATGTCACAAGTAGGCACAATGCAAACATGGCAATGTTACACATGAGTAGGCTTAAACGTGGCAACCCTTTAATATGAGGAAATGCAAATGCATAGTTTCAGTGGGAAAGCTCAGCTCATCACTACAAACTTCAGATATCTGTATGTAACTGGAAGATCACTGACTTAAATCCTGGTTGGTGCACTGGGGAAAAGTGATGCGTATTTATAATGGCATTGGATCTCATCTTGTGTCTGTAGTGCTATGAATATGAAAGTCGTGTTATTTTTTTTTTTACACACAGTATAATATAGGCTACAAAATTAGAAAATGTATGGGATACACATAGTTTGAGATAGGCTGCTGCAAAATGTCCAAAAAGATTTGAAGCTAAGTATTTTCTCATAATGTTTAAAAAAAAGTGTGTGTTTCTTTTATGTCCCCATAATTTCCTATTCCACCCTGTCTCTCTCGAGTTGCGACCCTCAGGTACACCCTGCTCTGTACGGTTTGGCCCCTGAAGAAATGTTTTTGGGTACCCATGATTTACCTGGTAATGTCATTGGAATGAATATAAAGTAATGGATGTGGTATTACCATTTTAATTTAGGCAATCCTCTATATCACAGACTGTAGTGTAGTTCCTATAAACCTATATAGGATCTGCGGGGTTAAACAACATACACTGTAGGATTGGTGTCAGACTGATTCTAGACACCCCTACTGGGTATGTTAGCCTGTATACCAGCTAGCTCACAGTGCCACTAGAAACCCCTCTTACCAAGGAGAGAATAGTAATTGGCAACTATCGAACATGACAACCCTGTCCCATCAGGTATCGTGCAAACAGTGCTACTTGTCGCTCAGTCAATCATGCTCACTTTGTCTCAGAGAGATACACGGAATAAACGGTGGGGACGTTTTTCAATAAGCATTTATTGAACCAGCATCATTCTAGTGTAAAATAGGTGTGCTGAAACAACCACTAGATAGTAACAGATATAAATGATTGTAAGGACTAACAGAGTAAAAGGATGGTAGATTTTTACCATCGTGCTAAAACAATGAATACAGTTACCTGGCGGCGCTGGAGGTTACCTGGGAGAGTGGTGGTCTTCCGCCATATTGCCAGCATGCAGAGATAGTCGTGTTCCTGAAGCCGGGTCGTCTGCCTGAACACTATTCGTCCTATCGCCCGATTTCTTTACTCAATGTGGAAGCTAAGCTTCTGGCAAGGTGATTGCAAACCGTCTTGTCCCATATGTTACAGAGCTGATCCACCCAGATCAGGCAGGATTTATGCCGAACCGTGCCACACGCCACAATACCAGACGTGCCCATAATGCTATCGCCACGGTTAGTAAACTTGATACCCCTGCCACGCTTCTGTTGGCAGACATAAACAAGGCCTTTAATTTCCTCAGCTGGACGTATCTGTTCGCCTTGCTCGATTGTCTGAATATCGGTCCCCGATTGCTGAGCCTTATCCGCACTGACATAACTGCCTCAGTCTGAGTGGTCGACTCAGTTTCCAGGAGTTTCCTCATCAGGCATAGGTCTTTTCGATCTTGCTATGGGGCGGCTTGTGGCTTGAATACGTATAGAAGCGCAGCTGCGCGGTTTCGAATGGGCGTCGGGCATAGCCGACTGCATAGCGCTCTACGCGGATGATGTCTTGTTTTTCCTCAAGGACCTTGACCGGTCTGGTCCATGCCTTCTCCGCATTAAGTAGATCTTTGGCAAAACATCTGGCCTCTATATGAACATGGAGAAGTCCTTTGTGTGGTAGCTGCAAGGTGAAGATCGGCTGGGTGACTGGTCGCGGGAAGTAGTGATGGTTCCAGATGGCTTCAAGTATCTGGGAGTATATCTCTCATCATCTCAGGCATTGACGTGGAGCAAAAACCTATCCCCCTATGGACACAAGTAGGCGACCAGACACAAGTCTGGTCTCATCTACCCATATCTCTCTTTGGTAGGTCCGCTATTTTTAAAATGATCTCCCTGCCTCGTCTTCTCTACCAATTACAGAACCATCCCTATCCAATAAAACCAACATGGTTTCGCCAATTGAATGCTATTCTGGCCCGTTTTCTATGGGAGGGTAGTGCATCGCGAGTGGCCATGAGGACCTGCTTCCAATCTACCCACTCTGGCGGCATAGCCACTCCCGGCATTCAGGCATATTACATGGCCTCTCTCCTACTTGTCCTCAGTGATTGGTGGTACGGAAGCGGCGAGGACCCGGCCTATGCTGTGGAACGTTGGCTACTGGGAGATAATGCTCTCCACATGGTTCTTTATTCAGTGGCGCTGCTTCGAGAGTTACCACCAGCTACAGTCACGGTCTTCAGGATTTGGAAGTTGGGGCTCCAACGGACAATTACCACAGCTGGCGCAGCTGTCTGGCTTTCGGGGCTGGGAGGCCAATGGGGGAAGTTATGCGTGACTGCACTCTCAAGTACTTTCTTGATCTACAAAGAGAATACAATATGCCTTGCACCCAATTCTACCGCTATCTCCAGTTCCCGCATGCCTTTACCCCATGCATATCTCATCTAACAGAGATTCCTGAATTCAACCCCCTTGAGGCCAAGGTGTTTATGGGCGACTTGGGGGACCATAAAATAACTAAAATATATCGCACACTTATCAACAATACTCCTACTACCCTACACAAAACTAGGGAGACATGGCAACAGGACCTCGGCCCATTAGAGGAAGATGGCTGGGTGGAGGCTTTAGAATCCCCACGCAGCCCAGCAATTACAGCCAGTCTACGTCTTATTCAGTTTAAATATTTACACAGAGCTTATTTTACAAGACTCATGCTGTGGCGTGCTGGGCGCAGCGCGTCCCTGCATTGCTTACACTGTAAATCCATGGAAGGTACCTTCCTGCATTCTGTCTGGTCCTATCCAACACTGTCAAGATTCTGGAAGGTGGTGTTCACGTGCCTGTCGGAGGTTCTGGGGTGGGACATTGCAGCCTCACCGTGGTTAGCTATGCTTCATATTACGGAGGACATCGGGGGGAATAGATTCAAGCGCCACCTCCTATTTCTAGGTCTCACACTGGCAAAGCGAGATATCGCCCGGGTCTGGAAAGATGAGTCTCCACCGTCGCTTGGGGTGTGGAGAAAGGGTCTGGACTTCTGTATGGGCCTGGAACTCCCAGTCTTTGAAGCGAGGGGATGCCCCCGTAAACACTACAAAATTTGAAAAGGTAGCCTGACTACAGGGGATTATATCTGGAACCTCTTCCCCCCCGTCTCACACTGACGAACAGTTGTTATGACATTAGTCATTCGGTATTTGTGTAGTGCTTTTATTCAATGTGACTGTGTGTGGTGAAAACTCTCTCTATATTCAGGATTGTTATATTTGTTAACCAAAGGCAATGTGACACAGTTGTTTTTCATTTCATTTTCTTTTCTTTGTTTACAATTTTCCTTGCATCTTATTGTGCAATGAATCCTGTATTATTACTGAAAATGTTGACTCTCATATGTGTCACCCTATTTACATACATTGGGTGCTTTGTATGATCCTTGTACAGTGTTTACTGTCAACAATAAAAATATGTTGTGAAAAAAACCAATGAATACAGGCAAGTATATAAAATACATTACCATAATAAAAGCGTATTCCTACGATGCGACCCTAACTAGATTGTCTGGTTATGACAGAAGGCCAACTTGTCAGCTGAACTATCCCCACCCCATCCAAGAAACCCTATATATCAGCCTAAGTAACATTGTTGTCCCTCCTTTATTGAGCCCCATTCTCCTCTCTCTCTCTCACGAGTCTTACTTTTACTCCAATTACTACATCTCTCCTGCCATTTAAAGCCATATTTCTCATTTTCCTACTTTCTTCTGTACAGCACCATTACTTTTTCTTTCCATTGATAACATAAAGAAACATCTCATTCAAAAATGCACTCTACTTTTCTTTTACCTACTGTTCACATAACACTGATCTTGAAAGAAGATGGTTACATTTGCATGTTGAGTGGTGTGGCTCACTGGTTAGAGGCGGCAGACCCGAGAGCAGAGGACGGCCCGGGCCAGGGTTCAAGTCCCGAGGCGGCAGGGTCGTGGACCATGGTCAGCAGACTCGATAATTCTCACCTCGGTGCCTACTCTAACCAGGGATCACACTCGGCAACTCTGGGCATTAGCTTTCCTCATCTCCACAACGGCCCCCCCACATACGCCGGGGATGCCTGGTTTCACCTTGGAGATACCCAGTAGGGACCATCTCACAGGGAAAGCCAGGACGGGTTCCCCAGCGGTCTACTGCGCAGACATACTCCTTCAGGAGTCGGTTCTAGCGCATTACAAACCCACAATTAATAATTGTCAAAGAAAATTAACTATTAAGATCACATGCCTTGCGTATAAAGACAAACTATAACCCAATAGTCCAGATATTGAAATGAAACTGTTACAATACTTCGTACTTCGAACAACGACATGAAACGTAAAAGCTCCATGGCTGTGGATTGACAATACTTTTCCAGACCTAAAACAATGATAGTTCATGTGTTGCTATTTTTTCTAAATAGATTGTTCTCCCTAAAACACTTCTCAGTTATAAAAGAAAATGGAATTATGTAACACATTATTATTTCTGTTTCATGATTGCCTGGGCAGCTGCCACCAGGCACAAAGTAGGTGAAAGTACTGAATTGGAAGTGTGCAGGAACAGTCCAATTGGGATTCAGATGGAAACATTTTGCTAGCAAATTCTGACAGTTGACTTCGTGATTGTCCTTTGACTTAACCCAAGTTACATCAGAGCCATGGGTGATGCAATCCGTGTGTATTAGAATAAAGACAACAGACGTTAAAAACATTACCAAATTAACAAAGTGTGAGGAAATAGTTGGGGTACTTAGAATTAGTTCAGCTTCACTCAGAATTTCCCACCACTACAAAGGGCCAGAGATTGGTGCAGCTATCAAGGAAATTCAATTTGACATTATTGCATGAAATTGTCTTATACTGCTATGATCTGCAGCATAGACCAACGAACACATATGACACAGCAGTTCAGCCCTAGAATACCATTCCAAAGAGTTGGGGTCCAGATGATCCAGGTCCACGTGATCGTTCTCAAGATACAATATTTGCCAGGTTGTGTCCACCTACCCAGCATGAGACCCATCGGATCTAGAATGGCTAGAACTGGCATGAGGGAGAGAAATATATTTGCTGCAATCTGTGCAAGTATTTTCATTGCTTGTATTTTTTTGAATGATAGTGCACAAGAAGTCTCATTCTTGGTGGGTTTCAAAATAGTGACTATTACTTCTTCCTCAAATGTTTGGGGCAGAATGTTATCAGACGCAGCTTCATCAAACGTGGAGCTAAAATATCTGCTAGACCGTCTATATATCTGCATTAGCCTTCCCTCCTGTCATTACATTGATGGCAGACTTTACATGTTACTTGATGAGATTAGACCAGACGTACTCTTTCTTACTGAAACGTGGTTGACACCGTATTCCCACCCTGAGTTAGTACAAACTTTGGGGCAGGGCTATCAAATCGTAAGACAGGATCGAGCAAATGAGAGGGGAGGCAGATTAGCAATCATTTTCAGGGATTGTTTTACCTGTCGTGGCCCCCATAACCTCTTTACTGATTGCGAAAGCTTGTCTTTCTTTCAGGAATTCTCCCCTAATACGAGTTTTTCTGGAGCACTTATATATCGCCCTCCGGGCCCTGCCAAACAGTTCCATGAATCACTGCCCCGTTGGTCGCAGACCTTGCCTTTTCCCCCTCTAACTATACACTCTTAGGCGATTTGAACATCCATTTCGATGACGCGACTGATAACATCGCCAGAAAATTAATTGGAGATTTCTCCGCTTTACAGATGCCTCAGCTTGTCCTATCCCCTACACATACCAAAGGTCACCTGTTAGATCCGGTATTCAGTAACTGTTCCAACTTTAAGGTATGTCCCCCAATAGCTCTCCCTTGGACAGATCGTGCGTTAATTTCCCTAGTATGGGAGACTGGTAAATCTCCAGTCCTCACACCGAGAGTGCGAGAAACACGTAATTGGTCAAAAATCCCGCTGGAACTGTGGACCCATGAGCTACAAAGCTCAATTCCATCGATTGGTCAGAACCCATCGCTAGCCAATGAGACATTCAATGAATGGATAAAAAATTCTCTCAATGCCACTCTTCCTACCAAGAAAACTGTTTTAAAACGATCTAGGGTTTCTGCCCCCTGGTACTCGGATGAGCTCCGGGAGAAAAAGTGTTACTGCAAAAGACTTGAATGGAAATGGTGGATGGGGTATGCTGAGTTGGATAAAACTATCTATAGAGAGGCTATCAGAGCCTATAACAAGCATTTACAATGCAACGGTTTCGCCTTTGGAAAAGTTTGAGCTATTGGCATTGTAAATGACAACATTTGTATTTATGTGTTGGTTTTGAAAACAGATAAATAAATGGCATTGTCATTTACATTGCCAATAGCTCTAACTTTTCCAAAGGCGAAACCGTTGCATTGTAAATGCTTGTTTTTCAGGCTTTTATTCTTTTAGCTTCAGCCACAGCCAACATGTGTTTCGTCGCTATTGGGGCGTAATCCCGCGACTTCATCAAGGCTGTATAAAACATAAACAAACAGAATTCCTCTGTATTCAATTCTTCAAACACAGCCTGATTATAAACAATACCTAATGTACATTTAACTCGTTCGCTGCGGCGGCTATTCCGCCGCAGCGCTAAGAGGGCGGGGCGGCCGCGCGGCGGCCGCATGCTGGTGACAGAACTGCTTCGTCACCAGCCGCGGTTGGGCTGTGCTCGTGACGGAGCGGTTCCGTCATGGCCCGCCCCGCTCAATAGAACGCGCCGCGCAGGCACAAAATCAGCGCCCCGCAGGCGCGGCGGCCGGGCCATGACGGAACCGCTCCGTCATCAGAACAGCCTAACCGCAGCTGATGACGGAGCGGTTCCGTCATCAGCATCGAACGGGTTAATATACTAGTAATAAACGTATGGAGATCTAGAAACTTTTTTTAAGTTCAAATCTTTTTTTTATTTTTTTTATTGAGCAAAAACAAAGATGATAACGGCCATAATGCATCAGTAGATTTACATTCGTATTGGAGTGACGCCGTGGTCAAGCATGGATCAATGCATATAGAACAATACATACAGGAACGGAAAATAAAGCATAATGAAAACAAGAAGGTAACATCATACCGAATCTGTAAATGAGATGAGATGAATGAATAAATAAATGGATAAACAAATAAATAAATAAATGAGCAAGGTAAACAATAAAATATGCCATCATTGCAATCTTCACGGTTGTGCACAGTTCCGTAGAGCTCTCCGTCCAAATTTTATCAGATAATACCAGGTATACTTGTCATCCCTGCACATTGTGTCTAAGTCTGGTAAGCCCATATGGGCAGGATATAACCAGTACAATTCGTGCGTCCAGCACCCCCACATTTACTAAGAGTTGATCTCATTGCTGGTGTATCACGGTGGATCGAAGGTAAAGGAGGCCTGGTCTAAAGAAGACCATAGTTTTTTGTTGGTAACCTGCCATGGTGATGAGTGAAGAGCAGGATTGTCAGTGCCCCTAATGCAGGATAGCCATTCTCTCCAGGCATTAAAAGAGACCTCAGATGTTGATTTCCAATTGCATAGGACTACCTTGCAAGCTAGTGTTAGCAGGAGATCTAGGAGCTGACGGTCATGATCACCCTTTAGTAGTGGGTCTAAAGCCCCCAGGATAATGTAGATGAATTCCCTTGTAGGGTGTATGTCAAACGTGTGCCCAATGTAGTCAAAGATTCTAGTCCAATATGTTTGGAGCATGGGGCAGTTAAATAACATGTGTGGAAGGTCCCCAATACCCGAGGAGCAGTTCCAGCAATTCGGTGTATCTCGTAGCCCAACCTTAAATAATCGTTGTGGGGTCCAGAAAGCCCTGTTAAGAATCATATATTTGGTCTGTGATAGTATCGGCGAGACCTTATGTGTGAGTGCTGATGCATGTATCCTGACCCAGTCTATGCTTATGCCAGTGTTATTTGGTTCTGATTCCCATTTTGCTTTGTTACGCCTTATCGATTTGTTGGGTGTTGGTGCAAGAAGTTTATATATTTTTGAGACAAAATGTCCAGAGGATTGAAAGTGAGGGAGCATAGATTTCAGCCAAGGCGTCGCTAGTTTGACTGTTCTGCTGGATAAGGCTGACTTTAGTTTCAGGAATGAGTAAAAGTCAATCGGTAGTAGGGAGTGTCTAGCCTGCAGAGTCGAGAATGGTAGTGGCATGTTATTTTCGTGTAGGTCTGCAATCACATTAACACCTTTATCAGACCAGTGTTCCCATATTATGGGCGATCCGCCAATTTTGAGTGACGGGTTACGCCATAAAGAAGCAGATGATGAATTATGGATTTGTAGACCAGTTTTGTGAGCGCGGTCTAACCGCAAGAGAGCTCTCTTGGTATTAAGTATGATGTATTTAGAATTCGTAAGATGTGAGAGATCCATTGTGAGCACAGCAGAGAGCGGGGCCTTTCCGATAATGGATCTCTCGATGTCAATCCATAAGGGCGTATAAGTAGGGTCTTCGGTAAACCAGGAAGCTCCTTGTTTGCAGAGAAAGGCGGTTTGGTAGTTTCTGAAATTTGGTAGACCTAAGCCCCCTTTAAGCTTTGGCAATTGCAGTTTCTTCATGGCAATTCTTGGTTTCTTCCCCTTCCACAGGAAGTCCGTTAACGACTTCTCAACTTTATGTAGAAAATCCTCTGAGAAGGTCATGGGGAGCATACATGCCATATAATTTACCAAGGGACTGATCATCATTTTTAATGTTTCCGCCCTACCCCACCATGAGAGGAACTTTGGGGACCAGCCATCTAAGAGTTTTTGTATTTTTTTGTAGAGTATCTCCTCATTAATTTTTAGGGTGGTTACCAAATCCCTTTCAAATTCCAGACCTAAGTATTTAAAACTCTTCGGCTGCCAGGTCAGCCCGGAATCGCCCAGGATGTTTTTATCACACAGATTATTTAACGACTTCACCTCAGTTTTATCCTTGTTCAGGGAGTACCCAGATACACTTGAGAATTCTTCGATTGTGGAGAGTAACGCCGGTATAGCCTTATCAGCCCTTTCACTCATGACCAATACGTCATCAGCATAGGCCGTGAGTTTGATTGTACAGTCTGCAAACTGAACTCCTGCAATTTCAGGGTTTTCCCTAATATAATACAAAAAGGGTTCAATTGCCAGGAGGAATAAGGACGGGGACAATGGGCAACCCTGCCTTGTGCCTTGTTCTAGACTAAAGGGGGAGGAAAAGGCGCCACCAGCCCGCACTCTAGCAGAGGGACAGGCGTAGAGGGACATGACTAACCTAGTGAATAGGGGACCCAGGTCGAACTTGTGTAGCACAGCATTTAAATAAGTCCAGTCAACTTTGTCAAACGCTTTTTCAGCGTCTAGTGTGATAGCCACGGTGGGCGTTGATAGGAACTTCGCTTTTTCAATAACGTGAGCCAGAATTCTCGTGTTATCGCTCGAAAGCCTGTTCTTCAGGAATCCCGCTTGCGAGGGATGTATTAGGGTCGGCAGAACCTTCTGGATGCGTTTTGCTAAAATCGATGCCAAGAGCTTACAATCTAAATTTATCAGTGAGATAGGCCTGTAATTTTTGGGGAGTTTATGATCTTTGCCTTCCTTGGGTATTACAGCAATTACGGCTTCAGCCATAGTTCCCTTGACCTCTCCTGTGGTGCTAATTTCTTGAAAAACTTCTAATAGAGGAGTTGCAAGAATATGGGCAAAAGTCTTATAAAACGGTGCAGTATAGCCATCAGGGCCAGGGGCTTTCCCTTTTTTAAGGCATTTGATCGCGCTAACCACCTCCAATTCAGAGATCGGTTCATTTAAAGCTTCCCTTTCTGCGGTCGTAGGTGTTGGTAGTGTGCAGTTCGAGAGATACTTCTCCATTTTTTCACTGTCAACGTGTACGTTCCTAGCATAGAGTTTTTCATAAAAGTCTTTGAAAATGTTCGCAATCCTATTGGGATCAGACTTAGGAGTACCATCGCCATCGATTAAGGAGGTAATGGTGTTCTTTTGAATTTTAAATTTAAGATAAGCCGCTAACCCCTTCCCTGCTTTGTTCGAGTCGCAGATTTTAAAACGCTTCTTCCTGTCCAGCCAAATTCCTGCTTTCTCACTGATAAGTTTATTATATGTGTATTTTTGATTGGACAGTTCATTTAGGACTGCGGGGTTCCTACTCATCAGGTATTTGTGCTGAAGTTTCGAAATGTCTTCTTCTAACTTCAACAAGGCCGCAGTGCGGTTTTTATTTATAGCAGAGGATATTTTTATAATGAGTCCCCTTATAGTGGATTTCAGTGCCTCCCAACGGATGGTGTCTGAAGTGTCCCCTCTCTTATTGGACAATAGAAAGTCTCTAATGGCGGTATCAAGGGTTTCTTTGTGTTTCGTGTCATTAAGAATAGTATCATTAAATCGCCACATAGATTGACGGGTAGATGGTGTAAGATTAGATAGTGTAAGGGAGACGCATGAGTGGTCAGAGACTAATCTGGGAGCAATGTCCGCGTCCTCAACTCTTGCCACTGCGTTTTTAGATATGAGTATATAGTCGATTCTCGAGAACGAGTCATGTGGCGGGGAGTAGAAGGAGTAGTCTTTGCCATCAGGATGCAGTAAGCGCCACGTGTCCACCATATGGAATCTGTTGCATAGTTTCATGAATGCCTTATGGGCTTTGCCTGGACGAAAGACGCATTTAGAGTCTCTATCCAATACAGGGTCATATGGGAGATTGAAATCGCCTGCCAAAATATGGAGTGCTGTGTCAGGAATGGAGATGATCTGCTTCGAGAGGCCTACCCAGAAGGACGGATCATGTGTATTTGGGGCATAAACAGTTGTGATAAAGAACTCAGTGTCATCTTTGCGTAATGTCGCCGAAATCCATCTCCCTTTCGTGTCTGTAGTAGTAGAGACTACGTCCACATTCGCATTCTTGGCCACTAGCATCACCACCCCATTCTTTTTTGAGATTGCTTCAGAGCCTATCACTTCGGTGTAATATTTGTTACGTAATGTGTGAAATAGCTTCGCCTCTAGTTTTGTCTCCTGCAGTAAGGCTATATCTCCACGTTGCCTACGTAGATAATCAAGTACCTTTTGACGTTTAACTGGCTGATTGAGACCTTTCACATTTAACGATAATATTCGAAGATTAGCTATAGTTGTTGTCCCTATTGGAGTGTCCATTACAGGAGCCATCAATTATACAATAAGTGATACCGTCTCATGACCCATGCGTATGCGCAAAAGTTGGATCGAGAAGAGGGTCTCATACCTTTGTCAAAGCCAGTAGAGTCATATATCGCATTGAATACAGGGTTAGTACCCTTTGTAGGGGATCGGCGGACAGAGTTAAAGCTCCGGAACACAATGTAGTGCAATGTACGCAAGTTAGGATGCAAAATGGACAAAACTAAACAAAACAATATACAAAATGCAAAAACAATCCCCCCCTTCATTCCCACCAACCTCCCTCCACCCTCCTCCCTCACCCACAACCCACCCCTCCCTCCCCAATAGTAGAAACAACAGAACATGGCGACTCGGGAATGACGACCACGAGGCCGCCTCCGAGCAGCTTGCTCATTACTATTAATCTTTTGGGGCTGCAATCCCAAACTAGTGAAGGAATAAGCCAAGTATGTTGGCAACAATAAACGACAAACAACAATGGTGCCAAGACCTTGAGCGCAGGAAGGTCAATGTCTTGACTTCAGTATCATAAACCAAGCACAACAGCAACTGTAGAAGAGTCACTGTGGGTGCACCTGACATCAATGGGAGTGCTATAAAACAACACCACAGCACAGTACTTCATACTGCAGTACTTCAGTACATCATAAACCAAGCACAACAGCAACTGTAGAAGAGTCACTGTGGGTGCACCTGACACCAATGGGAGTGCTACAGAACAACACCACAGCACCGTACTTCTTCGAGGTCCAAGAGGGACACAGGTAGTATCATGGCAGCACAGATATAATCATTGTGAGTCACTTTCAAATCAAGGATACAAGAGATCGCTCTGAAACAGATCCGGGTTCAAAAGGATACGCTGGCAGGGGGCCCAAAAGGTACACAGAACATTAACGTGACGGACAAAATTGGCCAGAACCAGACCAGAACCAGACCCCATGCGGGCGTGCCCTTATTAGTTCTTTCAATTACAGACATGGTAAACAACCATTTAGTAATACCAGACAAGAGACCCTCATGTAAGTTCTAGATCAAACAGTCATTTCAATGTGGATTCAGGAACATGAGAATAACAGTATCAAAGGTTCAAGCCTAGACTCATCCTGATCCGGCTGAAGAGGCTCCTTGTTGAGCTGAAGGGGAGACCTCCATGGTGCCATCGCTGTGGTCGAACAGGAGTTGTCGCAGTTTTCTCGGGTCAGAGAACACATGTGTCACACCTTGTATGGTTACTCTAAATTTCGTCGGACCAATAAATCCATACATGTGACCAAGTGATTTCAATTGGGGTCTCATTGCGAGGAAGGCCTTCCTTATGTCCATAGTCTCCTTACTGAAGTCCTGTGAGATGAAGATTTTGTGACCCTTCCATAGCACATGGTTATGCTTGCGGGCGAAGGTAAGTATCTGCTCTGTGTGCTGATATCTTAGCGGTTTACACACGATCGCTCTTAGGCCCTTCTGATCCTTAGAAATTCGACCTGGTACCCTATGAGCTCTATCAAACTCAAGTGGCTGAGTGAAGGTTAGATTTGTGGCCTGCGTGAACCACTCCTCGAGGAAGGGTATGCATGCGCCATGTGATTCCTCTGCTTTTTCCGGCATGCCAAAAATTCTTAGGTTCCCCCTTCTGTTTCTGTCTTCCAATTCCGCAACTTTTTTCACAAGGTGGTCTGAGCATAAGGAGAGGTTCTTGATAGCTCCACACGTTTTATTCTCAAAGTCTTCCAGTTTGCTTATCCTGGCCTCGGACTCCGTAATTCTTGAGTTGATGTCTTTGATATCCTGGCGAATAGCTACCACCTCTTCCTTGGTGGATTTGGCCAAGTCCCTAACCTCTTCTAGCCTGCTCAAAATTGTAGCCATGGCATCCGTCATTTCTTTATTCCCTTTGACTGGCGTCGGTGGGTTAGATTTCAGGCGTTTAGAAGTTACGCCGTTTTCTTTGTCCCCCATCCTTAAGTTGTAGTTGTGCGTAGCGATTTGACCTGACGCTGTCTTGTTCTGAGTCCCCCCAACTCACGGCGCAGATACTGAATTGCGTTGCGTTGCGTCGGGAATTGCGTTGCGTCGTGAATAGTGAGAGACGATTTTTATTGAAGAGAGATCATAGCACATTCATCAGCAGGAGCCGTCATTCGCACAATACTCGTGGTGTTTCCTTGGAAATATCATTTAAATCATTAAGTGTCATTCGCACCCTTGTAAATAGCTCTAGCAACAGTTGCTGTAGAGGTTCAGCCAGCACGTCATGCACAGTGTCTCAGATTCAGTCCATATACATGCCACCAGCTTTCCTAGAGTTTCCGCAGGACTGTTCAGTGCCTTGATATCAACTGCGACAGAAATTCAATCTAGGCTCTATGGATGGTTGCAATGGTTGTTCTTATATGTGCTTTGCAGCATTATTTCCAGCATTATTCCCAAGGAGCATGGTTGATTTGATTTTTCTAGTAACCTGCTTACAGGTCCTCATAGCATATCAGAGGCCACAGTATACAACATGGTATTCAGGCGCAGGGTCACACAAACACGATGTCAGCTTAGCAAGGGACCGCCATTTTAAACAGTCATCTCAGTCCTTCATGTAGTGTAAAAGATCCTGCTTGCAGCGTTATTCAGACAGGCTGTATCTGAGCGCTGTTATGATCTCTACACTACATCAGTTTTCTCATAGGCATATGCATTCATTCATCTGCAGTTTCGTGTTCCTGGTGCAGGGTGTTCGATTCACGGAGACAGGCTCCCCGGGTGGCCGCCATTATGAATCACCAACGCGGTAATCCATACCAGCGTGCATTCAACCGCCACACTAACAGCCTCGCCCCCTACTCACTGCGTTAATGTCCTGTGGGTTCGAGGACCTGCACTGTCCAGGGAGAGCCCCAACAGCTCGTAGTGTGCAGCGTGGTCGAGTCTCCGGGAGACCGGAGGACCACGTGGTTGTGTCCGTGGTCGGGTTCCGCCACGGAGTGCAGCCTCTCTCGGTCAGCACGAAACGGGCAGTCAGCTCCTCTCCCCTCGGTCGGATCCGATTCAAAACTTCACCACTGCCGGATCTGGTCTTCCGACTCCCTTGTAATCATTTTAGTTAGGATCGGAGGCGGATTGCAGCTTCCCACAGCATGTTTGTTCCAGCCGCTCGGAGGAGGACAGAACTACGCCGCCATTATCACCAGCGTCCAAGCCACGCCCCCCGGAGATCTAGAAACTTAACACAAGGTGTGATCATTCGACTTGACAGTTCCTTAGTATAGTTGTACAAGAACCTAATAAGAGGAGGTAAATAATAACCCGAAGGCGATGGAGAGAATACCGACATTAGCATCATTTGTAAGTCAAAATGTAAGTGCCACCTTATTGCCCAATAATTATACAGAGATGATCCATGCCGGTGGATAGCATTCATGTTAATCCTCTTTTTCTTTGTGTGAATTGTTGCTGTGATGATTCTGGGACCATGGACTTTCCATCCAAACAGAGCTCTGCTGGCTGCTGGCATTAGCATCAGTGCTACTCCCTGAGTATGTGGCTCGTTCTATTCCTCATGTCCAGAATACAGTAAAATTCCTACTGGAGCTAGTCTTTTCTTTCCAGACTGTGTCCATTCTGCTCTTGCTGATGTCAAGCAGGGCAAGGTTATATTTGTTCCTCTCTGCTGTTACTTGGGCTATCTTGCCTGTCTAGTACATGGTCCTTACGTTCCATGTCCATGTCAACGTCTATATGAGACCGCTGGCTGAGATCGTCCGCCCATATGGGATCAAGATCATTACCTATGCGGATGATACTCAGCTGGTGGTCTCTCTGGCTCAAGAAGGGGGCTCCTTAGCAGGGGTGGATCTTGCAGGTTGTCTGGAGAGGGTCAAGAGCTGGATGACCAAGTCTTGTCTCAAACTCAATGGAGACAAGACTGAGCTCATGCTACTGGGTCGGCTCGCACCAGCTTCCATCGATGCACTTTGGCCGCCCTGTCTGGGCCCTGCTCCGGCACCCAAGGATACCATCAAGAGCCTTGGCATCTGGTTAGATAGTCTAATTGCCTGATGATCAAATGACAGAGACCTATCTGCCATTTGCTTTGGTATCCTTAGAGTTATCAGAAAGATCCTTCCTCTGCTACCTTTTTGAAGCAAAAAAGACCGTGATACAGGGCCTGATTCAATCCCGTTTGGATTTCGGGAATGCCCTGTATCTGGGAGCACCTGACTTTACCCTGCGCAAATTACAAATAATACAAAACTGTGCTGCCCGGACGCTTCTGCAAATCCCTCGCAGGTCATCTGTCAAGTATGGGCTAATAAGGCTACACTGGCTCCCCGTTAGGGAGAGAGTCAGTTTCAAATCCCTATGTATCGCTCACCAGGCATTCTGGTCCACGGGCCCAGCAATCAATCTCTCCCTTATCACTCCGTACCACCCTGCCAGACAGTTGCGCTCAACCCTTGCCACTCTGGCAACAGTTCCCAAAATAAAGAGAACGAGAGCGGGAGGCCGCTCCTTCTCCTACAATGTGGCCAAGATGTGGAACGCTCTTCCCCAACATCTAAAGTCTAACTCAGATCTCACTTCATTCCGTAAGCAGCTGAAAACGTTCCTGTTCAATAAACAGTAGTCGTGCTGTATATATTTTCTTAGTAACCACATCCTCAGCTTCAATCTCAGCGCTTGGACGCCTCAGGGCAGCTATGTGCGCTCTATAAAAGTCATTTTCATTTCATTTCAATAGTTAGGAGCTGCTAAAGATTCACTAAAAGTACCTTCAGTCCTCACTAGGTGATCTGATCCGGAGATCCCAGTGGTGTGTTGATCCTGGTAAAGATATTTAAAAGCAGTCCATGTACTCACAGTATGCACACGGTTGATTTGACAGTTCAATCCTAGCAATTGCTGCCTATCCCATGGTATATGTATGTTTACTATTTGTCAGAATGAAACATTCGTTATGGGTGAAGCATTAGTTACTGTGATCAAATACCCAACAGTACTCGGATGCAGACCTCTGCCTTTGGCAACCATTTCTATTTCCTTCTAGCTCCCCCAACAAGCAGAAGCTTGGATCATATTTCAGTGGGGTGGTTCCAAGACTGTCCAAGGTCTCCCCAATGAATCCTATTAGATATACTGAAAGCATTCCTATTACTCACTGTATTCAAAGTGTTTGTAGAAAAGATCAAGCACCGCCAGTGATGTTTACACTTTCACACCCAGATAGTGATTAATATTTGCCTTTTTGGCATTTGTTCAGCAGATGTAGCTCTCCTCGGAATTCAAAGATTGAGTGCAGAACGCCCTCCATGTCATACTGAAGGTATCCTGTCTCATTCACTACTACCATGACTTTTTCCAGTGACTGGGTGCTTTATGCACCAAGGCGAATATCTTGCTCCATCTCCTGCCGAGTGGTCTGGCCAGAGGATGCTTACAAAGAGATTTCATTTCACGATTAGTCATAGCATGAAAGGACAAATGTGTTGTTTTATGTTCTGCCAGAGCAGCGTTATCAAGATTGAGAGCATGTTATGTCCTCAGGACCAATAACCTGGAAAGCAAGATTTCTTATTTGAACTATGTAGAGATTAGTACACTGGTGTTTAGTAATACATACTTCAACGTAGGTTTGCAGGAAACAACATTGCGTATTTCACTTTGCGCTGTCTAAGTTCTTTTTTGACATCCAAAAAACTATGCCTTTGAGCCTGAACCTTCGCTGTATAGTCTGGGAAGAAGGTGACCACACTGTTGTCGATCTTCAGGTGAGGATTAGCTCTGGCGTCTGTAGGATTGTGTCTCTGTTTCTGAAATTGAAGACCAGCGCAATGATGTGCACGTAGAGGGGCCCCCGGCTTAGGACGACCCCCCGGCACCCGATGCGCCCTTTCAATGGAGGAGTAGCCAGTAAGTCTTTTAGGCAGGCCCAAGCGTCCCACACCCTCTCCCTGTCAAGTGTGGTGCAACTGGGCGTATTTTAAGTATTGTGAGAAACTCCTACTACACTCTCTTTGTAGGGAGGAGAAGAGCATCAGACCATTCTCTTCCAAGAGGATTATGTCATATAGTTTAATGAGTGTTTGATTTTCACAAAAATAGTTTTGGATCAAGATTGTCCATACAGCTCATCAATAGAGGATTAATATCATGCTAGATTGAAAAGGAGTCCTATTAATGCTCATCCTAGGGCTACACTGCAATATGATTCTAGGGTGGCTATGTTAGTGCTGAACTCATTTCAGATCTCCTAGTTTCTGCTGGACTAGAAAATGTGCAAATCCATCCAGCCCATTAATTTTGTAGAGATCCCTAAACCATGCGTTGTGGCCTAGAGCAGGCTGTCTGGCCTAGGGTTTGGTTATGCACCTTCTAGTGGCAGCCCTAGAAATGTCATGTTCTATCTTTTGTACAGTTGAAATGTTGAGCCTTGATGCTAGGGCAGCTGCAGGGTAGATAAAATAAAAGACTGGCATTTGGGCAGTGCATTACTTGGATCTTAAAGTTGTCAATAATAGTAAGAACATTAAACTTTCTATTGACAGTCCTAAACCTTGAGACTATATGAGTATGTCTGACCAAGGTCATCCCGAAGACCCTATTGGGCTCATACCACCCTCCCATATTATACAGTGGCTTTTCCTTTGAGTAGAGGAAAGCTCCATTTTGCACCCGAATGCAGCAAACAGCCTGGGCCCTTAAATAGTAAAGTTGCTCGACAGGGCCAGAGCTACAAGTGCTCCATGGGAATAATGGTTGGGTGTCCGCAGGCTAGCAGATATCTTTGAACATTAGGAACTCCTTTGGTTATTATGATTGGGGATCTCTGGAATAGACATAAACATCTGCAGTGGTCCCTGTAAAGGGCATGAGAACCTGGATCCACCTGTCTGCCTTCCTCTTAATTTACGGGAGCTATTGAGACTGGTAATCACTACCAGTATTTGCCTGTAGTCTCTGCAGGCAGCCCAACGATACAGAAGGCATAGTCTGAACTCCCAACCCACCCTCATGAGACGCTGTGATGCACAGTGGTAAGGATTGCCACAAGCTTGCACTGCTCTGTGTACCTTTAAACATTGGTCTTCCAGACTAGCACCATTGTGACATCTGTCTTCAACACCAGATAGGTGACTGGCACTCAATTCTTTCATCTATTTTAGTCTCTAAACTGATGATCCGTCACAAAGCAGCTACACCTTACACGAGATTGACACGGCTGAAGGCCTACCATTGTCACGTACCAGCTGGGAAATACAACTGAGTGGAGATATGTGACACAAGATCTAATCTGTTATTGGAAAATGCTGCAGGTCACAACGCTTAGAACATCATGAGATTATATTAGCAGGAACAAAGACCAAAATAAGAACATATAATGTTTATGAACAGACGGTGGCTTGAAAATCCAAATTTGCGCTTTCTGATCTCTGGGATGACAATAACTTAGCAAGGAGTGGGGGAAAATTAACTAAAAATAGCATTTAAGTTTTTTGTAGCGAACTGGGAGATGCTAACTTGATTAAAACTTAGAAATGTATTTGGAAAGAAGTCAAATGAACCAGGACTTCAATTATATTTCTCAAGTGTTCGATGTGGATTCATGTAATATAGATTCCGACAGAGTCAGCTGGGGAGGAAATTACATGGGGTCAGTGTTGGAAAAAGGGCACTTTGTTGGATCTATTCTTTTCAAACGGACCACACCCAGACGGTGTTCCTGTCAATTTTTGAGTCCTCAGACACTAGTATTTTGTGGAGTCTCCTGGGGCATCACATTGAGCTCTATTTTAGTCAAGCTATGTGTGTCTCCTTTGCCTACCACATCGAGTCGTTTTATCTTTCCTGCATATGTAATTCTGATGAAACTCGACTTCTTCTTCCATTTGAGAAGAACACCAGTGTGGCTCAAATACATTTCAATTGGGCCTGGGGTGGTGGCTGACTAAATGCCCATAAACGGCCCAAAGTTAAACGCAGTCAAAGCCGAGGTCATAGTTTTGGGTGGCTCTCCGGCGAGCTGGTTTTCTGATGCAATGGGCCACTGCCCTTTTCCTTCAGGGACAGTCAGATACCCAGTTGTGGTGTTTGATGTTGCGCTTCCTTTTAAAACTCACATTTCCAAGGAGTTTCCCACTCCCTTCTCCGCCTCGAAGGAAAGGTCTACCCTTTCTCTCAGAAAACACTCCACACCTTACCCTTTAAGCAGTAGAGGGTGCACACACTGACTACACTAAAGCTCTGGAGCTTGGTTTGCCTAGATGCACCATTTCCGAATGACAGCTGGTGCAGAATGCAGCTGCTTGATTCCTTGTCAAATTGCTCTACCATGCACCCTACACGGGCCCTTTGTGGCCTCACTGTACATAAGCGCATCTATCTTACTTAACCGCCTTTGTATTTGTTTGAATGCCATCCATAACAAACGCACTTCATTATACAAATGTTGTCTTGGTATAAGCCTCCCAGAAGATTGTGCTCCTATGAAATCTCGTCAGGGCCTTTGCCTTCCAAGCTTAGAACATTACCGTTCCAGCTCAGTCGTTTTACTAACTGCATAGACTTTCGAAAAAAATACGTTGTTTAAGCTCTGAGGAGGTGCTGATAATCGGTGGATTTATAGTTTACAACTAAACAAGAAAGGAAAGCAGCCTGGGAATTCAAAGCTCCACCGCCTGATGTAGTCACAGCAATGGACCGTTGCTCACCTCAGTGGTCAGATGCACATTGACCATACATTAGACACGTTTTAGTACAGATAATAGAAACCCACGGGCATCTAGTCGGTGTCCAATGTCCATTGTTAAATGTGTTCTTAGAAAAGTGTTTTCCGTCTGTACTAAAACGTGATTTATAGTTAGCCCTAATGCCAGAACGACTTTTCATATATGTGTACTTTATAAAAAACTATAAATAAATTAAGGTCAATCAATGTATGGCAATTTGGACTTTATTTGGACCAAGATTGGCAGCTGTAGCCGCACAACTAGTTGTAGTGAACAAATGGGTCTTTACAGACCGAGCCGAATCAGCACTCCTGGTTGACTGGGAGGCAATGGGATCTAGGTGCTATCCAGCGATTCTCTATAAGTGATGACGGGACCATGTCTTGCCAACCCATACCAAGATAGTGGTGAGTATGAGGAAAAAGGCCACAAAATTCCTAGGTTGGGAGGGCATACTAATGGACCATACCCCCCTGTGGGATAGATATCTATTAAAAGGATTTGGGAACTTGGGAAGCTTCTCAAAATGGTCTCTAATCGGCATAGAGCGCCTGGGTGACTTATGGAGGGGGGTCCTCACTAGTGACGTTTGAGGTCCTTCAACAGTAGAATAAGATGACCGCGACCAAGCAGTTTAGATACATGCAGGTTACGCACGCCCTGAGACACCACATTGTGGATGGAGAACAACTGACTGACGCGGCACCATCGGAGGATTGTCTCCTCTTAGACCCCCAAGTCATCTTCCTGACGTGCAAAAAGATAATGAACAACTCCCTGACACTCTGAGACATTTTCAGGTTTCCTGGGAGGAGGACATCGGGACATTAGAAGACGACTGGGAAGAAGCGTTGTAGAGCTTGAGGGTGGTGGCAATAAGGGCCCTCTTTCGACTGGTCCAATTGCGCATCTTACATAGCTCAAACTACTCTAGAGTGCTCTTGCATAAGATGGGAAGGGGTGACTACGCTCTGCTTGAGGGGCAGTGGTCAGTCAGATACTTTCTTCCACTTACTCTGGGACTGCTCGATCATACAGACCTACTGGGAAGGAGTGGTGCAAATATTGGCACGGGTGCACAGCCTGGTGACCCCACTAGACACGAAGTGGCTCCTACTGAATATTGAGGGCGAGACGGTGAGGCCTAGATACTAGAGGCTCTGACTCGTTGTTGGAACGGGGGTCTCCAAACGAAATGTGGTGCATGGATGGGGAACAGCTCCCCTCCCCACCATCCCCCCCCCCCCCCCAGATCACAGATTGGGAATCTGACATGGATTGGTGTCAGCGGGCAGAAAAAGTGGTGTATCAAAGCAGGTGCTGCCCTTAGAAATGGTAGAAAACATGGGGCAACTGGCGCACCTATCTGGGCTATTAAGACTGCTGGGGTGGATGTGGAAGGCGGCAATGGGCCCAAGCAATGTTGTGGTCCAATAACCTGCTTAAAGTGTAAACTGTACAAATGATTCAGCTATTGCAAGTGTTGGATGATGAGTAAATTTAATAAAAAGAGTTTTCTTTAAAAAGAGTGCTAGCTGTAGGCTATATGGCTCAGGAAAGGAAAATCTGTCCCATGATTCCACTACATTTTACATGTACTGTACTTCAGTTATCTCCTGAGCTATGGCCAAATATGCGATAGCATGTCAAACCGGATGACGCTTAGAAGCCTCCTCACATTTCCCCACATCTGGCTTTATCCCATTGCCTGGCTTCACTCCATTACCTAAAGCTGCCAGTGATTGACAATTGAAATTGATTAACATTAATGTGTTTTGTAAATTGACAGTTTATTTTATTTGGTTCAATAAATATAACCAATTTTATGTTCAGGATTTAACCTATGGAAAACAATATCAATATTTGATTTGATTTGGTATGAGTCTCTTCTGTAAACGCATCTTTAGAGATTTGCGTGTTCTGTCGGTCATAGGTTTTTGGTTCATTCCGTTTTTATTCCGTTTTCCTAATACAAGAACATCGCCTAGCACAGCTAAAATAGCCCCCCCCCACCTCCCTTATATCCTTGCTCCATAATCAGAACTAACTGTTTCATCTCTTGAAGTCCTCCTCCCAGACGTGGCATTACCGTTTCTGTAGTCACTACCTTACTTCATATTTATCAGGGATTTGGTGTTGGCACAGCAATCTTTAAAGGCCTGATTGCCCTAGGGCATATGATTTCTGTGCATGCTTTCCCAAAGTAGGACAATAATAGTTCCCACAAGGCCATCTCCCTCATGTATAATAAACTGATGAATAAGTCACCTGATGCCCTTGCCTGTCTATTGGAGCATTCCGAGGGAGTCCTTGAGGGCCCGAGAAGATGGTGAATGTCCTGATGCCTTGGCATCCCCTAAGGAGGTGGCCATAAGGTCCGCCTAGTGCAACTAAAAAATTTGCACCAATGTTATTATGCATTCAGTTCTATGGTACAGATTGGCATGGCAGCAAGTGCACTGTGCGCTAGACACTGTGGCCAAATATGAACTTTTTCCTCATGTTATGGAGTTGCCCAGTAATTCAGCGCTATTGAGAATCCTTGGTTACTGACCTCCCCCGAATGGATCAGATCTGGATGATATTGGGATTAATGGTGGCCAATCGCAACATTGTGTGACTGTGCAGGGTGGTACTAGCACCACAACTGAATGACTGGAAGCGAGTCATAGAATGGTGCATGCTAGTGGAGAAAGAAGTCTCTGAAAGCAGGGGCTGCCCAAAGAAATGGACTAAAGTATGGCAGGAATGTAATACCTATCGATGTGAATTATGTCATCCTTTTGAAAGAACCGGGCATGAATCCTTGTGCCAGGAGTACTTGAACTTCAATGCTGCCCTGTGAATTATTGATGGGAGGGTGGGCGGACCTTGGTTTTTGGGAGATTGACGGGAAACTGGTTTTGAACAATGATGACTTGATGCTGCAATGTGTAATGCTTACTGTCATTATTATATTGTTCGCTTTATTTGCAGTAAAAAGATCTTTAAAAAAATACAAGGACCCACATCTATAAGGAGGAGCTTTTGTTGCCATTTACACAGTGGATGTTTATTTTCAGGCCTACGATGTACCTCAAACTTGGTACCAAATGTGAAGCTGTGGAGTGAATGCCACACCTCTCTTCCCTTTTATTCTTCTCTGCCACATTTGTTCATGCCACTCACTACTAAGAATCTCTTTAGGTATATGTGATTATTGCTCGGCTTCGAGGAAACAGTTTTCATTTGTTGCTTACTTGACAATTGGTCTACTTTATGAGAGATATGTTGATTATTATTAAATATTATAGGCAAATCATTTCTGTAAAACCTGATATTTTGTCGCTATTTTAGGCTCATAAACAGAAGATTGATGCTATATCGTAAAACGATAAAAATATAATTTTGAGTTTGAGTGAAACATTTCTCATATAACTGCATATAGTGTTAATTGCTTGAGGTATGTCAGTTCTTCATGGGTAGTAGTCCTCCACCTGCTCGGTGTTCCTATTCTCCCATCTAAATGTATCCATTAAGATGAATTTGAATAGAAAAAGCCTCAGGTTCTTAAACATACAACCCTTTCTACTGTGTCTGCATTTCGGCCTATGTCATAAGGAACTGGTAAATGAACAAACTTGTTTTAACCCTACTATAACCGTATTTTGTGGCTGGAGGAGAGAAGGTTGTGTAATGAGTGGATTATTAATCTGTTGTATTCCTGCACAGGTCTGTAACTCTGCCAAGATGCTGGAGTCTTACGTGACTCCCATTTTGATGAGCTATGTGAATCGCTACATCAAAAATCTGAAGCCGTCCGATTTGCAGCTGTCACTCTGGGGAGGAGATGTGGTGCTCAGCAAACTTGAATTGAAACTTGAAGTGTTAGAGCAGGTAAGTGAGTATTTTCGATTGAACCACGTTGTATTCCTGGTCACACCTGTGGTGGGAAGTCTATTTATGTTCAATCTTGAAAGTTGTACAATGTCTGTTAAGACGGTTACTTTATTAAGAATATGTGGCATGTTTAAGGATCCACGACGACCAACCAGATCTTGGAAATCTTACAGAATCCAAGTAAGTTCTTAACCTGCAGCCAGGCAGGTAGAAAGTAGTTGCAGAAGGGCATCCTGGTATGAAAAAGAATCCCTACCCATGCCATGCTTACAGTATTGTGGGATTCTAAGGAGTTTGAAGGAGATGGAGCAAAGGGTGTGGGCTGTTTGTAGACCATGATTCCATTGCAATGATGAATAAGGGCGTAGTGAAGTGCTTATTATTATTTCCTGGACCTTACGGTACAAGAGGAGGTGTCTCAAAGATGTGAAATGTAAAGTGCCAGCCTTCATCACTTATTCAGCCTCAGATGCCATAGTTCCTGTTGGGTCTAAGAGGAGTACGTTTACGTTTTAACTACTAGAGCAGCTTGAAAACTGAATGTTAGTGTCTCAATCCAGAATGTCATATTTTGGTTAATTTAGTTTGAGGAAATATTTATTATGTAATGCTTTTCATTACATGTGTGCCCCAAAGTGCTTCTGGATTGTTGTGTAAGTGGCTAGTCTTTATGTATCTTTGTATATCACTTCATAGCCCTAACAAGATCACTTATTGCTCCTCTGATTTACATGGAGCACCTGGTCATTCTATGAACCTTCTTGAAAGAGTGTTGGTTGTAGTGTGGCCTAAATGGAAATAGTTTGTGTTTTGAAGAGGTGCAAAGGTGTATAATCATGAGGAGTGGTGGTGTTTGTAAGACTGGGCACAGCCATGCACTCCAGTTGTTACCATATTTGCGTGGACAGTGTTCTAATTAGACGTGGCGATCGATTGTTTTGGTGTGGACAGCAGAGAAGGTATTACAGAAGCCGCTCCCAGTGATGAAGAAAAACAAAGGCACACAACCTTAATGTCATCTCCATCGTGATGTACTGCAAAGCCTAACCTATTGGGAAATTGATCAGATATTAGTTTATAGTGTCTTAGCATGTCATGGGGGGACAATGCTGAGACCCGCTGTCAGCGCAGCCACCTGGAAGTGACATGTGTAGCCTATTTAATGAGTAAAAGGGCGATTTCGGATGGTAAGAAGATATTTTGTAAGCACCTGAAAACTCCTAGATGTGTGGTGAGCGGAGAAGGATTTGGGAGCAAAGCCAAGTTGCTTATCTGATTAATATTCTAGGTGGTGCTGAATAGACTCATTCTCTTAGGTATTGTGTTCCATAGTTGGCACGTCTATACTGAGAATCTGCAAACTAGAACTACAGAAAAACCACATACGCAGGTTTTTCCTGAAAAGGATCGGTGCAATGCCATTCTTGATCTAATTTCCTCCTTTGGGTGTAGGGCCTGATTTTGGACTTGACAGAAATTGCTATATGGATTGCCTGTTAAGCTGTCCATATTGATTTGAAAAATATTCTTTTTACCACAAGTAACCAGTGCAGGACCTTAAGGGCAAGAGTAATATGGTTGAGGCAAAAATTAGTCTGATAGCTGCATTCTGTATTCGTTGGAGTTTGGTGATTACAAGTTTTGTATGCCAGATGTGGAGTCACCAAAGCACAACAGCACTATGGGCTGGACCCTATGGATATAACCCAAGAGAGACCATTGTAATGTTTGCATATTGTTGATGGTGCTTGTTGTCACGTTGTTTAATTGGCTTTTGAGTCAAAGTTTGCAGTTCTTAATCACAGCCAGATTCTTTACTTCAGTCCATGTGGTGGGGGAGTACTAAGCCAGGCATTAGTGGAGTCATAAGTTCCTTATTTGTTCACAGGTGAGACTTTTATTGTTTGAAGTGTTTAGGTTCAGATTTCGGAGCACCCAATTGTCTACTGCCTGCAGGCATTTGAAGAGCCCAGATGTGTGCAGGTCTGACTGCTTTCACAGTTTTAGAATAATCTGTGTATCATCTGCATAGATGTAACCGGTAAAATTGTAATTTTTGAAAAGCGCAAGACGTGGTAACAGATGTATAGTAAAGAGAAAAGGGAAATTTATTGGTCTTGGGGAAGCTACCTTTTGGAAGCATGGTGCTAAGAAAAATGCAGGCAGGGTCACAATTTATATTGTGTGATGTGTGACTTGATCCATTTTAGGGTGCTGCCTTAAATTCCTCTATCATTTAGCCTTTGGGGTAGTAGTAGTTGGTGATCTACAGTGTCAACGCTGCTGAGAGGTCAGGTAGGAGTGGAGAAACTCCTTTGGAGTTTAATGTGTTCTTCACATTATCCCAGATTGAAATTAATATTGATTTAGTGCCTTTGGCAGGCTGGAAACCTATCTCTTTATCAGAGAGTATGTTATTTTGCCCAAGGGAATCTGTGATATAAATTAACAATATTTTTTAAATTAGCTGAGCAGAAATGGCATGTTTGATAACACTTTGCAGTTTGTTGAGTCCTTAGTTGTCCAGGGCTGGCTTTCCGAAGGCTGTTTTTAATTCACTGGTGGATTCCCTGCTTGATTTGTTAATGATTGCTCTTGTCTGTATGGCCGCAGTGGAAGCTTGGAGAATGTTCTTGGATATATTTGATGGGCACAGTTAATCAGGTGATTCAGCTGTGTCATAGCTTTAATTGCCTCAGTGGTTTCTTTTAAGGGGAGTAGATTGAAAGAATAGCTATTTGGATGTGTGTTATTACAGACATATCGATTGACAGAGAGATGTAGTTATGGGCAGCCTCAGTTATGAATTGGCTCACACGACCTTCATCATTTTTAGAAAAGTGTTTTATCATTGAATTGCAGATGTAGTAGGGAAGACTGGTGCAGAAATTCCTAATTATTTAAAGATTTCGTTGATCAGATACGTGGCATACAGTATGTGTTTGGAGTAGTGATCTTTATTGGTGTTTTATTGGTTGCTTTGAAGGTTTTTTATTGTTGTTCCTAGGTTTCCTCCTTCTGGTTATGTATTTTCTCCACTCTTTTAATACTACTGGTTTCCCTCTTTTTGTAGAGTTGTGTCCAAGTTGATCGAGCTGGCTTTGTGGCCTGAATGCCGCTGCTGTGCAGCTTTAAGCGAGCTACCTTGTGAACCGTTTCTGTGAGCAAGAAGTGAAATTCCTTGGCACACAATTAAACTTGGCATTTGAGGACAGCATATAATCTAGGACTGAATATTGTCTACATTGCGATAACATTTTAGGTTCCTCCTCTGACAAGTTACCGTAAATTTTTGGCACACAAAAAATGCTTCGTTTTTCCCAACTGTGATAATTTGTATGGACCAGAACGGACAAACGAAACCACAGTGACTGACAGAATAACTTTGATGATTTAACATCACAAACCTGACTAAACATGAGCAGGCTTTAACACCTTCTTGCCTCCACCACTTCTAGTTAAATGTTAATAGAACTGGTGCTCAAAAACAGTGATGGGCCAATTGTAAATCAAAATGGATGATTACCCTTAGGGGTGATTACATGTTTATCGTTTCTGTAACCATGATCTGATGAAAGTGGTCCCCATTTATTCTGATAGTTTGTCTTTGTACAGAAAGGTTTTCCAATGAGAGAGCAACGATGAGATTATTTGAAATGGGCAAATGTGACATTTACATTTTTTTATATGCTGCATGTAGTAAATATGCATGGGCACCAGAAATGTGCTTTCCTTTAGCAGGAACAGGTGACATGACACCATAGCCACTTCCTGTTGGCCTAGCATGCTGGTCTGTTTCGGGAGTCCTAGGTATTCATCTCTTCCACCACCCAAATGCTTCACGTTGACATTTGGACAGCACCTAATACCACCTTTGTAGACAGCTGTGGAGACAGCAGAGCAGGCACAGGGACCTTTCTCAACTTTGTTCAACATCACTCGGCTCCTGCAGGTCACACATCTGGTATCCCTTCAGCTGCACATCTTTGTTAGTGGTGTAGGAGGGTAGTGGTTGAGGGTGTTAGAGGAGAAAGAGAGATGAGTGCCAGCTTGATGCCCAGTAGTATAGGTAAGAGAGCATGTTTTGACTAAGTGACTGCCACATTCCTCTTTGATTGTTTCTTCGATTTGCTAGATCATCATGCACTATCTGCATTCTTAAGTTAGTTAAATAGTAAATGATTATTAAAACATAGACTAACATGATGGCAAACTAAACTAATGTGTGTGTAAGAGCACTTCATGTAATGGCTCAAAGAATAGAGACAGGTGGAATGTGTTAAAAATCGCATGCCAGGAAAAGCAGAAAGAACCGCCGTTTTATACCGCTGTTAAGTCAGTCTTGGAAAACGGAACAGATAAGAGCCACTTGAGGGACATGAGGAGTCTCTCAGATCCAAGCTAGGATCTTGTATTGGGTTCCCCTCATGTTTCTGTCAAAGACCTCTTCTCTTTAGATGGAAGTGGGTGTGGAGGAGCAGGATATATTGGCAAACATCCATCCCTTCACGTTTTTACATTTTAGGAAGCTTTTCTTTGGGTGGTATTGGAGTAGATTTCCAAAAACTGTGCAGAGTACAAAAGCAACGCCTGAATTGTTCGTCACTTGGTATCTGTCACTATTAATGTCGTTCGCTATAGCCTGGACTGTTTCCCAGTTTAGGTCCATCATTTCAAAGGTGGCATGCCTCCACCGAAGGTCTCCGCACTCTGCAGGACCCTCTCACCCAGCTTTCAACTGAAATCAAGTCTTTTGAAAACTCTTTGCCTTTTGTAGTGCATTCCTCCAGAGTTTTGCTTGTGTTAATTCATAAGCCTACCCTCCCCGAACCTATTGTTTAATTAAGTTCCCATATAAGAGGCCTGCTTAGGACTGAGTCCAGTCTTTAGATGAAGAATTGTTATTTCGAAGTAAAGTGTGAGAAATAAATTAGTTCACTTGTGAAGAAGTCTGAGCATTTATCAAAACCAACATGTAAAGCAAATAGCATTAACCAGAATTGTATTTTAAAATGCTTGTTTGACATGTTATTTTTGTTTCCAAGTATCACAAATGAAATTATCCAAATGTTTGCTAAGAAAGTGTTGATATTCATGGTACCTCCCACATAGTAAATGTATATATCCGACCCAAGCATGTCATCGGCCAACCCTAGAAAGAACTGTTAATGTCTTAAAATTATATATAAAAAAATTCCATTAATCTCTGAGGGAAGTAATGTTAAATGCAATATGTATGCCGAAAACAAGGGAAACGTGACGAGGTGAATATGAATTACAGTCAAATAAGTATGGCTAATCATAACACCTGTTGAATCTTGTCTTGTATGTTTACGTGCTGATGTTTATAGAGATATTTACAACAAGGGGTGGTGAGGGACAGAGTCTCTGAATTAAGCAGAAAACTCTCACCCGGTCAAGAGATCAGGGCTAGATCCAACACCGTTTTTTAGCTCACTGCACCATCCCAGTTTCAGAACCTGGCTGTATGCAAATTAGTCTGTTCCTGTCCCAGTGCATGATGGGAACAGGGCAAACCAAACTACAAAAGCCAATTCTTACACTGGGAAGGAAACAAGCTACCGGGGACCGGTTTCTGGCATTACAGCCGTCTTCGGCCTGGTTTGCTTGAATCCTGATGGTGCAATGAGCAAGGGACTCATGTCTGAGTATACCCTTCCACGCTTAGGGTGGACAAAAATATTTACAACAAGGGGTGGTGAGGGACAGAGTCTCTGAATTAAGCAGAAAACTCTCACCCGGTCAAGAGATCAGGGCTAGATCCAACACCGTTTTTTAGCTCACTGCACCATCCCAGTTTCAGAACCTGGCTGTATGCAAATTAGTCTGTTCCTGTCCCAGTGCATGATGGGAACAGGGCAAACCAAACTACAAAAGCCAATTCTTACACTGGGAAGGAAACAAGCTACCGGGGACCGGTTTCTGGCATTACAGCCGTCTTCGGCCCGGTTTGCTTGAATCCTGATGGTGCAATGAGCAAGGGACTCATGTCTGAGTATACCCTTCCACGCTTAGGGTGGACAAAAATATTTACAACAAGGGGTGGTGAGGGACAGAGTCTCTGAATTAAGCAGAAAACTCTCACCCGGTCAAGAGATCAGGGCTAGATCCAACACCGTTTTTTAGCTCACTGCACCATCCCAGTTTCAGAACCTGGCTGTATGCAAATTAGTCTGTTCCTGTCCCAGTGCATGATGGGAACAGGGCAAACCAAACTACAAAAGCCAATTCTTACACTGGGAAGGAAACAAGCTACCGGGGACCGGTTTCTGGCATTACAGCCGTCTTCGGCCCGGTTTGCTTGAATCCTGATGGTGCAATGAGCAAGGGACTCATGTCTGAGTATACCCTTCCACGCTTAGGGTGGACAAAAATATTTACAACAAGGGGTGGTGAGGGACAGAGTCTCTGAATTAAGCAGAAAACTCTCACCCGGTCAAGAGATCAGGGCTAGATCCAACACCGTTTTTTAGCTCACTGCACCATCCCAGTTTCAGAACCTGGCTGTATGCAAATTAGTCTGTTCCTGTCCCAGTGCATGATGGGAACAGGGCAAACCAAACTACAAAAGCCAATTCTTACACTGGGAAGGAAACAAGCTACCGGGGACCGGTTTCTGGCATTACAGCCGTCTTCGGCCCGGTTTGCTTGAATCCTGATGGTGCAATGAGCAAGGGACTCATGTCTGAGTATACCCTTCCACGCTTAGGGTGGACAAAAATATTTACAACAAGGGGTGGTGAGGGACAGAGTCTCTGAATTAAGCAGAAAACTCTCACCCGGTCAAGAGATCAGGGCTAGATCCAACACCGTTTTTTAGCTCACTGCACCATCCCAGTTTCAGAACCTGGCTGTATGCAAATTAGTCTGTTCCTGTCCCAGTGCATGATGGGAACAGGGCAAACCAAACTACAAAAGCCAATTCTTACACTGGGAAGGAAACAAGCTACCGGGGACCGGTTTCTGGCATTACAGCCGTCTTCGGCCCGGTTTGCTTGAATCCTGATGGTGCAATGAGCAAGGGACTCATGTCTGAGTATACCCTTCCACGCTTAGGGTGGACAAAAATATTTACAACAAGGGGTGGTGAGGGACAGAGTCTCTGAATTAAGCAGAAAACTCTCACCCGGTCAAGAGATCAGGGCTAGATCCAACACCGTTTTTTAGCTCACTGCACCATCCCAGTTTCAGAACCTGGCTGTATGCAAATTAGTCTGTTCCTGTCCCAGTGCATGATGGGAACAGGGCAAACCAAACTACAAAAGCCAATTCTTACACTGGGAAGGAAACAAGCTACCGGGGACCGGTTTCTGGCATTACAGCCGTCTTCGGCCCGGTTTGCTTGAATCCTGTGTTTATGTTGATGTTTATAGAGTGCACAGCTAGCTCGAGAGCCGTGAAGCACTGAACAGGAAAAATACAGTCATTCAATAAACTGACGGGTGAGGTCTACTTGCACCAATTGAATGTCACTGTTGCTATATTTATCTGATTGAAATATTTACCTCCTTAAGACATGGCAGAGGATATTACCTCTCAAACACAAGAAGATGGACAGAGCAGATCTGGGGTGAATCCAGAGGATATTTCCTCAACACCCTCATAGACTACTGTCAGTCAAAATTGTCAGTAACCATCGACCCAGTACGCCATCTTTGTACATCGAAAGGAACCGCCGTCACAGTGGGTCAGTTCAATTTTCAAAAAGTTTGATAGACAGCTGCCATTAATTTTTTAAAGAAACAAACTCCCAAAGCGGGAACTAATTTGAGAAAAACTAAAAACTAATTACCCCCTGCACCCTGGAAAGTTTCTCTGAGGATGTGTGTGAACGACAGTGGCTTTCTTTTTTTCTTTCCATTTGCTGGTGACGGACAGGAAAAAATTACATTACATTGTCCACCTGAATCAGGACAGGTGGTGCTATGTCCATCCTCTAACGTCCCATCAAAGGTAGTTTTCCATAAACCTAGCCAACGGGTGCTCCATCAGTGGAAAACTTAAGGTCCGCCCATTTCTATAGGAGGTAGGCGGACCAAGGGTTTGGTGGACAGGGAACTAACTCCATTTCCATGGAGTACCCTGACCCCCAAATTCTAAATTGGGTCCTAAATCACTATGATAAATTCAGATAAATGTTGCTGGTGCTCATTTCTGTAGTTATCTGCCTTTATAAGTGAAAAGGTAATTTTGTTCTGCTACCCCTGTTTAGACTTGTTGGATTGATTTTTCTCACTGTGTTTATTCATTTAAACATTTTATATTGTAAAAAGGTTAGCTTTTGATAAATTGTTATTATAGTGTATATTAAATTGTCTGACATTGGCATGATACAAAAAAAAATATTCCATTTGATCCTGGGCACTAAATAGAAAACATGATTCCATTTGACCCTGTCAAATGCCTGTTGACATGAATACACATGCCTGTTTCCACACTCTCAAATCAGTCTTTCAATGAAACAAAAGTCAGCCTTGCATCTTGATTGCTAAACGAGAATTAAATCTCAGTCGTACTTAGTTGTGGTATTTGGACTGTGATAACTTTTGAAGAAGGTAGAGCACGCGACTTCCACAGATGTAGGGCCTGACCAGTTCTTTAATATGTTGTTTCTCATGCTGATGTTTCTGTCCCTCAGGAGCTGAAGTTGCCATTTACATTTCTAAGTGGACATATACATGAACTACGGATCCACGTACCATGGACTAAACTAGGATCTGAGCCAGTCGTTATCACCATTAATACAATGGAGTGTATCTTGAAACTGAAGGATGGGGCTCAGGTAAGAAAGAGAACTGTGCTAATAAGGTTTCATTTCGAAAAGGAAATCTGGTACTTAAATGGCTGGTTATTGAAGCAAGGTGGCACTTTTTTATGTCAGCACCTGTCTGTGTTTAGTATTTAAATATTGTCCGACTTAAAGTTAAAGTTTTCCCAGTGTGAGTATAATTCATTACCAGAGTTCCCCGCGTAGGTATACAAAGTCATGGTGTACTCAGTGGTGTTAATGCAAAAAGAGGCCCTCTTGAAACATTTGCCCAGATGCTCCTAAAATGCAACTTGTGATGGCCTCCTAGTAGATGTACAAAGGCCTTGGGGTGAGAAGGGATCCGGAGAGGTTGCAGGGCCAATATTGTATCTAAGTCAGCTTCTTGATATGTTGTTTTTTCACTGTGTTTTTTTTTCAAGACAGTTCATGAGCGTTAGTTGACAATTTTTCATTTGGATTTTACTTAAAAATCGTAGGATTAAACATGCAGTCTGTTGTAGTTGTTGTTGGAGGAGGCAGGCAATAGATTCTCAGAAATAGAATGGTAACACTTGACGGGGCCTTCTTCTACTGACTCTACTTGACCGACTAGCAGCCATGCACTTACAGTTATGTTATTATACTCAGAGCAACCTAAAGTTGGA
Organism: Lissotriton vulgaris; assembly: GCF_964263255.1. Lineage (NCBI taxonomy): Eukaryota > Metazoa > Chordata > Amphibia > Caudata > Salamandridae > Lissotriton > Lissotriton vulgaris. Next base: position 1,745,629,049 of record NC_141691.1, read on the forward strand.
AATCTCAACATACCTGGCCTCCGGCCCCTTGCCTAAACAACTATGTCTGATGTGTTGATCAATGGATGCTGAGCAGCTACCAAAAATATAGCTAATCTAAAACCAAGAACATAATTTATAGGCAATGGAATAACTATGAGCCAACAAGTGTCTGGCCACAGGAACTCTGTCCACTGTTAGTGGCTTCAACTGAAGTAAGAAACCTTAGAGCGATCTTAGACCTTAGCCTATCACTCATCCCCCAAAGAGAACCACTTCACAAAAAGCATTTTCTACTTCTTGCAAACTATTTATTGCATTTTCCTATCCATATGACTTCCCACAGAAGCTGCAAGCTATCATTATCCTTGTCATATCTCTTCTATAGGCCCTGTTCCTACTCCCTGAAGACTTCAAAGAATCCTATATGTGGCACCAAACCAACTTTTACCTCTTTACCTACATGCCACAAGTCCACCAAGAACTCCACTGACTTCCAGGCGCTCTGCTTTCAAGGCATTTAAAGCCTCCACTGACATCAGTCGCAAGAGGCGAGCCTTTATCTACGTGAAACAACAAAGAATCTGAAGGGAACTCTGCATTCTAGTTTGACACCCTTGTGGGCTCTTACCCACAAGAAGCAACTGTGCTATTACCCTCCTCTATACAAGCAACTCAATTATGGAACCCTCTCCCAGCTAAGACACGAAATAGTCAAGACCACCAGAAATGTAGGAAGGCATTAAAAATCATGGTCTTTCCCAGAAGACAATGGACTGCACCAACAAGCAGCCAGACTCTCCACCAACACACATTCAACATTCACAGCGTATTGTCATGGGCAGCCTCTGTCTATCACACACCAGAACAACTTCCTTGAGTATGTTCCACTGCTTTTCACACACTTCCAGGCAAACCCAAATGCCTTATAAGCTTAGTTGTCCTATGTATCACTCTGTTTCACTCCACTAAACAGAGGCTCAGTGATATAAACCGAATAAGAGCATAACTCTGGTCACCAGCACACCACTCAAGCTAACTACAAACCCACACTCTGTCCGCCAAGCACATCCTACCCCTCCTCAAAGTGCTTCAGCTCCTTGTCAGGGTTATAAAGTGCTATTTAAATGCATCGACAATGCAGCAGAGCTCAGTGTCGTGGCTCTGCACCATGTGACCATCGAAGATTAAATTGTGGGCTCGGTCCTTGTGAGAAGCCTCAGAAATGTGATGTGTTTTCCAAATTTAGAGCAAAGTTTTGTTCCATCCTCGAACATTGCTTACAGTGCAACACTTCAGTTTCTGATTGGAGGAGTTGCCAGATTAAAATAGTTTTTGCAGGATTTGGCAGGCTCGTTCTTGCTTGATATGATGCCCTTTGCTGCTATATAAGGAGAAGGGTCTTCAACAGAAATAGGCAAATTGAATTAATTGCTCTCCTGAAAATATTGCCACGTGATAGCTACTAGCCTCTCCTAACCTTGCTTGCTTCTTGTCATTTGGGAGCAGTATTACCAAATGTCATAATTGCATCCACATAAACACGGGTAAGATTTATTATGTGTAATATGTAAATGAGCTGCAAAGCAAATTTTCCTATCAGGGGAATTTGGAGAACTCGTATTTTGGGGAGAGAAAACCTGGACCTGGTTATACCTCCCATAAAGCTTTCCATATTAGCAAAATATGCAGACTCTTAAGTATTTTTGTGAATGAGGATGTGGATGTTTCAAGGCCAGATGTCTCAGAAGAAACACAGTTCAGAAGAGGCCAATTATGCTTAATTATGGCAGCAGCAGCAGGGAAAAGATGTGCAACACACGCGTCTGCAACCCAGAACTAACATTCTGTATTGGACCATGCACGCGGCTACTGCTTGTATGATCAGGTTTCCTGCCTCCTTGCAATTTGAAACGTGAATTTTGCTGCGCATGCAGCACGAGGTCAAATGTCGCCAACGTAAAGTTCCTTCAAAACAAGTATTTGTTACAGATGTTTGGGATTCGGGGGGCAAGGAAGGGTTTTTTAGCAATTGCATTTGACGTTTGGACAAATTATCCTGTGGTATGCGCACACCCCTGGAGAGCGGCCTCTGGAGCGGGGCCAGTGGTGGGCTTTATGTTTGAGTAGCAAGACTGTAAATGAGAGCTCTCTCCCCCCGGCCTCCTTAGCTGTGTTGATTTCTACTATTTTTTTTGCTCGATTTCTTTTCTTGTAACTTAGTAATGGCTTCTGTTGGGAATCCCTTAAAGTTCGTTGGAACAGGAAACCCATAATTGTGGTTTGTTGGATTTTCTCCATCAACTCTTCAGGAATCCTAACGGGATGTTCGTTGTAGAAGCTTCCACTGACAATTGCGTGGGCTAATATTTTGTAATTTACTTCCTAAAAAAAAGCACTTTTAGTAATTGTACCCACTGCATTCGTTGTGTTGATTACGTATTTCTTATGTGATCTGAACTCGAGCGGATAGGGGTGTTTTTTTTGTTAGGACACGCAATTGAATCGCCATTGAAACCACAACGCACTCTGAAATACTATGTGGTTGTGTTTGGTGGTTAGAAGAATTAATGAGGGTCTGTTGTAACTGGCACTGGAAGTATTTCACCATATCATCCATCTTGTTTGCGCGGCAGGTTGAGGTTTTTAACGTGATGGGAAAGGGGAAAGCATGGAGGCCGACTGGGATGGAAACACATGACCGCATTTATCAGCGTTGGTCATTTTGAGTGCTGGTGGGGAAAGCGATGTGAGAAACTGGCGAAAGATGAAGGACATTCTAGTATTTTTTGTAGCTGAATTCATTTTAAATTGGTGTGTGCAAGTATTTTCCTCACTTTCTAAAGTTTACTAATTCAAATATAAAACATGACTTTCATTTGTTGAAGCCAAACCCAATAATTGGGTTGTTTTAAAAAATAAAAAAAAGAATTCCACACTTTGAAATGATTCGCCTCGCTTCACATAACTACTTACAAGTGGTGTGTTAAATAAGTACATTTGCAATGTTCCTGTTTTCAGTCTGTCCACTTGCTCCTCAAAATATCAGCTTCTAAATCATTTCCACCACACGTGTAACTATCTTCTGACTAGTCTAGTAATGCAGACATCAGGGTGGGCAAATTAAAAAAGCATTGTTCTAAAAGTAGGAAATATACAGTTTATAGGATAATGACATGCACGTATAATTAGAGTAGCTTTCAACATGTAGAGGTTCACAAAAATACCCAGAAGTAGTAATGGAAGTTGGGAGAATTGGCTTCCTGGGCACCAGGGCACTCTGGGGTTACGGTGCTCCAATCGCATCAACCGGAGTGTTCTCTGTTGGTGTCCTGGCGCCTTAGTACTAGTGGACCCAAAACAAGATAACCAAGTACTCCTCTCTAGCTCTTGACTCTCTCAGGGCGGCGAGAAAGAACAGTTTAAGGCTTACTCAAGGAGGTGCGTTGGGGTTATATACGTTCAGAATACAGTGCACACCGTACTACCAGCAGATAAAATCAATGTCTAGTCAGTGCTTTACTTTTATAAAAGAAAAGTACTTTAATAGGCACAAAGAGTCCTATATTACACATTAAAATAGTATAAAGAGTGAACCCAGATGTCTCTACAACCCTCTGGGCCAGTGTTCTGTCCCCAAACAGTATTATAGCGCTTGACACCAAGCACCATAAAACACACTTAACACATAGACAGACAATTAGCCTTACATATTACAGACTATGTTGCGCAGGGTTGCTGTCATTCGCTCGAACAATGATACCAATCGTTGTATTAAAATGATATAGTTTCAGCATATGATGCTAAGTCAAATGATCTTGATCAACCCCATAACCCGCCACCCAAAGAAACAGAAGTGGCCTCCCATCCTTAGCGAGGACACCGCTCAAGTGGCATCAGGGATCTGATCACAGGTGGCTGATGTCTTGGCACAGTTTACTGGAGTCCAACTAGTCCAGTAGCCACTGACTAACTGTAGGAAGGTGGTGACTGGCCAGAGTGCCAGTACACCCTGAAACCCCCAGATGTCACAAAAAGAAAGGTGGGGGCCTGTACCACCAGACACCCATAGCCAGCTACAGATTGTAACTGGAAGTTTTACACAAGCTCCCACAACACAGGGGATGGGTCTGGGCAAAGTGATCTCACATGCAAGCACAAGGATCGAGCATCCGTGTCACCCTCTATTGATGTGCTGCAAGCATCCTTATCTTGAGCAGTGGTCTGCAATTTCCTTGTTCCGATCACCAGCTCCACAAGCATCACAGTAACCGCTGGTTCTCTGGCCGATGCTGCAGCTTTTTGTCAAACTAGCAAACTCTTTTGCAGCATAATCCATCCATCACAGAAAAAACATCCTCAAGTTAACCCCTTACAGGGGTGTGTAGAGACGCAGTGAGCTAGCCTCTTATCTTGCCTTTACACGTGGGGCGTAAATGGCTTCCTCAGATGAATCCTGTGTAGGGTCACCTCTTCAGAATCATAGACCAATCTTGAACCCCTACTCATCGCTAAGGCCAGACTTTTATCCCCTCTGAATGATAGGCTGATACAATCAGAGGGGTCTTCTACTTTTGAATCCTAGATGCCCCTCCAAACCTGAGCACATTTGTGCCATGTTCACTATGTGTCCAAAACATGCAAAGGATGCCCTACTATCTTACCTCATACCAGCTCGGGCTATTGCCCAGAGAGGAATTTTAATTAACTCTAGACCAGGGGCAGCCTGACCACCACCCAACAGAAATTGCCCCTCCTAGCAGAGTTAATGCAGCTAAACACATATAAGAGCGTGAGTCTACCCCCAGCCCACTAGGCTTTTCCAAGGAATAGGGAGGAACACGGGGGAGCTGGAATTTCCAGCAGAACCACTCCTATTACACACAATTGTCAACTCGCCATCCTTCCGCAGTACACCCACAGGGTCTCAAATGCAAGTCAGGGAGGCAAAGGCAACAGGACCACAGGCATGTTAGACTGCACAGACTTGATCAGGAGGGTAGCTTGTAGCCCACCCTTCTTAGAATACAGAGATTACCTGACTATAGATATATTGCTGCCACCACTGTCAGTCTACCACCACCTGGGAAGAGGGGGTAAATGCATGGCCCCTTGAACTCAAAGGTAAGCTCTAGGGTCTCAATCCATGTAATCGGGAAGATCCTCAGTGGACATGCATAATTGTATTATTTTTCCTGAGGTAGGGATCTAGAAACGTTTAAGTGACTTGCTTGGAGATTAGCCCAAGGCAGGAGAAGCACGTTTTCCAGAGACATGTAGAAGACTTCTTTCCCAATGGAAGTCTAACACAGTTGATTAATTTCCATGAGTATGCCTGTACATACATTTGCACATTTGATTTGTTTTTCTCTATCAGGAGAATATTTTTCATGGTGTAAAGCCTCTTCTTCTCCACATTTCCATGAATTAATGGGAATTTTCCCTTCCCACTCTACTGTTGGGGCCTGATTACAATCTTGACGGACAAGGTTACTCCATCACAAACGTGATGGTTATCCCGTCCGACAAATTACAATTCTATTATATCCTATGGAACTTGTAATTTGGCGGACGGGATATCCATCACGTTTGTGATGGAGTATCCTATCCGCCAAGATCGTAATCAATCCCTTAACTCCTACCATTTTTGGAGAGAATTACTTGTATTTCAAGAGTGGCACAGGCCGTGCAAAACATTTTCTTTAATACAATACATAGATTGCATTTTGGTTGTGAACCTTCACAATCCCCCTACCACCCACCCCCCACATTTCTGACTGGCAAGTCCAGCAAATTAGCAGATTTTATCCGGTCGAAATTTCGATCTAAAGTTGTTTATATTAGAGTATCCTGAGTCCATTCGTTTGTGAATATTGGCCTCTGGAAGGACTCCTGCAGATTTGTTTGTATACCGTAGCCAACTATGAGTGTGCAAGAACATTTTTGATTGAGTTGTTGAAATTCTTTTGGAAGATGATGGTACAACATTTTACATGGAGAAGGCTCAGTGCAGGCACAAGCAGTGTCAATGATGTTCTTGCATAATTTCAAGGGGTTTGATTTTCAGAATATGTTATGTTATATTGAATTGTACAGTGCACTAATCACTCGAGAGGGTATCCAGGCACTTGGGCAAGGTGTGTAGGTGTGTGGTCTTAAGGTGCTTATGAAGAGCTAGGTCTTAAGCTTCTTGTGGAACTCAAGTGAGGAAGTGGCTCTGATGTCTTGAGGGAGGTTATTCCATGTCTTGGGTGCGATGTAAGTGAGAGAACTCCAGTTTGCTTTTGCGGATGTGGGTGTGTGTGTGAAAGTGAAACAGTATGTAGGTGTCTGGTGGGTTGGTAAAAGTGTACGCGACTGTTCAAGTACTCTGGTCCTTTGTGGTATATTGCTTTGTATGTTTGCGTGAGAAATTTGAATTGGCTGCGCTTGTCAATGGGGAGCCTGTGAACCTTACTGAGGTGTGTGTGATGTGGATGTGGCATGGGAGGTCGAATATGAATCTTACAGCTGTGTTCTGGATGGTCTGGAGTTTGTGTAGGAGTTGGTTGGAGATTCCGATGTAGAGAAGTGCTGTAGTCTAGCCTGTAGGTGAGGAGTGCTTACGTGACGGTCCGTCTGGTGTTCTGAGGCAACCATCTGAAGATCTTTTGCAGCATGCGCAGGATGCGGAGGCAGAAAGTGCACACTTTGTTGACTTGAGCCATCATGTTGAGCTTGCCGTCTAGTATGATCACTAGATTTCTTGCATGGTCTGTGGATGTGGGTGTTGGTACTAGCTCTGACGGCAACCAGTTGGAATTCCATAGGGGGTCTTGTTGCTGAAGATCCCCAATTCCCTCTGGTTGGACCTGAGCTTCAGGCAGTTGGTTTGCATTCAGTCTGCTACCATGGTCATACAATTGGTGAAGTTGTTCTGCTGGTGTTTGTCTTATCCGTCAGGGAGAGGATGTTGTGTGATCGGATGATGTTGGCGAATGGTGTCATGCAAATGTTGAAAAGCTTGGGCTAAAGGACAATTCCTAGGGGACACCGCACGTCAGCTTCTTAATGAACGGTGGCAGCCTGACCCTTTGGGTCATCCCTATGAGGAAGGAAAAGATCAATTTGAGAGCAGATCCTTGTATGCCAATCTCATGTAGTCTTCTCGTTGCGATGTTGTGGGAGACAGTGACGAAGGCTGCAAAGAGGATAATTGCCGATGTTTCTCCATGATTCAGGATGTTCCAAATGTCGGTGGCCGCGGTGAGTTCTGTTTCGGTGCTGTGGTTCTTTCTGAATTCTGATTGTGTGTTGTCTAGATGATGGTGAAGTTCGAGGTGGGTTGTGAGTTGATTGTTAATGCCTTCTCAAACACTTGCGAGATGGGTCTGAAATTACCCAGCTGATTCAGGTTGGCTGTGAGCTTTTTAAGGAGGGCGTTGATTTCTACAAGTTTTCATTCATCCGGGAAAGTGGCGGACGTTATGGAGGTGTTGATGATGTGGGTCAGGGTGGTGCTGGTTGGTAATATCCCCAGATGTGGAATGTAGATGTGTTGGGGCCATGGGGCCGTTGAGGCCCCTGAGTGGATGGTCCACATGATTTCCGCTGGGTTGTTTCTGGTGAGGGTTGCCCATTCAGTCAGGTGACCGTCTTGGTTGGTGGTGGGTGGGTTAGCAATGAGTTCTGTGGGGTTGGTGTGCGAAGTTGCAGTAGATGTTTACGATTTTGCGGTGGAAGAAGTTGGATAGGTTGTGACAGTGTTGTGGGGAGGCAGCAGTGTTATTGACAGTGGCTGAGGACGAGGTGAAATCCTTTACGATCGAGAACTTTTCCTTGCAGCTGTTGGAGCTTACTTCGATGCAGTCTACTAGTACTTTTTAGGTCTCGCCTAGCGACGCAGCGCTTGCACTGCTAGCCTTGGGGAGACCTATTGTTGTCGGTTTGGTGGGCGAAGGGGGAGAGCCGCTGTGCACGCTCATAGCGTCTCTATCAGCTTGCCCCCGGACAGCAGATGGGCACACACAGGGCGACTCTTCACTTTCGAGCGCTCCCACCGCGCGCTTTCACTTTTGCGCCCTCAAGTTCACTGCGTCTCTATCCGCTTGCCCCCGACAGCAGATGGGCACGCGCACAGCGTCTCTTCACTTTCACTTAGCACGATCCACATCTGGATGTTGTAAGTCCGTATGATGTACTTTGATGTTTAAAACGATTCTGGGAAGGGATGAGGAAGGGTGGCACTGGAAGGGTTCAATACCAGTTACATGGGTGCTTGCTTTCTGAATTACGTTTTGCTGTTTCCTAATAGTTATATGTATCTTTATGCTTGTTTCTCTCCGCAGCCATTTCCTACACCGGGCTTGTATTGTTGCATTTGCATTTGTTTATTTCTTTCATTATTTTGGAGTGCGGTCCGCTAACTTTAGCTGTCGCGCTTGGTTTATGCGTGTGTTTTCAGAAACAAAGCTGTGGGCTGCGATAAGGCAATCAGGGAAGTTGGGCTTGCGCTCCCAGTGTGTCATAGCTGCCGATGTCTTGTCCCGCAGTAACACCATCTGTGCAGTGATGCAGCAGAGGAACTCAGCGTTTTTTTCTGGTCAGTGGTGGGATTGTTGTATGAGTGGTAGAGCACGTTGCGCTAACCCAGTCACCGTTCCTGCCAACCGAGAGTTGGTGGTGGTGCAGGGGTGCCTCCACGAGCAGGGAGTTCAGGATTTAGCACGACCAAAATAAGAACTGCTAGTCCGTATGATGTACTTTTATGTTGAAAACAATTCTGGGGAGCGATGAGGAAGAGTTGCACTGAAAGGGTTCGATACCAGTTGCATGGGTGCTTGCTTTCCAGTATTACGTTTTGTTGTTTCTTAATGGTTATATGTATCTTTATGCTTATTTCTCTCCACAGCCATTTCTTCCACGAGGTTTGTATTGACCTCTGACTCTCTGTGAGTGTGTCTGTGCGTTCGTCTGTGTATTTCTTGGTGTATAAATGTGTACAAATAAGTACATATGGAGTTGTTTGTATATAGGATGTGTCTGTAAGTTGGTAGGTGGTGTATTTTTGCTAGTGTGTATGCGTCGGTGTGCCAATGTAGACCTGTGTCTTTATGCCTATGCCGTCTGGTTGTATGTCTCTATATTTGTTTATACTTGCGTATGCAGCTCTTTCTTTGTGTGTCCATGGTTGTGTGTCAATGTGTATGTGTTTAGGCATGTGCCTGTGTATTGGTACAACTTTGTGTACATTGATGCTTGTGCCTGTAAATCTGCTTTCACAACAGTAAGTTGCAGGTGTGTGGGTATATATGTGTGCATGTTGTCATTTTCTGTATTTGTGGGCTTCCATTCCATGTGTACTTTTGTGCTTGTGTCTGTTGTGTCTGTTGTGCCTCGAGTAACTTGTCTGTCTACGTATAAAAGTATATCTGTTTCCTCTTGTGTAGGTGGCAGTGCCTATGCGTGTGTGTACACCTGTGTGTATTTCTGTGTGTGTTTGTGTAAATGTGGTCACGTGTCTGTGTGTATGGAATGTCTATGTAGATGTATTTGCGAGATCTATTGTTGTCGACTTGGTTGCTGAAGGGGGACAGGGGATGTGCACTTGCCCGGACAGCCGATGTGCACGCAACGCAATGCAATAGGTTTTGCATTTACGCAAGTTTAAGCTATTGGCATTATAAATGACAATGCCTTTTATATATGTTTAAAAAAACAAAACATAAATAAAATGCATTGTCATTACAATGCCAATAGCTCAACCTTGCTTAAATGCGAGACCTATTGCATTGCAAATGCTTGTTTCTCGGTGTCTCTAATTTACTGGTGGTAGCATCTGAGTGCAGCCTTGTAGGTAGTTCTGTTTGTGGTGTTGTGGCTGGCTCTCCATTTCCTTTTTTTTCTGTTTACAGTGTAGTTTGGAGTCTCAGAGGTCTTCGGTGTACCTATTGGCCTGCTGGTATGATCTACTATGCTTGTTGGGTTTGCTTGGTGCCAGGGAGTCCGCACGCAGTTGTTGATTCAGTTGTTGATGTCCTTGTTAAGACTGTCTGTGGTGCTAGGATGATTAGTGGTGAAGGCGCTGAGCCAGTCTGCTTGTGTGATTTTGCTGCAGCTGCGGCTTGGAGTGCTGAACCTGTTGACTTGAGGTGTGTTGATTTGGAAGTGGATTATGGGAGTGGTCGGTCCATGTGAGTCTGCGAATTACACAGGCTTACCTCTTGGGAGGACTTTTCTCCCGAAGCTTTATGGTTGCTACTGGCCAGGTTTTCGTATCGACGTAGTCCATCTTGTGCCTGTTATTTACTATCATATTCTCACAACCAGTGGCGGCTGGTGGAATTTGAAAGTGGAGGGGCGTAAAACCAGTGAATTATTTATTGTGCGAGTGAGGCCAATGTTTATGAGGGTAGGGTTCGGGGGCTCACCCTGAGAAAAATCTTGAAAATAGGTGTATTTTGGTGCTAGTTTCAGCAATATTACTGTCATAAATGGACAGAACAAATAGAGCTCTTATACTAGATTCAGCCTGTCATCCTTCCTCTACCCAGGATGTAGTGTTATGGTCAGAGTTGCCATCTTAGGAACTGGGGAACTAGGTTTAATACTCAGGATGACTATCCTGTGTTTCTGGGGAAATCACTTAATCTCACATGTGCCTATAAAAAAATTAATGTGACCTTGTGTAATGTAATTAGTACCCATGAGAGCACTAAATTACTTTAGGTCAAGTTTGCACTGTACAAAAACTGAACGAAGAGGTTAAAAACAAAGCCTTAACATAGTGAAAGACAAATAGATACCAATTTAGTGGTTAATTTGTACAAAGTGAAACCAAAAAATATGTATAAATCATGGCTACCACACTTAGGCAAATATTTTATTTCACCAAAACTCAATTTTCTTCCTTATCATGTATAAAAGTACTTTTAAATATGTGAGTTCAGAATATCAGTTTTTCAAAAGGTGTGGCTAAAAATCAAAACAATACAAAATATTCTGTAACTATTGGATAACTAATCTCGTAGCTGGAAAAAACAAATCTTTGAAATGATAAACAACCACTGCACAAAGCTGAGTGCCCTATAACTGACCAGGAGTAAGTGCCAAGCGTAACTACTAGAGATTAGAGAATATGCTTTCAATGGAAGCTTATTCCGGCAGTTTTTGCTTTATTAGTCATGCGGCTGACCTATTACTATGAATGATCTGTTTGCTGCATGCTTAGAGTAAATACAGAGCACAGTGGTAACACAACTGGATGCCGCCAGGATGAAACATTGCATTAAACCAAAAAGTGAAAATATAGCAAGATGACTCTTCACGGAAAGCATTGCATCATTGACTATTTACACCTCAGTTGTTTCAGCATTTATTAAACTATTGGAATCAACCGTCCTGGCTCTTAAGGACCCTCGCACTTTCGCTATTCAAATATTTAAATGTAAGCCAGAGCAGCTTATTATAAGTAGTATTGATTGCATACTTTTTTAACGCACTCTGCACTTTTCTCTCTACCAGCTGCATTCATGCTAGGACTGTATGCCCTTTCCGTTATATTTTAAACTTTCGACAGGCCAAGGACAGGGAAAAGGAAGAAGTAATAGAAGAAGGGGGTTAAAAGAAGGGAAAGTGAAGATACAGAAAATCTAATACCACTGACCACAGGTGTCTGCATGGAAGGGAATTGCCCACTTTTAGAGACCCGTCACCCGCATGTTGTTTCTTCCACAGACCCTACAGATTACTCAAACTGCTAGGAGACAGACATACAGCAACAGTGCTGCGAAGTGCAGGTACTTTCCCTTTCAAATTCAATTGAAGGCACTCTGTACCGGACAGTACATACCTAGTTAAAGCATTGACCCACTAAAGTTTTAGTGTATCCCATTTGACCAGGCTTCACAGCCACGCACAAAGCAGCACGCACATTTCAATCGAAAGAATGTGGCTTTAGGCCATGTCTTCAAACAAACATCGTATCTTCTGTGGCTGACAAACTACACCCGAGTACTTCCTGAAACCCAGAAAAACCAACCCTGTCTCTCTCTGCCCTGTCTCTCTCTGCCCTGTCTCTCTCTGCCCTGTCTCTCTTTAGTTGATGCATCTCGAGCTGTACCAATGCACTTCAGAAACGCACAACACACTTATATACCTTTGCGAACTCTCTTCTTTTACGAAGACCTTTATTTTGTCCGAACGGAAGCTCAACAAGCGGTCTCAGCAGGAACAGAACTGCACTGGTTAGGGATAGGGTACAAAGAAGTTCGCAGCTAAGGCAGGAAGACCATCCTTACCACTGATATTCTTCCCATTTTTTAAAGCGACAACGTTTTCCAGAGGTCCACCGCTCCACTCAATCCGACCTGAACATGTGCGCATTATTTTAACGAGTGTGAGAATTCTTAGCATATTGTTTAAAGCAAAGTGGCAACATTACTGGACGCATACCTTCTCAGCTGCGCAGCATGCACGTTCAACACAAAGAGTTTTAAAAAAGGAAATACATAGAAACAGGCCACAAAAATATATATCAAATAAAAAAAAAATAAACTCACCATCCGGAGACTCCGACTCCCGCCTTCCTACTTTTGAAGTCCTGCAGCACGTCATCACAGGAAGGCGGCAGGCAGCCTCCCTCCCCTCCACCGCCGCGTTTTTCATTGGTGCGGCCGGCTGCCCCAGGCTACGTCATTTTCTCTCTGTATGCTGCTGCAGCAGCAGCATACAGAGAGAAAAGGGAGAGTGAGTGTGTGGTGTTACACGAGGGCAGGGGGGAGTGGCTTGGGGGAGTGGCTTTCTCACTGTAGTTAATACTGTCTATTCGGGCAGCCTGAGGCCGCCCGAACAGACAGTATTAACTACAGTGAGAAAGCCACTCCCCCAAGCCACTCCCCCTGCCCTCGCGTAACACACCGCCCACTCTGACTCTAAACCACAGAAGTTCTGCCCTCTCGCCGTGCGAGAAGGCAGAAACAAATCACAAATGGTAGTTATATTACGGCAATAACTACCATTTGTTTCTGCCTTCTCGCACGGCGAGAAAGCAGGGGGGCGGCGCCCAAACGCCCCTATGTACAAACCGCCACTGCTCACAACTCAAATTTTCACAAATGGTTTCCAATAACTGGCACTGTAAGTTTGTGTCTCCAGTAATAGCTGTGTATCTAATCCACAATGTGGCCACGATGTTGAGTTGTGCAGCCTGCTCTGCATTTGTGAGAAATGTAGCCCCACAAACCCCTATTACAATGTTACATTGTGTGCAGTCTTCTCAAGCTCACTGTTCAGTGTGGCAATCCCAGTATTTGCACCTTAAAAAATGTGGCCTCTTTGCCTACATCATAGAAACAGGGGGCACATTTAAAGTAATATGGGGATAAATCGATACAGGTAATGGTCATATATGCATTGATTTGTCTTGTTTTGTGTTCTTTGTATCTGGTGACATGGAGCATAGATCATTACAATTGATATTCTAGTCTTACTTCTTCCTTTATATGATTTCTTTGGCTGCAACACCCAATATCACCCTACCCCTCGATCCAGTGACATTCACACAGTTCCAAGAGATGACCCTAAAGGGTGACTTATGCCAATGTGGTCATTTTAGGCATCACCGTTTGTTGTGACTGCTCTCCTTATTGCTGAAATCTCCCCTTCTTTTGACTCACTTTCTCTTCAATGTCTCCCATTTCTTCTCCATTCCGATCTGTCATCCCATCTATGCCTCTAGTCCTGTTCTTCTTTCTAGAATTTTTTATTTGTTTAGGTTATCATAAGCTGTCTTCTATACCAATAGTCAACTTGCCGATTCATCGTATCTCTGTTATCCTCTTTTTGAGGTAACCTTTAATTCACAAGGACTTTTTTAAAATTGGCTGGGCCCATCAGAGGTATGAGCTTAGCTGTAACATCCCAGGTGAATGGTATTTGGTATTTTATCAAAGTCTTCAGGCGGAATATTGGAGAATAACCAAGTAGGAATCGGTAAAGCTGATTCATGATTCATGCAGGTTTACCACCAAGGAGTATTCACACAACCCCTCCCCTCCCCCGCCCCATTGTTTTATTCCTCCGAAATTATTGAGACCCCCAGTAGTATTAATTCAGAAATTGAAAGTTTGGGAAATCACAATGGGCTGCTTGTAAAGAGGTCTATGATGTTTCTCCGTCTCCCCCCACAAGACTATTTCTACTCAGTGTCTTTCTTCCAAGTGTTCCTTTCTCTTCGGTCCTCTGTTCTGCTTCCGAACACCCTATGTTAATCTTCCTCTTGTTTGCACTGATTTTATATCATCTCCTCCTATCGGTTGCAGTTTGTAGTCATTTAATGATGATGTGCATCGCTGTTTAGCTAAAATGTATATTGCTAATAGCTTTTCGTTGAATTTGTTCCATAAGAATGGAAAATAAATACATAAACATTTCTTCTGTTTGACGTACTTCTTCAAACTGTGCAGTCTAAATCTAAAATTGTGTAGAGTAAACCTTGTGGCTGGCACCAGGATCTGGTTTTCCGGTTGCTCGTTTGGTAAAAGCTACTGGAGGGCTTATTGCAAAGCCGCACTGATGATCCGGCCAACAGCTGCCAGAATACTGCGCGGCTGCCCAGTTTGCAAAGTTTCTGGCAGGAGAGCCACGACAAGAGGAAGATGTAATATACAATGGCCTTGCTTTCCTCTTGAGAAAGCTTTGCTCTTCCTTCTTTGTGTTTTGTGATGTTCAGGGCAAAGGCAGGAACGTTATTTGAAACATTTCACCTGGTCTCTGGGTTTTCAGGCGTTGTTAGCACAAAATCTTTTTGTCTGAGCTGTCTTGTTTTATTACTCAATATTTCAATAAAAACTCTCGTTTAAGTTAGTAAATGTCATATGGTTAAACCCTTAACACACAGAATGAGCTTATAGGATGCAGTTTACATTAATGGAATCTGCAGTAAAAACAAGCATTTGCAATGCGATAGGTCGCGCATTAGGAAAGTTTGAGCTATTGGTCTTGTAAATGACCATTTTTTTATTTATGTGTTGGTTTTGAAAATAGCTAAATTAATAGCTTTGTCATTTACAATGCCAATAGTTATAACTTTCGCAAATGTGACACCTATAGCATTTGTAATGCAACATGTTTTGTATTTACGTGACTTGGATGTATTGATATTACAAATAACAAGGTTTTTTAATTTTTTTAAATCAATAATACTTAAATTAAAGTGATTGTAATTTATAATGGCAATAGCTTAAACTTTTGTAAATAACTGATGTGAAGATTACGTTCAGTGTATTTTATTGTGACGAAAATCCAAGAACAGAATTGAAATATTAACATCTTTTTGTGACATTTGTAATAAAGCTTGAAACATTGAGAGAACATATTTGAACCAGTGATGCTGTGGTTCCGCTGAGTGATGCTGTGGTTGCGCGTAGTGATGCTGTGGTTGCGCGTAGTGATGCTGTGGTTACACTGAGTGATGCTGTGGTTACACTGAGTGATGCTGTGGTTGCGCTGAGTGATGCTGTGGTTACGCTGAGTGATGCTGTGGTTGCGCTGAGTGATGCTGTGGTTGCGCTGAGTGATACTGCGGTTGCGCTGAGTGATACTGCGGTTGCGCTGAGTGAGGCTGTGGTGGTGCTGAGTGGTGCTGTGGTGGTGCTGAGTGGTGCTGTGGTGGTGCTGTGGTGGTGCTGAATGATGCTGTGGTGGTGCAGAGTGGTGCTGAGTGATAATGTGGTGGTGCTGATTGATAATGTGGTGGTGCTGATTGATAATGTGGTGGTGCTGAGTGGTGCTGTGGTGGTGGTGCTGAGTGATAATGTGGTGGTGCTGAGTGACAATGTGGTGGTGCTGAGTGGTGCTGTGGTGGTGCTGAGTGATAATGTGGTGGTGCTGCGTGATAATGTGGTGGTGCTGACTGATAATGTGGTGGTGCTGAGTGATAATGTGGTGGTGCTGAGTGATAAAGTGGTGGTGCTGAGTGATGCTGGGGTAGCGCTGAGTGGTGCTGTGGTGATGCTGAGTGGTGCTGGGGTGGCGCTGAGTGATGCTTTGGTGGTGCTGAGTGATGCTGTGGTGGTGCTGAGTGATGTTGTGGTGGTGCTGAGTGATGCTGGGGTAGCGCTGAGTGATGATGTGGTGATGCAGAGGGCATAAAGGCACAAAAACCTCAATAGAATCATATGTAGTTGATCTTGCACCTATTAATAGCAACACGGACAAACTCTCAAGGTATAGAGAGCCACAGGGTATAAAGACACACCCAAACATAATGCTCGTGGTGATATGACCTTTTCATTTACCAATTACCGTTTTGGAAACTGCATCATTAGTGCTTTTCATGTCTAGGGGGTAACACTCTCAATTATTTAAAGAAACTCCTAATGCACTGCACAGTGGCGTCACGAAAACAAATGTCCCCGCCACTGCAGATTGCGAAGAAGCCCCCCCCCATATCTTCCACCTTTTTATTGGCCTTGGGCTGAATGGGGGCACTCAGGGTGGAGGTGCTGCTGAAGGGTCACACCGATAACACAACTTGGGTTGAGTGCACTGAGGCGAGAAAGGCTGTGATGGTGCACGGCACAGCGATTAGCATAGCACGGTACACTGCACAGTGTACAGCTTGGCTAGAGTGGGGTGCATAGTGACGACCATGGCTATACCGTGCTGCCCAGTGAGAAGGGCACCTAAACAGGCAAGGCGCTATTTGTGCAAACTAATGAACAGTGCTAGGCTCGGGAGCTATACTTCGTGATGGTGGTGCATTAAATACCTGTCCGGCATTAAAATGAAAAACACTGGAAAAGATACGCTTGTTTGTGCGCATTGAAGGAAATCCGCCGGGCATTAAAATGAAACCGCCGGAGAACAAAGAGCTGTGAAAGCTAACACTTATTAGCTCGAAACATACAAATGAAAACTAAACAATTTAATAAGTATACGTTTGTGTGTGCACATTTAAAGGAAAATCGACAAAAACAAAGCGCCGTGAAGTTCCATTTCACGTTTAAAGGAAACCGAAGGAAAGCAAAGCACCGTGAAGTTCCAAAGCTAAACAATTTAATAAGTATACGTTAGTATGTGCACATTTAAAGGAGAACCGGCAAAAACAAAGCGCCATGAAGTTCCATTTCACATTTAAAGGAAACCGAAGGAAAGCAAAACACAGTGAAGTTCCAAAGCTAAACAACTTAATAATAATGATAAGTTTGTGTGTGCACATTTAAAGGAAAACAAAGCACGTGAAATAAAGCTAACAGCAAACGAAAGGGCTAGTTGAAGCTGCCATGATAACAAACGCGTGCAATGTCTTAAAAAACAAGCGGCACTGAAGGAAGTGTGAAGAGGGGTTAGGAGAAATGCGAGACACGGCCTGGCGGCTGTGAAGTGTGAAGCAGGAGGAGAAATGCGAGACACGGCCAGGCGGCCGTGAAGTGTGAAGCAGTGGGCGGGGAGCGGATGCCTTTTAAGTGAAGCTCTCGGAGGCAGGCGGCTAGGGGAGCAAATTGTAAAAAGCGCGGGCATGTGCACATGCACTCGACGTAATCCGCGATGGTTTCAGAGTTTGGATGAGCCTCTATACTCTCGTCCTATTATCGCTTGCTCGATTAATAGGACGAGCACCTAATCAGTTGGCTCAGCTAGCAGAAGTATGCCTCTCTTGCAGAGAATGTGAACAGACAAAAGCATTGCAAGCCGCGTTCACTTTCCAGCCTATATGTTTACTTAAAGTACAGTGATGTCCTTCTGTTGTAATAGGCCCAGAGGTGGTACATAGAGGGATGGTTCATGGCTATCTACTAGCACTACATTGACTGATCATTTCTAACAGTCCTGCAATATACAGCCTTGATATTGTCAACTTGTTTCTACCATGTCCCTGAATCTTCTAGCACCAAGATGGCTACCATCTCTTTCATGGACATTGCCACTGAATCTGTTTTCAGCAGATTGAGCTTTGAATGGGTATTTATTGCATGAATAAAGAAGCAGTCGGTGATTAATTAATTGTGTTAGCAAGAAATCCTTAGGAGTGCAATAGCAGCATTCTTGTGCAGCAGGACTACGAATAGTGTGTAATGATATTATTATACCAATCGTCACTTTTCTTACTCCTGAGCCGTCTTCAAGCATCACTGCAACTCTTAGCAATTTAGTGGTTGTGCCACAATATGTCAAACTTACACGGATCACCTTTATAAATACATCATGGTTTATAGTTCTCTTTTGTTTTGACAGTAACATATTTCATGCATTTTAATATTACTGTTGTGCTATACCGCTGTATGTTATTATTAGAAGATGGTAAAGGTGGCACATTTTGTTTGTGATGTACATTTTGGTGTTGTGCTTTAACAGTTCTGTTATGACCCTTTCAGAAGGAGGGTCCTGGTGTTTTACAGTTTACGTCAAATCACATTTTTGTTTCACCTGAGTGTGCTTTCAGTTTTAGGCATTTGTAGTGAAAAAATTACCGATTTACATATAATGTTCATTAGCAGAGGGATCCTCTTCAACTACTCATTGGCTGCTCTCACCAATGTCGTTTGCTTTGTCACCTCTACCCACTACAATTACCTGGTTCCTATTCACATCTTCTTGGACCTCTCCATTGCCTTTGACATTGTTGATAACATGAACTCATTGAGCTTAGTATGGTATAATTGGATAAAAAACAACGTGGGGAAAATAGTTACATAATTTAGGAAAACGATTGTACAATACCAGTAACCAATTCAGGTGTAAAATCTAAAAATAGCAAACTGGTGTCAGCACTGCAACTAGGATTCAAGGAAGGCAGGCATGTAGGTGCTAAGCCCAGAAAGTGAGAGAAGGAAATAAGGCATTAGGGCCTGAATTTGGAGGGAGGGTCCAGACATTTTAACACTAATTATTGAACGTTTGTGTTAAACACACTGGTTGAAACTATTTATTAAATATGCAAGGGACGTTATGGAGATGGCTTTGGTCTACCATGTTAAATACCCTTCTGATGTCATCAGGGGCCTGTCTATACTCGACAAATTAAGCATGGTCAGAATTACTGACGTTTGGCAGTAGATTTTCCAATATCTTGGTAAAAATCATATTCATTTTGGCATTTCTACCACAGTGGTATTGGTATTTGAAATGCACCTTTCAGGTTGGTTGCCTGCTTTTTTAATTAGTAATGGATTGGATTCACTCATAATCTTTGTGCATGAGATTAAAAATGAATTAAACTGTCTAGTTAATGTGCGTTACAATTAGGTGGTTTCACAGGTGCGATGGAGGCTCCTAACCTGATACATTGATAGTATCCCTTCTAGGTTAGGAACATGCTGTGTACCTTGGCCTGCAAGGATCCTCATTCGGTATGCACCAAAGATCTCAAAATGATGGCCTTAATGGTAACTTGTCTGTTTAAGAGATGTGATCATGTTCCCATGTCTTGTTGGTCACTATACTGACTTTCAGTGAGGTATCTTACCTGTTTAAGGTTCTCTGCTTTACCTACCATACTTTCTATTGCAATGGCCCTCTATTCCTAAGTGACCTGGTGGTGCCTCATATACCATTCTCCTACACCTTTAGTTTTCTGAAGATCCTTCGTGTTCGCAGAGCAAGATGTGGCTCAGGATCAGTCCCTTTCCTTGCTCCTATGCGAGCTGCCTCTACATCTGCGCCTTCTTTTTAGCTTCTGTTTTAAAAGTGATGTTAAAACGTATATATATTCTGCTAAAGGGCCTCATTTCTCTTTGACCCTACTTTTACACCCTCGTCTCTCCCTTTTCTGTCCTCCCTGTTTCTTATTCGATGGCTTGCCTTGTCATGTTGCTCTCAAGCAAAGCCACCTTGCTATTTGTGTCCTTCCACTGCCTACTATTAGGGAACTATTTTTTTTACGTAAGCACTCCATGGGAGTATTTGTGTTTTTCCATCTGCTACTCTCATGTGCTTCTCCCCCGCACCCCTTGTGCTCTCTTTTGTCTGTGCGCTTCTCTCCCCCTGTGCCCCGTGTTGCATCATCTGCGTCCTTCTCTTTCCCCTCACGCTCCGTGTTACTCTTGTCCATCCATGTGCTTCTTTCTTTACCTCATGTTGCTGTCTCCTTAGTGTGCATCTGCACCACTCTCCTTGTTGCTCCCTCCTGTTTGTGCTTTTTTCCATTCCCCCTCGTACTCGCTCTTCCGTTGCCCACTTCGCCATTGCAGTCCTTTTATTTATTGATATTTTCTTAGCTTGTGTTATAAATAAAAGCGCTTTCACTCTATTTCATTTTCATCTTGGATCAGTAAATGACCAAAATAACTGGAGTTTGTGTCACACGCATGTATCAAGACACGTACCCTTTTGTTCATCTGGTAGAACACCAGCATTTTTGCTGGTACTTGACAGCATGATCAAAAGGCATTGACACATCCAATAGATCTCAAAGTTGGGACCTGTTAGCCTTGCCAATGCTGGTTTTTAGTTCCTACCATAACAATACCGTTTGATCTGTGAAAGTGGACTCTCCAAGTAATTAAGGATAGTAATCAAATATGGAACTTCTATGATGCTTATGTTTCTGCTTGCCTCACAATTTTGAAGAGTTTTAGTTTATCTGTTTATGCCTGTCGTAGTGTTGAGATTTGCATTAGCGTATTATGAGGACTTTTCTAGTGATATGTGTAAGCCGCCATGTTAACTTAAATCAAACTCCGATTTGCTTTGCACTATATTAAGAAAAGTCAAACTATCTGGTGAAACTGATGGTGTACTTAACATGCACAAGTTTACTTCATCTACAGCATTACACACGTTTTGTGCCCCATTGCTGTGAGATAAACATCATAGGGCAGAACCAATCAGCCACTTTTGGGGTGTCTTTCAGACTGTTTCTGGTACAGACCACCCTGGAAATGATTGCTTTGCGACCTTGGTGGACACTGAAGTGGAGCCTCTGTGCTTCCGCCTCCTTGTGGCACCCTAGCTCAGAACTGGGTAGAACAGCTTACGTAAGATGTTTTTTTTTTGATAATCAACTTTATTGGCATTTTTAAAACAAAGAAAAAGAAGAAAAAATATTTTTCATTGGTCGCAGCACAAGATTCAGCAGGTACAAAGGGATAAAAATGTCATTACATGTGGGTATAAGCAGAACATTCTAGTCCGGCAGCATAGTTAGCGTATTAACAACAAAGACAGTATGGGAATCTGGGTTTACGGCGGAAGCAGTTTAAACCATTTCCCCATATTGTAGGGAACATTTCTGGGGCACCCCGAGATTCAAAGAGGGCCTCCTCCTGGGCCCCACACCAGTCCACCCCCCCACTGTGGGGCCGGATTCCCGCAACCAATTGCGTGCTATGTCTCGCTTGGCCACAGCCACCGCTGTCCCTAGCAGTCGTTTGTCCGAACTATTGCCGTCTAGGCCATCAAAGATACCCAGCAACAGACGAAGTGGATCGTGAGGGACCTCCCAACCCAGAGCACGTGAACGTTCACTCTCCAACACCCCCCCCTCTGTAGAATGTAGAGGAAACTGGGAAGGACCATCATTTTGAATAGCACACTGCGCCCCAAGGGGTTGAGGGGGAGTGACTGCCATTTCTTCAGGTCAGAACGCAAACGGGTTACTAGGGGCGTAACTTTCAGTGCCCATTCCAGCTCCGGCAACAGAGCCACCCATATCCCCAAGTATTTAAGTGAGTGACGTCTAAGGGGGATGGAGGACTGCCCGTCGAAGCATTCCCGGGAGGGATGCAGCGGGACTAGAGTGGACTTCGCCGCATTGAGCCAGAGGCCGGAGACTTGTTCGAAGTCCAAAAGGATCTGCAGACCCCTAGTCCCCGAAGTTGCCGGGTCTGCCAGATAGAGGAGCACATCGTCGGCGTAGAGGGCTATCTTATTCACATGACTCTCGTTCCAGGTCCACCCCTGAACGAGGCGGTCATGCCAAGATGGGGTTTTTGAATGGTGATAAGAAACTGGTCAGCCATGGTTGCTCTCCCAGGTTATGTTCTTTCTACATATTCACTGAAAATTGTAATTAATGAATGATACAGAACAGGGGTTACTGCACCAAGTTGAACCAGCCTTAGTCCTGCTAAAAATGTAAACCGTTAGACTTTCCGGAGAGAAGCATTTCTTTACGGTGTTGTGATTTTAAAGTCTGAAAGTCTTTTGAAACAGATCAAGTCAAGCAAAGGACTCCCTTTGCAGAATGTTTTTACAGGCAAAGAGAGGAATTACTGGGCCCAGTGCTGTGGTCTTCACCAGCTCGCTAGGATTTGCATATTTTAAATAGCACTTGAGAAAAGGCAACTTCATGCTTATTACTTTCATTGTTCGACATTTGAATGAAGAGAACTTTCCCATTTGAAAGGGAATTTTGAGAGTTTTATTGGGAAGAGATTGCATATCTGATGTCTCAGTATGAAAGATCGGAAAAGCGAGGGTTGTTAGGAAGCTGTCAAGGAATGTTGGAAGGTATCTTAGAGCGATGGTTCTTAACCTGTGGTCCGATGACCCCTAGGGGTCCGCGATACCTACTCTTGGGGTCTGCGACTTTGTTACCAAATGTATTAAAAGGAATTCATTACAGTTAACTATTTACTAAGAGGACCAAGACCCCTTTCCAAGTGAAGGCAGCCAATTAGGCTACCTTATGGGTAAACCCTTGAAAAGTACAGGACCATGTGCAAAAACCTACCCAGTGCTAGGGGCTGGAACCCCTGAGCCAATCAGGTAATAGGACCTAGAGGATTCTAAGGCAGAGGATAAA
Source organism: Lissotriton vulgaris (assembly GCF_964263255.1). Classification (NCBI taxonomy): domain Eukaryota; kingdom Metazoa; phylum Chordata; class Amphibia; order Caudata; family Salamandridae; genus Lissotriton; species Lissotriton vulgaris. Next base: position 1,745,651,754 of record NC_141691.1, read on the forward strand.
GATTGTCTGAATTTTTATGCAGGGGGCAGAAGAGATGAGAAGCTTGCCGGGCCAGAAACGGGTGTTTAATTACACCAAGACAAGCACACATTCTTTGAACTTTCGAGCACACCCTGATATCCCTATTATTCCAGTCTTTCATGTTGGCTAACTCTCTTGAGTCTTCATCAATGCTAATAAGATCTAGAAAGGTTCTTCTGTGATGAGTTTTGTAGGACACCCACTTCTATAGAAATCGATAGTGGAGGAAGGGCTAGGAAGAAGAGCTGGATAGATGACAACAGGAGGTAAACGAGAATGTGAGTACCTTGCTCACTTTGCCACTGGATTCAAGCAAGCCGGGCTGAAGACTGCTGAAATGCCAGAAACAGGTCCTCGGTAGCTTGTTTCCGGTCCAGGGAAGGCATGGCTTGGCAGTTCGGGCTGGACTGTTCCCATGAGGCACAGGGTCAGACTGATTTGCATATGGCCTGAACTGGGGTGGCAGAGTGGGCTAAAGAACGGTGATGGATTAAATCCAGATCAGTTGACTGGGGGTGAGTGCTTGTATTGTCAACGCTCCGTCCATCATTTCCTTTGGGTGAACGAGAACTACAGAGTCTTTCCAGATTATTTAACATAAGCTTTAAACAAAGAACATTTTTTTGATAAAGCTTTTCTGTTTCTTGGGAAGTCGGTGTGCTATGGTGCCTGTGTCTACTATGAAAGCCATAAAGTCCACCTGAGGTGGCACTATTGACTGGGGATCATTCACCTCGAGACCAAGGCCTTTTTTCCCAAGGTAAGCCAAGGTAAGCCAGAACTGCGTCAATCTCTTTGGAAAAGACTGGGAGCTGCGGAAAGAGCAGAGTGGGGTGTGATAGACGTCAGTGAACTGGCATATTTCGAATGAATGATGGTGGCTAGCCATAAATGGGAAAATAAGTGAGTGTCTAATGAAGGCTGGAGCGGGGGGAGGTAAAAAATGTCTAAAGATGTAAGGGCAGCAGACTGTGCTGCCTACCAAAGAGGGCGTTGTAAAATTATATATGTAGGGAATGCATGGAAATGGCAAAGCAAGCCTTGGTAATAAGTAGACCCAAGCTAAATGTCCCTAATGCGGCCATAATCTCATATAATTTGTAGCAGTTATCGTACGCGAAATGACACCACATCGCATAATTAAGTTTGTGGCAAAATTTTAGAGCAGGGGCTCAGGAGCAACACAAACGGCCAGCACCCAAGCTACTGTTGTTTGTGGTACGTGTGTTTTTAGCGCGAAATGCTTTGCTTACATTTTGCACTAAAAGGCAGCACGAAATGCCTATTTTGCATTTCATATCATTTTGTATAATTTCAATTAAGTTTTGCATAATTTCACATAATTATGCAAAAGCATTTTACTCACATTTCACACACCCCTGGTAATAAGAACTTCCCAAGTGTTCTACAAGCGACACTCATAGCCATATGCAAGAGACCAAAACCTATGCAAAAGTTGATGAACTTCACTCATCAATTTTTAAAGTTATAGCCAAAATGGATTTGGCATTGCCTATATAATATACAACATAATTTTAACGGTTATTGGGTAACTGCACCACTTGTTTGTATTTTATAACATGTAACTTTATATTACAAATACCAGTGTGTGCACAATACAAGGGCGTGCACATTAGTTTTAGAAGGTTTATTAAAGCGCTGTGGTTTGGTAAACTCGAGTGGTGTGATGCCTTTAAAAAAAATCCCCTGTACAGACCTGCAATTAAGAGGAGGAAGCAGGAGCTGCTCAGGGGACAAGTCCATGGGCATTTATCCAAAGCATCTGGGCTTACTGCAGAGCGTCCCTGAACCTAGAACTTAAGGTTAACCAAAATTCCCATGTTTTATGCTACCACTGGGCTCCATTTTCCTACAGACAATTAAATTTTACTTTTATAACCACAAAAGGCATGCTACTTGTCAAGTGTGCAAGTGTGTTTTCAGCCCAAGCCCTCCACTCCGCTAAGTGTTCCGATTCCAGTTTTGGATTTACATGGTTGATTCCTTAATTTTAAAGTGATGAGATTTGCAGACTTGGCTTTGTACGTGGAAACAGATTTCAATTGAACATATGTTCACAGCACCACGGAATGTCGTACATGTTCTACTGCTGGTTTGTTTCCTCCCTAGTAATGCTACTTGAGGCACACAAGTGCAACAGATTAGGCGTTAACCGTCAAACCTTTGCCCGTGTAGCGCCTTGCATCACAACAGATCAAACGAGGTTCTACACATATAGTTAAATGACCTTTAAAGAATTACTTAAGCCCTTTCAAAAGGGAACAAAACATTCCGACCTCTTAGAAGATGTTTAACATCAAGTAGAGTTCTGATCATAACTCTCTTTTGAAGTGATGAAAGATACAGCTCTGTCTGGAGAAGCATCCATCTCTGCACGTCTCAATTGGTACTTTAAAGATTGGAACACAGATGTGGCCAAGACGTTGATACCCCTTAGAATGCCTTTTAAGGGGTCCCGTCTGGTTGGGTATGAGTTAGAAGATAAATTATCTCACCTGTTCTGAGTGGAAACATTCTTACTCGTTCAGATGGCAATCTTTTAAAAAGTCTGGAACAGCAAGACAGAGGTTCTCATATAGACAACCGCCCAGGACATAACAGTCATAAGAAAAGAGTTATTTTAAGTTCCAAAGGTACATCATCTTCTAGTCATTTTCCCTGGAAGCAGAAAAAAAGACTCTATCAGAAAAGAACCTTGTTCCTGACTTAACTGAAACTCAGTTAAACAATGATCACTTGTTGTAAGTGGGAGGTCGTTAACACCATTTTTTAATGGAATGAGAAAGATTAACGATAGACAAGTGGGCCCTGAATATCATAAAGAACAGATGCAGAATATAGTTTTTGGCCAATCTTCGAACTCTTGGATAATACCTATGCCACTGCCAAGATGGCAAGGTGATGCCTGTAGAGGACTGTACGTTTTGAAGAAAGGAGCTATTGATCCAGTTCCAAGGAAAATGCTCCATCAACTTTCAAGAATCACAGGAGCTAATTGAGTGGATATAGAAATCAAGAGTGAAAAAGTGGGTTCAGGACATCCCGTTCAAGATGGAGATTCTAAAAAGAATAATTCTGCTGATCCCTTTGAATTATTTATTTGCCACTACATATTTAATGGATGCCTATTTCCACATGCCTATTGTTAAATGTCACCAGAAATATCTTCACTTCTGCATTCAAGATTAGCATTGGCACTTCAAGGTACTAACTTTCTGTCTAAAATTATTTTCCATAACATTCACTGAAGGGGTTGCTCCGATTGTTGCCCATCTGCATCAGCAAGGGGACTCTAGTATTCACTTTTTTGGATAATTGGTTAATCCATTCCCCCAAAAGTAGGTGTGCACTTTCAGGGCTTAGAAATGACAAAGCCCACTCTAAACATTCTCGGGTTCATCCTGAATATGTCAAAGTGTCAACTCAACATTAAAGGACCAGATTTGGAGTTTGTTGGATGGGCTCCTTTATCACAGACATGGATGTCCTGTCCACTGCATTACTAGTGCCTAAGAATATAATACTCTTCTAAAAGTGCAGACAGGATATTCGTCATGTTAGTGATGGAATAACTTGTCTAACAAACTCTAAATTGGACCTTTATTTTTCACAGAGGCAAGATTCAGGGCAGAAGTAGCTGAAATGTTTCTTCCAGAGACCAGATTAGTTTGACTGCAGAGTAAGGTCTGCAGTCAAGTTAGTCTTGTTACTTACAGGGTAATATGGCGTCCTGTGTTTTACTGTCCAATAGGCAAGACTCCATCTACTCCCACTTATTTGGCACATGCTGAGGTTTTGGTCAATAGCTGTTCAGTCATTGGAGAGTCTGGTCCCTATCACTCAGGAAATAAGGAAGAGTGTTATATGGTAACTAGATATGAAGAGTTTCTCATGGTAGGTGCTCATGCAGCTAGAAACAACTTTAATTCTCATCACAGATTGTAGCATCATGAGATGGGGTGCAACGATTGGTTTACACTTCTGTCAATACAAATAGTTAGCAGAAGAGAGAGGCAAGTCTTCGAACAGGAGAGAGCTCACAGCTCTATTGCTAGCGTTGCAGCACTTCTATGAACAAGTTAATCTGAAGAGCATTATCCAATCAATCAATCAAACATGGGTTTGTTGAGCGCGACTACAGTTGCAGTGAGAATTGTCCTTTCCACCATATTTGTACATTTTAAGTGATGTATAGTTAAGTTGGTGTAAGTAATTGTAGTGTACAAGTCGATGTCGTGCATTCAGGGGCAAGAGTTTGGTGTGCTCTCAGCAATAGTCCCATTGCTTATCTGTAATTTCAGTCGACAGGTCACCTGGCCAGTGATCTCAGGATCTATGTGCAGGTTTAGGCATGTCGGCAAGCACCAGTGTGTAAAGAAGTGTAATGGTGTGTTAAGCCACCGGGCCAGCTGCAAGCAAACTGAGTGTGGCTGCCAGTACATCAACTTATGTGGGTAGGAGGGGAAAGGCCTTCTTCACAGATTCCCTCAGTCAGTGATGGGCAAATACATCTGAGAGAGTGTATGTGCATCTGAGTAGGTAGTCATGTAAGGATAGGAATTGGCCATTTGTATAAAGATCGCCCAATGTTTTAAGATTTCTGTCAGGTAGGGTTTGTTTAGTGGCAGGATAATTTGTTATGCTCAATTTCGGGTTGTTCCGTAGTCTAATGTGTGGTGAATGCATTATGTGTGTCGCACACAAGTGTGCTAATGGAATCCACTTCCATATCGTACAGTCTATTGTGTGAATCCCCATCGACTATGTGGGCATTTTCATCATTACCGTGCTTAAGCTCCATGGAGTTGCTAATCCTTGGTAGAGGTGACGATGTGAGACCTGTCTGTAATTATGAAACCAGTGAGTGGCAAAGTGGGCCTGCGCAACTTGGAATTAAGCCTCAAAGTGGTGCTGCAACCCCCCCCCCCCCCCTCCCCCCCCCCCCCCCCCCCCTGGTTATACAGTTGATGTAGGATATTCCAGCTTATACACTGCTGTTTATCAGCCCATGCTAGTTTTATTAGTAGTGCCAGGAGCTGGATGAAGAAGCTACAGGATAGAGGAAACTGGATATTTTTTAACAAATACGGTAGATGTGGGAGTATCACCATTTTAATTAAGGCAATCCAACCCGCCAGAGTGATAGGCAGTTGGATACACCTGGTTATGGTTGCTTCTGTTTTGGACATTGTTTTCCTTCATGAGGACGTCAATATCTCTATGAACATGCATTCCCGGATACTTGACCAGCTCCTTTTGCCACTGAAGGAGATATTCCAATACTGGTGCAGTAAGGGCAGACGTGAGAGGCATTAACTGCTTAGGTGGGGGACCAAGGGAATTTTTATAGTATATTTGAGATTGCTCTTACCTGTTTTTAATGAATTTGAAATGTATGTGTCTTAAAGGCTCTCCATAATTATTCACTCTTCTGTTGACTGGGAGGAGGAAGCAGCTAAAATCTTATCTTGCACAGAGCTCGGCATCGCGGGCATTTTTCCTACTTTATCCTACATGTGGGACAGCTGGAGCCGACATTTAGTTGAGTGCGCAATGTAGCGTCCCGGGTCCAGATGCATGTAAAGAAGGACGCAACACGGACAGGCATTGGACGTGCGCAGTGAGCGTGTAGATGGCATGCCAAAGGCAAGCGCGTCTGCACCCTTCACTGTCCCGGAAGCGTCCAGCGCCACTCACCATGCCCGAATGGATTTCGAACATAAAAGGAATTATTCCTATAGTTCACATCAACTACACAGGCTAGCCCCAACACGAAAGTCACAAAGAAATATCCTCTTTGGCGAAAATAGAAAAAAATGAATCAAACACACTTTACATAATCATACTGCATCATCAGAACATGAATGTTACAAACACTAACCTTTGTAGCAAAGAATGTATTTGAAATTTAAAACACACTATAAAAATTACATATTGAAAAGAATATTTGTCTAAAAAAAGGAATTTCCTAGAGATTTCATAAACAAACCAATGAAAAAGACAGCACAATAAGAAAGATTATCACAAGCAAATATACACTTACATGGTACATAAATACACCGCCTTGAGAAAACAATAGACATACAAAAATGTTCTAATCACTGTATATCACCACCAGTAACTGTTGAATTATCTGTCAAGGTACGATATTTTATATATTTTTCCACCCTTGCAGATATCCTTAGTAATCTAGTGTATATACATTAAAGGCATCGACGCGTTTTGGTGGGTAGCAAACGGATAAAACACCACCTTCTCAGTATTGTTGATGGCTCCAGACTATCAATTGAATAATCTAAAACACACATATAAAAACAAGGAAAGATACAAAAACCAAATATAAGATAAAGGCATTTCTATGCATTTTCATTTGTTACATATAAAAACTCTATTTACATAAAAATCTTATTATCATTTATACCCTGATGATGCAGTCACATTGCGTACAAAGCTGAACCATACTTCCACATTCGCACACACCATTAAAGAGCCTCATAACATAAAATACCTTTCTAGGTCGTTTCTAACAAAGTAAAGCTCTAAAGGGTTTATACCAAGTTTAAGGGCTTCCAGTGACGTAGACCGAGTAACTCCGGTCCAATGTACCATCAAGAAATAGAGTTATGCAAAATAATTAATTTATATAGACCATAAGTGGGGCGTCTAGCAAAACCACTACTCACTCTGTATCTGAAAGATAAGAAAAAAATTACCCAAATCTGTCTAATAAACTCTAGGGCATTCAGAACTTCCAGAGACATTTGGCCATAATATTCAGGTCCAATGTCCCAAAGATTCAAAATAAAATCTATAAAGAAAAATGTATAAACATAAGAAGGAAGTTTCTAATATCCACCGTGCATTCAAAAAGCTTAGGCTATAAAGACCATTCCTGTATATCTCAAAGACCAACACCCAAAACCATGATAAAAACATATACGGGCATCAGTATCTGTAAATGAGAATAACAACAGTGACCCCCTTGATTTACATACTGGTGAATGAGACAGGTTAGATTAACTTCCCCTATCCAATTCTAGCGGGGCGGATACCTACCTAAAGTATATATAGACGTGTCTGTAGAGTGTAATTCCTTCCCTTTTTTACAGGCAGTGGCGGTTCACATGCAGCAGACACCACATTTCTTCTGATAAAAAGCGTTGGTAAGAGTGTAGGTTCCTAAATTTAAATTATACCACTTACTGTTAGGGCCTCAAGTTAAGAATACTTATGTGTTCAAAAAAATAACAAATATCATTGCTACTAATACATAAATCTCCCTTGTTTATAAAAATATGGAGACACCAAAATATATATTGGATAGACCAGCTTTATATATTGACTAACGGGACTATGGTCCCATATATCAAAAATATTGTTACTAATGCATTGTGAGGAAGAGACCAAACCATTTAGGACAAACGTCGGGCAAAAGCTACCCCACATGGCACAGCTATCAGGAGCCTATCTGAGGACTCATACCCCTTTCTTTCAATAGGACACGCCGCGACCACACCACCGTCTAACAGCTAAGCTAGCGGATGAAATTTAAATACATCGGCATTTAAAACACGTGTAACGAATGCAACCAATCACTGACGAAATCCTCCCATATGAACGCCAGCTTGCTAATTGTAATAACCACGTGATATTCTGACCTGAACATGGGCGCCATCTCATAATGGTATCCCAGACGCAAAGAAAGTAATATACTATTCAAACGCGCAAACCTGTAAGCATTTGAATATAGAATTTGACATTTTTAATGCATTCCTCATGGAAAGGTTTAAAAAGATTAGTGCATCCAAAATAATCAAAATGTAATAACTAGCGTACATGACAATGCATGTTATTCAATACCTCCTAATGCAAGTGTAGCTCTATATAGAAACTATTGACACACAGAATCCCTGTTTGTCAATCGTAAACATAAATAATCTATTCAATATTACCATCACCCAATTGTGTGTAGCATTAATGGCAAAAAGCTATCTAGCCCAATCAACATGGAGTCCTATTTTCCAACAATCCGCTCCTTATTGGATGAGCCTTTAAACCAAGTAACATAGAGAAATAAACTACAGCAGTCAGTGGCCCCAAAACGAACCTGCGTACCCTTAGTTCTTGATTCTTTAGTCCCCACTGAAACAAGATGCACTCATAGCAGCTTTCCTATGAACACTAGGGATCTTGGCAGAGATCTAAGTCTGTCATATGAATTGAGAAGCAGAAAGGCCTTAGACTTTTCGGCAGCTCTTATTTACGCCCACTCACTCCTTAAACATGCTGACTATATTTTTGAGATGTCATGTGAGGAGACCCTAGATGTTTTATCTGTAGCAGAAACGTGGTTAGTGGATTTCTTGGGCCCTGATATCTGTTCTGCAATCCCTAAGGGCTATACAATTTGCTGAGAGGATCGTAAGATTGGCAGAGGAGGGGGGCCACGATCTATAGGGAAAATTGTACTCCTATCTCCGTTCGCATAGTAGATTTGGGCGAAGCGGAGGTTTTAGGTTTATGCATTACCTTATCTTCCAATCAATCAATAGCAGGAGCTCTAGTGTATAGACCCCCTGCCCCAGCTGGTTCCTTCCTGTCCTCCCTATGTAATGCTTTTTCTCCCTAAGCCCTCAGATACTTCCATTTTATTCTCTTTGGGGATTTCAATCTTCACATGGAGTTGGGTGAAGAAAAGGAAATAACACTGCGTGAAAGTATTTCAGCTATGACTACGACCCAGATTGTATTCCTGCCTACACACCAAGCTGGATGTACTTTTGATCAGATCTTTACTTATCTAGCCCTAGAAGTGGATACTCATATCCCTATAGTTTGGCCTGACCATTACTTGAATAGGTTTGGGTGGGCTAAGATAAAGAGACCTTCATCCCTAACTGACTCTACGCCTAAAGCGGTTAGAACCTTTCACAAAATCCAACCAGAGGCCTTTTGTAGGGCCCTAAAAGAGAAAATGCCCTCTCTTACAAATAATGTGGACCAGGATGTTGATATTGTAGATAACTGGATTGGAGCCACTGCTTGTGCTCGAACCCCAGAACGGATACAACAGTCATGTCGAGCCAAACCTTCTAATCCATGGTACAGTAACTCTCTGAGAAAAGCCAAATTAGCCTGTAAGCACTTAGAAAGACAATGGAGGGGGCCAATCTGCCCTATTGCCAAAGCTAGGTACAACTTATCTTTAAAAATGTATCTGAAAAAAGTTAAAAAAGAGAAAAAACTATAATTTTAGGGCAGAATTTTAAAAGCTGGAAACAAATCTAGAGAAGTCTTTAAAATAGTGAAGTTCTTCATTTCCCCAGTAACCTTCCATGGAATGATGTGAACTACTTTCTGACTACGTCTAAGATAAGATCTCCAATATCCAAGCCAGTCTCCCCCTCCCAGGGCGGAGAGACGAGAGACTGAATATCAGCTAGCAAGTTAATTAAACTTCCAACTTAACTTCTTCCTTGAATAATTTTGATCTGATCTCCTTGGAAGACTCACTTCTTGCCATCGGGAGTTTAAATCAGGTTCTCCATCTGACCTATGCCCCACTTATCTTTTGGTCATGCGAGTAGAGGCTATTAATCCTCTTGCTAACCATATCCTGAATACCTCACTAACCTTGGCTACTGCCCCCATCACATGGAAACAGGCCACATTTGTGCCCCTACTAAAAAAAAAACGCATGCGGTTGTTACAGATCTGTCTAATTATAGGCCTATTTAGCTTCTCCTGGCCCTCTCAAAAGGGCTAGAAAAACATGTTAATCAACAGCTGTCCCAGTACATAGAAAGCAATGACTTTGCTTTGATCCCTACACTATTTAATATATATCTTGCACCCTGGCACGCCTTGCTGAGACTCTGGGTGCTAAAGTAGTCTCTTATGCAGTTGACAACCAGCTGCCTTTCTCATGGGACAAAGCAGTCCCCGGTGAAAAAAGTAGAAATTGTTTGACTGAAGTATTCAAATGGCTTTTCCTATTCCAACTGAAATACAATGTGGGAAAGACCGAGTTTCTCTTTTTCAGTTTAAGATCGGAAGTGCCTTGGCAGACCTTCTGCCCCAAGGATGCTTCTCCTCCATGTATTCACAGTAATGCTATTAAAAATGTAGGCATTAAGTTTGATGGGTGCTATCGGCTAACACAATGCCAATCGTTCGACATCCTGCATTTCCTCCCCTCCAGCCCTCTAGTATGGACAAACATGCCCCCCGCCTGGGGCTGGTGAGACTGGCGGACTTCTACCCTGGGAACACATTCTATTCTCTCCCTGCTGCCTCTGGCCCCATGGACACTCTGCTTTTTTACCAGTTGCGGGCTATATGTAGGGAGCTGCATCCCATGTTCCCTCAGCCTCCTCCTTCGATGTCTACTCTTGACTTCATATACTCATCCCCCACTCCCCGGAAGTTGGTTACCAAACTTCATGCCCTTATGCTGGCGGCCACTTCCACCTCCATTAACCACGCTTGTATGGCATGGAGCGAAGATCTTGGTGTGGAAATCTCCCAGGCTGATTGGCTCTATTGCTGCAACCAAACGAAGAAACTATCCCCCAACTATCGCCTGCGTCTTATACAATTCAAATACTTACACAGGCTTTATTGCACCCCCTTTCAGCTACATAAATTGGGACTCATCCCCAGCGATGGGTGCTTGTGATGCTCTGCCCCTGCCGTAGACTTCTCTCATCTCACTTAATTATGCCCAAGGGTGTCAGACTTCTGGCGGGAGGTCTGTGCTGCCATTTCTGAGATCACCTCCACTCTGATTCAGCCCGACCCACCGCTATGCCTCCTAGGCGCTGTTAAGCTTCGTCCGGACGTCTCCCGCTGCTTGATCGCTATGCTGCTTGTCCTTGCGCAGCGTAGGGTATCCATATGCTTGGGTCGCAGACCTGTGCCTAAGTACGCCCAATGACTCGAAGATGCATCGCGATGCGAGACCCTACTATCTGAATTCTGGGACCTCATGCCTGCGAGATCTCGCCCACTCGACATATGGGACCCCCGAGTGACATACCTTCAGACTCTCTCACATCTGTGCCAGACTGCCTCTTCAATTCTCCCCGCCGGCACCCCGCCAGCGGCGGATGCCGATGCTGGTCATTAGTAGCCTTCTTCCCTGCCCTCATTCCCCTTCTGTCGGGCCTGCTCCTTCCCCTGCAGTGTTGGCACTCCATCCTACAACTGTGCACTGATGAATGGTGCTTCTGTTGTGTTGTACAAGATATTGCTCATTGCAGATTGGCTTTTTGGACCCTCGTTGTACTCCACAAAGGATCCAATGTATACAGTGCTCTGATTCGATGCAAAAATGTACTCTGTTCGTGCAAATTTGTCACTAAAGGTTTTGAAAAAGGGAAAAATAGAAAAAAAAATTAATGGGCAACTTTCCTTTCTTTCACAAGTCCGCTCCATAGTAGGGACCTGTTTTGGCATGTTACGTATGCTGCGGAAGTTTCTGCACTTTTTGTCTTTGTCGGCTACGAAACTGGTGGTCCAGGCTCTGATTACATTTAGACTGGACTATAGTAATGCATTGCACCTGCGCCTGTCTTACTATCTGATTAGTAGGCTGCAGGTAGTACAGAATGCGGCCCCTCGCACAATACTCAGCCTAGCCCTAAAAACCCATGTGTCCTCATCCCTCAGAAGTGTGCACTGGCTCCCTATAAGGAAGAGGCTCACTTTTAAAACCTTACTACTTATCCATAGAGCATTGCATGAAACAAGTCTGAGATACTTGAAACCGAGACTCTGCTTCTCCATCCCTCATAGAAGTCTGCTTCAGCAAATCTCTTTCTGGCCAAAATTCCACAGATCTGTAAATCCAGAATAGGGGGTAGGTCTTTTTTCTTTTCTCGGCCCATTTTAATGGAATAATCTTCCACTGGAACTAACATGTCTTACCTCCACCACTCTGTTCCGAAAGAAGCTGAAAACATGGCTCTTCTCTAATAATTAATTATGTTCCCTTTTTTTGCTTCTCGGTTCCTACATTGTCCCTGCAGAGCGCCAGGACAGCTGGCATCCCTGGCGAGTCCTGCGTTGTCTGGCTACTGGCGTGGACAGCAGATGGTTCACTTTTATGCGGGTGTACGGTTGGTGTATAGCAAACTTATCCATTTTATTTTCGTCTTGCCCAGTCCCATCCTGGATAGGACCTGTATCATATAGGACCATTCTACGGAATTGAATGCCTTAGTGGCATCGAGAAATAATGCTGCTGCCCTAGTTTCTGGGTTAACTTGATGTAAGACTGTGAAAGTCTACGCAAGTTATCAGACGTGGAGCGACCCGCAATGAAGCCGGATTGTTCACAAAGGCCTAGACCATGCAGTAGTCGAGCTGCCATGATCTTAGCCAGGATTTTGTTGTCCATGTTGATTAGGGGCAGTGAGCAGTAAGATCCACTACCTGTGGAGGTTTCCCAGGTTTAAGGAGCATGACAAGTGCCTTTCTGAAAGTGGGAGTGGGCTCTCCCTTTTGTAGCGCTCGCTGTACATTTCCAGCATGTGAGGAGCCAGTAATTCAATGTATTCTTTGTACAATTCCCTGGGCAAATCAGTGCTACAGGGGGTATTCATTTAGTTTAGGTCCTTGACTGCATTTTGAATGTCAGCCACAGTAAGGGGGGCATTGAATGCCCCTCTCTGCTGCTTCTTCCCAGGGAAGTGTGATAGAGTCCACGTATTCCTGTAATTTCAATTCTGTTTATTGAGAAGAGCAGTATAATGATGTATTGTAACGTTTGAATTCTGCAAGAATGTCTGCAGGGCGATAGAACTCTGTGGTAATGTAGTCTGCCCCACAGTCGTGCTTAGTTAGTCCAACCAGGGTACGTCCCAGTCTCTCTTTCTCACCGTAGGTGTGGGTGGTTGCATATTTGCCTAAATAGTGTGTTTCCCTATCTGCTGCGTCACTGTGTGCCCGCAATTTGTTGTATTTGCCTTAAATTGTTGGGGTCCTTGTCAGTAGTGTATTGAGCTTCTAACTGTAGGAGCTGTTCAATTTTCAGAAGGTCCTGTTGTACAGTTTTCAGAATGCCATGTCCTTTAGAGATGCATTCACCTTGTATATCCGCCTTGAAGGCCTCCCAACTGCCCCCCTGCTCTGCACCTGGTCCCTGTTGACTTCGAAGTAGTTGAATAGCCTGCTTGATATCATCTTTAAACACAGCAGCAAGTAACCTCGTCGGTTGAAATCGCCACAAGCTGCTTGTTCCGTCATCCCCTCGTAGGGGCACTGTCAGTACCACCGGTGAATGATCCGAAGGTGTCCTAGGCATATTAGGTAAAAAAACAACAAAACGTCCCAGTTCGTTGGACAGATCAGGTAGTGTCTTGTTTTAGTGTGGGACTAACAGGTATCTCACTTTCCCTCCCTCTTAGATTATATACTCTGTCTTAGAGGGGCATGCTTCTCATGAAAAAGGCAAAAGTACTAACCGTATATTCATAAAGGCAGAGATCATATAAAGAATAAAAAAAATTTGAAATATTTTTTGATACTATCCACACAGAGTTATTGGTTGGAAAGACATAAAAAACATGAAAAACAGGGAGTCGGTTTGATTATCTATACTAAGATTTCTGTTTCATACAATAAGCAATAATCAACAAATGGACAACATCTTTGGCACAATCGATTAGGTAAGTAAATATTTGATTAAAAACATATCACTACTTCAGTCTGGTAAAGAATACAAATTTTATTCCACAATACAATGTTATAAAAAACAATTCATTAAAACCATTATGCAGATATGCATCATCATCAGAATAACTCTTTGTTTTATTATTTTAATTGTCTAGAATCAGTCCTGATGAAGGCATACTAGAAAAAAAGCCGAAACGCCGCGTCGACCTTTTTGATTCTGTGACCTTTTATTGTGAAACATTTTTTTAAAAAAGAGTAATCAAACCGACTCCCTGTTTTTCATGTTTTTTATGTCTTTCCAACCAATAACTCTGTGTGGATAGTATCAAAAAATATTTCAAAAATTTTTTATTCTTTATATGATCTCTGCCTTTATGAATATACGGTTAGTACTTTTGCCTTTTTCATGAGAAGCATGCCCCTCTAAGACAGAGTATATAATCTAAGAGGGAGGGAAAGTGAGATACCTGTTAGTCCCACACTAAAACAAGACACTACCTGATCTGTCCAACGAACTGGGACGTTTTGTTGTTTTTTTACCTAATATTTCCCCACCGTCCTCTACCAAGTTAGAGTGGGGCCCTCCTAAGTTTTTATACGTCCTAGGCATATTAGCAATTTGTTCGGTCCAACCGGACACATCTATAGTTCCCAGCCAGAAGTCAAAACGGAATGCAGTGCCATGCACTGATGAGTCAAAGCTGTGCTCTTCTCCATCACCCACTCGTTCCTTCCATATGTCCACTAAATCATATCGCAACATGATGTTTAATAGAGCTGATCTGGCCCTAGTGTGTTGTTTGTCCCTGGGGTTAGTGCTGTCCCCAGTGCAAGGAGCATCAAATTTAAACCCCCCTCCAAAGTATAGTTGGTAGGATGAGTTTAGTCCAGTGTAATCCTAGTGCTTTGAAACATTGTGGTTTGGGCACAAGTTTTAATGCTTATGTAAAATCTCCCTTCTGTGTCAGTTTCTATATCGTATAGCACAAAGGGTTGGCCCCGTCTAATCAGTGTAGCCATTCCTTTGGAGTAGGCCGAGAAGTTTGAAAAATAGAAATGTGCACTCCGTTGTTTGGCGACATTTACACTCATTGGCCCAAAAGGTGCGTCTCCTGCAAAAGCAATATATCAATGTTATGGCAGGTAGCATATGCTAGCACCCGATGAGTCTTTCTTGAGTAACTTAGCCCTCTAATATTCCATGTCATGCACTTAATTTAAGTAAGTGTTGTGTTGTGACTGACTGTTCTTGTCATTAGGGTGTGGGTCAATTAAACACGGGTTTTGTGTATGGATGAATTAAGTGACCAGTACCTTCAAATATAAACATAGGGTAATTAATGCCCATCGCCCTCCCCCTTCTCACACCTGATCCCCATTACCGCCTGATCCCCATTACCCAGCGGTGTTCTGAAACCTCCCATCTCTTCCCAATTTAGTAATTCCTCCAACATTACCAATGTTCCCACAAGAAAAGCAAGTTTGCTTTGGTGTGGCTAGTAAGCATCGCAAATGTATCATGCAGGGCTAACAAAGGAAATGTATGTGTGTTAATGCAATCAATATCTTGCTCTTGCTTGGGCATTTGCTACAGTCCTCCTCTCAGTCCCGGGACAAACAGACCATGATATGTGCCCAAGTAGAGAACAGCCATGGAGCCTTGCTGGAACCAGTATCTAGTGGACATCACAGTCCATGAGAGATCGTGTGCTCTGAGGGTTGTTATAGCATTTGCACGGTCATCTCAGAGTGCAAACGTACAATGTATCGTCAACAATCCTTCTATCCTTATTCAAACCACTGAGGCCATGCTGTGGGTGCAATCCCCCTCCCCCTTTTTTTGCTTGTCCGGTTTTACTCCATGTTTGTTGAGAAAGGCCTGAGCCACTTGGGAATGCCCTGCCATTTGAAACTGAGTCTGGTATAACAATGCATACTTTATGTTCAATTCCTGTAGTTTTCTCTTGACCACGATGAATTTCCAACGAGCCTCGTGGGCTAGCTGTGTGTGATCAGGGAAAATGCTCCTCTCTGCCGCTTCTTCCCAGGGAAGTTTGATAGAATCTCTGGTATGTCTCTGATGGTGGCAAGGATAGTTTCACAAGGAAGAGACACAGTGAGGTGCCCAATATTGGCCAGGGCCAGCGGTTGATGTGCCCTTTCCACCATGAACAGGGGACAGCTTGCCTTTATCAATCTTAGATAAGAGCTAGCGTTCTACAAAGTCCTCCATTTTCCCCGTAGCTGTTGTTTCCGTTCTCCCCAACCTGTGAATGTTACTACACCTCAATCTGGCTTTCAGATCCTCATTCTTCTGCCTATTGCGGTCAAGCTCCTCAAGCATTTCTTCGTGCATGTTTTTGACTGTATTCGGAACAGAGATCCGCTTTTCTACCACCATTATATGTTGTTCATGCTTGTTCTGTTGTTCCTTTATGGCATCCAGTCTGAGCGTCAGCTCATCGATTTTTGAGTCAATCTTTGCGAGGCTACTTGTAGATTCTGGTGAAGGGATCGTAATTCAAAATTGTGTGATTTCTCCACTTCATACAATGTATCTGGTTATGTTGTACATTTAGTTATCTAAAAGTAGATGTGTATTATTTTATGTAATTTCCTTGCTTTCCGGCCTCTCCTGCGTTACAAGGACTATACCCAGTTAAGCACCTAATTAATAAATTGCATGAAGCACGAGACATTGTGGCTTTTGTTAGAAATTAGCTGCCATTTTATCAAACTGCAGCAGTGCCTCTTTTCGCTTGTGAGCTGTATAACTGATGGCAGTTTAGTTCACATCAAGGTGCTATCGTCACACCCAACAACTTTTTGATGATGCTGGTGGGAACACTTGTCCAAGAAATGTGAAATTGTGCCAGTTTTCTGCTACTAATATATCCTAGGTCTATTTTTATTTGTAAGAAACATCACCTGGTAGCACTCTGTTTCGTTTGAAATGCTGTACTGGATTACAAGATGTGGGTTTTTAACATTCTTCAAAAATTAAATATGACTACCAAACTTGTAAAAAGTGTTTAGTTTTTTTATGCTACTCTGTAGTTCACAATATAAGCTGGAATATTCTTATTCGCTAAGAGTCACAGTCAGGTAGGTGATAGTTTAGAGGTTTTGTAGTGGGGAAGGACTTCGTAGCTCAATACACAATAGTCCAAGGCACACATCTATCACCCAAGGAAAGCTTTTGATAAGCTCAGCTGTTTCTTAAAATTGGCAAACTAGCTCACCTCTTTGTTGCTTTTGAATAGTTGAGAGTACGATTATTTTCAGTAGGATGGCAGGCATGTTTGTAAAGTTTTTAATGCTTAGATGCTGTTAAAAATACATGATAGCATTTCCTGGTAAACTATTAAAAACGTTGTGAAAACATGACAAAGGGGGTACAGTGTCAACTTAATACTGTTATAGGAAATTAGAACTGCAGACAACACGGAGAAAAGCTGGACGGTTATGGAAAATAGTAGGAGGAGGCAATATTTAGAAACATTCAGATGACTGTTTTTATTAATATATTAAGCATATCTTGATAAGCATGCCTATAACATGGGGGCCCTGTGTAGGTACAGGACTGGATCCATGCGAGATTTTGAGGATTTTCCCATTACCTACATTTACTTTTTTACATTGATAGTGGTTATCCTGTAAGTTTCTAAGTATCTGACCCGTCTGTTCATACATTGAGCACGCCTGATATAGCAGAGTATTGCAGTCTATTCGCTCAAATTAAATAACCAAATAGTCTCCTAAATGTGGTAGAGTCAGCACAGACAACTTAATGGCCATCTGCAAATTTAACCCTCTGGCTTTTTATTTTACTTTGAACCTTATGAACAAGACTACTGTTTAATTTAAGGGAAGTATAGAAGCTACCACTGCTTCCCCCTAGATTTTGCAAAGGAGAAGGACCCCATGGCCCTTTTTGAAATGGGCCTCAACCAACCTTTATCTGGGCTGGTTTGACCTTACATTTCCAATTTTTTGGATTTTTATCTAACCCACCTGGATTTCCTCAACATCCTTTTAATTGCTCCAGTTAATTCAGACCAGAAGGGTAAGGGCTCTACTGCTATTACACAAAGCGCATACCTTTTGTAAGGTTTAATTACTTCCTATATAGTTTTTATGAAACAAACCGCAATGAAGCTGATGGCACTAGCCATGGTGAATAGTGCTTTCTTCGTTTCAGCAGTCAACTGTTGATCTGGCTCCCTGTTCCGAAGAGATGCCTATTCAAAAAGCTAACCCACACCTTCAAAGCCCTCCACAGCCAAGGATCTGCATAACTCAACCACTACCAGACAACTGTGCTCCACCTTCCTCACTCTTGCCCGCGTACCCGCATCCACAGAAGCCGTAGCAGTCGTCGTTCCCTCTCCTACCTCGCTGCCAAGTCCTGGAACGACCTCCCTGTACACTCCCAAACTGCACCTTTACTGTCAGACTTCAGAAAGATGATTCAAGACCTGGCTCTTCAGTTAACGCCCCGCCAGACCTCAATGCCTGGACCCCCCCCCAAATACTGTTTGATTTTGATTTGATCCGTTTGTTTTGATACCTGCAGGTGTCATGAAGTACGTAGATGTGACTGAGCGACAGCCTTTTCTGTTTTCTTCCGCTTTGCTTTTTACACCAGTAAGCTAGGAGAAGGGGACTAAGCACGATCCTTGAATTGATTTCGAAGTGAGCACATCTTTCTTTTTTTTTTTAAGTCATCTTGGATCTTTGACTGCCATAAGCTGTTCAATTAGAATTCATCAGCAGTGCTGTTGCATGGGTCATTCTATACATTACTTCATTTCTGAATGAGGTGCATTCTTTTCCCCTTACACATAAAAATACTCCCTAAGCTTCCCCACTTGGCATCATATCAGAAGATCCGAAGACGTGGCCAAACGTTTTGCTTTTTCCCACACTCGTATCTTTTCCCCAAGTTCCTTTTAAATCGTGTCTTCCCCACCCTCCTGGCCAGTGTTTGAACTTTGTTTTGTTTTTTTGCATGAGCTCTGGACGCATTTTGCAGCGCCAGCTCCGTTTTTTCCACCGTTCAAAAAAAATGTTTCTATTTTTCGTTTCCCCTGGGCACCTGAAGCCACTCTTTCTTCATTTCATACCAACACTCACTTTCCTTCCTCATATATTAAATCTTTGCCGGTTCTTTCATTGGAAATTAGACCGGGGATGACAGAAACATTGAGTTTGCGTCCAAGGCGGGCCACTGCCAGACCCAAATAAAACCGAGGTTTGCAGCTACTCCTTTTTGGCAAACACGCCGTAGTCCTGGGGTTAGAAGAGAACGGCTGCTCTGAATAATGGCCTCTCTTGTAGTGCTTCACGGAAGAGAGGCCTTCCTCATGCTTCTGGTCATCTGAAAGCATAAGACACTGCACGCTGCCATCACAGATCTGAGCAGAGCCAGATGTTTTTGCAACCTGACCAACGCGATAAGAGTTTACATTTTACTGTGATTTTATAATGACCTAAAATCGCTCGCAGGAGCCTTCTGATAGTTGTACCGTGCAGTTGACCGTTTGAATCCCTTTAAACCTACCCGCTCCTGTCCTGGACCGACTCTTTGAGAAGATAAGCAGTTGTTAGCTTAGCATTAAGTTACAGATTTACAGGGTTTTCTTTACTCTCATAAATATTTGAATAGTGATATAGTATAAACGAGGATAATCTGTGCAGCAGAGATTGTGCTTCAAAAATAACTATGTACGCAGGAGGAAAGATTATTTTAATGAGAAAAAGCCTACTGTGTAGTAAGTAATTTGCTTCTTTGCATTGAGTATAGCGTGAATGGAGGGTTCAACATGTATTAAGAGAACATTTTTACAAACCGTACTATTTTGATAAACAGTTCTCTGATTTGTGGTAGAAAATGTTGGCGTTTTCCCTAGTTACCTTCTAATGAATAAAGAAGGAGGCAGTTATACCATTTCTGGTATTGCTTCAGTTATTTTTCTCTGCCATCATCAGATGGAAACCTCAGTTTCTTAATTTATTTGACTTATTTAGCTGTTTTGTCAGAAGATTTATTTTATTAGAATTTTTCTCACCACGTAGGGACTCCCAGGGTCTGCTGTGGTACCAGACTTCTTTAAAATTTGCCCCCAGTCCCAGACAGACCGGACACAGCTGGATTGGTGTCTAAAAGAAGCACTAATAGTTTTTTGGGCCTTTTTTTTGTGTGTCTGAATTGAAAGTTAAAACAGAGGATCCAGCACACTTGGCCGACAACCTAGATCGAGAGAATCTAAAAATGAAGCCCGGAGGAATGATTTTGTAAAGAACCCCAGATTGTAGAAGCCTGCAGTAGTAGTAGTGAGGTGTAGAGAGAAGCCAGCCATTACATATCCAGAGATAACATCCTTTCTGGTCCCAAGCAATGGAGAGCGAGTGCAAAAGCATTACCGGCAACCAAAACTTGCCTATTCTTCATTTAACTTAACATCCTAGAATAGGGATGCTAATTGAGGACAATGGAAATATGTTGCATGAAACGCAATGGATGAAAAAGCCAGACCGTAACAGCCCATCAAGAAAAGCCTAATGATTGTATATGAAGACCACATAATTAAAAATAAGAGCCAACCAGGGGAGAAAGATGCAAGTAATAAAAAAGTTGACTGTGGACCAAAAAGCGAAAACTGTTCCATCTAGACACGTTGCGATATCTGGCATACATTTCATGAGGCATGCCATAACATCTCCACCGCCTCATTATTCTTTATTCCAGAAACGAGAGGTTGGGATGAGATGAAGAGAGGGGAAAACGCCCTTTGAACGAAGCCAGAATCCCGTTGTGCCTTTACAGCGCCTGCAATAGATCGAACATGCTTTAGTACGCATTCATTCAGCACACAAATCATTATAAAGACTTGCTTTAGGGGGGGCGCTTTGGGGGAATGGTGTTGGATTTAAAGTTCAACATCTTCTCTACTGTTACGCAGCACCCCCCTAAGGCAAGTCGTTTTAACGACTTGCGTGCTGAACGAATGCGTACTAAAGACGCTTTCGTTCTAATGACTGCACTGTGAAGGCACAGCGTTATTCCGGCATGTGGAATACCATTATACATTCGACTAGAGGGTATCAACAGAATTGAAGGGTTGATATAACCAGGACTGAAACATTTCAATATAGAAAATAAACGTGCGGCCCCACTCCCATTCCACTATAATCTCAGTGCATTGAATTTTCACTCTCAGCTTGCCCATCACTAGAGACTGACTGACCTATAGGTCAGTCTGGCAGTGCCCAAAAGCTGGTGTGACTGATTGGTGTGTGGGCTGTTCTTGGCTGTTTGTGGGCATGTTTTATGGTCTAGTGGGCCAGTTTTTACTGTTGATTCAACTGATTTTACCGCAAACATGGACTATTTCAAGCAAAAATGCTTTCTGGCTGCCCGGTTTTTACTCTCTTTTTGTTGGTTTAGTGTCTCTGCGCACTTTCTCACTGCTGTTCAGTGTTAAAAGTGCAAGTTCTCCTGTTGTAAATTGTGTTATGGATTGGTGTTTCCATGATTGGCATATTTGATGTACTGGTAAGTCCCTAGTACAGTGCACTGAGAGTGCCAGGGCTTGTAAATCAAATGCTACCAGTAGCCTGCCTGCAATGATTGTGCCACCCACAGAAGTAGCCCTGACAGATATCTCTGACCTGCCACTGCAGAGTCTGCGTGCAGTTTGTAACTGCCATGTCGACCTGGCAAGT
This sequence comes from Lissotriton vulgaris, assembly GCF_964263255.1. NCBI lineage: Eukaryota > Metazoa > Chordata > Amphibia > Caudata > Salamandridae > Lissotriton > Lissotriton vulgaris. The sequence goes on from NC_141691.1 coordinate 1,745,673,201, forward strand.
TCACCCACTTGCCAGGCCCTAACTTCCCTTTTCTTACAGATGTCACCCCTAAGGTAGGCGCACAGTGCCACTGTGGACAGGATGCTGTGTATGTTAAAGGTAGGACATGTATTGGTGTGTGTGGCATGTCCTGGTAGTGAATTACAGTCCATTTAGTTTTTCACTATAGAAAGGCTATCTTTTCCGTAGGATAGAATGGGAGTTTTACTTATAACATCTTATAAGCATAATTTCCCATTGGGACAAGATAGGGAAATGGAGTTTAGTGGGCTTGGATTAACAATGTAAAAGTGCAAGAAATGCATCTTTTAGTAAAGATGATTTTTATGTTCTATGTTTGAAAATGGGTATTTTCTTGCTTAGCCATCCTGTGTGCCTCTGCTGGGTTGTGGATTGACTGTCTGGCTTTGGAGTGACAGGGGCTGGGTATGCGCATTCTCTCAGATAGCTACTGAGGGGGCTTGATGTGTGTGCTGCCTTTCCTGAATGAGTGTGGGCTCGCCTGAATAGGCATGGCCTGCATTTAGAGTGGTGGGAGGAGATTTCCCTTGCACCTGAATGGGCCTGGTCTGCCTTGGACAATGCTGTCTCCACCTGCTGCCGGGAAGCCGGGCCAGAGAGGACAGAACTGGTTTGGACTAAGCACAGACCCTCTCTGCCTTAGAGAACAAAAGAATTGTGAGTATAAATATTGGGGCCAGACTTTAGAACTTTAGAACTCTTTTGGGACCTAGAAGACTGAAAAGAAAAAGAGCTGGACAAGCTGTGAGGATGAACTACCACTTTACTGTGTGCTTTGCTGTGTTGGCCTGCAGTGGTTGCTTCTGTCTTGGGCAGTGAAAGGACTGGACTGAACTTTCTACAACTTCTTTGTGTGAGTTTCTCCAAGGACTTGAGGTAGAACTTGCCCCCTGTTCAAGCAGTCTGAGAAACAGCAAACACTTCAAGTTCATCTGTTACCAGCAATAGGGACTGTGTGTTTTGTGCTGCAACAGAAGAAACAAGCACTGGCGTTGCCAATAGGTCTCGCAGTAGGAAAGTTGGAGCTATTGGTTTTGTAAATGACAAAGCCCTTTATGTTTTTAAAATGAAAAAAAAATAAAAGGCATTGTTATTTGCAATTGTAATGGCTCCAACTTTCCTACTGCGAGACCTATTGGCAACGTGAGTGGTGTTGCGTGTGTGATTGCCGTTGCGTGTGTGAGTGGCGTTGCGTGTGTGATTGGCGTTGCGTGTGTGAGTGGCGTTGCGTGTGTGAGTGGCGTTGCGTGTGTGAGTGGCGTTGCGTGTGTGAGTGGCGTTGCGTGGATGAGTGGCGTTGCGTGGATGAGTGGCGTTGCGTGGATGAGTGGCGTTGCGTGGATGAGTGGCGTTGCGTGGATGAGTGGCGTTGCGTGGATGAGTGGCGTTGCGTGGATGAGTGGTGCTGCGTGGATGAGTGGCGTTGCGTGTGAGTGGGGTTGCGTGGGTGAGTTGTGTTGCGTGTGTGAGTGGTGTTGCTTGGGTGAGTGGCGTTGCGTGGGTAATAGTGGGCTTGCATGGGTGTGAGTGGCGTTGCGTGTCTGAAAGACTATTACTGGGTCACTTGCTTCGCCACTCGTCATGATCCCCGCATGTCCGCTTCCCACACTTGCTTAATTTTTATTAATATTGCTGCAAAGGCCCAGGGATAGCACACTGCTACCGGAGTGCTTGCTTCTGTTGCTTTGCATAACATCATGCATACTTGTTTTTAAATTTACTATTCTAGTGAAAGCTGATTGCGGTCTACTTTTAGGGTCTTGTGGCGTGTCACTGTAAAGAAAAGTTGCATTTTACTAGCTGATACCTCATGTGATTGCATCTTCACTTGTAAATCCAGTGTATTTCACCCGCGCATTCATACCCTGGATAAAGTGGGATTTGATACTGTTCATATTACGGCTGAATCAGGAGCGTGGTGCATCGGCCGGGCCTGATTAGAGGAGACTGCATGCAAAGTGCCGATAGCTCTCTGCGGCAGACAACATGAGGCCCGGGTGAGGCCTGCAATACGGCTGAATCAGGAGCGTGGTGCATCGGCCGGGCCTGATTAGAGGAGACTGCCTGCAACAGCCACAAGCTGGTGAGAGCGGCTGCTGTATCCTCGGTGTGGTGTGGCTTGGGAGGCGGCGGCTGGGGTCACACACAAACCTGGGAGTGCCGACCCGGCTCTTGGCCTTCACTCTGAGTGCCTGGCTGAGAGGGCGCCCCCTGGTGCGGCACCCCGGAAACTCCACCGGTTTGCTGGCTACTGGGGATGAGATGACTGGCTCGCCCTGGTGATCTGGATCTGCTGCCGCCCTGCATTGGGTGGAACATGCGGAGTGCCGATAGCTCTCTGCGGCAGACAACATGAGGCCTGGGTGAGGCCTGCAATACGGCTGAATCAGGAGCGTGGTGCATCGGCCGGGCCTGATTAGAGGAGACTGCCTGCAAAGTGCCGATAGCTCTCTGCGGCAGACAACATGAGGCCCGGGTGAGGCCTGCAATACGGCTGAATCAGGAGCGTGGTGCATCGGCCGGGCCTGATTAGAGGAGACTGCCTGCAAGAGCCACAAGCTGGTGAGAGCGGCTGCTGAATCCTCCGTGTGGTGTGGGAGGAGTGCTGTTGCGGGGAGAGAGAGGGGAGGTGCAGCCCTGGTCTCACTGATGCCACTGGATGACCGTCACCGAGCCACTGCCTGCCCCGCAACCTGAGGGCACAGCACGCCGTACCGCTGTACTTCGCACCCCAACCCCGACGCCTGCCAATGCCCCTGACTTCACCAGCGAGGAGTTCGATCTGCAACACGTGTGACTTCAAGGGCCCAACGACTCCTGCACTGACCTCCTGATCAGACGCCTGCAGACGCCGGCTCTTCTGGACTCATTGAGAGGTCGCCTGCATTTCTAAAAGGTACTATTTTGCTGGTCTACCCGGCACTGTAGCTGATGCCGCGGTCAGCAAGAACTATTTGGATTTGTTGTTAGCCAACTATGCGGATTGGTTTTTGGAAGTAACGGCTATGCCAGGTTGGTCCAAGATCAGGTGGCTGAAAGAGGTCAAATCCTTGCTTGAAGAGTTTGGGCTCGGGGATGCCTGGGTATCTAGATCTGCCTAAAGCTGTCCTTAAGAAGCTCTACTGGAGTTTGGTATCCTGCAAAAGTAGTTCCGACCCTAAACAAGGCAGAGTAACCGTAGATTTTTTTAGGATTAAGGATGTGGCTTTTCGGGAACCCTACCTTGATATTACTTCAAAGCCTACTGATCGGGCATTGTATTTTAAATTCAGGGTAGGAATTCTCCCAGTAGGCGAATGGACTGCACGTTGGAAAATCCTGTCTCAAACTTCACCTCTTTGCTTATTCTGCACCTCCAGAGTAGTCTGTTGCTCATTTTTTATTTGAATGCCCGGCATACAAATCACCTAGAATTAGCTGACTTAAACCAATATGCAGAGAACTTGGCACCAGACATTACATTGTTGCTCTGCATATTCTGATGTCAGACACTCGGCCCTTGTATGTGTGCGGATTGTCAACATTTTTCACATGGGCTTGGTCGATCAGATCTAAAAGGCTAAATGAAATTGTTTAATTATTGTCATTGTATTAAGACCTTTTTAAGTATTTTTAACTTGATATATATATAATTTTAAATTGATTTGCTTGAGCACTGTATATATTGTGGTTATTAAGTTGATGTATTATGTTATGCTTTTAAAGATATTTTTTATCGAAATAAAGCCTACTACTACTACTACGGATTTGTTGTTCACAACGCCGTGATAGCCCCCGGACGGAGCTATCGACGTCAAGGAACTGTATTTTAAGTCTATTTTTGATTATTGTGCTTTCTGCAAACTGTATGGTGGATTTTTATTGTGTTAGGGCTTCTTTGCACAGATAACATATTGGTTATTTTTCTAAAACTGGTGTGGTGTCCCTCTGCAGTGTTTTCACTGTATCACTGTTGATTATGTGGAAATGCTTTACACACTGCCTCTGAGATACGCCTGACTGCTTGTGCCAAGCAACCAAGGGGGTGAGCAGGAGTTATTTCAGTAGTGTATCCCCCTTCTCTAGGGAGAAGGGTCCCTACTTGGACAGGGTAACAACCTGCCAACTAGAGACCCCCATTTCTAACAATACCTATACAGCTTGACCGTACAAGTTTAAAGTTGGCCACTTTTTTTTAGCTATCTGATGTGCTAATGGGTGCCACTTTTAATTTGGTTCTAGGGCATATTTTCCATCCCAGTCCAATTTACCCATCACTTTACCTCCGCTAGCCAGGGGCATGCTATTATAACTGTGGCATTTGAAAGCAATGTTTTTTCATTTATTTATGTATGTAAAGAAAGCATTTCATTGGGCATGTTATTGGATAATTAGTTACAGCTGCAGTACTACCTGGAAAGACTGGCAACAAAACCGCTCCTTTCATTGCACATTTCAGCCAAGGTTAATGCTCGTTTGGGACAGAGTCCTTGCCCTTTTTCCTGAACTGATTATGTTTTCTGTCAGTAGCTCTTCAAGGATTGCACGTTTGTTTTTTTATCTTAATGTAGCCCCCATATCCTACTTAAGGACCGCCTATTCGAGGGGCGCGTCTTCTATATCGGACGGTGGCAGCCTGGAACGAATCTGTGGAAATCAAGGTGTTTTTTCCACAATGTTGGTTGAGCCTCCATGTAGGTTTCATTGGTGGCCCTTTTTAAAACCAGTGCTCACTACCTGACCAAACTGTATAATTGCCATCTCTCTGCCGCACAATAACTGCATCGTAAATGTGGTGAATGCAGCAACACAAAGGGCACTGCACAGCCATTGCTTCTGTGGTGTAACCTTCACTGCAGGCAAACACTGCAGGCTTTTAAAGACTAAAGCACCGTGAAAACGAAACGCCAGCGCTCCAGTTTGTGCAATAAAAGCAGAAATGTCATTAGCGGCGTGTTTCTGTTGTGCTTTTATGGGGCTACTGTACAGAGATGACCTGTAATTGCATTACAGGGTGCCTTGTGGGTTGTCCAGGCAGAGAGAAGCCCTGCCTCGCTCACACAAACACGGTAATTCAATTACCGTGGGCCCCCGGGGCTTTATAAACATGATATTAAGCTCTCTAAAGTTTGTTTAATGTTCATTAAAAGGCCTTACTCGCTGGCCACTGTATTGGGAATCTGGCCCCAAAGTGTTGCAAGGACTACCCCAAACCACATGTGTTCTTTTGTGCATGGAAGGTCGGTTTTACCCACACGAGTATCTAAATGACATTGTGTGTTGAATAAACAAACATATGTGAACTTGCAGAGACTCAAATGTTGCAGGAAACCGGTGTGTCGAAGATCTTTTTTGAAAAGACTGCTTGTCCATGATTAGAAGTTGGTGAAGGAGCCCCTTGTTCTTAAACCGCTAATAACCACCTGATTTCGCATAGGCACAGAAGCGGCTCTTGGAGGTAGTTTTTCCCTCTGCACCATCCCGCTGCTTCTTGTGCTCCAAAAGTAGTATCGGATAGATCTCCCAAGATGCACCTGCTCGGGTCCTTTACTCATAAGCGAAAAGTGGCCTGTCTTCCACTACGAAATCCCACCAGATTTAATCACTAAAATCGCTCCCTACTACTACTACTACTCCAGCCACTACTGCGCTCCTTCTGAGTCAGTGTCCGGTCCTCACCCTATGGTGGTCGATAACATTTTCAAAACGATTCTCATAAATCTTTGTAGTTTATGTTATTTTCAAAATCATTTCATGAGTCCCTCGCAAAGTGGGCATGAACACATTTTACATCCCTTCACTCATCCAAATCATAATCCCAGCAATTCCTAACCTATACACTGGAATGGCGTCTGTGATGAGAGTAGGATTGTGTTACAGCGGGAGGTTCATGCAAGGTAGCCGTAGGCAATCTGTGTCTCGCTTATCTTGGCAAATTTTGACGGAAATCCTCAATTATTTTAGCGTGACGCAGATAAACGCCGGAACCGCTACCTCATAGTTCTTGACTAAGACTGTAAAGCTTCTGTCTTTCCCTGGTGTGCAGCATTTCCTTTATTTTTTATTATTTTCCAAAATAACGAACATCTAGCAAGGGGTAGTTCTCAGTAAGTTGTTTTGACTTGTACTACCTTCAGGATGCACCTATACAATGAGACCTGTTGATCTTGATTTTGTTTTTAATGAGCAACCTCAACTTGCACCAATGTTCACCTGTTTGTATCTAAGAATTGTGTCGCTTTTGTCTCCACAAATGATAAAATATTAGATAAATATCAAGTTTTTACTTACAGGTCCTTAAGCTAGTCCTGATGAGGCCTGAGAAAAAAAATGTGGGCCAAGTCTAAAATGTAAGAAGTCCTCTCACCACTCAATGAAAAATTAGGGCTCATATTGTGGTGGGACTGTAAAGTCTGACACATTTTTTCCGTTCTTTTCAGTAAGAGACTTGGTTTCCTCATTACAAAACTGCTTCTTCTAAGGAGCATGGATCTTTGAATTTGAAGCACATGAACTTAAGCGTCTCAATTACTATTAGATATACTTATTTTGTATGTTTTATTTGAATCAATTTATTTTGAATGTCAGCAAAAAAGGTATGTGTTTGACGACACTCATGGGATTCTATTCACAAATGTTAAAATTGTGAAATAGGAAAAATCAGTTGGTGCATTTTTAATTAATTTACTATTCACTTAATCTGTCTCCCTTTATTCTGTAAATAAATATATATTTTTCCCTTAAGAGAACCTTTCGTTTTTTACGCTGCCAGACCCAGATTACCAAAAAAACTGGAGGTATTTTGGGAACTCTTTGTTTCCCCATATCCAGAGAAGGCTAACTCACATCTACATCCAATGGATTGCCCACCACTGTGAAAAAAACAAGCCACTAGGCTTATTCAGAATGTTCGGATGTGGGGGCATTCCCATGTTGTTTGACTAAACAAACCATCTTTTCCACATTTTGTCAAACATCCTTTGCGATTTGCCCAATTCTGAAGAACTGAACCTTTGAATAATTTATGTGATGCAGAACTTTAACTTGTATTACTGAAAATTCTGTACAAATGGTGACCTCCCTGGGGTACATTGGTGCTTCATTACAGTCCTATCTATCGCCTAAACTATAATTCCTGTCTCACTTTCAGTCTTCTGTGCAAGTCATGTGCATTATTAACCAAAGTTTTGTATATTTTAGGGATTGTGTGCCTCTGCATGCTTTGGGGCAGAAAGCACCTTATATTATAGTGGCAGCTCTTCCAGAATCCCACTTTGTATTTCAAAAGGGCATGTTTTGCCTGGCCTGTTTATTCGTAAAAGTCGAAGACTCAGATTATGCAAACTCTTCACACATCTCCTCAAATATCTTAATCCCTTCAATCCACCCTCCACTCAGCTTCGAGATTCCAATCAAGACCATTAGTGAAACCCCTCCACCCATTATATCAAGATCATGAAGTAGGGATGAGCCCCACAATAATTGTTTTCTCCCAAAGATTTCCCTTTCATCTTATCCTCCAGACTTCTCCACTACTCTAGTATGTTCTGGCACATCAGAAGGTATTCTCCCCCCATAGAGAGCCCTAAAGTAGCCTCAATAGCCAAAGACATCCTTATCCTCAATCAGTGAGAGGCCGTGTTGCAAGTCAAAGGACCATCGATTAAATACTACCAACTGGGTTGTAAAGTATTGCTTTTGTACAACTATAAGCTTAAGGCCACTATCAAATGTGTCTTTACATATGAAGCGATGTACAGGCAGGTCCTCCATCTGCAGAACTTCACACACCCCCTTGTCTAGTTTACTGGAACAGTCTTCAGAAATCCAATTTGGGGAGTTCTTAATAATGTACAACAATCTGAAAGAGAGCTGCCTTACCAATCAGTGATTTCTAGTGTGTCACATCCCTCCCAAATCTATTCACGGTTTCAAGAAGGTTATTTTCTTTCTGTCCTGTGTACCAGCCTAGGTATCAAAACCCATCCCTAATTATCCTGAGTGTGCAGTACATATTCCCCAGTGGGGCCCAGTCATTTAGTGGGTTTAGTATTGACTTATCTCAATTGATGAAAAAAGGCAGCGTATTGGTCAAATATCCGTATTACATCTGGTAATCTATTTGTAGGGGGTCGTTCGATTTGCAAAGGCAACTAGAATACTATTGGCTTAAAATCATATCCTATCATCTCAGCCATGATTCCATTGCTAGCCTCTTATCAATTCATTGTGTTGTACCCAGAAGAAGAGAGCTTCAGAGCAAGGGTAAAAAGAAGGAGCATAGGTAACACTCCTGACCCATGACTCTCCCCAGGGGGAAATCTAAGGACATAGTGCTGTTCACCTTAATGCTCACTTGCGGTTCTTTTTTTTAATACCAGATGGCCTACCTATCCGTGTCTGGTGGCTCAGTGGGATAATGCATCCACTGCAGGGATCTGTGTTTGGAACTAAAGTCACATCTTCAAATCACAACAGCTTTATTCAGTCTGTTATCCTACTACAGTTGGTAAGAAGTGTACCGCTGAGCTGACTAACACTATGCATTGGTTATTTGTCGATAGCAACATCATTTCTCTTGGGACTAATGTCTGCTCTAGAGTTACACTTGATAGACTTATGTTACTTTCTTGACATTGAATCTGCTAACTTTACCTTTGTCCAGTGGCAACTGTAGTCCCTGCTTCAATCAAAGCGGGGGGGGAGAAGGAAATCTATGATCCAACCAGTTTCCTTAGGCTCAAATCTTTAAATCAGTGTGGGGTTGGATCACTTGTCCTGCCAACTTGGATTACTCAGGTATTCTGTACGTCCCTCTGTAAAAAACCCTCATACATGAGTGTGTGAGGGTTTTTTACAGAGGGACGTACAGAATACCTGAGTAATCCAGGTTGGCAGGACAAGTGATCCAACCCCACACTGATTTAAAGAACTGTAGTCCCTGGCCATGAAGATTATCTGGAAGCGTTATCAATTATTTTGTCTAAATGTATTTATGCCATTGGGAGATTTGCATCTCACCTACGCTTTTTAGCAGGTGCTATAGTATTGCCGGGCCATTAGAGATAATTGAAGCACACTCTGCCACACACAACAGGAACATAGCAGAGTTAAATGTCATGGAAGTATAGTGGCACATGTGAGACAACCTTGTGTCCATCACATGCATGCAAGATTGAAGTGCGTCAGTAGTTGCATCCAGATGCCCCTCTGGTTTTGGAAGGTTTTTCATGCATTGAAATGGAGTAGCTAAATTATTTGACTAATTATGGCAATCGCTAATCACCTTGAAAAACAGCAGAAGAATGGAATGTATGGTACCCCAAATGTCAATAGTTTAGTAGTTCACTCAGAGGAGGTTATTGCTACGAACCGTGAGAAAAGATAGAAATCAGATTAGGACCAAAACTAAAATCTTCACTGTGGACAGCCTGGTATGAACCAGCTGATGGTTGACACTGTCATAGGTGCTGCATAGACCTAATGTGACCACACAATCCGAATGTAGTGATAGCTCATCTAAGGCGTCAATTATCTCTAACTTGTGTCTCACCCTAGGCTGAAAATCTGCTTGGCAGTTTTATAGAATGTTGTGGTCAACAATGTTTTGTAGTACCCAGTCAGCACTTTCTTAATCAGCTTTGAAACACATGGCATCTGGAAAAGAGGCAATAATTACACAGTAGCGAAGGCTTTCTTCTGAGCAGAATCAATACTGCCTCCTTTCACCCATTTGTGACAAATCATGAGGCTAAGGCAGCCTCCTGGACCAAAAAACACTTTGCTCTGACAGATGTTTGATAAGCCCAAGGGATGATTATTGTAGAGGGGGGTTCTTGCTCGGAGCAAGGTAATCCAGGTTTACTAATGTAGCTGCCAAATTTAAAACAGGATCTTCTGAAGATGGGTGTGATTTTTCATAATTATCAGAAACATCTTTATTTGGTAATGAAAACCATACAAGTATAAAGAAACATAAATAAAAAACACATTGAAAGTGTAACGATTACCATTAATCCTCCTAAAAAGTGACCAACGTATTATGCTACGAAAAGAACACAAATTAAAAACTGTAGTGTAAAATCAGACCTGGAATATAGTTCTAAATCAAACTTAAAGTCCAAAAAAGTACTGTGAAACACAAAAAAGTTAACATCCTTTGAATCAAGAACGTTATTAGTTAATGTTCTTTCTCTGCCTGTTAGCACCACTTAAAAATGTAATCATGGGCAAAGATAGGATTTGTTTTAGAACTAATATTGAATTGTGAAGGGGCTCACTGAAGAATGAAAAAAAGAAATGTAGTGGTGATTATGACAATTCCCGTCACAGTGTTAGAATTGGGATGTAATTCAGCAAGCAGTACAACATCCTCTTTCAAGATGTTGGCAGCCTTCACAGTCAGGTAAGTGGAAAGACATGGCTCTGTTTTTTTATCTTCTTATATTTTGATGCTGGTGTGTGCTAAGCTCATCCGGTGTCCGCTTCACTACATGTTCTTTCTAATTCCTGGTACTGGAATCGAATGAAGGCAGTTTTCGATGTAATGGTTTTAATGTTTGGTGTGTAGATCTCCTAGCGGTCATGGAATTTTTTTTAAGGTTCAGCTGTGGGCCCCCTAACATCTCTTAACAAGCCTACTTCAAAAAGGGAGCCGACTAGGTGTGTAAAAGGTGACCTTTCACGTGTGTGAATACACACATACCAGCAATGTAAATCATAAATTGATATTTATTGCATTTATCCCTACAGTGTATCGTTTATGTAGCCAAATAGAGCATATAGATGCGTTTCGTATTTCTGATTGTTGAAAATAGACTGCTGATTCCGAGGATTAATTATCTGTAAAAACATTTCCTAATGTCAAAGGGCCGGTCTGTGCTCCCATGCATGTTTGGATTGGCAGTGGCGTTTTCTTTCAGGAGGTGCAGCGCGGCCTGCTCTATTCATGCCTCCGAGGGTCTCTCGCTGGTTTCCTCATACAGTTTTGGCAGGTCCTAATAAATTGTGTGTGCAGGTGTGGATCGAGCCTAGAGTAGGCCCTTGGCATATTACAGCAGCCTATAGGAATGCATATGTTACACCTTATGTTTTCAAGATAAACATTCGTGTTACTGCTGCTTAAAAGAGAGAGGGAGGGAGGGAGGAGATTGAAGTTTAGATTTTGGTGGAAAAATAGTTTGGGACCAGAAGCGAAACCAGATGCTTCGAAAATAAGTGTTTTCCTTTTGTGCTCCAGCACTTTTTCGAGGTTATGCATTTTGTTGCCTAACTTTATCATAGTTCTAGGAAACTGCCTAAGTTTGATCACTGTGATTATGAACAGAAGGACCAGTTGTGGAGCTGCTCCAAGAATAGTGAACTTTCCGTTCATCATAACTACCCTGAAATCCCAGTAGTGGCCTCTGGTCTCAGCGGCTGATGTTTCAGCCACCATTAATGTTTAATTGGGTTTCCACGGGGAGGAAGATGCGTGTGTAGAAACGTGCAAGTCTTGATAGAGCTAAAGTTTATACACTACTACATAGATAAAACTACGGTGTCGTTCTCACTTTCATTGACCAATCATATTTTCCCGCATCAGATATTTAAACTGCGCCAGATGAGGAAAAACACACAGGACCTGATTCACAAAGGGCCTCCGCTTTCGTGGCGGAATTTCGTGATAATCTCCACACTCGGGCGGAAACTCCGCAATGAGATTCTGCCCCGAGTGTAGAGACTTCCCCACGAGGGGCCTCCGCTTCGAGTGCGGAGGCCCTTCGTGAATCAGGCCCAGGGATCGGAAAGAGAAAGACTGAAAAACCATACAAAGGGAGAAAGAAGGAATCAACCAGACAGGGAGTGAACGATAGTGGATTAAAGAGTCCTGAGGTGGATTTAAATCTCCTCGTTTTGTTATTCGGCGTGCCAATGTTTAATTGCACAGGCTGCGAGCTTCTGAGCAAAGTTCAGGCATCTGTACTCATTCTTTTACATGTTGAGCACTACCCCTAGTGGAATACATTGGTGCTACCTCCAGTCTACATCAGGGCCCTCTGCACACTGCTTTGTTACCCTCACCCTCATTTACCACATTACTAGCTGGATCTTGCCCTGAAGGTGGTAATGACATGCGATAAACCCCAGAAATTCCACTCTGTCCTTTGGTTTGTCCCTACTCTGGTTCTGAAACCTGTTTGTAGATTAATACTTCAGATGATTTTTCAGTCCGAGTAAACTGCATGCAGATGCACTGTGATTTCTCTGATTATTGAACATATCCATAGATAAGCCAAGTTATGCTTTGTTCTTTTAAGTAATTTGCGTTGAAACATTTGTTGACTAGATTCATAACACGCTATTCGTGATTTTTCCCTTGCAAGGAGTGAAACAATGTTCCAAGAGAAGACCGCGAGGTTGGAAAGAACACATCATATTGGGTTAGGTTTATTCCTGTATCTTCTGTACTTCAGTTGTTGGCACAAAGAATCCATGGGCTAGTTTGAGAAGTGAATGTGGATAGTTCAGTTGCATTGAGTTTTTCGACACGTGTGTCGTTGGATTCGGATCCCAGTAACGTGCTAAGGGAACTGTACAGCCTTGGATCCTTTAATCCTCGGGATCTGTCTTCATATTTTATCTACTTGAATAATTTCAACTTTTGAACAGAACAGAAATAATATCCCTTCCCAGTAGATGATAGCACGTTATCTGGGAATAGGAGTAAGGAAGTGTTTAGGGCCCAGCACAACGTCTTTGACTGAGGAGTCTGGTTGGAACATAAGGCGGGATTTTGTTTTGGGGTTGCTATAGGGTTAGCACAGACTCTCTTCTGTGTAATGCATGCAAACTTTAATGTGCCCTCCTTACTGGTCTAGATGGGATGGACAGAAGAGATGGACTGCCATGTTTTGGGCAATGTGTAGTTTGTACAATATTTCTATTTACCAGTGAGTATACTGTTGCAATAGCTCGCTTTCCTATTCATGGGGAATTATGCAGATATTTCGCTTACTTCTGTAGGGATACGTGGTCATATTCTCAGCCGGGTGAGTTCAACTAGGGCACCTCTAAAAGTTGCAATAATGCAAGATCTCGAAGTGTAATCTGTCTTTATCCATAATGTCAGCGTTTTCCTTATTCTGAATAGACTAACTGAAAGAGAAGTTGAAGAAGTATTAGCTCTGCCTCATACACCAAGAAAGAAGATGCTTGAAACTCAGATCGACTTAGGACATTTTTTGTTATAAAATTGCCAATATAATAAGCGGCACCTCATGCAATTGGGCTTCACTCTAGAGAAGAGGGACATAGCCAAAGCATGGAAGGAGTCGAGGCCCCCTTAGTGGCCACATGGAAGAATGGACTGGACTTTTGTATGGGGCTGGAACAACCAGTCTTTGTCGCTACTGGGTGCCCACACAAACACCATAAGATTTGGAAACGATGGGCGGACTACCGGGGCCTGCTATTGGAATCAACGTCAGCAGCAGAGGCTCACCCTTTGGGATGACTCATATGTACATGTTCGGAGGGTGAGGGTGCTGGGTGAGAGGGGTGGCCGGCGGGGCAGATCCTCCCTAATATATTCACAAGCTGTGGCCATGTTTATGTAGACCTTGTGCGATCAGGGGGGGAGGGATGGTGGAGGGAGGGAGTTGGGGCAATTTTTATTTTATTATATATGCTTTTCTATATTCAATTGGAAAAAGTCAAAGTCATTATCTTGATATGGGTTGATCGTGCAGTTGTTTCTGGTGTGCAGAGCCCTGCAATATATGTGCACCTTGACTAATAAAATGTGTTTTCACCCCAAAAAAATGAATGAAGAATGAAGTGGATGATATTCTTTCTTATCAGTCTTTGTGTGGTACTCTTTTTGGCTTTGTTCCAAATCTTTCATTGATCCACACGTCAGCTGGTTTCTTTATGAGAAGAGCACAAGGTCATCCGGCAGCTGGAGTGCAGTTTCCTAAACCCCCATATTCCTGTATCCTCATTTGGCCTCCACCTACTTCTTTGAAGTCTGTCTCCCCATTACCCCTAGAATTTGCTTCTTCAAAGTAAGTCATATGGGAAGACCATAGTGATCCTGGGCAGGAATCCCATTTCATGTCAGCAAACAGCACAACCTTTTTTCAGATAGGCTGAGATGTCTCTAATCAATTATTTGCTAGATTTCAAAAGAGTGGTTTCAGTCTTAAAAGCAGTCCAATGGAGTGAGTTCCTTATTAGTCATTCTTCAGTTTCTTTCTAGACAGTCAATTGCCTTAATTAGATATGCTTGAATCACTCTGAACAGTGGTAGGGTTGCTTTGCATCAGAATGGTTTTCGATTGTTAGTGCTATTTAAACATGGACTAGCTAGAAATCTGGTTCTGTGAGGTAAGCCCTCGTTGCTGTTATCTGTTTGATTTGTGGATCGCCAATTCAAATCCCAGCACTGCCGACTCTGCCTTCGATCTATCAAAGGTTCATAAATTGAGTACCATTGAAGTAGATTCCACCTGTTGTTTGCAATGTTAGGAAACAGAAAAAAAGTGGGATATTAATTGCTATTTTTTTTTTTTACTTTTTACTATTTTAATGATAACATGCTTACCTATTTTGGCTGCACCGGAACAGCACCAGTTCAGCCCAAACTGCCAGTGCATGCCCCCTTTGAATATCTCAAAAAGAGGCCTGGTTATAAGGGTGTTGTGCTATCACGCTCCAAATACATTGGGGTGTTGTTGACGGATGACTGGTGGAGTAAACCTACCCCGTACATGATTTTTGAACAGTCTGCATATAGTTAGTGACTACAATGGGGCTTAAAGTCGACTCCTGGAATATCCCATAATCTGCTATGCTCCGGACCCTTAATAATCATTTAATAATCCGCTAGTCAGAAAACAGAAAGGGCCAGTTTACAGTTGATTCTGCAAATGGGATTGGTGTCAGAGACTCGAGGATTATGTTTTATGTTGTTGCATGGTCCCATACACAACTAATTTCCATTCCATAACTAGTTAGCATTCAAATTAACATTTGTAAAAAGAAGTAAATATAAAAGGCACACTCTCGGACAAGTGGTGGGGATAGAGATTTAAAAATTGAGGGAATGAAAGATAATTTCCTGAAACCTTATAGGACCTACTCCTACCTTGTTACTAGTGGAGAAGCCAGTATGGAGCGACTGAAGTTCAGGATTCTGTGGTACAAAGAAGCCCTGGTACTAGGACGGAGAGAGTGTATAGAGCCTAATTGTAAGGGACTTATCATACAGAGGTTGGGTTGCCGAGAGGTTGGTAATACGAAATTGGTACTAGGAGGAAGTGGAGATAAAGAAAGCCTAGTAAAGAGGGACTGATGCTATTGAGGTTGTGGGTAGTAGGAAAGAGAAGCACAAATTTCTCTTTCTCACGATCTTCATCTTTGGCCGTTAGTCTTCCCATGCTTCGTCGTCATTTACCCTGCGTTACCCTTTGTCGATTTTTTTTTTTGTGCATTATCCAGTCCTCTCTTTTTTCTCTCTGCTTTCTGGTATTTGTAATTCAGAATGTATAATGGCAAAAATCCGTTACTCACAACTTGGATAACAAGTTGTACCTTCCACTCTCTCTCTTCCTCTCTCTGTCCCTCATTCCATACACTCGATTCCTGTTACCCAGTTACTCATTTAATCTTTCCTTCTCCTCTCCCTTTCATTACCCAATCCTCATCGTGTGGTGGAGTTTTCCTCTACCCTAAACAGGTCTTTCTTGTTGGCTTTGCGATTTAAAAAAATGATGGTCCATTCATGGTTGGACATCGTCTAGACCAGTGATTCTCAAAGTATGCCCCCCCCGGTGAATAGGAGCACGAGCTTCTGTTTAGTTCATGAGCACTTATATTCAGATTTTTTTTTTTATAAACAAGCAAGCATTTATTAACCTGCAAATAAATGCTTGCCCGTTTATTTCACACTTTTTAGACCTATTTGCACAATCCCTGATCCACCCAGACCCCTGCCACCACCCTGTTGACATCAGTGCAACCCTCAAACACACCACAGACCGTACTTTGTGGCTACTTGGCAAATGTTTGCGAGTACCTTTAGACAATCATGTAAGCTGACTCCAATGTTTGATGGTTCAACCGATCGTGATATGAGTGTCACCCACATATAAAAACACTTGAAATCCAAAAGAGTGGATAAGGTGCAGCAGGAGCTGAACATAGGGGTTAAATAGCATAGGGGACAGTAAGTGCCCTGTGCCACACTTACCTGATCTGGATGGACCCTTTGTAGCCGGATGGTGGCCTGGCAAGGAGAATCTAAACCAGTTTCACACCTTATAATCTTGAATATGTTAGCCTGGTGATCTTGGCCATTTCTTTATCGTTTTTTAGTTTACATTTTATGCTCCTGAAGTGCAGAGTAGTGTAGGAAAACTAACCGCGTGAGCCGTTGCAGAACACATTTTGTCTGTTGCATAGCCCATTACTGCTGATTGGAAAATTGTGCATCCTCGCAGGCTTTTTTTGTGACCTGAGTGCAGTCGACATGCTTTCTTTTTTAGTATAAGCGGTTCTTTCACAGTTTCTTACATTCACGGTGTTGTGAAAGATGATAGATTTGCAGTTAATTTAGCCCACTATTTTCTGGGCCTCGGGGATGCAGATGAAGTAAATCACACAGCTCTTAGAATCTGCTAGTTATACATCATAAATTATATGCAGGCAAAGTACCCTTTGGCTTGTTGTGGGCTCGGAGGGATCAACGTTCTGCTTGTTTTGGCTTCTGATGCTGGGAGTAAAGACATCCAATTTTGAATTCTTTGTGTGCTCTACATCAAACTGAAGCCAGGTGAATGTGAAAGCAGTGATCCAGGAAACAAGCCGCAGAAGTTGCACTAAGCACATGATCATGTTGAACACGGCTATTTTTAGAGTGGTCTCCTCAATGGTTCATGCTGGGACCTTTCATACTGGGCCCGTTCATAGTGAGCCCGTTGATACTGAGCCCGATCATAGAGGCGGCCGACTTGTTGTTCAGGAGTTCCACAACTATAGGATCGTTCAGTCATGTGAGTGATCTGGTCGGCGGGAACTCATGCTGCTCATGGTGTAAAGAAGAGATCAAATGCAATGCTGTTAAGGGTACCTTTAAAGGGTCCCTCCAGTGTATTATCTCACCAAGGGTCTGCAGTCCTGTAAGAAGTGGTCTTTGAGTTTGAGTCTCTGTCTGAGCAGTTATGAAAGTTTGACTTCGACAGCTTCAGGACACCTCTTTTTAATACATTTTAACTTCATTGGCACAGATTAATAACGAGCATAATAGCGATCTTTGACTACACCAGCCCTCTCATTGCCTCAGTAGCACCCAGCCCCCCCCACCCCCAATAAAATGCTGGGCAAACAGGACACTCCCCTAAACCTCCCCCACCATACAGCTATCCTTCCTCCCCCTTCCTGTCTCCATCGCCATACACGGATTGTCTAAGTTTGATTTGTTAGATTACCAATGTTTAGAAATATAACGCCTCAGTACTATCTTTAGTGTCAAAAACGATGCAATACCGATAGTTACATCCACTTACTTTGTTCTCTTTGTCAATCATACTCAACCGTCCTGCTTGTTTGAATTGTCACATGCTGAAATGCTAATAAAGAAATCCAGTGGCAATGCAAGTGGTGTAAACTTCCAAAATGGTAAGAAGGAATGAATTCAGCCTCCTTGCCTATTTCTAATCTCTGCCGACCCCGGTCCTGCGGGACCGCCTAAAAACTGATCATGTCAGTTGTCCTGGTTTAAGAAGAATCCACATTTTTTTTTTTTTAAATATAAGAGCAGCGCTATTTCCTTCAAAGAACACGGGCTAAATTAAAGGAAAACACTTTTTGCGTTTTGGAATGCTGTCGCAGGGATGGTGGTCTGCCTTCCTCTGCTGGCCATCAGCTCTGTGATTGCAGCCAAAAACAGGGGATCACACATTGCAACCTGTCTAATGAGTGTTGATGAGGCATATTGTTATGTAACCCCTATGATTCATTATTTTGTGAACCGACTTATTACTACACAGGTCGGTTCTCAAAATCAAATCACATTCAATAATGTTAGTGCCCAGTTTGCAATCACTTTTGTGAATGAATTCCTCGTGCATCATGCCCACACGTTTTAAAAATGTAAATGTCCAATGTGTGTCATTCGTATTATTTTTTTCCAACCTTAAACAATTTATTGTATTTTTCTAATCAAATAATGTACGCATTGCAGATGAATTTCTTTTTGTTAAAAAATTCTCTAATTTCATATACATAAATTCAGAAATTATTGCTCTTGCTTTCTAAGATCTGAACAGAGTATTCATTAAATATTTCAGTGCCAGTTTATTACACTAGAAAGTAGTTCGTTGCTGTCATCTAAAGTGGGTGGCCTATGCAATCTTTTTTTGCTTAAATTCTTCCCAGGCTCCCAATCTACATGTTCAATAAAATGTCAAACAATATAATTAGTGTTCCTTCTACTTGAAATGTTTATTGTCATCTGGTGTGAGCCAGATTTATTGCAGTGCAGTAGTTTTAGTACATTTTGGCAGGGGCTCATGGCATGACATCACCATAATCTATATAGGGCATGTGATTTCAGTTGGTTTCAGTGCTAAATATTTTCATAATTATGCTAGTTTTGGCAGCTCACTTGGAACTTTTTCATATCCCTTTAATGAACGAGTTTTACTTCTGGGCTTATGAGACAGGCATGTGTTTGAAAAATTAATAGTGTGCTTTAAAAGTTAACATTGTGGAGAATTTTATGATTACAGGCATTTCTTTCGGATGTAAGTAGAAGGCTTGGTCGTAGTCACAGTAGTGGTCTTGTGATACATCACTGATCTTTTTCATAAAATAAGCAGGACTCATAAAATTAAAAAAGGGGTTTAGAGTAAATATGACCTGCAGACGCTTTGCATCATTCCCTGTCGTTAGTAATCCATTCAGAAACATGAAGTGTAAAACGGAGTTCATACCATGAGAAGTCATTTTGCTTAAAATCAATAAAAGTCGAGAAGAGCTCAGAGTTGGTTTATTTATCTGTTCAATGTGGTTCCTTTCAGTGTCATAGGCACACAATACAACATTGTGTGGCTTTATCAGGAGCCACAGAGGTCACCTTGTGTACTTCGTTGAGGCTGCTACCACTTCACTGACACCAGGTTCTAACACCGGGCATCTACAACATGTGCCCACAGGTTCTGCTTCATTCCGCTTCATCCCAGCGAGGCAGCCTGGTCGTGAGCCAGATCAGAGCAGCAGCCTCCCAGTCAGCCACCAGTCGCACTTCTTCTCCTTTTAGGACCAAATTATCAATGTTATCGCCCTGAGAGATAAACTTGCTTATCCCTGTCGCCACCATGTGGGTTTCGGTAAAAGCACGGCACGGCAACAGTACACAGTTCTTACCCCATGCAGTTCTTTTTGCCCCTGAATCAACCTGATCCGATAACGTACGAAACTCCTCCATGCTAACTAGTTACGCGACCCGAGTGACATTCATTTGAAGGAGTCTGTTTGAAACTTTAAATTGGTTCATATATCGACATAAGCACCTTTATAAATATCCTTTGAGGGTGGTTCACCTCTGGCGCGACTTAGGACTACCTAGAAGTGTAGCACTTTGATTTAAGAGTGCACATGTTGTCAGTGTTTAGTATTGTGTGTTTTTTGTAGGGCTGAATTGTTATATATTTGTCTTTGTAGATATTGTATATGTGATGTATATACTGTATATTGTATTATATGTAGAGAGGACTGTCCTTGCATTTGTTTGTATAATCCATTGTTGATATTATACTGTTTGTGTTCCACTTTATCTTGAGATATATGCATATGTGACTATAACTTGCGAATACAATTTTCTAAAAAAAAAACTTTAATTTTTATACATCAAGGTTTTTAGTTTATCCCTGTATGAAAATAAATATTTTAATTGATCTCTCTGTACTACTTTGTATTTTTCACATCTTTTTGATGTTTGTGCTCGTGTATATGAGGGTAATTTGGGCCTTACCCCTATTTTTGTTTAGTACCTGAATCAACCTGTGCCCATTTAATTCCAGATCTTTTTAACTGCTCGCATCATTCCCCCTGCACTGCAGCACAATCAACAGCGAACTTTGAATTGAATCCTCCCTTCCAACAATTAAAAGGCCCTTAAGCCCCAACTATTTACTCTTGTCTACCTGTGTGGCTGCCTCTAATTATGAACGACCTCCAGTCTTTCTGGCCCTAAGTGTGGGACCACAGCAACCTATAGATCACTTTTGAATGATTTGTTTCTTTTTATATATAATGGTTTATGGTACATGTAATACTGTATCATTGCCCATTTCCTCACCGACACTTTTCGTAGTTCATCTGTTTCCACTACACCAACTTTGTTTTAATGAACCTTCATGCTGCCATGTACAACGCTTCGACCTGAAATATTTGATTCATCAGTAAAAAGAATTTGAACATTGAAGTGTTGATAGCTTCGTTGAAAGCATTGCAGTGGCTCTTCACTGATAATGGCTTGGAGAGACCTACCCCACATTCGAATGTTGCCGTTTTATTTCTCCATTTTTAATTTGAAACATTCTACCCTCAGTGGTCGCTGTATGGGTGAGTGTGCTTGTGTCAGTGACTGTATAGGTGAGTATCTTTTAGCATCTGTAGGAGTTAGTGAGTGGGTATGTGTATCTGCATGGGTGAGTAAATTGCCTGCGTGATTGACTATATGGGTGAGTGACTAGGTGTGTGAGTAGCTCTATGGGTGACTAACTCAGCATGTGAGTAGCTCTATGTGTGTATGAGTGGATATGTCAATGGCCGTTTTAGTGGCTGAGTGGGTGTATGAGTGAGCAAGTGGATGTGTGTGATACATTAATCAGTGAGTGGTTGTGTAGGTATTAGTATGGGTCTGTGAATGGTTTGTGGGAGTGGGTGTGTGAAAGTTTCTAGAGGGGTGTGAGTGGGTGCGTGATTAGAGGTGTCATCAGTGCTTTCATTACTGATGACACTGACCATGTCATGAGTGATGTAATATGTGAGGCTATAAACAGTTTATTATGGGTCCGCGAGTTATAGTTAGCGCAGCTAACTATAACTGCTGAATTTCACTGGTTTTGTACGAGTGAAACCTCAGTCTAACTATAACATCCCTGTAACTTTTATTTTTTTCAATTTATTTATAAGGTTTTTTCCATGTTAATTCTTAGTATAACATCCCTGTAACCTTTCATTTTCTTAATGTAATTTCTATGCTTCTTTAAGAAGTAGTCTTGTTTACAGAGTGGTGGAGAAAGGGGGCTGGGCCTATGACCAGCTCTCAGGAATGCCGCTGTATAGGACTTAGAGGAGGTACTCAAGGAGCTTCTTGGCCCCCATGGTACTGCCGGGGTAAAGTGGACTTATCCCCCAACCAGTAGTTCGCCACGAGGTGTGTTTGCACAGTAGTGGAGAAAGGGAGCTCGGCCTCCGAAGACCTCTTAGCAATCCTCCTGTGTGGTATTTACTGGAGGTAACAAAAGGGGTAGTGGACTCCCAAGGCAGTCCTTTGGGGCCAACTACCCCTCATGTTACCTGCAGTAAGTTCCACACAGTGGGTTTGCTGAGAGGTTGTAAGAGGCCATGCCCCCCTTTCTACACCACTCTACAAACTCTCCTCGTCACACACTCTTGATTGGGGGAAGAAGTCTGCTTTAATCCTGAGTCCCTAAGGTAAATCGCCCCTTCCATAACACAGTTACAATCTCCCGACAAGATAATTGCCGCTGCTAGATATTCTAATGCCACTGTCTCCACTCTACTATAGCAGTCTGGGCAGTCATTACTGAGTGCATACACATTCGGCAGGCAAACCTCTTTTCTGTCTAAGGCCCAAAAAAGGATGACATGCCTGCCCTCTGCATCAATCACATGCCCCTTGCGGTTGGATAGAACCCCAGGGACCACCAAGATAATCTCTTCCTGTGCATACCCAGAGTAGAAAGTGGCATAAAGCTGTCTTTTCCACCTCTTCCGCAGACTGAGCAGCAGTCCCCCAGACATGGAATTCCTGCAGAAAGTCTATGGAGGCTCTGTATTGTTTTTAGGTACCTTACGTAGTTTTTCCAGGTTGCCCAGACCTCTAACATTCCATGTCATAAGTTTAAATAATTCACCCGCCATTTCCCATTTGATTTGATCCAGTCTGGCACCTTTCCACTGGTTCCACCTGCTCTGGGCTGCCCACCTACGGGAAACGGGAGTGGGGAACCAGTATATTGTTATGCAAGAGCAGTTTAACGTTCCCCAAAACAGTATAAAAATAGCAACATGACTCTTCCCCCCCCCGCACCCCCCCACCCCCAAACACCTGCACCGTCTCTTCTTCATCAACCCTGGCCACCTTGTCAAGCCACTGGGGCCCGATCAGCGCTGCACCACTTTCTCGGGGTCTTCCGATCCGCCACTCCCCTTCTCTGCCTTTTTCATCTACGACTCTCCTCAGCCAGCTAGACCCACTGCGATCGCAGCACAGCTGACCCATTCTGGTGCTTCTCAGCTGCCCTATCTTTGGCCCGGAGCAGCTATTCACACCGGTACAGGATTTTTTTTGTATTTTAATGTAAAGTAGGATCTTATTACCATACCTAACAATATTTTAACCTTTGTTTGTATCAGTGAATTTCTTTTTTTTAAAACATTTTTTAGAAAAGTTCTCAGCAAACTCCCTCACTGAGCATACATTTTGACTGTACTCAGTAGAGGATTGGACACAGGGCCGTGCCTGCCCCCTAAAGCCTGCAGGCAGACCACCCCTGCCACGTGCGGCCTTCAGCCGTATGCAGTGTGAGATTGGCTAGCTCCAGGGCCTGACCTAGGGCTGGGCCCTGTGTTCAACATCCTACAGGCCCTAAGAACACCTACCTCTCATTTACATTTAGAAAATGTTGTGGTACTCCCCTGGGACCACACAGGAGGGCTGTGCTGGGTCCCGTGTGAATTCTGTGGTTTCTCACAGGGCCTCACTGGGTCCCATAGGGCCTAAGGCACAATTTTTAAAAATAAATTGTGTCTGTGTCCTGTAATGGAGGCCACAACTTCTCTGTTGATGTTTTAGCAGGCCAATCAGATTCCCCAATTCCATGGTACTGAACTGGCCGACAGGAAAAAAAGAAACAACCATTGACCACTGGGGTATTGGGGCACTGCGGTATTCCAGGCCAATGACTTGTGAACCTTCATTTCTCAAAAATGGCTGATATGATTTTTACCAAATCTTCCCTTCTTTTTCTCAGTACCCGCTTGACAGATTATCTGCTTGCAAAAAGCTATTTTGCACTTTCATAGCTCTAATGCTACACCGGTTTATAGTGCAATGTGTACAAAAGAAGCTTGGATAATGTCATCAGTGATGTCATTTGAGACATTAGCAGTGATGTCATAAATGATGTCCTAGAACGTGTCATGAGGGATGTAATCTGTGAGGTCTTAAGCAGTGCTTGGTGGGTCTGCAAGTTTTAGTTAACTCTCCTAACCTAACTATAACATTACTTGAGCCATTGTTTTTTTCAGTGACTTTCTACGGGTTTCTTCTAAACAAAAATAGATCTTTTTATCATACCTAACTTGTTGTTTTCAGTGAATTTTTAACCTAAAGTAATATTTCATTACCATACATAAAGCGAACTCACCGCCATGCATGTCTCAGAATTGGCCACAGGGTCTTATGTTTTTTAAAGGAGGAAAGCTTAGTAGCCCTTCTCCCCAAGCCTTATTAGGCCCTGTGGAACCCATCCCCTAGGGCAGTTTTTTTTTTAAGGAAGGGGTCCGTGCGGCCCACCCTCCCCAAGCCCTTAAAAGGTCTTGAGTCCCAATCCCCATTATCATTCGGCCCCCTCCTCTAACCTTCAAAAGACCCTGGGGACCCTATTCCCCAGGGTTGCATCACTTTCAAAAAAGGACCTACCTGAGCCTCATTAAGCCCTTGTTCCCAAGCCCCTAGGTCCCTATGTATTTTCAAGGGGAGGGGCGCCAAGTTGCCCCCTCCCCCTCCACGAGCCTTATAAGGCTCTGGGGATTTTTTTTTTTAACTGGGTTCGAGCGACTCTTGCGAGGGTCCCTCAAACCCAACCGTCAAGATATCTATTTTCTTTTTTTAACCTTATCTCACAAAATACTGAACCAATTTATACCAAATCATAAAAAGTACAATCTGAGTACCAAGATTTAGCTTCCTGCTAAATTTGGTGTAATTCCGTTCAGCAGTTTGTTCTGTAGCCCTTCTTAAAGAAGTCTATGGAAAATGCAAGGGGATTGTGCGTTTTGGGAACAACCTTCTTTCTCGGCACCTGCGTGACGGATCCCCCAGAAACTTTCCATGCTCAAACTAATCAAAAAGTAACACCTTTTTGGAAGGTTTTTGTGGAGATTCATCAAATGGGGCCAAATTTATTAGCAACATAAACAATGCTTTTCCTATGGAACAGCTGACCTAACTATAACTACCCGCCTCTGGGTAATGCGCATATATATATATATATATATA
The DNA here is from genome assembly GCF_964263255.1 of Lissotriton vulgaris. NCBI lineage: Eukaryota > Metazoa > Chordata > Amphibia > Caudata > Salamandridae > Lissotriton > Lissotriton vulgaris. The sequence goes on from NC_141691.1 coordinate 1,745,697,718, forward strand.
TATATATATATATTCACTGGAAAAAACAAAGGTTACAGGGACGTTATAGTTAGGCTGACATTTTACTCGTACAAAACCAAAGAAATTCAGCAGTTCTAGTTAGCTGAGCGAACTATAGCTCGTGCCCCGGCAATGCACTGCTTATGACCTCACATATTACATCACTCATGACATGGTCATTGTCACCACTGATGACACCAATTTCGGCCCAGGTGACCCCAGCCACCTAGGCCAGGTCTTAAAATATTATTTTTTTATGGGGAGACGGGTCCTGGGGGGACGGAGCCCTTGCAGCCCCACTCTGCGGGCCAGCTTTGGCCCAGGGACTTCATCCCCGGGATATGGCAACCTCATTGGGGACAGTAGCGGGAGCCTCAAGGGCCCCGCGGTCCAGGCCGGCTCCCGCGGTCCCAGCCGGCTACCACATTGCTTTTTACACGCAGGGACCTGCTGACATGCAGCTCCCTGTGTGTAAATAGCAAAGTGTGCTTCGTTGTGAGCAAGCGAGAGCAAAATGCTCTCGCTTGCTCAAAGCGGAGCACAATGTTTGGGCATGGCGGGAGCAGTGCAGGGACTCATTAAGCAGTGGTAATATCATGGAATCTGACCTTTTCTACTTTAGTAGTAAATGTGTGAACCTGTGTTTATTTTCAGTGCCATGGCATAGATTAATTTACAATGGCAGTGGAAAGAAATATGGCCAAGAAGCAGCTCGACATGGTGCGAGGAGCCGGGAATCATGGTATCCTGACTCGCGGCCCGCCGAGCCTATGCATGAGAGGCTGGAACGATCAGTGGGGGCCTGCGGGAGTCACTGGACACCATTCTCGCATGGAACCAGCCACCGTATCAGCAAACACCCTTTCTCCCCGAGTCATATAACACCAACAAGTTACCCCTGTGCATTGCCTCCAACCCAGGTGAACTGTGGGTGATGTAGTCAGGATTCCAAGACTACAGAAGGCGTGCATACAAACAACAAGGGGCGGAGCTCTCCAACCAATGAGGGAGCACGAGGAGGCACTTTATGTGGAGAGGTTATGGCGGTACCTGTGTGGAGGCATCTGACGAGGCGAAGGGTCGCCGAAATGCATAATGCCCAGTGTCCACATTAAAGGCTCTCAAAAGGATTCCCCTGTGTGGCCTCTCACTTCTTCGTAGTGAAGGTGTGTTTTGGATGTTTTACACGCTGGCCAGTAGCGTGTTTAGAGGCTCCGTTCCATTTAAGAGGCCGGAGCATTGCTGGCAACAACTGTGTACTTTACCAAGGTTTTGGTAGCTCCGGCCAGCCTCGGACTGCGGAAGCTCGGAATTGGACTGTCTGCCAAGAAGCAGCTCGACATGGTGCGAGGAGCCGGGAATCATGGTATCCTGACTCGCGGCCCGCCGAGCCTATGCATGAGAGGCTGGAATGATCAGTGGGGGCCTGCAGTAGTCACGGGACACCATTCTCGCATGGAACCAGCCACCGTATCAGCAAACACCCTTTCTCCCCGAGTCATGTAACACCAACAAATTACCCCCGTGCATTGCCTCCAACCCAGGTGAACTGTGGGTGATGTAGTCAGGATTCCAAGACTACAGAAGGCGTGCATACAAACAACAAGGGGCGGAGCTCTCCAACCAATGAGGGAGCAGGAGGAGGCACTTTATGTGGAGAGGTTATGGCGGTACCTGTGTGGAGGCATCTGACGAGGCGAAGGGTCGCCGAAATGCATAATGCCCAGTGTCCACATTAAAGGCTCTCAAAAGGATTCCCCCGTGTGGCCTCTCACTTCTTCGTAGTGAAGGTGTGTTTTGGATATATATATATATATATATATATATATATATATATATATATATATATTCACTGGAAAAAACAAAGGTTACAGGGACGTTATAGTTAGGCTGACATTTTACTCGTACAAAACCAAAGAAATTCAGCAGTTCTAGTTAGCTGAGCGAACTATAGCTCGTGCCCCGGCAATGCACTGCTTATGACCTCACATATTACATCACTCATGACATGGTCATTGTCACCACTGATGACACCAATTTCGGCCCAGGTGACCCCAGCCACCTAGGCCAGGTCTTAAAATATTATTTTTGTATGGGGAGACGGGTCCGGGGGGGACGGAGCCCTTGCAGCCCCACTCCGCGGGCCAGCTTTGGCCCAGGGACTTCATCCCCGGGATATGGCAACCTCATTGGGGACAGTAGCGGGAGCCTCAAGGGCCCCGCGGTCCAGGCCGGCTCCCGCGGTCCCGGCCGGCTACCACATTGCTTTTTACACGCAGGGACCTGCTGACATGCAGCTCCCTGTGTGTAAATAGCAAAGTGTGCTTCGTTGTGAGCAAGCGAGAGCAAAATGCTCTCGCTTGCTCAAAGCGGAGCACAATGTTTGGGCATGGCGGGAGCAGTGCAGGGACTCATTAAGCAGTGGTAATATCATGGAATCTGACCTTTTCTACTTTAGTAGTAAATGTGTGAACCTGTGTTTATTTTCAGTGCCATGGCATAGATTAATTTACAATGGCAGTGGAAAGAAACATGGCCCAATAAAGTACATTTTAAAGGCGAGCTCTAATAAGTGCTGATTCACATATTTATCACTGTAATGCAAAGGTCAACGCCCATTTCTCAAACCCTATTCGGAAATAAAGCACTTGCTGTGGCTGCGTTGTAAAAGCAGACTTGAATGGGAATGGGTGTGGAAGGCACGGTTCTCAAATGGTTTCCCTCTTTCCTCTCGTACAGATCCCAAATGATTAAGATTGCAAACAGTCTCTCCTCTCCACTGGTGGTTGGTCAAGGCTTCCCTCAAGGTTCTATCCTTGCTCCCACTCTGTTTAATCTCTATCTGGAACCTCCTAAGCAAATCTGGAATCCTCTACCATCCCTATGCGGATGACACCCAAATCTACCTCAAGGTGTCTTCCCCTCATGATCTCTCACTACTCAGATCTACTCTCAACGTTATTCACAACTGGATGTTAGTGCACCAACTCATTCTCAATCCCTCCGAAACTGAATACCTCCTCTTATCTAGCTCTCTCTCCCCGCCACCTGTTCAATCCTGGATGGATCAGTTGAATCTACTCAACAGTAAACCCATCATTGTGGACTGCGCTAAATACTTAGGTGTCACATTTGACAAAAGACTCAACCTAATCTCACACATCAATTCCATGGCCAAGAGCGCTCATTATCAGCTACGCCTTTTATGGGGGATTTGTCGGTCCTTCCCGGAGAATGACCTAAAAACCTTGGTCCAATCGCTAGTTCTCTCTAGACTGGATTATTGTAATTCTCTTCTGACTGGCCTTCCCAAATATCACGTCTCCCCCCTCAAATCCGTCCTCCATTAAGCAGCTCGCTTCATTTCAGGGTCCAAACGAAGTGACCACATCCCTCCTATCCTGTCTTCTCGCCGATGGCTTCCCATCGAGGCTAGAGCTATCTACAAAAGGGCGTGCATCACTTACAAAGCTTTGCACTCTTCCTCCCCTCGCTATCTGGCGAATAAACTGAAATTGTCTGGAGGCTCAAGACCTTCTCGGAATGCGGAAAAGTTCCTACTTGAGCCCCCCTCCTTCAAAAGGGAAAACTTGATGGCACAATCGTTCTCAGGTAATGCGATGAGAATCTGGAACTTGCTTCCTCCTTCGCTCCTTGCCATCACCTCCATCCAGATCTTCAAAGCTTACCTCAAATCTCTTTTATTCCAAAGACACTTTCAGAACTAATTCACTCCTTCCTTAGTCATTGTAAATTTGTCACTTATATTTATATTTTTGTTTGTACATCCTGTGCTTGCTGCGTTCGATATTGTGTTTCTTTTGCCTGCGCTGTTTTGATTCTATGGCCTGCTATTTTTTGCCAGGAAGTGCTTTAGTCATTGTAAAATTTGCCATATATATATTCATATTTTTGCTTGTACAGTCTGTGCTTGCTGTGCTTGAGATTGTGTGCCTTATGCTTGGGTCGCTTTGATTCTATGGCATGTTATTTTTGTTTGTTCCATTCCTGTAACAGTTCTCTCATGTAACGTAACTGGTTCTGTCGTACAGTGCGCTGACACCTTCGGGTAAAGTCCGTGCTTTATCAAAATGCTTTAAATAAAATAAAATACATTTAAAAAATCTCCACAAGTAAATGTCAGACAAGATCGACCTTCACTACACAGCCACGAGCAGTTCCTGTAAGTTCCAGTTTGTTTAAATAAATATACCCCTATGACGTTGCCACCTTTCTGGGGGATTTACTGGCCAGGTCCTTACTTTATATTTTAAAGTTGTGGTAAGGTCATGAATAAAAATTGAAAATCTTCTGAAGTGTTTTTTCCTTGTGTGTAGATTTTTACGCGTATATTTCTATAGGTCATGAATAAAAATTGAAAATCTTCTGAAGTGTTTTTTCCTTGTGTGTAGATTTTTACGCGTATATTTCTAAAGAAATATAATTCCAGCTTTTTCTAAATTTTGTTCTGGGATTGACAAAAATACCCGCCATTTCGTAAAATGCTGGCTGATAGTACCCGTCTCATTTATACGTTCTGTTACCAGAGTGCATTTATTGTATCATTCAGTTGTATTCACCCGTGTACACGTTTTGACATTTTGTCGTGATATCTGAATATCTAGCCTTTTCTCCTGGATAGGCTCTTACCAAAGGCTAGCCCCATTTTCACCTTTGGGAGAAGTTGCAGTAATTCTGTTCTACCGATTATTCACACTGCTGATGTTATTGTACCTTTCTTTGTATGTCCAGCATGCGCCGCTGCTGCTGGGTTCACGCGTGGTGAGGCGTGTGAAAGCCGCAGGGCGGATAAGATAAGACCCTGCAGCAGATGGGTGCAGGCACTTTCTGTTTTCCTTCTTGAATCGGTGGTGTCTGGGTTGAGGTAAGTCTGGTGTGTGACATGGCAGAGGTGTCCCTGGCGGGAGCACGAGGAAGGCGTGGAAGGGTCGTGTTTATCTGTTTGGAGTAGTTTGCTGTTTTAAGGCCCCGACATTGTCTTGCTTCGCGGGGCATCTGTAATTAGTTGTAGTTTAGAGGACAGTTTTCTGACACGTCCGAACTGTTGGGGATTGTTTTGTAAGCAAATGCTTAGCCTGACCTGATAAAGGCAGATTGGGTTTCCCTTGTTTATTTTTCTAGTGTACGTTTTTTTTTCTCAGTTTTTTTGTGGTTTGGGCGAGTAGCATCCCATCGTTTATAAGGGACAGTGTTGACCTTTTAGGGGGTTAGGAAGATGGCGAGGATTTTTTTAAATTTATTTTTAATTTGCAATATTGCCTAAGGTATTTTTTTTTTATTCAAGTTTCAACTGTCTGTTATTCTTACATACTGGCTCTAAGCATGGCATCGGCGCCTGTTTTCTCAAGTTACTGGTTAGTGCTCACCACAATTGTTTTCGCCTAAAAAACACCGAAAATGCAATAATAACCTGAACAAAATGGGTGCAAATACCGGTCGCATATGTTGTCCCTTATTTTTGTTCACAACTTTAACTCGGACACAAAATATTTTCAGGAAGATGTCGTATCCGGAATTGCCGAGTTGAGTGTTTAAACCTGATTTTTGCACCAGGGTGTAAATGGCTTTATGTTTAGTTTGCTGCTGTAACCTTCTAGCAATACTAGGATGACATATTTCTGAATGTATGCAGTTCATTGGTGCAGTTCTTAATTTGAAAGCTGTGCCCCCGTCATTCAAGACCTTCTTTACGGCCACAAGAGCATACTTTTACAAAGTTATTAAAAGATGCGTGCACGGCGCAAGGAAGAAGTGTGCACGTCTTGTCCTGAAAAAAGAAGCTGAATGTCTGCTGTTCAATGTAAATGAAATGCGAGTGCTTGATTTATCACACGACTGAAGTACATAACAAACCACTGTATCCTGTAGCATTCCCATGCCTTCTTTGCATTACTAACTCAGGCCATTGTTTTATAGGATGACCATGAAAGCTGTGGCTCCAGCTCGACCAACCGCAGTACCACAGAAAGTTCCAAATCTGTGACCAAGCCACGTCGCATCCAGCAGACTGCCCCCACCGATCCCGACTTACCACCAGGTGACTTACACTAAACTCTGCATAACTATGCCGACATGTATGGTGTTTACAAATGTGCGCTGTTTGGGAGAACCTGGATGGGTATCGTTTTTGTAGGACTTTATATTGCTCTTCCAGTGTCTGTGTCCCTGGACGCCCAATGATGTGTTGTCAAATGTTTGTCATCTCAAGCCTTGTTGCTGAACCCACTTCACCCTAGTTGACTAAGGTTTCTGGCTAGAGCATAGTGAAGGCCGACTTTTGATAGTATTCAGGGCCTGGGTTGCAGTAGTCCTTGAATTCATTCCCGCCCTGGGCACCGCACCCAAACCGCACCCAAACCGACAGACCATGCACGAAACCTGGGCTTCATCCTGGACTCCTCCCTCTCCATGACCAGGCAAGTCAACAGCGTCTCCTCGGCGTGCTTCAACATCCTACGCATGCTACGGAAGATCTTCTGGTGGATCCCCACAGAGACCAGGAAGACCGTCACCCAGGCCCTCGTCACCAGCCGACTGGACTACGGCAACGCCCTCTACGCCGGGACCACCGTCAAGCTCCAGAAGAGACTCCAGCGGATCCAAAACGCCTCAGCCAGACTCATCCTCGACATCCCACGATCCAGCCACATCTCCGGACATCTAAGAGACCTTCACTGGCTCCCCGTCAACAAGAGAATCACCTTCCGCCTCCTCACCCACGCACACAAAGCCCTACACGACCAAGGCCCGAGCTACCTCAACAGCCGTGTCAACTTCTACGCTCCCAAACGCCACCTCCGATCAGCCAACCACGCCCTCGCCGCCGTCCCCCGCATCCGAAGAGCGACTACAGGAGGAAGGTCCTTCTCCTACCTGGCCGCCAAGACCTGGAACTCCCTCCCGTCCGACCTGCGCCTGACCCAAGACCACCTCTCCTTCAGGAAGAAGCTGAAGACCTGGCTGTTCGAGCAGTAGCGGCCCCCCCCCCCCCCCCCCCCCCCCAGCGCCTTGAGACCCTACGGGTATGTAGCGCGCTTTATAAGTGTCACTGATTGATTGATTGATTGATTGATTCTCTGCACCACTGGCAGCCAGCGGAGAGCTTTCAACTAGTTGTACGTGATTCCTTTTCCAAATGAAGGTTAGGCAACGTTTTGTCACCTCAGTTTGCAACATTGAAACATTTTAGTAATAGTTTTAGGAGCCCTTGATAGACCACATTACAATACTGCAAGTCTACCCATCACAACTGCTTGCGTTCAGCTCTATCTAGTAGGTCATTTTCAAGGAGTGGAAGGCTTTTCCTTATTGTTGCTTAACAATTGAAGATTAATATCCATGACAGCATCATTGATTTGGAAGCGCTGTTTTAAATGTAGTACCCACTTTTATTATTTTCTATGAGGTGGCTCGGAGCGGGCCTCTGGCATCAAGATAGGAGGCACAGAATGTTCTGTGATCCTCCCATTTCCAATATCTGTTTTCACTTTATTCAGGTAAAGACTGATTTATTTCATAATTCTAGTTTATGTGACTTGGACATTCTGTAATGTTTGTCTGAGTCCTCTAATTCATTTGCCAGATCGACGTGAAGTTGGGTGTCATACGTGTACACCTCCAAATGAATCTGATGGCATTCAAATATGTGTAGATATTGAACATCATGTGTGGTAGGATAAATGCCAATGGAGCATTTCTTGTCACTATTAAAAGTATTGACTCTTCTGATCCCATGAGCATGACCTCTGGGTGGATTTAGAGTAAAGAGCAGATTCTATCCATGACTATGCCCAATAGCCTGTCTGTGGATTGCATCTTTTCAGTGAAATCTCATGGGTCACAGTATCATAGGCTGCTGAGAGGCTCAATCTTACTTGCATTTACTAGGGAGTGTTTAGGTCTCGCATAAGCAGCGCTTGCACAGACTCTTCGAGACCGACTTATCTAGGATATGGGCTAAAAAAAATGCCCATCTTTTTCATTGGTTCCTAATCTTTAGAAATGTTGGCTTTTCATTGGTGAATACACTTAGTAGTCCCTCCTTTTGGAATTGTGTATCCTCCCATGAGAACAGGCCCTCTTACGTGTGTTCTTACTGTTCCGGTTATTTATACTTAGAGAGCACTCCTTAATGTTCTGTTTACTTATTCAATGAAACTTCAACTGCTTCACTTGCTTGCAGTCCTGTTATTTCATTTGCTTGGTCCCTAGATCATTTGCTTGGTCCCTAGATCTCCCCAGGCCTCCCCCTCACCCCTTCAACAACACTGCTCCCGGCCCCCACTATCCCTCCGAAGCCACTGCTGTTCTGCTCACAACACTACTTGCCCGCCCCTAGCATTGAAATCTTATGTTATTTTACATTTCTAGCTTTTATTTGTATAGCACCTCTGTCCATGCGCTCGGGGGAAATTAAACGCCACACTCGAACGCTGATCCTCAGTCGGTGGATCTCACCGCTGCACCATATCCTTTCCTTGGCCATGTTGAAGGATGCAGTACCATATGTGGCCAAAAAAAAGTCCTGTGGAACACCTAGTGACAGCATTTGGTACTGCACCCACTTGTTGTTTACTGCTGGGATATTTTTCTAATCTAACAAACATTTTATTTTTGCAGTGCCAATAACTCAAACTGTCAATAATCTGAGACCTATTGCTTTGCAAATGCTTGTTTTCCAATGTTGGTACAGAACACAATTGGTCCTAACGGGAATTATTCAAGTTAAATAATAAATAAATTCCCAACACCATGGATAAAATACACTTCAATGAATTAAGTTCGCAATTTTGTATTGAATATCAAGTTATACAATATATTATAACACAAAGTTCAAGGCCATGTGCATTTTGCACAAATCCTTTCACCGCACTGGCCCGGCAATTCTGTACCCCATAGTTACGCCTTATGCACTGTCCAGAGCCCTGCGCTCTAGCTCTTTACAGCTTGCAACTACTTCTAAAATCAATAAAGCTCGCTGGGGCGGTCGCTCCTTTTCCCATACTGCGGCCAAGCTTTGGAACTCTCTCCCGCTCTCCCTTCGAGAGAACAATAACCGTATGTCCTTCAGAAAGGCCTTAAAAACGCACTTGTTCGCAAAAGCGTGTTGATCCACCCTGAGCTCGCCACAAGCAATCAGTCAAAAGCGCTGCGAGGCCTCTGGGTAGTTACGCGCTATATAAGTGCAATTTTTCATTTCATTTCATTTCAAAGTTGCGCAGTAAGTGCTGAGTAGAGTGCACATGAGTTGGTAAGAAGGGAATAGGAAATTCAAGTGCCAATATATACAAACAATTCAGTTAGAGCCTGTCTGGAAACACTTTATATAATGATAATCCACAGTTATAAGATACAGCGTATAGATTGCATGTTATCTATATGTGGATGGTTATCCCAGTACAGGTCGATGTAATTAAAAATGTCAACGTTTCAATTTCAAGAAGGTGGAGAGGCCAATTAACCCTTTCACTCACTGTGGAGCAACTTTGTGAAATAATATATTGTATAACTTGATATTCAATACAAAATTGTGAACTTAATTAATTGAATTGTATGTTATTCATGGTGTGGGGTACAGTTTATTATTTGACTTGAATAATTCCTGTTGGGACCAATTGTTTTCTGTACAATACCTTACCCAGGTCCTACGGTCGACTGGTTTTCCCGATTTTTATGTCATGGTCTGTTTTCTAATGTTGACAAGTAGTTTCTGTATTGCACAAGTATGTAAACTGCTTGATGGTCATGTAGGAGACTAGGATGCTTTAGTCATTCTTGAAGGTCCCTTTTTTATTTAATTATTTGTGGAACCTTTTTAGGCTACCCAGGGCAGGAGTCCCAGATCAATCAGGGGTTACTGCGCTCAGACTGTGACATTTAGAGCCTTTTACAACGGGTGTCCTGGCACTGAGCCCAACACTGGGCACCAAGAGCACCTCTTTAGCACATAACCCACAAAGTCGCAAAGCTGAGCAATCCATTGGTTACTCAGGAAGAGGGTGTGGAGTTAGTGTCTTCGAATTCAAAAGATCATCTATGAGCAGCCAGTAAATCAATGTCCAGCCATGGGTTTTACTTAAAAAAGGAAAAGCTGCTTTACTTCAACACACAGCACAGTACTGTACATAAGACTCAAAGTGTACTCTAGATGTTAACCCAGTATTGGAATTGTTGCTCATTGTGCGACTGCGACTGAACAGCTCCTGCTCTTTCAGCACAGACAGATCCCAGTCATTAACCAGCCAAAAATAGACCTTGCCCTCTCAAGGGAATCCCCCAGGGAAATTGTCCTGATCTGTTGATGGATTCCGATGTGACCACAAGTGACATAAACCCTGCGCACACATCATGTACATACTCAAGTAACACATGTACAGGTGTCATCCTTGTTCCACATGGATGGAGCAAAAAACCTGGTTTCAGAGGACTAGCAAACAAATGTAAAAATCTAGCAGAGGCCAGTTGCTGACTTCCCCTGCCAGAAAACATGTAAAAAGATCTGTCCTGCCACTATAATCTTGTCCATGTTACCCACTGTCGGCCTCATCAGCCCTGAGAGTCAGAAAAAGCAGGACTTGCTATGATGAACTCTGTTTGGGGGTGCATGCTCATCAAAGACAAACAGGGACATTTTCTGTCCCAATATTTTTCTTCTTGAATTTCTCTAGGAAAAGGAAGGTTAGAAATTGATCTTTATAGTTAGCCAAGATGGGAAGGTCTGCCATTGGTTTCTTCAATAGTAAAGTGATAATGGCATGTTTGATTGGGCAAAGGCACAGACGCCTTGGACAGAGAAGCATTTAACATGCCAGGTGAACACATATGGAAGAATTACTGTAGGCTGGGTGGCTCAGATTCACTAACCAGGATGGACAGGTTGCTGGTCAGGAGCCTGTTCGCCCCCCTCCTCCTATTGAAATGGCCAGGACTTTGGGGGTGTTATTCAATTATCATCTTTCCCTTGAATCTTAGATTGCTTCTGTGGTGAAATCTTTATTCTGGATTTTAAAAATGTTACTATATTTTCTGTGGTGGGATGCTCAGAAAATAGTGGTCTAAGCGCTGATTCTCTCCAGGTTAAACTATTCCAACGCTCTTTATTTGGGTCTACCGGAGTATCTTATACATCGGCTCCAAGTGGTTCAGAATACCATAGTCCGCTTCTTGTATAAACTCACAAGATGGACTTCTGTGTCTCGGTTCCAGAAAACAGCTGCACTGGTTACCAGTGAGCAAAGGAATCTCAATCAAAGCCCTAAGAATTGCTTACCATGCTTTTCATGGAGTAGGACCTAAATATCTTAATTCCAGGATTCAAGAATATTGCCCTTCAAGGGAATTTTGCTCAAGGGATGCACAGTTACTAGTGGTTGCGGGCATGAAGTAAAAGAGACAGGGTGGCTCATCCTTTTCGGTACAAGTCACTTTAATTTTGAAACAGCTCCCTCATCAACTAAGGAATATGCTTGATGAGACGTCATTTTGGAAAATGTTCAAAAACGATTTATTCAGATTACAACACGCCACACGGGATCTGTAGTTGCCTTTGCACCGGAACACTAATGAGTAGCCACACGCTTTAAAAATTGATTCGTTCATTCAAACATTATCTTGTGAGTATTTTCTACTTTTATTGTCTGTCTCATTATATACCTCCAGTAGGATATTAGTGAATGAATGGACCACACAGTAGTAAAAATGGAATGATTGTTCATTTGTTGATGTTTTTAAAAATTGAGGCAAAGTTATAGATTTTCATACTGTACGTCAAACTGTGGACCACTGCAGGGGATCATGTTGCGATTCGAGTTCTGCAATAGAACAAGAACATATCAGTCCGTTAAGGGCTCATAGTAATCCAGGTTTGGATGAGTCTGTTTTTAGAATAGGGGAATAATAATAGAGGAATAGGACACTTGGAAGTCTGTTTGGTAATAGCGTGCAAAGTCTGGAGGACTAAAGAGTATGTCCAGCCTCTGTTTGTGGATTTCTCTGATTGTTGGCTCTGCTAAGTGCCACAAAGCCTGTACATGGTTTGCCTAAGCCTGCGTCTCTGAGAGGGAGTTGCATCAGCTTTGAGGTTAGTCTCTTTCAAGCCTGGTGGGCAAGAAGGCTTTCTAGTCCAGAGTAGAGAAACCCTGTCAGGAACCCTGCCTAAAACAGACAGAAGCGTGTATCCAAAAAAAAGTACTAGGGACCTGTGTAGGTGGCACAAAAGGTAACCAATGTAGCTCATGCCCCAAGTCTAATCACCCTGCTTTGATGTAAAATGCTAAGAAAACAGCGTGCCTGTTTTTTTTAGCTAAAATAACAGTTGATGGACAGAATGCAGAACAATGTCATACATCCTCCCCAGTACAGAGATCTGGGCCTAAATCCATCGTTTTTTTGCTCACCATGCCATTCCAGTTTGAACCCAGCCAGCCAGCCATATGCAAATCAGTCCTTGACCCTGTGCCCCATGGAAACAGTCTAGCCCGAACTGCCAAGCCAGATCCTCCCTGGACTGGAAAAAGCATCCTAGGACTGGTTTCGGGCTTTCAGCCCTCATCAGCCAGGATAACTTGATTCCAGAGGCATGGAGAGCACAGGACTCACGTCTGAGCATACCCGTCTCACTTGGGGTGACAAATGCTAAAACAACAGTTGATGGACAGAATGCAGAACAATGTCATACATTCACCCCAGTACAGAGATCTAGGCCTAAATCCATCGTTTTTTTGCTCGCCATGCCATTCCAGTTTGAACCCAGCCATATGCAAATCAGTCTTGACCCTTTGCCCCATGGGAACAGTCCAGCCCGTTTTTTTTTTAGCTAAGCCGAGTTAGAAGTGCAAGAGAATGTTGTTTAGTTCAAACCTATGTCGCCGACAGCCATTCTAAGGATCCTGGCTTGCAGTGCCCCAGAAAGCGAGAAACATAATCACTCAGACTGTGGCATAGGGATCTTTTGGATTCGGGTCTTTACTGATGGTCACAATGCCACCAGCCGCAGAAGCCCTAGATCCTCTGTTTGACAATTTGGCTTGTTCAAGATGATCTTTGAGTTTAACTTTTTTTTTACCTATTAACATATGAATGGGGTTTTATGGCTGTTAGACCACAGGTGATCATTTTGGGTATCCGTTTGTAATTAAACATTTAGGCTTTATTCAGATTTGTCTTAGTTACATCCCTCACCTTTAGTGGAGTTGTGTCACTTATATAGTCTATATTTATATTAAGCTCAGTCAGATCTTATCTTGTACCTCTCTAGATGGTATTGTATTTTGTTTCTTGATTCTGATATTTATCACTTGACTCTATGGTGTTGTGCTTTTTGGATCCTGCATTAATTTCTCGACTGGTTGCGTTGTGTGCTGATACCTGTGATTACCGCCTAACTGTATAACCTTGAGCTTATTGATTCCTACGTTTCGCAATACTTCTTGTAGGCCAAGATTTGAGCTGTAGACATTCAGTGGAGCGAGTTTGCATTTGAGATATAGGATGCAGACACATACACAAACAGAGACTCAGAATTGAGCGCATCGGTTAATGCCTTTTCTTCTGTGCAGGATTAAAGGTCTAAGGATCCAAGTTAGGCAAACAGACATGTGCTTATATGTCTGTGTGCACCAACGTGCACTTCACAGTTCTGTGAATACACAACAATGAGCATACAAGCATATTTAAGTGCCAGATACTATTACATACAAGGACAGTCGTAATCACGAATGCCTGAGTGCTTGAAGATATACCATATTTTTGAGGCGTAAACCAACATGTATTTAATGGTTGATTTTGAATGTTTAGCTTTGCATAAGATCCTTAGTTGTATAAAGCCACAGAGCATTTTTCATATGGCGTTGATTTTATCTCTATTAAGAAACTATAAGTATCACTGTTAGTTTTATTCCTTAGAAACCTTTTGTGATGTAAGCCCCTGAATCAGAGTTCTAAGCACTATATACATTGTGTTATCACTTATAAAGTATAATTTGATGTGTTAAACCGAGTACTTTAATTAAACATCTTTGAGCACAAACTGTAAGTCTTCTAATAAATAAATAATGAAAAATAACTGACCCTTAAATGTTCACAGTTCTTGTTGAAGAGAAATGTTGCCAGAGTGGCTTTCAGTGCAGTGCACTGCCAGATCATGCAATACCTTAATTTGGGGTGGAATACAGGTTAGGTATAGTAATGCACATTTTTGACCAGCGATGTGTGGCAGGTGGCACGCTACAGTTTTAGAATCGATATCAAACGGACATTTATTTAAAATAAATATTCAGAGTGTGAATCGAACAGAAAAAGTGGATCCTTAGAACAATTCTTAAGACTTGAACTTGACCAAACCTTCCAAAAGGGAAAGTCTGCGGTTACTACGAGGGCCTGTAGCCCACTTTCGTTTACAGATAGCTTGGTTTGAATGTTGTCGGAGGTTGGCCAGGGTGCATTTACTCTTTAGTTTCTTCTTTACCTCTCTCCTGCCCCTGACTTCCTCTCACACAACTTTAGATTCCTCTTGTCCTTTCATGAGCTTAGTAGAAATTCTTGCATCGCAAAGTATTCTCAAACACCAGCATGGCATTGGAAAACCTTTTTAAAAATATAAAACGGGTAACTCATTTTTAACGCTGACAGTCTTGACTTTTGCCAGTAAACTGGCAGAAAAAGCAGATTAAACCAGCTTTTATCTAGCACTTTTTTTAATTTATGAAGAGACAGTCTACCACTCCTGCTATCTCTGTAAAACTCAAATGTAATTTAATGAATTGTTGGGAACGATCGAAATAAAATATTGTTTGAGCTCGAATAAAAAACAGATGCTGCGTAATATCTTTCTATCTAATGACAAAATAATGCATTTTCTTGGCTGCAAATGCAAAGCTTTCAAACAGGAATGTGTTTGTTTCAGAAGGACCGTAGTGTAAACCATGTCAATTTTTGTGATAGCTTTATGTGCTAACAGACAGACTTATGAAGCCAGGAAGCTGCCAAGCACATTACTCAAAGATGAAAATTCCCTGGCAGTCAGAGAAAACAAATATTTTTAAACTTAACTCACAGCTAAACATAGAACATTGTTTATTTAGTTCATTGCTTTTTCGATGGAACAAACTACAATTGTTAAAATAGTCCATTGTATTATTCGCCAATATTTAAGTGGTGTTAGGTTCCTGATCATTCACATGCTTGATTTGGGTAGTGATTTTTAAAGCTCGGAAGAGGCGTAAGATTAAATTTTATCAATTTGTAGTTGTGTAACTTGTGTGCTACTTCTCCTTCACACCCCAGTGAGCTTCCTGCAGGCTTCACCGACTGACTGCATCAATTTTAAGGAATGTTTTTGCCTTGTTCCCCTTTTTCTCTTTGTGCAACCACATATTTGCCCTTTGTCGCGCATGCTAGGTCCCACCAAGTGCAAAGTGTGGGCAGGGCAGTTCTCACTTGCTGGTCGCATGCAGCATGACTTCCATGTTGAACCCATATTTTTCTTTGCACGTCCTGGTTGGGAGCAGGGATAACTGTACATGTTGCGGAAAAATGTTGTTTGGGCACTTGGTAAACACTAATAGATGATGTCCTTCATGTTCAACCACTAAAGACATCTACTAGGTATGAGTTATTCATTATTACCTTACACCTCTAGCTGCGACTGGTTGAATGATCCATGGATCCAGTTGAAATGACTTGATCTTTGCTAGATGAGCTGCTCCTAACTGCATGAAAGACACAGTCCAATCAGTTGACTTGATTCTTCTGCAATTAAAATGTCCTGTGCTTGTATCCTTTTTATGTTCGTAATCCATCTATTCTGGAATTAAAGCAAGAGAAGCATTAGTCTGAATAAATGAAAAACCAGACACGTGTTACTTGATCCTGGTTGCAAGAGCTTATGTTACTCCAATTGAACATTGAATGGTTGTTTCTGTACTCATTTGTTATGTGTTATATGTCCAAATAATAGCTTATCCATGACGGTAGTAAGCCCCATTCTAGTCAAGGTTGCAATGTTTGCATCTTGCATTAATTATAAAGGCACTGTTGTATATTGTAGAGCCCCTTTGAGGTTCCTGTACTTGCGTATGGACAGGCCATTTGCAAAAGATAGCAAAGTATTATTGAAAAATATTTCAGCAAGATTGAGCCCTCATAGTAATTTTTTTAAAGAGTGGTGTGTTTACATAAACACTGGTGACAGTAGTAGTAGCCTGTACTTGTGGGTTTTAGGGTGACATGCCTCCAAATGCTTCCTGACACTTTACTGGTCAATTGTTGTGTGTCTATGCTTACTGGAGGCAACTCTGCAAAGTTTCACTCCTTTAGAGCTAACGAAAAGCACATTTAAATTGTGCCTGTGTGATGGACTGACTGTCCATTCTTTTTTTGCCCATGGGTGAATTAAAACTTTGTTGGAAACTGGAGCGACCCCCAGATCAATAGGCAAAAACAGACCAGGCAGGACTGAGCACAGCTAAATCTGATAATTTCAGATTGAGCTCAGACGCCTGGCACTCTGTATTCCAGACTCTGAATATATGCCTTCCAAATTGGCTCCCTCTACATGGAGGATCTGTTTTCCCAACAGCAGTGCACAGTTTTACACTCAGACCTCACAATAAACACCACCATGCTTGAATATTGAACTGAAGCAACTATGGCTGTACTTCATCAAATCCTAAGTTTGCAGTAGCAGTGATTTTGCCTGCTCCGTCCTGCAGCAAGCCCATTTCTCAGACATACCTTCTGGTACATGCCATTTCTTAGGTTCACAGGGTGAGAAATCTATGTTTAGAAGTATCTATCATTTATCTTTGGTCAAACTCTTTCAGGTGAATATTCTGTCTAAACGCTGGATCTTTCTCCTGTACACCTCCCCACTGGTGTGAACTTTTGGGAATAATTAGGTCCCAAATTTGTTTATGCACACCATGACTACTACAAGTCCTGGAGGCAGGACTCCGTTATAACACAGGCAGGTGCTACATACAACCTTCCGGTGCATAGGAACTATTGCAGAAGTTTCAAGATCTACCTGGGAGAGAGTCAAAAGAGTGTGAGTCTGTGGTTGGCTAGAATATCCACTAGAAAGAGTATTACTTTAATTTTCCATCCCCATCGGCTCGCCTCTTCTCCATCAGCTTCACTCTTACACCCCCCTTCCCACCGGCGAAGCAAAGGACAGACGGACCACAGGATCTGGCTTTAATAGATTTTAATGTGCAGGTGAGGCAACAACAGCACAACGCGTTTCGGGCCCACAAAAATTCCCCAGAGACGAGGCCGCACTCCTCCACAGGTAAGTAAACATTGTGGAGGAGTGCGGCCTCAACTCTGGGAAAACTTTTGGAAATATGGAATCACGGCGATTTCAGGCCGTGGAGGCGACGCACCACCCTGGAGCCAAGTTGGGTCTGTGCAGGGAACTTTTCCTTGTGATCGGCGAAGCAGGTATTTAAATTAACAGATTGCGTCTCACTCGGGGGCTTAATAGAGAGCTATGAAGTGGCCCCTTTAAAATAACACGAGCACCAAACCCACTGGAGGGAGTACAATGTGCGCTTATGAACTGCAAGTCCCAGGAAGCATTGTGAGAGCAGCACACCGGAGGCTAATTAAAAGCACTTAATGAGGGAACATGGGACAGTGCGGATGCACGTAAATGTGGCAGCTTGTGTTCTGGCCTCTGAGGATTAGGATTATGTCCTTGAAATGCGTCAGGCCAGGGGGGCACCGTTACGGAGTGTGAATCAGCCTGTTACAAATAAAAAGTGATGTTACTGACCTGTGGAGGAGTGCGGCCTCATCTCTGGGGAAACTTTTGGAAATATATATAATATATATATATATTTGTGTGGGCCTGGAGTTGCACACTGTTAACGAGGCAGTTGTTGATTTGTATGTTCTCCGTATCCCACACTTACTTTAGTCTAACTTAAGTTTTACCCATAAAAATCAAAGATTTCCACCTGTGCTGTAGCACAAATGCATATGCATATGCAACGATCCTTTAAGGGTTTTTGTTCTACGTTAGGAGACAGCCCTTGTCAAGATGACTTCCCATGTATGTTGGCTTTCACCATCTTCTTATGGTGGTTCTAATAAAGTTCACATGCTGCTGTTTTGCAATTATGTTTATATTATATTGTTCTATTGCACCAGCGCCTTGAGACCCTACGGGTATGTAGCGCGCTCTATAAATGTCTTTGATTGATTGATTGATTCTAAAATATGTTTTCTTCTCAGACAGCAAAATGAGTTACCTCAGGTTCTGATTTTGGCTCAGCTCAAAGTTGTGCCCTGTTTGAACAGAGAGGCTCTATGTCCTTAACTTTGCTTTCTGTGTTTCAATGTTTAGAGACACTGAATATCAATGAATGGTCAACCGCACGTATTTCACAGGGCCGCCGCCGCCGCCATCGCACCCGAACTCAGACTGACCATCAACATATCCTTCATGTCCGGCATCTTCCCAGAAACCTGGAAACGGGCAGAGGTTAAACCACTCCTCAAGAAACCCACGGCCGACCAAACTGATCTGAAAAACTACCGGCCCATCTCTCTCCTCCCCTTCGTGGCCAAGGTCACCGAGAGACTTGTGAACGCTCAGCTGACGACTTTCATCGAAGAGCACTCCATCCTTGACGCCTCCCAGTCTGGATTCTGCAGCAACCACAGCACTGAGACCGCCCTTCTCGTCGCCACCGACGACATCCGCATGCTACTCGAATAGGGTCACACCGCGGCCCTCATCCTCATAGACCTCTCCGCAGCTTTCGACACTGTCTCCCACCGTACACTCGCAGCCAGACTTCACGATGTGGGGATACAAGGAACCGCCCTCAACTGGATCCAATCCTTGCTCGCCTGTAGAACCCAGAGGATCAGACTCCTTCCCTTCCTCTCCGAACCCACTGACATCGTCTGCGGAGTACCCCAAGGATCATCGCTCAGCCCCATGCTCTTCAACATCTACATGGCCCCCCTCGCCGCCATGGTCAGACAGCATGGGCTCAGCATTGTATCCTACGCCGATGACACCCAACTCATCCTCACTCTCACGAAGAAACCCGAAGACTCCAGACCCCGCTTCGAGGAAGGAATAAAGAATGTGACAGCTTGAATGAAGGATAGCTGTCTGAAGCTCAACTCTGAGAAGACCGAGGTCCTTATCCTCGGACCCTACACGCCCACCTGGGTCACCACTTGGTGGCCCTCAGCCCTCGGGAAACCCCCATCCCTATGGACCACGCATGAAACCTCTGCATCATCCTCGACTCCTCCCTCTCCATGAACCACCAGATCAACTCCGTCGCTTCCACCAGCTTCAAATGCTGGCGCATCCCCTGCAAGACCCTCAAATGGAACTCCCCACCCCGACTGCAGAAAGATCGTCACCCATGCACACATAACCAACAGATTGGACTACGGCATTACCCTATACGCCGGAATCAACAGAGGTCTTCTATGCAGACTCCATAAGATCTAGAACGCTGCCGCCAGACTCATCTTTGGGGCTCCACGCCACGAACACATGACCCAACACCTGCGAGAGCTCCACTGGCTCCTCGTCGAGAAGAGGGTCACCTTCAAGCTCCTCACCCACGCCTACAAATCCCTCAACAACATTGGACCCAAATACCTCAACGAGAGAGTCTCCTTCCACGTACCCAAAAGGAACCTCCGTTCCCCTGACCTCGCCCTGGCAGAAGTCCCCCGCATCCGCAGAACTAGAACATGCGGGAGAGTCTTCTCCTACATCGCAGCCAAAACCTGGAATGAGCTCCCTGTGCACATCAGATGCTCTCCAACCCTGCGAACCTTCAGGAAGGACCTCAAGACCTGGCTCTTTGAGTGAACCGAGGCAGTGACTTATCCGGAACTGCCCCCTCCCCTAGCGCCTTGAGACCCTCACTGGTGAGTAGTGCGCTTCACAAACCCTTTATTGATTGATTGATCTGCTAATGACTGATAGTCATCGGTATTCAGGCAATGTCAATTTATCAACCTATACTTTGTTCTCCATAACTTAATAGCCCTACCCATTTGCACTTGTTGAAAAATATTTTCAGATTTGTGTATCCACAGGAGATCTGTTTCACCTGCTGCATTTCAAAGGCCTGTTTCAGGTTTATCTAGAAAACCTCAAGTATCTCTGAACATGTCCATCTGGTAGAGCCACATGGTGCTTTTAGGAAACATGAGGTGTTTGTGCTCTCAATGTACTCTGCTGTGTTTTTTGCAGAAGAGATGTGCGTATGATTACATTGCTCAAGTCCGTTGATTTGGCACCCATTCTGATGCAGTCACATAAACTTTGATCTCATTTTAGGACATGGCACTGACCTATCAACTTAATTCCTGCATTCTTGTGACTAAAGACATTGCCTGACTTGGTTCTCCTGCACATAGACACAAACTTATGAGTGGGATAACCGACATAGAGTGGAGAGGATCTTAAGTCTTGGTTATTCCTGCAAGGTTTCGGATTGATATTGAACATGTGTCCTACAATTGATTTAGCTGAAGATGCTGTTTACTTGAATGATCATCGTTTTCAGTTATTTTAATCCAGTACATTTCAATATAGACAATTTCAGAAAAACATTTAATTTAAATACCCTTTCGATAAAAAAATCTGAGTAATGCAAATGAAACAAATGTTTAAGTTAAATTATGGTTGGGGACAGGGATAGACACATCATTAGAGTTATGGTAACATTAAGAATTAAAGATAAAGATAAGTTTAGAATGAAGGATTAGGGTTTAGGTTAGTATGTGTACAAACATGAATGTTTTCTTGGGAGTAGGCTAAAATCAGGTCACAATATTGTGATAGAGTAAGCGCTACGGCAAGGTCTAAAGTCGGGGTTAGATTAGAATCAGGATAACTAATATCATCATGGTTGGGGTTGAAGTTATGAAAAAGAGAAGTTTAGGAACGAGGCTTGCTCGAGGGTAGATAAGGTTTGGTCTGGTCACGGTTCGGATTAAAGTATTTATTTAGGAACAACTATTGGGCAACAAGAAAAGGCTATGAGTGTGTTCTAGGGTTAGTATTCAGAAATGGCCTAGTATAGTTAAAGGTATTGTACATTTTCAAGGTATTTAAAAAACAAGTGTTAGAAAAATATAGAAAACAAATTACAAAGGAAAGGGTGAGGATATCATAAAAAGACTTTCTATTTTCAGTGCTAAATATTTATGAACCAATAGTTTTCCTTGAAATATCAATTTATGTATAAGATATAGATATAGCTATATCTTTAACATTGAAATGTTTTTAGCAAAGTGTCTATGAAATGGTATTTCACTCAAAGGTACTTTGTTGAAATGACCTGAATTCATGGCATTATAATCCTAATTAACATCTGAGGGTGAGCGGTGTTCATGGGATTACTCTTTTGCGACTACTGGTGTTGGTTATTAATTAATTCAGGTTTGGTTCACAAACATTAACTTGAAATTTTTATCAAATACTCTCATGTACTGTTTCCCCATATCGACAGATTCTTCTTCATGTGCCCATCTATCACCTTCATGTGACAATAATGCCCGCTATATGGCTTGGCTAGGGTGCCCAACAGAAGACAGTGGTGGCCGCCATACTACTAGGGACATAAGTTTGGCAAGGGTCTCCACCACTATGCTTGGAATGGCCACCATTACTTACGTCAAGGAAACCATCAGTATGCTAAAGATGGTCTTTTGGACTTGCTCTTCATTATCATAGGGATAGCCACTGCAGGCCCGAGATTGTCATTGTTGAGCCAAGAATGCCCACAGTATACCAGGTCACAATTTATTCCCATGATAGGCACACGTATGCTAAGCAGAACCACAGTAAGTTTTTTGATTACCTTCATAATGCCATGGATGACCAATATAATACAAAATATGCCCATAATATGTTAGGGTATGTTGCCACCATTATGCCAGGAATAACCAAACTAATTACGAAATCAATGAGTTTGCCATGGATACCAACCACAATGCCTATGATGCAATTGATATGCCAGGGTCACCGATATTGGAAGGTGAGTGGTACAACACTACGCCAAAGATGATTACAAAATGTCCAGCCTGGGACATATATGTACAGAGTGGCACCATGCTCACATTAAAGGAGGCCCCGCATCCCTTCCTGTGACAGCTGGCTAACGGGGATGAAGTCTGTTCTCTACAAATAATACCAAGGGGCTGTCCACTTGCACCTACCAGGCAAGTCATTTTACGTTGCTGTCTCCTCGTGGCCAACACATATATGCTGATTCTGATTATTGCTGATATGAGACCATTCATTTCTTTTCACATTGCTAACTTAAGTGTTCTTGGGTAATGAAAAGCAGTCCGTAACCACAGATCTTGGCCTGTTACCAAGCATTGGCCGGTAAAGAGGGGTTCTCCATCCTCAAACCACTACAAAACTTGCTGAGCCGTTCAGTCCCTCTCCTCTTTTCGGTCGTTATTCCTCCTTTGATTACACTGCCAGTCATCCGATAATAGTGCACTTGAGAAGTAACCGCTGAAGGGCGAGGGACAGAGGAAAGCGGTGTGTGCGGCCTTGGCTGCGGCATTGCTGGAGCCATGGTGTTTTATCCTTTATCACAGTAGAGGCTTAATGTGCCTTACTCTCTGACGCTGTCGTGAGCCAAGCAGTATCTAATGATTCGGAAGTGTGCTCTGCCTTGGTGGTCTTGTCCAGTGCTGCAGCTGTCTCTTGTATGCTCAAGGTAACACTATCAGTTTGAAAGTTTCCTGTTCTGTGTGGGTAATCCGCTCATGCTGTAAATTTACTCATAGCTACTGCAGAGAAAAGCATGAAAACAGTTTTTCATTTTATTGTTAATAAATAAAAGTAGTAAAATGTATTCAAACCGAAAAGCCTGCATACTTTTGAGCTTGTTGGACCCACTGCTGAGATCCTCAACAGCTTGGCCTCCTACAAGAACTTGTAGAAAGCAGCTCTTCAGGAAAGTTATTCTCGCGAGACCAGTTGCTCTCTTCACAAGGGGCTGAACCTTCTTCTGGCAGAATTGGCAACTTTGCCACATCAGATTGAACTGGACTTCTGATAATGACATCCTTCCTCAAGAACAGTAAGGACAAAATGTGCTAGGAGGTGGCTGAAGGCAAAATGTAGGCCCTTTAGGAAATACTGCAGTGACAATAGTAGCAAAGGCCACAACTAGATTCTTTGTTACTGGTCCCCATAGTGACCATACAGCAGACTCCGAACCTCCCTAGCCTATTCACCTCATGATTTTACAGACTGTATTTTCACTAAGGCGCTTTTTATCTACAAATTATTGCGATCAGGTGTTTTAGTCCAATTAATTAATTGGAAGCCAATTCAAGACTGCAGCTCCCACAATGCATTACTTTGTCACTCAAAAGCTGAAACGTGTCCTTCATAATATGGACTGAAGTGGCCCACTTGGTCCCGGTCATAAAAATAGTATTTGCTCATTAACCTACATATGCTTGGGTGATCACGTGCTCCTAAAAGGCTTTGGAGCCATTTTCTTGACTGCAGCAGATATTTACTTGCTGCACAGGTTATTTGAAGTAGCAAAGGGACAAGCCATTCTGTACAACTACTCAAGGCATCAATGGTTTGGGTTTCTACACCACTAAATTGAGTAATCCCTTCCAAAAAGGAGTGCACCTCCCGGTTTGTCATGTTGACTGGCTCTCATTAGAAACCACATGCGTTCATTGCATGCCACGTTATGCCATAGTTGCTTGATTAGGACCTACAGTTCTGTCTATTGCATTATCCAAACATCTGTTCATCAGTAAATTCTGGCATGCGACCGTGTTGACTTTTCCCGAACATTAATAGCACTTGGATATCCACTGTAGGGCTGTCGCCCTTATCAGTCAAACTCTGATGTGGTGTTTTTTTTGTGTGCACATTTTGGTCGCTTTCATTTGAATATACTTAAAACGATATTATCTTCCTATTTGAATATTCCCTACTAGTTTGTGACTCTTATAATCAACAGTCCATTCCTGAGGCTGCTACAACAGCCTGCAATCCCCTATTATTGACATATGGATGGAACCCTCTCTGCTCACATTCCAAGACATATTGTGACCCATCGGTTTTGCCTGTTCCTGAACGAGCGCTAGCTGGGTTTAAGCATAAGTTGGTAAATGCAAGCTCCGTTGATGTTGGTTATCACAATAATGTTACTTGTACTCTCTAGTCTTAAGTAAAGTGCTGCTTTAGCCCATGGTTGAGGTGTACTATATAATAAAAGTACACTAAATAAAATCAAAAAGGATATCTTATTTAGTATATAGTAATTGCGTCATCTTTATTCAGTGTGGGGCTCCTGCATAAATATTCTTGTAGTAATCCAGTTCGGTCATAAGAGGCTCTAATCAAATTGATGAGATGAGGTACCTCGAGCAGTGGTAAATGGTGCTTTTGTCCATGAATTAGATTTGTTGGCCAAGGGATAGATGAGGTCAAGCCACATTCCAATACTTTTAACAGCTAGCTTCAGATGGGTTTGAGGTACCTTCTAATTTTCTCAGAGTCTTGTGGTTTCTGTTCTAGTTTAGGCAGAGACAGTTCTCCTTCATTCTGAAGTACATAGACGTGTTTCAGGCAGCTGGGTATTATCCATGTACATTTATAGCTGCACGTTGTGCTGAGAGACTACCTGAGCAGTGTGATCTTATATAAATGTTGAAGCAGGGAGTTGTGACATTGGAGGTCCCTGTGGGATCACAAAGGATAGATTTCACTTTAGAAGAGGTTGAACCAATTCTGATTTGCTCTTCTACAATTTGATAGGAATGATTGACACCGCTGCTCGCCCTACCCTATCTTTCCAGCCCATTTCCCCATTCCACAGGAGCAGTGTAATGTTTTTCCTGGGGCGCATATATGCTGGCATTGAGTGGTAGCACTAGAAATTAAGTACTTTAATTTACTACATTTTCAAAATACTTTTTATTGCAGTTTCGTATACATCAATATTTCACATGTACTATCAATATCTCAAACCCTTGGTTCTCCTGACCCCCCCCCCCCCTTTTTTTTTTAGCTCCCCTCCCACACTTACTCGTAGTGGACCCATTATTTCTCTATAGTTTCTGTCCATGTAGTCAAAGACAGATTGCCAAATTGACAGAAAATCATCTTTGTCTTTAAGTACATTTCTACTTAAATGCTCTATTGCCATCAACAATTGAATGTAATGGGAACCCAATGTACCTTTGAGGGCTTGGGCAAATCAAATAAACGGGTAGAAAGTGCCTTCAAGGGATTTATTTAGAATACTCTGTTCTATTGCTTTTGATATATATTTTTAACTGCAAGAATTATTGATAAACTCGCCAGAGATATTATTCAAATGTCTTTTATCTAAGAAATAGGTTTGTTCTTTGTGAGGACATAAGAACCAATGAACCAATTACAAAACAATAAATATTGAAAACACTGGTATATATAGAAAAAAGTTTTATCTTTAGAAATTTATCAAGGGTGCTACACAGTTATACAAACAATGTAACAAGAGGAAAATAAATACAATTGTATAATCCTTCAATGTCACTATCGCTGCTAGTATTTGCTTCCAGTAGGTTATCATTTTCGAGCCTGCTCACCAGAGGGTGTTCTTCTTTCACCACATTGCAGCCTGCATCCATCTGTGGCTCCCCTAAAACTCTTATTTAGAACGTCTGGTGTTAAATGCCAGTAATTATTTTTATTCTTGTCTTCATATGTAGTGTAGATATATTGAAATATATTTATTATGTGTTAACCCTTAACCTTTAGCTGCACCACTACCGTAGGCTAAAATGGTAATAGTTCATGTTTGTGGTTAGAGGTCCTTGAGGGTGGCATAATACAAGAGGTCCTTGAGGGTGGCATAATACATGCTGCAGCCCTTAAAGGCCTTTCCCTGGCTACCATGCCCATGGCACCATAGGTAACCCTTGCAAGGGACTTGAAGGTAGGCCAGAGTTGTGCCAATTATGGAAACACTGGTACAGGTTGGGGAAAGAACACAGGCCCTGGGAATCTGATTGTCAGAGACACAGGGTACACTCAGTCAAATTGCTGGCAAAAGTTAGGGGGCAACAATGCAGAAAGAGCACTTTCCTACACCGTTTGATTCATTATTCAGGGACCGTGGTGTGCCAGATAGTCATTATGTGCCATCAGTTCCCTTTTAGCCATATAAAATAACATTCTAAACATGCCTGATTTTAAAACTGTGCTTGTCCTTGGTACTCAAATTTGGTAGTGAGCCTGTCTCAAACTTCTCATCCAAAGATAAAGGAGCAAAGGCATTGGGATAACTAAGGGCCAGGTGTACTATTACATCCCATAAAGTAGCCTCAATTTGTGACCAGTATTTTTCCTACCTGTGTGAACCCAAACTATGTACAAATTCCAAATCTGAATAAGTCACAATTAATATTCAGGAGGAATCTCGCAAATAACGACTTAATTTGTTTGGACACAATCACAGGGATAATGATCTGCAAGGGTCAGCAGACCACCATATCTCTGATAGCTTTTCAAATAAAGAATATTATTATTATTATTATTATTATTATTATTATTATTTTTATCAGCACATTTTGCTTTATTGCCACCGGGGAAGTGAGGCACTAGTACCCTACTGCTAAGCAGGGGAGGTGATGCGTTGGTTCCTTACTGTTGTAGGGGAGGTAATGCTTCAATTTCGGAAACGTGGCCTCGGTTCCTTACTGCGATTAAGAAATCGATGCCCAGGGAGGATGCATCAAAAGTCAAGTCTCATTGCGCCGATTCCACAGCATTGAAGCAGGCGCTGGATCAGAGTCAGGGAGATGCGTCATGGGCTTAGGTGATGAAGTGCTCAAGACTCACGCATCAACATTTCTTCGGAGGTGCTGAGATGAGAAGCTGGGGCCAGCTGTGTAAGTTGAGGTTGCGGCGTTCAGTGTGAACCACGCTCCTGTGCAGACAGCTGCGATGCGTCTAGTTTTGGCGGTTCTGCGCCAATCCCGAACGACGCTTGGAGTCTGAATGTATTTTTGTCTTTGTATTAAGGGCCTAGGAACGGGATTTGGCACCACTTGGCATAGTAGGACTCACAGCAGCAGAGCCCAGGTGACTACAGGTGAAGTCTTTGATGGCCCTTTGACTTCCAAACAGGAGGCAAGCTCAATCAAGCCCTTGGAAAACCTTGAAAGCACGATGTAGAAAGCTTGGAAGCACGATGTAGAAAGTAAAACCTAGTTCTTTCACTCCCAGGACAGATGTCGCAAGTAGCTGGCCAACACAGCAGGGCCAATAGCAAAGTGGCAGTCCCTCCTGACAACTTATCCTGGCAGAATGTCCTCAACCCTGAAGTGTTCTGAGCATTTGGTGTTAGAGTTCCCGTACTTATACCCATTTCAACCTTTGAAGTAGGTAAACTTCAAAGTAAAGTCTTTCAAGTGCACAAGACCCTTCCTCTCCCTTCCCTGGCTCCAGACACACTACAGGGAGTGGAGACTGCTTTGTGTGAGGAGGACAGGCACAGCTCTATTCAGGTGTCCGTGTCCACTCCTCCACACTACTGTAGCTCAGAAAGACCCATCAGCCTGGTGATGGGCCATCTGAATATGCAGGGCACACCTCAGCTCCCTTAGTGTGGCTGTCTAAAGTGAATGCAAAACCAGCCCAACTGCATCCTGACTCGGATATGTATTCAGTTATAGTTATGAGCTACAAAAAATTTCTGTCAGTTGAATGCAATCTCCTCAAGGGGTATTGAAAAATCATGTTTTTCATTAAACATTAAATACTAGAAGGGCCTATCAATGATGCCTCCAACATGTGTGAAACTTCTCCTGACTCAAAAAACACAAATCTTTCAAGAAAATGATATCTAAAAACCACTGACACAACACAACCATTAACTTGTTTTAAATATATTATTTTTCGTATAGCAAAACATGTATATCCATCTCTTTTCATATTTCTCTTTTCAACGGCTGTCCAGAGAACATAAAGAGCCATACATCACATTAACATATCCATATTGAAAATCACAATTCTCCCAGTGATCCCATGAACAAACATGAGACCTTGGAATCACATTTAATCAAAATATCCCAAAAATGTTTTGTTCAGTGTATCCTTATATCTTCTTTACCTATTCCAAGAATAGCTGACTTAGGCCATAACGTAATGTCGAAGTTTCGATCCGGTGTTCAAGTGTTATTCACTATACATCATGGCGGGTCTTCCTTGGGACTAAAACAGACCAAAGGGTAGCCGTAAATGTATATAAAGAAAGACACATATGGCGTGTCCAAAACGGTATCTATCAGTTATGTAACATGACATGTGTACTAAGGTCTTATTAGTAAATCAAGTAGACCAATTTTGGAGAAACCAAATATCAGTATATTTTAGATAGGGAGCACTTGCATTTTAGCACTGGTAATCAGTGGTAAAGTGCCCAGAGTCCTAACACTAGCAAAAACAAAATGCAGCATACAGTCAACAACAGGAAGTCCGAGGCAAACAGGCAGGGAAAACCAAGCCAAAAGATACCAGGTCTAACATATGGTCATTATAAGGGCACAGACAAACATAGGCTAGTGGGACCTCTTGTATTGAATGATGTTCTCTTTTTTTCCCCCTGGACCTGTGAAAATATTTTTCTGGGGGTCCCTTGTGTGTTTTTGGACTCACGTGGTCATTGCCAATCCTGTGCTTTTCCAGTAATTCCCCCTTTTCTCTTCGCTATTGTTTACAAGGAGTTGGGGTCTTCTGAAACATTCCCAAGTGGTCCTATAGCATTAGCTATGGACTGGATATTGAAGAAATGAAATGGCCTCACTACTCTGAGGATTAAAAAAATGTGTTAAGCGATTGTTTTCAAGCCTATTTGGCTTGAGCTTTGCAATGGGTGCTTGAGTTGTGTGCCGTAGTGATATGAATATGGTGGTATTGAAAATTGCTAGAATAAATTGTCAGGGAGTAAATTTACTTTACAATTTGACCGTCATTTGAAGTTCTGCAGAAAATGGATAGAGGTGGTGATAGCTGTACTAATACACATTCATACGATTCCACTGATTTAAAGTAGTGTGGCACATTATGGAATTGTAGCAAAACCGCATTTCATCACTGAAAAAAAAACATCAAAAACTTCTAGAAGCTACTCCTCATATACATTTGGAAATGTTGTTGTGACCATCATTGCTACTGTTTTTTTTGTATTATATATGAGCCCAAAAAGACTAAATCTGTCTTGCATCTTGTGACTGCAGTAGTTGAACTACCATTTGTGGATTACCCTGCTTAAGCAAAGCGCTCTAGACTGGGGCCCTGGTATTTCATTGTACTTGCCTCAGCCTGGTTTTCTAGAGTTGTAATATTCATGACTAATGCACCCAGTCCATCTGCAGATATTGCTGCTCACCCTTCAGGTGAACCAGTGCTAGGCCTCTGATGCAGAGCGAGCCCGAGTAAATCATGTCTCATATTTATGGTTTTGAGCCTTCCTTTCTTGTTATGGGCAAACAGTGAAAGCACATTCTTGGCCACCTGATTCCATTAAGGGCGTATATGCTCAGGGCGTGGCTCATCTCCGAACTCCAGAAGCACAGCTATTTGAGAGGGTGAAAGGAGGAGCTGGCAGGTGAAGGCAGTGCTCAAGAAGAAATCATCCTGAAATTGTGTAAAGAATCTTGTGTGTAGCTGATCAAGTTCCATGGTTTGCAGCATCTTTGAATTTTCAACAAAAACATTTGATTTGTATTACCCGGCAGTTAATAAAGCTCTCCTTTCCCCTTCAGTGCATCAAGCATTACACCCTGGCCAACTAATGTAGTTATACGGAGAGCTGTTTTAGTCTGTTTAGTCAGCCTACTGGTTTTGATTCTTTTTGTGTAACTTTCAGGCAGATTCTGTGTTTAACGGGAAGCATTTGTTCCTTAAATATAACAAACGTGATTGTAGCTGTCAGGTTAAATTTCCCACATCAGCCCAGTACCCTTGCGCTGTCCTCCAGCTGCATCACCGGTCTTTTCCGAGGTCAGAGAGATAGGAAATGAGCTCCTGACCTCTCATCCCAGTGATTGTGTAGAATATGGACTGCTTACACTTTGTCTTGGGACCTGCGCCCCAGGACCCCAACCTGGGCCACACACCTGCTTAGGATAATGTTTCACCAACGATGAACTAAAATTATCTCCTAAAAACGTATTCTGTCTGATAGTTAATTCCACCCTTGTGTTTTTAGACGATTTGAAAGTCACAGCACAGCTGTGTTGTCAGTGCTGCGCAAATTTGCTGAATTGTATTGGGTGGAGTTGGAGATGAAACGTTTTTGGAAATGCTACATCAGTAAGCACCACTTCACGCAAAAATGAGACCATCATGGAAATCCAGCCGCGGCGAGTCCAGTTAAGAGCGCTGAGGCATTGGGGCCAGGTGGGAGGAGGTGATTTCAACAGACGATGATGAGGGAAAATTAATTATTTAATTTTCCCTCGTGGTCGTCTGTCGAATCTCCGCCCAACCCGGCTCACCACTCTTACCTGCACGGGCCGCTCCTGTGCAAATCTGATACACATTTTGATCAAAGTACACAAGCTACCTATGAAAGGAGAGTGTAGCATAACTACTCGACATGCAGTGGCTGTGAGTTCAGGTTGAATTAATATCGATTTTTTAAGAAGGTAGCTGCTTCCGTGGAAAACACAATGGCTCAAATGCAGCAGATCAGCTGAAAATGTGCAATGGAATACCATGTCAGGCAACAGAAGTTAGCAAAAGAATAAAGTTTGTATAAGCACAATTTTGTATCGTACAAGCGCTCACACACTTCAATGCATCTGTATGTGTTCTTTCCTTCACTAGAAATAAAGTATACAATATAGAAACGTATTCTTTTTTCATCATAAATAATTATCGAAAAAACTTAAGAGAAGGTGTAAAAATGGGTACATGATTGGAAAATAAAAAATGGTAAGGATATAAAATCTTACACTATTGCTAAATAGTTCAAATTATGATAATAGAAGAATACAGGTATTATAATTGTTTACTTTCTTCAGGATACTTGGCGACTAAACAGAATATCAACATGTTTAAGCCATTTCCTTTGCAGTCTTTATTGGCTGCCTGTAAACGGCAAGTGTGATTTTAAGTCTATTTCAATAGCTCATAGTATATTTGATGGCTCTCCTAACTACTTAAAGAAAAGGTTTCAGTTGTGCTAGTAGGCCCTAACCTGTAGTCTCAAACCAACATGAAGCCTGTTCTACTCCCCCTTCCCTTCCCCGAAATACAAGAAACAGGCGCTAGAAGAAACTTACTGTCTGTGCATTTCTTAACCATTGCCTATCTGGTTGATGTGGGTCTTGAAGTTTTTCAGAAGACTGGTGAAAACTGTCATCATCATTATCAAAAAATCTTGATTTCGGCAAATATGACCATAAAAGCACAGATAAAAATACAATACATTTTATTCAATACAATTTTTTTTTCTAAAAATAAAAACTATCATTGCTCTAAGTATGTGTGCATTGGATTGGTATTACATAAAACAGTCTATTATGCAGCATGCTACCCTCCAAGGTCCTAAAATTGTCCTATGGGTATAAGATCCATTAAAGTGTGTGTGCAATCATTGAGCAGTATTGAAGCCCTAGTAAGTTTCCAGAAACCAGGGTTCATATTACTCACATCACAGCCATCACGTAATTACATTAAAAAGGATATGCAGATGAGAAGGTACAAAAAAAGAAGTATACAACATAAATCAATTAAAAAATATTAATTTAAAAGTCTTAAAATACTTTCATACTTGTTAAAAATATACCAGGCACAGTTAATAAAATATGATAGAATGGTCAGGCAGAACCTATAGGCTGTCTTTAGCTCTACAGACAGACCACATAGAAAATAAAAAACGTGATATTGAAAACACAATGGGCATGTGGGTGTCATATTTCACTATCCTAAAAACCTCAGTACAGTGCTTAGATCCCAGATTTCTGCATAACTGTAATAGACATCGGTGTCTCGCCTTCTTGTACCCTTAGTAGAAAAATATTACATGATATTCAGTCTTCGGTGCATTGCTGCAGGCTGGGCACCCCAAATTGGATGGACCCGCCCATTTCTTTGTAAAAGCACGCAGCAGGAGTACCCCATCACCTAACCTGCAGCTATAACTTCTTGGCAAGAGCTGGCTGGATATCATCCAGGGCAGGCTCTAGTCTGTACTGATCTTTGATTTCTAGAAACACTGTAGTCAGTGGGCCAGACCTAGAGCTCTCCTGTAACCGGGCCTGTTTATGCTCCATGTAGCTCACTGTCAGGTCCTTCCTAGATATTATCGAACAGGTTTCTTCTTCCTCATTCCACAAATTGCTCCTTCCCATGGCCCCAAAAGTGTTCTTGATGAAAGTCCACTATGATAATTTGCTCGCACCATGTAAGCTCAACACATTACTCAGCTCCTCCCTGTATGCCGCCAATTCTGGGGTACTTCCTCCACAGTCTTCGCCAGAATAAAAGAGTTCTTAGAGCGGCTTCGTCTGCAATTGGTCTAATCCCAAGGTCCATACGAAGCGGTGTAAGCAGGGAGCTTGGGGGAAAGCCCACTAGTTGCCTGGCCAAGGATTTCTCAATTTTTGCTATATAGCCAGGTGGACGGTGACCCCAAATTTCAGCTCCATACAGGGCATCACCCCTTGCTTGAGCTCTATAAATTTCCACCACCGGACCAACAGACATATGGCTACAACTTCTGTATACTTTTGCCAGATCCCTAGTTGTCTAGGCCAGCTTTAAGCTTGCTTTCTTAAATTGAGCACCCCTGTCCATTTTTTTTGTGATCATTATTCCAAGATATTAAAAACAGACACCCACTCAAGGGGTTTCCCATCTAAACGAGGATTTGGCAGAGTGTTATTGCCTGCATTGTATACCATGTATTTGGTTTTCTGCAAATTAATATCCAGTCCCCTATATTTAAAAAAAAATAAAAGTTGTCTAGGGCCCTCTGGATTCACATGGGCGAATTCGAGAGCAACAGGGTGTCGTCGGCGAACATCATGGCAGGTACTTTATGGTTCGCCAACTTGGGTGCATCAATATCCTTCACTGCAATCAAAGCTTCAACTAGGCCATTAATGAAAAGGCAGAAAAAGGTCGGGCCAGGACGCAGCCTTGGCGTACTCCTCTGTCTACAGGTATGGGGGCGGTAAGTTCACAATTTTTGCCGTACCTGATTTGAGCAAAATTGCCTTTAAGCAGTCGTTTCAGCTGATGGCAAAGATAGACTGTGGCCCCCAAGTCCAATAAAATAGCCCACAGTTTGTCCCTCAGCACCAGGTAAAATGTAGATTTTAAGTCCACAAATATCAAATAGGGACTGCCACCCTCTATGCACACTGTTTTCCAATGTAAAAGTTGTAGTCTAAAAATGTGGTCTATTGTAGACATCTTCGCTCTGAACCCGACTTGGAGAGGACTCTACCCTTAGATATAGAGATTCAAAGTGGGCCTTGCTTCCACCCCTATATTGGGTTCTATAACCAGTTTACCTTCTTAGAAGCCCGTATATTCCACATTCCAGAAGGTCCTCACCTCATTGTTACTTAGGGCGCTTCTCAGGGTGTCCCACTGATCACATTCCCATCTTCTTTTTTCCTTGTCAGTGATGCTTTTGAAGGCTGCCCTTGTTAGGTCGAGCCTGAGCCAGCCTGCATGCACTGCTCTGCGAGGCTTCTTGTGTTTACTCCGTGTGGGTCTGACTCCTCCCACACATAGGATTGGCTTTTGCGTGTGTCTTTTAATAATAAAAGCACGCAAATGGCTAAAGTCAGCCGCATGTCCCACCTCTTTTTTAATGTTCACTCCCATGGCGTTTTGCGCTCGAGAGTGAGCAGCGACACGCAGGGTGGCAGCTTCATTCCTCGTGGGTCAGGTTACCATTTAGTTTTTACTTCTTCAGCGTTGCGGGGTTTTGAGCCCGCCCTGCACTTGTGTTTTAGTAGCTTTAGAAGTGCTGTGGGTGGAAAGAAGGAGGTAAGACGCAGGGTCGTTTGTAGAATGGAAACTTTATTTCCATGCAGGAGCTTTGAATCTGTTGAAACCAGAGCTTGTCCGGCCTCTGTGCCTGTAGACGAGTGGGCTGCGGAATGCGTGTTTTGAGACATGTCTGATCAGCTTACCCCATCAGCTCTACTTAGGGCTCACATCACCCCCACATTATGTTTTCCCAGATATAGGTTTGAGCTCAAGCCCTCTGTAACCATTCAAGGGAGCATCAAGGTATGAAGTGGGCCAGTCCCCGAAGTGCCACGGAGGCTGCAGTCTGTTACTGGCGCTCTAGAATGGACCGAATCGGGTCCCTAGAATGGTGCTGGCCATAGGGCTTTTAATGCGATCCGAGGAGACGTGACCATCCGGTTTGTTGCTTTTGCATTTCCTCTTAAATATTAACGGGCGCTACACAGCTTCAGGGCACTATGCTGGACGGTTCAGTGAGTACACATACAAATAAAGGTCATACTTTATTTTGTTTTGGAGTGGTGCGAACTTTTGGCCTGTTTTCTATTTTTAATTTTTTTTATTCTAGTTTGCATCAAAAACATAAATAAGATACCTTAGAATATCCACACGGGACTTAAAGAAAATAGTTATTAGTAGGCGGTGCAGAAATATTTATTTTTGTTAATGTTTCTCAGACGCTGATGTTACACATATCTAATGGTGATGCGTATACACTGGAAAGACGCCACTTCATTGAAACAATAAGGAAACTGGCACCAGACGGCTTATGCAGGCATCGTCCAAAAATACAATTTAGCAATTCTATGACTATAAATACAAATGGAAGCTATCTGAAAACGTATGTAGGCTGCTCGAACAGTTTACATTAGGAGCAGCTTTATCTTGGGGTAGCAGAGCCATGCAGGTGTACCTGATCAATAGTATCCACAATAAAAGCTTGGTTTTATTTAGGGACTATTGTTAACACTCTTTACCTTTGTGGCATCCGTGCACCCAGCCCTTCACCATGTTGCTTCAGTGCCGCCCCTGCCATCCCCTTGTTGCTTTTGGTGTGTGCCCCGCCGTCCCCATCTTGCTTTTACATCTCTGCCATCCTCCTGTTGTTTTGGTGTCCCTTTGGCATTCCCCGTGTTGCTGCTGTGTTCCCCTGCCCTCCCCGAGTTGCTTCACCCCTTGCTCTCCCTGATGGTTCTATTTCCTTGATTCCTTCAAAAAGTATTGAAAAACGCTTTTGCACATTTTATTTGTGATTACCGATCTTACTTGGATCAGTATCTTAAAAACATAAAGTGTACATGACATTTTGTCGACGAACATGCATGGTGCCTACACATTGAGGCTGGCAGCCATGCAAAGTTTAAAACATTTTACTTTAGCTATGCTACACAGCATTGTGGACGCTGTGCAGCGTGGCTACAAACCATTGGTGAGACCTATTGGCTTTGCCAATGCTTGTTATCTTATTAGCAGCCTATCTTTACGTTTTATAGCAAAGATGAGAGCTGGCTTGGCTAGACGGTAGCTGTTGCTATACCGGGGGTGTTTTGATCTTATATTTTCCCTTGTTCTTCTATTGGGATGAAAAATATTAGCCATAGAAGATATTAGGGCTTGATGGTTATCAAAGATTTTAGAGAGGGAGATAGAGATACCGTCGGTCAAAATAGATTGATTCGTGACCATAACCAATGGAATGATAGTTTGATATAGAGAGGACAGCTTTTCTTGACATTGTTAGATTGCCCCCCATCAAATTTTCCTCCTACGATTAGTCAATATTAATCTGGAGTTGGGTGGAGCTTTTGATTGAGATGTGCTCTTGACAGAATGCAGGATCACCTCTAAAATAAGAGCATTATGGTCACTATCATAACGGGGCATAATCTTAAAATGTATCACCCTATGCCATGATTTTTTATCTACCAGAATATAATCTAAAATAGAGGCATGTCCTATTCTATTAAAGGTGTGATTCCCCGGTGAGCCAGATTTTGTGCGACCATTATATGCCCTTAATGAATGATTCAATGTGAGGGTGTTCATCTGAAGCGCCAATGGGGTCCACGCCCTAGTTTGCAAAATAGTGGGCTCTGGAATGGCCCAGTGTAAATCCTCATCACCGGGGTTCCCTGCATTCAGACCGTCCAGGGGCTCGAACTGGCAATTAAAATCACCAGGAAATTATTGGGAATGGTGAGCAGAAAGGCGGTCAACTGATCAAGAGTTGTTGACTCTTAACTATAGCCAACCAGTCGGGAATAGACATTTATCAGAGCAACTCTGTCCTTTGTAGGAAAGGTCAGAAAAATGCAAAGGCCATCACATGAAGATGTCTCTATCAGTTTGGCTTCACAACCCAAATGCACACCAACCCAGGTTCAAAGTTCCCCTGAGATCCTTCCCCTACCCCCAAAAGTGGCTGCTAAGCTAAATGACGCAAAGCCTAGTCTAGGCGTGTCCACCCTAGCCCAGGTTTCCTGGAACATGCAGATTTCATGTTGTTAGTATGCCATGTTCTTCTTGAAGAGTACTGGTCGTCTCCACCCCCATCGCCTTGAACACTTGCTAGTAGCACAATGGTCAGATCTGAGGGAAGGGGATTTTGAAGTCACCTAGAGTTGGCAATTAAGTGCCTGCATTGGCTTCCCGTTGCGCAACGGGTTACGTCCAAATCATTGGTTGTGGATCACAGAGCGCTGCATGGGCTTGGACCACTATATCTACAAAAAACTTTTTTCTTTTATGTTCCATCTAGACATCTGCGCTCCACG
This sequence comes from Lissotriton vulgaris, assembly GCF_964263255.1. Taxonomy (NCBI): domain Eukaryota; kingdom Metazoa; phylum Chordata; class Amphibia; order Caudata; family Salamandridae; genus Lissotriton; species Lissotriton vulgaris. Next base: position 1,745,734,537 of record NC_141691.1, read on the forward strand.
TCCCTCCGCTTGGCGCTGGTTCCTCGATTCAAATACCAGGGGCCTGGTGGTAACTTATTGACAAGGAAGGCGGCTGCTGCCTGGAACATTTGAAAACACATCTCTTTGTTTAAACAGACACTTTTCCCCTTTTGTTGGTATTGCGCCGGGACACTCGTGAGTATCCGTGCGCGCTATAAATTAAAATAACATAACATAACTCATGAGGTGGATCAGGTAAGGGTTGGCTAATAGAAGCCCTGTGCTAGCGGTCCCTTTCAACTCCTCATACTAAATCAGCACACACCTTCGCCTGTTCCCCTTCCTGCCTATGACTCTCATTCCACTGAGAGAACCCCCCCCCCCATTGAGGGAGGCTCTGTAAGGGCTCCTTCTGCAGGATCGAGTCAATATACTGACTCTAGAGTCGCAAACCTATTTGATAGTGGTAGATTGAAAAATGAAGTACTGCATTGATCCTAGCCCAAAATAGTGTGGTGGTTGTTCTGATTCCACATCCCCACCCCATGGCCTCCCCACTTTCTGTATTGTGGGTCAAACCCTAAGGGGTAAAAATGACCCAGCAGAAAAGTCCTTATGTCCCCCTCCTATCTGTGTGGTTCCGGACTAGGAGAGCTTGTACAACCAATGGGTTTCTGAAGTTGATGACAATGCAATCCCCTGGCACATCTTTCGGTCTCCAACCCACCCATCCAATCCTGCATGTTAGAAGGATTTTGCCTACATCTTTGTAAGAAAATTGCTGCTACTTGGCCAGCCAAAATATACATTTGTACTTCATTTCAAAGTGTGATTCCCTTTGCCCCTTTTCAGCTCGGGTACTCCAGTTAAAATAATGGCATATGGGATTGAGGCCGGGGAAAAATGATACATGGCAAGGCTGGCCTCTCTTCACTGGCTTCTGCTCGTGAGACAGACCCCTCATCAGCCCTATGACTGGTCCCCTGTTGGGTCAAGTTATCATATGCTGCTGGCATTACCGGGTAGGCCCTACGTTTATTTTCAGCTTCCACCCCATGACTAGGCCCTTGACGATGCGTGCTGTCACTTGCTTTCAGCTTTGCTGAATTATTCATGCTTTTATTTACAACCTCCTGATTGGTCTGGTATGAGGATATAATGGGGTCAGATTGTTTGTAGGTGTGGGTTCCAGCCTAGTATTGGGAAGAGCAACTTGCTATACCTGGTGATTTGCAGACTTGGCCCCCCTTAAGAATGTTTTTGTCTTGCCTGCCGAGGTCTCAACCATGGATGAAAGCTTCAGAATGTTGAGTTCATCCTTAACAATAGCCCTTACTTAGACCTGTAGATCCACCACCAGGTTGTCACCCAAGCTGGCTGCTCTATGACTGCTGGTGAACAGCCACCTGACCCTCCCTCACCAAAGTCACCATTAGTTGAAGGCTCTGTTAAACACTTATTGCGTTTAGTCCTCACTCTCCCTGCAGGTTTGGTTTTCCCTTTTTTGACGGGCCCGAAAGAGCGGCCTCCAAATGCAAGTCAGCGTTGGATGTTTCACATGCCATTGCAGGAGTCCTAGGCTGGAGCTTAAGAGCCAAGACTGGTGATGTGCATGATGCATCATGATTGGTCAAGGGTAAGTCTAGATCCGGGGTAAACGATAAACGCCTTGCGGTTAGTTCAATTTCTGTTGCCACCACACCTATTGCTTGAAAAGTTGTGGATTCCGAGGGTAGCATTTGTTTTTTCCCAGCACAGTTTTGATTTCCCCATTATTGAATTTACGAATAGCACGTTAGGGTAAATAAAGACTCCTTAACGTCTATTGGGCACGTTCTGCCCTTCCGCTAGCTACTGATGAAATTGGCAACCAAGTACAAACAGGAAAAGTTTAGCAGGAACCAAAGTTGAACAAGGCTTGCACAAGCCACAGTAGATTAAAGGACAGCTGTGTAGTCTCAACAGCAATAATATGTATGCTGTCAAGGTGTAGTGGCACTATCCTTGGATCCTGCAATGGCTTATCAGATCAAGTTGAAGAGTCTCCACAGGCAGGCCTCAGAGGGGTGGCCCAGCCGGCATCCTCCGGGCTCTGATGGGTGCAGACGGGCCTACCAGCGCGAGTCCCGCGCTGGGAGAGCCTGGAGCCACCTTTCTGTGTCTCCTGGCGCAGGGATGATGCATTTGTTCCTCCTGGCGCAGAGGCAGCTGGGGATTGAGGCCCCCAGAGGAAAGTGCTGGTTGCTGTAGGGCTCCCCCACTGCGGGAGCCGCCTTTGTGCACCTCCTGGCACAAGTATAATGTGTTGGCGCCTCCTGTCGCAGAGACAGCTAGGGGATGGAGTCCCCAGAGGAAAGTGCTGGTTGCTGAATCATATTTGTCCACCATAAGCGTGGAAGGGTATACTCAGATGTGAGTCCCTTGCTCATTGCACCATCAGGATTCAAGCAAGCCGGGCCGAAGACAGCTGAAATGCCAGAAACCGGTCCCCGGTAGCTTGTTTCCTTCCCAGTATAAGAATTGGCTTGTTAGTTTGGTCTGCCCTGTTCCCATGATGCACTGGGCCAGGGTCAGACTAACTTGCATATAGCCAAGTTCTGAGCTGGGATGGTGCAGTGAGCTAAAAAACTGTGATGGATCAAGCCCTGATCTTTGGACTGGGTAAGAGTGGTCTGCTTAATTCAGACACTCTGTTCATCACCACCCCCTTTTCTGAATCATTTTTGTCCACCATAAGCGTGGAAGGGTATACTCAGATGTGAGTCCCTTGCTCATTGCACCATCAGGATTCAAGCAAGGCGGGCCGAAGACGGCTGAAATGCCAGAAACAGGTCCCCGGAAGCTTGTTTCCTTCCCAGTATAAGAATTGGCTTGGTAGTTTGGTCTGCCCTGTTCCCATGATGCACTGGGCCAGGGTCAGACTAATTTGCATATAGCCAAGTTCTGAGCTGGGATGGTGCAGTGAGCTAAAAAACGGTGATGGATCAAGCCCTGATCTTTGGACTGGGTAAGAGTGGTCTGCTTAATTCAGACACTCTGTTCATCACCACCCCCTTTTCTGAATCATTTTTGTCCACCATAAGCGTGGAAGGGTATACTCAGATGTGAGTCCCTTGCTCATTGCACCATCAGGATTCAAGCAAGCCGGGCCGAAGACGGCTGAAATGACAGAAACCGGTTCCCGGAAGCTTGTTTCCTTCCCAGTATAAGAATTGGCTTGGTAGTTTGGTCTGCCCTGTTCCCATAATGGACTGGGCCAGGGTCAGACTAATTTGCATATAGCCAAGTTCTGAGCTGGGATGGTGCAGTGAGCTAAAAAACGGTGATGGATCAAGCCCTGATCTTTGGACTGGGTAAGAGTGGTCTGCTTAATTCGGACACTCTGTTCATCACCACCCCCTTTTCTGAATAATTTTTGTCCACCATAAGCGTGGAAGGGTATACTCAGATGTGAGTCCCTTGCTCATTGCATCATCAGGATTCAAGCAAGCCGGGCCGAAGACGGCTGAAATGCCAGAAACCGGTCCCCGGAAGCTTGTTTCCTTCCCAGTATAAGAATTGGCTTGGTAGTTTTGTCTGCCTTGTTTCCATGATGCACTGGGCCAGGGTCAGACTAATTTGCATATAGCCAAGTTCTGAGCTGGGATGGTGCAGTGAGTTAAAAAACGTGATGGATCAAGCCCTGATCTTTGGACTGGGTAAGAGTGGTCTGCTTAATTCAGACACTGTTCATCACCACCCCCTTTTCTGAATCATTTTTGTCCACCATAAGCGTGGAAGGGTATACTCAGATGTGAGTCCCTTGCTCATTGCACCATCAGGATTCAAGCAAGCCGGGTCGAAGACGGCTGAAATGCCAGACACCGGTCCCTGGAAGCTTGTTTCCTTTCCAGTATAAGAATTGGCGTGGTAGTTTGGTCTGCCATGTTCCCATGATGCACTGGGCCAGGGTCAGACTAATTTGCATATAGCCAAGTTCTGAGCTGGGATGGTGCAGTGAGCTAAAAAACGGTGATGGATCAAGCACTGATCTTTGGACTGGGTAAGAGTGGTCTGCTTAATTCAGACACTCTGTTCATCACCACCCCCTTTTCTGAATCGGTTGCTGTGAAGGGCTCCTGCACTGCGGGATCCCGGAGCCTCCTTTATGCACCTCCTGGTACAGGGACAATGCCTTGGCGCCTCCTGGTGCATAGACAGCTGGGGGATGGAGTCCCCAGAGGAAATTGCTGGTTGCTGTGAAGGGCTCCCAAAGCGGTTTGCCATACCCTCCTTCGGTCTCCTACATTTTTCTCTCTCGCAGTGGATTTCTCTATTCATTATTAATTTCAGAGCACTTTATGGATACATAAAGGATTGTGGAGAAGTGTGGCTCACCGCTTAGAGCAGGCAGACCCTGAAGCAGAGGTCAGACCCGGGACCAGGGTTCAATTCCCGACGCGGCAGGGTCTGGAGCTCAAATGTCCACGGACTCGATAATTCTCGCTTCGGTGCCTGACCTAATCATGGGTTCACACTCTGCCATTCTGGGCATTAAGCTTGCTTAATCTCCACAACGGCCCCCCGCGGCGGGATGCCTGGCTTTCACCTTGGGGATGTCTGTTAGGGGCTATCTCACAGGGAAAAGCCAGGACGGGTTCCCAAGGCAAGCGCCGAGATGCCTCCGGGTAGTCGAGCGCTATATAAGAACATTTAAAAAAAAAAATAATAATAATAAAAAATAATAGGAATAAGAGTAATCCCCCCAACGAGCAACTACTGTGTTAGTTTCTGGCAAGATCAGATCATATTACCCCTATACTGACTACTCTAAATTGGTTCTCCATTGAGGCAACAAGCATATTCAATCTTGAGTACATAAGGCATTAGCGGAAGGCATGGCAAGCTTACTTATGTGGCAAACAGTCATCTCAGAAGGCTTGTGCTCACTCTGAAGAACTGATTCTGTGTGTCTGGATACACCATTCTTAAAAAAACAAGAGTTCTAAACCAGTCGGTTTCAGGCTGTGAAATTACAGAACTTCATCCCTCCTTCTGTTAGGATGAACTCTATATATGACACCATTAAAAAAACGAACTTAAAAACACCCACCGTTTCCACTGTCTGCAGGAAAACCTCCACCGAAGAATCTCAACTGTATCTGTTGTGAGGAGTTTTTTGTAACCAATGGTGATTTATTACTTTGAGCTACATGATATTCTTCTCTGAGCTCTTGTTTGCCCTATCAATATACACTGTACATTTTCCATGATTCCTAGTCAGCCGGTTCCTTTAGTTTTCTCTACCCATCCTCTCACATTGTAAGAAAATTCATATCCTTATATTATTCTTACTAATAATTGTTCATTATTGTAATTTTTTTTTTACATCAGTCCCTTCCAGACTTGACATCCTATTTCTTAATTGAACATTGCAATTAGCTTGTTTTGTACTCTGTCCTTCTTGCAAAGCACTTACCTTGTAGGTCTAGAACACACTATAAGTCTACAAAAGTCTATGGTCTACACTACAGGTACTAAAGCTGCTGATCTAAATTAAGACAAGGATCTCAGGCCCGAGGTGTGAGCAGGAGGGTTTGATAATCCTGTATTCTCAAAGGATTCTTTGACGTTAAGGAGGAAGACGTTCCAAAGGGGAAAGCATTGACATTGGATGAATCAGTCCCAAATCCCTCCTTGTGTTTAGACAGATGGATGGATTGAAGGTTCAGAGAGTTCCAACTTGAGCTCCTTGCGGTAGGGGAGTGATTTAATTTATAGTAAGACAGAATTGGGGAAAACCCTAAACAGCTTTCCCACGGCTAATGGAATACAAATCCTGGCAAGTGGAATTTTAAAAACAGGATTTAACTACAGTGTGTTGAAGTGGCAGTGTTTTGCATTGAACTAGTAAAAACAAATGGGTCCAGCCTGCAAAGATGTGCCAGTAAAAATGCACATCTTTGAGTCAAGCTGCGAGGGATAGTGAGTTTCCATTTCCTTGCCCACTGCTAAATTTAGTTTTGTGCAACGTACTCACCTCTTTGAAGTGACTAATATTGTAACATTAAACTCATGTAATGTTTTTCTTGTGCTGTGTAATATATGGTATTGAAATGTAATATTTTCCCTGGTGGAGCTGTGTGAGCTGCGGGCTGACTATGAATTGTAACCGAAATGCACAGCAGGTACTTCTGGATAACACTTCAGTAAGTGTTCCTTTAACGGCAGTTCGTTTCTTGATGTGCAGAGCCGCGCTGTTTCCTTTGCCACATGTAACAGTTGGCCCAGCTAATAACTGGTAATGCTTTCCATGTATAGAAATTCTAGCATGCGATTTCTTTCCTCCTTTGCCGAGATGACAGTATTTATTTATTACTGGGATTAAATAGGAATCCAGCTTTGTTTTCTTTGAAAACCTAATGCAGTCCTTACATGTCCAGCATGCTGTCTTATAAATGGGCAGGCACTTTAAGGTATGGGGTACCTGCACGTCTTTAGTATGAAAGTGAGAGTACCATCACTTCTAAGCAGGGGTGCCATACTTTTAATGGCAGAGTACCTATACTTTAAGATTGCAAACATCTGTTGTGATAGCGAGAACCCTGCATTTCTCAATTTAATTTTAAAGCACGGTCAGTAGGGTTGGCTACTGTAAGAAGAGTTTACTCTGCTGTCCCCTGGTGCATTGCAAGGAGCGCTGTGCTCTTTTTAATGAACTTCAAGCCATGATGAAATTTAAAAAGAGTTTTTAATAAAGTATTTAATCTTCTGGACATACGGTTTTGCTCTGGAGAGTAAAGCTTTGTAAACATGAGTTCACCTTTCTTTCTCTACCATCAGTGTGTGCGGCTATTTTCCTTAAATTATTCTAATATTAATGATAGTGCACCTTTCAGTTCAAAGATCCAATTGTGTTTGATGTAGATAGTTGTATTGTAAGTAGATTCACAATTAAGCTTTGTTGGTTTCTACCACAAATGTCTACACAGTTTCTGTACTGATGAAATGCTGGGCTGAGGTGGACAATAATTCTCACAGTATGTGGGCCGCACACAAAGGAGGGAAACGATCGTCAGAGTAGAACATGTGACACATTAATTAATATTGATTTGGTCTTTTATTGGTGAACAGTTTCCTATTGGGGATTAAATATATGTTGTACATTGAGAAAGCTAATCTGTAGACTGTATCTGCCAGACTTTCCCCAGAGCACATCAGCCCATAGCCACATAATTTCTGGTAGGCATGTTTTTTTTAGGAAAGATCATTTTTCTGCTCGAAGTTACTGTCCAAACCACAGCTTAGCCAGTGGGGAGCCATGGATTTCTAGTATTCCCATCTAAAAGGTAGTAGACAAGATATATAGAATTCTTTGAACATTATCCCAGCAAATAATGCCTGGCTGATGAGGGGTGTTACCCTGAAACCGGTCCCAGGATGCTTGTTTCCGGTTCAGGGAAGAAATGGCTTGGCAGTTCGGGCTGGACTGTTCCCATGAGGCACAGGGTCAAGACTGATTTGCATATAGCTGGATCTGAACTGAGGTGGTGAAGTGAGCTAAAGAACGATGATGGATTCACCCCAGATCTGTGACTGGGGGTGAGTGTCTTAAAAGTTTCAGCACTCCGTCCATCATCTCCTTGTGTTTGATGTGTTTCTGTATGCCAAATGCAGCTAAATTGATATTATTTTAAATTATATCAATGTTATAATTGTACTATCTGGAGCTAGAAGAGTTTCTCAGAGACCTTATTCAGGACTCTGTTTGTGGAGGCACATTTGACCTTGGACCTAGAACCCCTTTTCCCCTGGGCTACTGGCCTTGAAACTTCAGACTAAATATCCCATAGATTGGCTTTCCTGGCCATTCCCTGTGGATGATTCTTAGTGCACCACAAATAAAATGTATCTTTGTAGAGGTCCCCGTGCCCACTTCAGTGAGGATCCGAACATTCTCTCAGCCTCATTTGATCCACTCTTGGACACCTCTCAGAAGCTTTCACAGTTTGAACTTCAAAAGTTCGCTGGTGTTGCCAATGAAATGTCCAGGATGTCAGTCTACCTCACATGGGATTTCACATCCTCCATGCTCCTGTGGATCATTATTATTTATTATTATGTAAAGATTAGTAAAGCGCAACAGCTACTCGATAGAGTGTCCCGATGCTAAGTAGCAAGTCTGATCCCTAACTAACAGAGGTACTAGAAGGAAGAACCAAAGAGCCAGGTCTTAAGTCTCTTGAAGGCCAGAATGTCCCTGGAAGCTCGGAGCTGAACGGAGAGTCCTGGCGGCCAGATAAGTGAAAGAGCTACCGCCCCACTTTTCTTTTTCTGAAATGAGGAATTCCAACCAGAAAGGGGTTGGATGACCAAAGAGGCCGTTGGTATGGTGTGAATCTTTTTGACAAATACAGAGGACCTTTGCAAAGCAGTTCCCTTAGGCCTGGCAGAATGTGGGCTCTCCTCGAGAACAGCATCCCATTTATGGGGCTTCGATTCAGCTTTTATTAGTACTACACCCTGACCGCCCATGAAATGTAGGTTTTCAAAATTAGTAGTCCAGATTTTCACCTCTACTGTCACTAGATAATTCCAGTCATCTCCTCCACTGTTCAAGGAGACTTGAAAAAAAAAACTATCTCCCTTCCTCCCTCTCTCTAACATAGGGACTTATAAAACATACTTGAGCGACAGAATTATGTACTTATATGTTCGAAGACACTACAGTTCAAACCCCTCTGCCCAAACTATTCCAGGGACCTTCTGTGATTTGCATCCTTTACCATTCTAGCACAACCTTTCTTATCCCGCACTGAAACTTTCAATTTTGTAACATTATGAATTTAAACCAGTGCATGGCTGTTCCTTTTCTATACAGAATTCAGGCCATCAAGTGTTAACATCCATGTTATATACACAGGTTAGCATAGTTTCTAAAAATCCACAGGTTTCACAAAGGGATTAGAGACACAATTCCCGACTTGAAAGACCCTTAGAACTCCTCGAGTACTCTCCAAGCCATGCTTCGGTATGCATGGGATAGAATTGTTCTGAAAGTTGTTACCGTTCTGGCTCGACAGCCTAAAGCACATCAACAAGCACAGATCAAAGCCTCCTTCCTCCCTCATGGCCATTAATCTATAGAACGGGGATGGGGTTCCTGTCCTTATTATGATTGAAGAATGTAGACTAGAGGCAGATAGACACAGGTATCACTTCGATTCCCTTCACTAGGCATGGGCTACAGATGTTCACTAACAAATACTTGGACAATTTGGATTTTGCTGTATGAATTATGGAGGGAAATCGTATATCTTTTGGGTTCTTGTGCAGCAGAAAAAGCCTAGATTGCCCCTGATTGCTTCTACCTAAAATGGTCTGGCTTTGTTTAAATTCTGAGAAGATCTCCTGCATTTGACGACTGTGGCAGGTGGACGCATGCTGCTACTGTAGCCAGGGTCGTGCACGCTGAGCTTTGTGTGACACACGAAGTGCGAGCATCTCTCTCCATGTCACCATGGATTCTGCTTCCAGTCCTAAACTTTTCACCTACAAATCCTTGCTATCGCGTGTGTCAGTCTGATTAGTTACATGGAAGGAACTAAGATCTCAACACCCATAATGCATAAGGCTGCCACACAAAAGCCTAGGAATGGAAACTGTGTTTGTAATGACAAGGAGAGAAGTGGCTACCTTTGTCACATATTGATATTGCTTAAGGTATACACCAGCATCAACAAGAATCCTTGGAAAAACGACAGCTTTGAAAACCTATTCTGCATTCGGCTTTAAAATGAAAAAACAGTATAGGGGATGAAGGTGTAGGGGTGATTTCCCTGCAACCCATAATTTCCCTTTAAGTACTCTTGAGTTCTATAACTAGATTCATCTTGCCTAATGGAGCACAAAAAAGCGTGCCGAATCTATTAAGACACATACTTTCACCTCGCATATTACATATTACTTTTTTACACATTTAATTTTATGTAGGACTAATAACAGAAAGTGGTATAGGTGGACCCATAATCTATTTTTCTAGGTGCTAGCCGTCCGGAGATGTCTTGCCACATGTCTGTCTGTGAGGCGAGAAGATAGGTGCTCAGACTGAACCGTTTCCTCATTCCCCTTGGGACTCGTGTAGAAAGTAGGTCATGTTTTGTTTATGTATTTTGTAGACCATGTAAGTAACACTTATGGAACTTCTAGTCAGAAGCCCCTGGCTTTCAACATGATATTTGCTTGCTGCCCTGGTAAAATGGAAACTCAAGAAAGGTGATCATTGCCATATTTGTTCTGTTTTTCCGCAGGTTATGTGCAGAGTCTAATAAGACGTGTTGTTAATAATGTGAACATTGTTGTCAACAATCTCATTCTGAAGTACGTAGAAGATGATATTGTTTTGTCCGTCAATATCACCTGCGCAGAGTGCTACACAGTGGATGAATTTTGGGATCGAGCTTTCATGGATATTTCGGGTGAGTACTTTACAGACCTTTTCAAAGCTATAATATTTCCTTGAAGTAAACTTGCGTATTTTGGGGTGACAGTGTATCGTTAGAATACTTGTGCATGTTCTTATGCCTCCCTTGGTGCCTAACCCCCCTAACAGAGGATTCTGAATGCGAAGCCTGCGCATAATTCAGAATTGATGCACCGTAGCAAGTAAAGGCTCAAGACATCTATAGACTTCAGTTCTTTTCCCTACATTCTTAAAAGGAGGGTAAAAATAAAATATATGACTTCTGCGTGCAAACGTCGCATGCAGAGCTGAATTTCTGAACATGTCTGGTGTTTCCCCTAAAGTCATCGGGTTGTTAGAGCTCCTTTGGTCCAATAAGAGTGTAGTTGGGGTCAGTAATAGTTATAAAATTCATGGATGAGAACTGAGAATGTCCTACCTTTTTATAAAGTGTCCCAAACTCTGTGAATTAGTTTCGGCACAGAAACCATATAAGGTATGAACATAAAACACAAAAAAAGAAGAAATGTGCACAAAGTATTGAGAAAATATGCATAGATATTTGATTTAACATTTCTCTGATGAAAAACAATCCAGTAGCTTCTACATAAAGTATCTTTCTGATAAGCTAAGAAGCAAGCGCTTGGGAAATATCAGAGGTACTATTTTTCAAATGTCAACCCCATTTTGTGTGATCTGATATTATATATTTTCAAGTGCTCCCTTGCAATCTAACACATAGATAAATCTAAAGCGTAAACAATTCTGAGATCTGCCATACTGTGCCATCCCAAGTCGCCAGGCGTGTGGCATCTGCAGGCTGCAGTGTAAACCACAGGGCTGCTTTCTCTTTCAGCCACGGATCTGGTGCTGAGGAAGGTGGTCAACTTCTCTGACTGCACCGTGTGCCTGGACAAGAGAAACGCCAGTGGGAAAATCGAGTTTTACCAGGATCCGCTGCTGTACAAGTGCTCCTTCAGGACCCGCCTGCACTTCACATACGACAACCTGAATTCCAAGATGCCATCCGTTATTAAAGTAGGTGCCATCCTATTGTCTTTTAGATTCACGCACTTGGGCATCTCGAGAACTTAACTAAATTAAACATTCATTCGGGCAGAACTGGGCTCGCTTATTTGTTGTATAGAATACGTTCACAGCAGAAGGCAGAACTGTGGCCTAAAATATGCATCTGAAAGGGGCTACTTTTGCTTGTTCTTGAAGTGGCGCCAGGCTTGCAGTCTTGAAGTTACGTGAGGGGTTTGCTTTTTACAGTGTTCTTATTAGCAGTTTGGAGTAGTTGTTGGCTCTTCCCCAACTTTGGGAAAAAAACTTTTTTTTATAAGGAATTGTGTATTGATATAAACAGTACCAAAAACTGTGTATGGCTATGTGTGAATGTATTATTATTATTTTTAAAACACACGCACACATTTCAGACTCCATAGATTGTCTTGTTGCACAACGGCCGATTTGGGGATTATTGGTGACGGAATATCAGATGCAATTCACAAGCAGGTGCTTTTTGTTTAGAACAGTTGTGAAATCTGTTCAAATTCAAACCAATATGTGGAAACAAGACCCTAGCAGGCCGTATTAGGTGCTAATCTCAAAATACATGCCTATATTTTACCAGCAGTGACACACAATGCAGAATTTTGAGGCACTATTATGCTTGATCTAGAATAGCATATTATTACGCACTTCCTAATAAAATTGGCAGTAACTATACATTGTGGTATACTGCTTATTTGCCCCGTTAGACGTTTGGTTATTGTTCACACACATATTTTACGATCTTTGGGGATGTGTGCTTCATAGCAGATAGGTCAGTGAGCATTGCCAGCTAAAAGGTAGTTGTCTTGGAAGAACCACAAGGAACTGTGACCACTGTACCTCTCCAGGTAGATCGCAGAAGGTGGGAACAGTGCTGGAAGTGAAATCCTTCAGAAGATCATAAAGCCATTCAGTTTAGTTTTGAGGTCTTACTTTTACTTATCCCCTTTGTAAGAAAGCATACCTCCAGATAAGAGTTAAAGACATGAGTGCACAGTGCAGCATCCTGTGGTTGAGTAAACCAAGTTTTATCGTCACTGGTCACCAAAAATGCCACTTTCAATGTTTGTGGCAATTTACGGTGCGTCCGGTTGGTGATCCGTCAGCTTCTGTCATTCATATGTGTCCTGTGGTCCAGAAAAGCAGCCAGGCTTCTCAGTGGGCACTATGAATGTAGGCAGTAACTGCATTCTCAACTTACATTCCCACTTCAAAGTTCTTCTCTCCAGTTAAGCATGGAAACGCCTCCCACTCACTTTATTTTTATCTTGGTTGACTTGGATAATCTCCAGCTTTAAAGAAAGACCTACAGCTGTTCCACGGGACTGGCAGTCCCGGAGATGTCCATTATTGGACCGAGCAAATATAAATAGACCTGCATGCAATTTGTGGCGGCTCCTCCGATTGTCATTCTTTCGCATTGCAAATGTACTTCTTTACAAACTTTCACTGGCGATCGACTTGTCCTTTGGGAAGTCTTTTGGACCTCCTACAAAAATTTCGGAAAATCAGCTAAAATGTTTCGTTTGGCAATATTTCTCTTTTTCTGAACTGGTCGATATAAAGTTTTCTTAAACACGCTACCTTTCAGGGCGCTATTTTGCAACCTGATCTACATTTCCTGATTCTCAGAACACAAACAGAGTGTTAACACTACAAAAATAACGTGTAGAGCTGACACATTTTTCTGGACTTTAAATATGATTTTTCTCACCTTATTTTATGGCACACAATATTCCCTCTAACCAGTTCTTTTAACAGTCATAGATAACCTTTTTTGCAGCTACTTTTCTGTGGCTCCTGCTTTTTCATATTGACAAGAATGTGACATAGATGCCTCAAAAATGACAGCAAACTTAGACTGCCATGGTTAGCTTTCCTGACCATTGTTCTCGATTGGAAACACCACAGTTCCTTCTGTGAAACACGTGTTGTCTCAAGTACTTCCAGGTCAAGTGTCACATTCAGAATGAACCTCTTCTAGGAACTCAGTAAAGGAAAGTGCCGTCTCGTATTTGTCTCATCCAGGACAAGTTCCAGATGCATTACTGGAAGTCTTTGTTAGCTCAAGACATTAACTACTGAAACCTCAATTGATATTTTATGTAGCGCGTACTATCTCTGACAAGGCACTGAAGAGCTTTGTGGGCAAGTAGCATGCTTCTCCTTGGGAGCATAATATTCGTGAGTAGGCAAGTGTGAAGTGAGTGATTAGTCAAGCTATTTTCATTCGAACCCTTGCAATTCGGCTTTTTCTTCTGATGCAGATTAGTGAAAATGTGTGCAGTACCAGTTAATTCTGAAAACTACACATTATGCTCGAAAATAACCAGTGGCTGGGGGCGGGGGTGCAATATTTTCCCCTTTGTATAGCTTATATAGGCTCTTGAGATACAGTGAAAGAATTCCATAATCCTAAATGTTCACTATTTTACAGTAGATATCCTGGTTTACTGAAGTGTTATTATTTGCATGTGTCGTCAGGTCTTGCATCTCTGCGCTTAGCTCTGCCACTGGAGGTGGAGTGGTTCACCCTATGTTGTGGCAAATAATGGTGTGGGGTGTCTGCATGGTGTTACTGACAGTGGACATGCTCTGACGTATACATCTCCTGGTCTTTGAGCAAGGAGGATAATCCGATAAAGACAACCAGTACATCTTGGGAGCTCTGCATAACCAATATTAATTGTATTCTTGAGCTGGCGAGTAGTTTTCTTTGCACTCTTCAAATCGTGTTTTCTTTCTTGAAGCGCTCCACCTACTTCCCCTGTTGCACCAAGGGCTTCCCAATATTAGGCCATTGTTAGCAAGAGAAAGGTAAACATTTTAAGGATTGTTGAAAAGAACTTAAATTTATGCTTAAAAACATTCTAGTTTATCTTCTGCTTACTTCACACTTCAATACTTTACATTTTTACAACTCCTTTTGCTTGCACTGCAGAATCCTAAAACATCACACTGTAGTTTCATTTTAATACGTTATGTACTTTGTAGCAAGAAGCAATGCAATTTAAAATATCACATTTCCCCAAAGACGAAGTTAGTATGAATGTACACAAAGACTCACAGTCTCTTTTAGTTACACTTTGTTCATCCAATGAATCTATCTGCTGACCTTCACTTCATCAGGAGACCTTTGCCAAACATTGGATTCTCTCCCTGTTTCTGCAGCATTCCCCTGCATGTATACATCTTTTCAAGCCTGACAAATTCTACCACATCAGTGGTCCACCAGAACCATTTACACAATAGGGCAATTGGACACACTTTCCACAGAAGAGCATGTCACTTTGCCCATACAAGCGCATGGCATAAAAACGACAACATCTGCCCCCATCACCTGTGTCTGGTGATAAATCTGAGCAGACCGTGATTTATGAAGATTTTTTCTGAAGAGCTGTGTAGACACTAAGTGTGGTTTGTAGTATGGTGGACATCCTGAAAAATTACAGTTTGGCACCTCTGCCACACTGGGGAGGAATGGTGCAAATTTGTTTTCCCCATCACACTTGCAGCTGCTTTTTGACTTGTGACAGCACCTAAATTCATAGTGGGAGCTGCACAGTGCCGGACTGGCCGTTGCGGGCACTGGGCAATCCCCCGGTGCGCCACAAGGGTGGAGGTCGGTTTTGGGCCCCTGGGGGCCGTTTTTGTCACAGTTTTTATGCAGCATAGCTGCAAAATCGGCCCCGGCAATGAGCTCAGTCGCACCCCCAACCTCCCCCCAGGGGGGCTGGCCAAACACTTTGCCGGGGCCGGTTTTGGTTCTGAGTCTGGCCCTGGAGCTGCAGAAGACTACAGACTCGTTGGCGGCATTTCTTCACCTCCGCGACTCACCCCTTCTTCTCACTTATGGTTCTCGGCATTTTTTTCTATTGTCCATCTTAATTCCATCCCCCATCTGTCGATTTTTTTTTTTGTCTCACAGAGGCTGAGCATCCAATGACCTCCTACAATGTCATGATTAAGAGGGAAATTGGAAAGAGCCCTAAAACAAAGAACTATCAATCTTACATCTGGCGTACCTTTGGTTTTTCTGGAATGTGGAGAAAAATAGCACTTTCCATCTCAATATATTATAAGTAGGGCTCCCGGTTTTATGGTATTACATTTTTTGACATTTCCGTCTGTATTTATCCATATTTATTTTTTGTCAACTTTATCTGAATTTATACTAATTTACTATGGGTTTTGTGAAAAAAGTAAAGCTGCAACTGGTATATTCCCGCATTTATTTAACCAATAAATATGCAGACATGCTTGAATGCCTGCCAGGTTTCAGTAATAAGAACACCTGCAGAAGATAAATCCATGCACCTATATGCACATTTCAGTATCAGCCTTGTGCATATCTACTGCTGTTTAAGCCTCTTTACAAAAATTCCTTTTTTTTTTACTCCCTACCTATCAATCCACACAGTTGTTAGCCTGGCAGTCATGGCAAAGTGTATTTAGAATCTCTCAAAAAGCACCCAATTTACGTTTTTATCCACATTTAAACATTAATACAGACAAGAACATAAATGGTTTTCTGTCTGTATTTATCTGTAAAAATCAGTAGAAACGGAAAATGGGGAGCCTTAATTAAGAGACAAAGGTCCCTCCAAAACGATTAAAGAACAATGGTGCACAGAACCATATTAAGACCTTTGTCGAAATTCTCCAAATGGAGATACAATGTATTTATTAAACAAAAAATCATAAAGCATAAATATGTACATAATAAGGTGTGGGTAAAAGGTTGGAGGTCAACAGATTTCCAAACCTCCGGCATTTACACATTTACTCACTTCATAAGTAAATGCTTATTCAAAACAGTCACAGTAAGAAAGACATCTTTTGCTCCACATCAATCTAAATGAGCCAGTTTAGAGTCAAGATGGTATCAGTCGACAAAGTTTCGATCCCAACTGGGTAAGGGGGATCATCATCAGAATACACGAGTATATGCCTGAGAGATAGCCTGTATTAGGCAAGGAGTGTGAGAGGAGTGGAGGGGTGGGGCAAAAGAGAGAAAAAGGTATGGGGGAGGCAAGAAGGGGTAAACAAGACAGCAAAGCAAGAGAAACAATAAGAAGGAAAAAGAAAGGAAGAGGTTAGATAGGTGACACAATACGGCCGGTAATGCAAAACACTAATGTGTGGTGCATGTTAATGCCAGGGTAGGTGAGATGCAAGTGAGCTGCTGGCCACTCTGTAGGACACCCTGAATAAAAAAAATCTACAAAACAAACAAGATGTAATGGGCAGTACATGCATGGGAATTCGGGTACCGCGAGTAATGAGTGAGACCAGGTCAAGATCAAGGTTCGGCAAGCAGTTAAGCCGATAAGTGAGCAAAAGGTGGAAATAAAATGTGGAAAAAAACAGTATGAACACTGCTCTCGAAGTGAGGTGAGGTTATCAACCATAGAGGTGTGCTAGCCTGTCGGAAGGCAAGGGACACGTCCCTTAGGGTATTCCAGAGCAATAGAACCTTAGGTTAACACCCCACTGAATGGGGCCTAATTGCTTAAGGTGCAGTAACAGTTTGAGGAAAAAGGAGAAATAGTAAACTAAGTGAGATAGCTTACAAGTAGCTAAAAAGCTCCCTCAAGGTGTTAGAGTGACTTACTGGTAGAAAGAGTACAGGGCGTCTGGCAATGGCGCTCGGAGGCGGGAGAATTGCCGTGATCGAGCTGCAAGAATAAAGTATAATAGAGGAAGATGAGGGAAAACGGAATTTAGAACCAACATGCGTGTGAGAGTGGAGGATCGTGAGTACGGCTTACCGTGAGGTACACAGGAAACAGAGGAGACCAGCTATAACGGTGGCTGCAGTCCAACGACGATCGAAAGGTAAAGTGCAGTGACTCAGAACGTCCAAGATAAAGGCAGCGCAACTTTCAGCCATGTGCATGCATGATGGGGCGCCTGGAAGTACTAGTATGTGGGATCAGAAAGCAGAAACCAGGGAGAAGAAAGGGGTGCCATGATGGGCAATGCGTGAATGTACGTGCAGGTTATAAAAGTGTGGTATAATCAAGCAGATAGATATGAACCAGGGAAAATGAAAAAGAAGTATTAAATTAATTTGAAGGCCGAGGTCAATTAAGAACGGACATGCAGTGTATGGTAATATACGGTAAAAAATGGGAGATCTATGAGAAAGGCATAATGTTTATGGCAGTACCGATTTGACATAAAAGGGGGAGAAAGTAAATAATCGAAGAGCCACTACCTGAGCATAGTATCAAACTCCCATTTGAAAAGAGATAGTGTGAGAGAGTAACATATACTAAGATTGACATTGTCCGCTATATTGGAAAGGCATGTGGTAACCCGTAATGGAAAAATCAGCGTATCCATACTGAGCAAATCCATGAATATACCGACATCTGACCAAATATAGGAAAATCACATTCCGAATTATAAATAAGTGACATATATAGGATAATAAAGGGAACTCATTCATCCTATTACAGGGTCATATATTACATTGTCAGTGTCAATATTACATTGGTCTAAAGCAATACAAACTGAGGGAGAGTAGGCCAGAAGGCTGACAAAATTATTGGAGCGGTTCACAGATTAGATCAGTGGCCCATTCCACCGTTCTGTTAAGTCCAGTGTGTAGGCTATTAGTTCATTGGATCCATTTCAGTTCTTCTTTGTTGAGGATGGTAGTGATGTCTGTGCTACACGGTGGTAGTTGGATTACATTGATGATTTGCCATTTTAGGTCATCCTCTTTGTGTCCTTGGTCCGTGAAGTGCTCAACTAGTGGTGCGTTCGGTGTTTGACAACTCAGACGGCTCCGTTGTTGGCAGATCCGAATTCTGATCTTTTGAGTGGTCTGACCTATATAGATTAGGTTCCAGGGACAAGAGATGGCATATATAACATTGCTGGTGTCACAATTTGAGAAATGGCTCATTGTTATGTTGATGTTTGTAAAAGTAAACTATTTGCTTTTGATGGTCATATGGCAGATGCTACAACCTCCACATTTAAAATGTCCCAGTACAGGTGGTAACCCCCACATGTCAGTGAGCGTTTGGGATATTTTTTTGGGGGTAGGGTCGCTTTGACCAAATGGTCTCTAATGTACTTGTTCTTACAGAATCCGTTTCTTTACCTAATTGGAGGCAGGAGAGAAGGTAGTCGCACACACTAAAGGGTCATTCTCGGTTTTAGATTTGGGTGTCAAGAGTACTTCGCGTGGGCAGTACCAAGCTCGTTTCAGTGACCTACGCACAAGTTCGCGCGGGTAGCCCCTGTTTAAGAGTTTTTGCTACAAATTTTTGGCTTCCTGAAAGTAATCCTGTTTAAAGGAACCGATCGTCCTTATACGCAAGAATTTCCATCTCAAGGCAAAAATGATAACATAGACACAATAACATGTATGAACAATCTAACATTCATACTTTTATTCCCATCTGGCCTCCCTTTTTCACACTTTCCCTCCCTACTGAACAGATAAATATCTGAGCAGATCATCTATTACCTTTCCAGTGATACTCTTTCTGCGCATTGTATTTGTAAAGGCAAGGGCTTTTTATTAACAAATCTCAAAATCTCTGATTGCATGTCTCTCCTGTACGGTTTGACACAACATATTTTATGAAGTGTTGCAATATATCCTCCAATTTCCTGCAATGGTCCAGCGAGTAAAGTACCATTTTTCTTATGCTAATGTGGATCAGACATTAGGTAACCTCACAAAGCCCTTTGACGCCCGTGGTTTTTCATCCAGGTGCTTATGGTGCTCAGCCTACCTGCCAAAAGGAGTAATATGGCCAAGGCACACTTTATTTAAAGAGTTTCTAAAGCTTCACATTAACTCGAAGCCATCATAGTGCTGTACCTTGGTATACGGCCAAAACATTTGCAGAAACCTAATCTATCAATCACTAAGTACTATCTGGGCATAAAATAAACACAGTTCATAAATGGGAAATACAATTTCGTAGAAACCCAGAAAAGACCAGCCTAGGAAATTCAGCAAAAGCTATGTTTTTTGTTACAGAAAACTGAGAGATTCCTATAGTCAAAATGATGTTGGCAGAGAATCCCACAGCATCCCTATACTTTACCTATGAGTGACTATTTTTTACTTGGAGACAGTTTACATTTTGAAATCCCCAGGCTCATGATGTCTCCATTTTTGGTGCTTTAGCGTCCCTCTTAGAATGTACTTTTTTTCTGCTTTGGCATGTGGGCTTCATGGAGTCTATGTATACTTGCATACTATCTTGTCAGGAATACCCAGTAAATTCTTAAATGTGCCATTCAGGAGCTTGAGCCCCGCATCTATTTACTCGATAATTTTACCCCAAAGCACATTTACCAAGGGGCAGTCCAACAATATGTGTGAGAGTGCCAGTGTGACCACAGGCTCGCAGTCCCTACAGTCAATCAATCAGTCAGCCGTGGACTGCAGAATTATATGGGTGTAATGTAGTAGTGATACCTTTCTTTCAGTTTTTTTCTGTAAGTCAAACACTCCTAGCGAAAGAGGCTGCCTGTTCCCACTAACACTGTGGAGTCTGCTCATCACCTCTTGGCTTACTTAATTGTGTCTGCCCATGTATTTGTCCATTTAAACATGGCTTACTCTCCAGCTCATTTCAGACCATCCAACTAAGAAAATACCCACTTCCCATAGACAGCAATACATTCAAGGCTCTAGCTCACATTTTCTGACTAACTACATATATGTGTTGGTGAGACAGTAAAGCAGTTTGCTGAACAACAATTTGCATTTCGGTTGTGCCTGTATTACAAAAAATGCATGAGTGATTTAGGTAAGGTATTTCAGTGACACCCTGTTCTTGGTCCTCTGGCTTTATATGGCCCTGCACACAGTCCATCAGAAAAGTTGTGGATTAAGACTTTACTGCATGGTGATACTTGAAATGCACGCATGGGTGTGGTGCGGCACCCTTGCCACAATGCCCCGGCCCAGTAGTCCCCATGCAGGCCAAAGCCAGGTATACCCCATGAATGCTGACAAACACCCTGGTGGAAGGTCTCTTGGAAGAAAGTAAAGTGTTGTGCTATCCATTTGGGGACAAAGTGTAGTTGTAGATGTGGGACAGGCCTTCTATTTTGCAGTGACCCTCAATTTAGTAATCACACAGTGTCCTCTGTAGCAAGAGACATTAATATTTCCACTGCCTAGAAAGTCTGGCAACAGCAAGGAATTCGGAATGGGGCATAGAGTGGAGGAGCCAACGGGGTTGGAGTAATCCCACCGTCCACCTTAGCCCGTTTGTAACCACAGCCTCGAGGCTCCAAAATTAGCTTCCACATAACAGCTAGCATCATACTTTATTGCCAGTGCAAGTATAAAGGAAGTACTTTAAACTGTAAACGAGCCAAACATGTTCCCCTCCTTTTGTCTTTTTTTGTTTCTCTCGGACACTACTAAAAAGCGTTAAGCAGTTTCCTTCTTGGGAAAAATATGGTCTCTACCCTCAGTCACCACCTTGCTAGAATCTGCCTGTCACCGCCAGAAGCTCAAGAAGAAAGTGCCTCTCTGGAGCGCACTTGATCTTTGACCCAATCCCGCCTCCGTAAGTGTCTGAATATTTTGACCTCTTGGAGGCGGATATTCCTGCCTTTGCTTTATAGTGCTTTACTAGCTCCATGTGAAAAATTTGTGCCAGCCTTTTACAGCCCACTTTTTCTGATTGTCAAAAAGTCAAACTCGTATTACTTGGTGAAAATGTGGGATTGCTAAAAATAGCTTGTAATGGAAGTAATCACATTTTCACACCGAGATGAAGGTCTGTGTGCCTGCGGTATCCTTATGACGAGGCTTAACAGAATAGACGCTACATTATAAACATAACGTTTGCCTCTAAATGATCAGACCAGTTGTCAGGACCTCATGTTCTTCACCCAACCCTTCTCACGTAGGCATTGTAACTACCGTTCACTCCTCCACCCAAATATATACATACTCTTTATTTTTTGTATTTTTTTTTCTTCCGAAGTTTTATATTGTGCAAACTTCACACAAAGGTATCAGAGCGCTTTACATGAGCACCAGGTGCACTACAGATGGACACATTCATTTTGTTAGGCAACGGGAGATTTCGAGATTTGCCCAGAAGCACAGAATGTTGAGTGTCCCTTGTCGAGACTTGAACCCGGTTCCCCAGCTTCGAGGTCGACCGCTGTAGTAGTCGGCTACATCCTCTCCCCTATAGAGTGCTAGAGTGGCATGATGCCACAATAGACATCATGTGAACCCTATACAAGTGCCAACTAACATAACGTTAGTCTCCTTGTGTCCACACCACCGTATGCCTTTGTTTTAAGTAAATCTGCTATTCAGAGCTGGGATATATTTACTTTTTCTTCGCTCACTAATGAAGGAGCCTATTCCATGTTTGTCTTGAAGCTGCCGGAGGGATTATTTGGTAGGCCTATGTTGAGAACATCACAATAGTCCTTGCAAAGAAGAATTAAAGTGCAGACCATCATTTTCCGCATAGTTTCCGGTAGTACAGGAAGGACTTGTCCCGTCAATTTCATAAAATAAACCAATGATGGAGTTAATTTGTTTGCTAAAGGAGAGGCTCTGTGTCCACCTTAACCCCAAGACTTTTCACCACATCCTTTAAGAATAGGAGCGGGTGGCAAAGTCTTCTGGCCACCAGTCAGGGGCACAAGACCATGAGTCACCCCAAAAAAGGGGCTACTCAGCCTTGTCCCCAATCAGTTTCAAGGAATTGGACCCCATCCAATCAGAGCTTTCTTAGCTGTGTGTCAGCTGTGGCTGTCTATGCACATTGGAGTCACAAGCAGAAGAGAACACAATTTGTGTGTCATCCGCATAGGACATTAGTGCAAATAAACTTAGCAATGGTAGTTATGTAAATGTTTGGCTGCAAAATAGGCCCAGAGGAACTCAACACTTCAATATTCCTCTTCTTCTTCTTCTTATAATCAATTTGTAAAGAGCAGCATACTCCTAACAGGCATCTTGGTGCTGTAAACAATCGCAAATTGATGAGGAGATAACTGCTTGGTATTCAAATATCCTTCTTTCATTTACCGAATAGTTGGACTCCTAAATATCATTCATTTATTTGGGAAGAGCAACCCTTTTAATTTCTTCCTGAAACTGAAGATTTTCAATTGCTCTAAGAGGAGGGGGCAGCTTGTTCCAGGGTTGCGCTGCCTTGTATTGAATGGCACTCCCGCCCACCCTAGCTTTCTTGAATCTAGGTATACAGACCAGGTTTGCCTGCGCATTCTTCCTGGTTTATAGATCCAAAACATCTTTTGTAGCGGTACTGGACCTAAGCCATTTATGGCAGCCTTTAGCACTGGATCTAAAAGGCTTCATATACACTGCCTGAGATCTATTGCACAGGAAGGATATCAGTTACCAGCCACTACACTGCTATGCCACAGATGCCAATCTTCCTGAGTCACTTGGCAATGGAGAGGGCTTAGATTTATCAAAGACTGGGATAAGTTCTAATAAAATCAGTGGAGTGCAACCTCCACTATCTAGCCTTGCGTGGATGCCATCGGTGACTGCAAGTAAAGCAGTCTCAGTGCCATGTAAGAGTTAGAGCCCTGATTGGCCAGCATCAAACAGATTTTTGGACTAAATGTCGGGCGACAACTAGAGGTTCATCCGTTTTTCCAGAATACTAGCTGCAAAAGGGAATAGTGAGGTTAGCTGATTATTTTTCAATCTCACTTAATATAATCCTAAACTTTCGACTGCTGTTGACATTGAAACATTTGCGGTCACCGAGAGATCTACAAACTGCCTTGGCAACATCCATTCACTGGCTTGGAATTTGAAGGCACTGTTTGAGTTGCATGAGTCAGAGGTGGGTGAGGGTCAGTTTGTGGGGATAGTGTTCTGAGGTTTGCAACTGGCCTATTCCTCTGCAATGCTTCGTGAAATCCACCTAAACGTGCAATAGAAGGCCAAAGCAATCAAATATTGCAGCCATTTCATTAGAAGAGTATTACAATTTGTATAGTTTGGGTTTGCAATACTCTGAGATGATGTGTTGATGTGATCATGGCGGCTAATAAACACACGCATAGGACTGCCAGCTGTTTAATCCGGAGATGTACAAAACTGAAAGCCATTTCAAACAGTGGAGAATGGCAGGCATTGGCCTGTTGATTATTGCAATATGTTCTTTCAGCAAACATTATGGCTTTCATTCTTCCATCTTGCACAAATTATGTGACATGAAGAAGCTACAGAAAATTGCAAATTCCGAATGGTCGTAATAATTCTTTCCAGAAAAGGCAATAACAAAGCCTCTCTGCCATGCCGGAGGATAAATAAGGCTTCTACATATACTGGAGGGCTATATGTGGAGGAAATGTTCTGCACAAATGTGTATTAGACATGCATCTTGCAGTGATCTCCAGTGTTCTGGGAGCTGGTACTCCTGATTAAAGGAATGCCCATGAGTCAGCTCTTAAGTATCCATCTGAATTGCTCAAAGGAATCCGGCTTTAAGTCACAATCAGACATTGTGAAAAGAAATCTGACATGTGGCTCTTTGTCTGTGCTTAAAAATGGCTTTGAAAGATCTCTAAAATAGCAAGAATTAAAATTGATATTGATGACTACTAAAAAAAATCTAGTGTGTTTGGATTCAACAGCCACATTTAAATTATATAAGACACTGATCATGTAATTAACTTTGATTTATTCTAATTTGGATTCAAAAGAAGGGCACCACATGTCAAACTTCTGATATTTAATCTAAAATAAATTACTGCCAAAAAACAAGGGTATTTGTTCTTGTTTCTTGGACGGTTGCTGGGGGTTTGTATACTGCTACATTACATCTTATAGTGGCCTCTAAAGGATATCAAATATCCTTTAGGCTCTTTCAAGCAGCCCTCTGTCTCTGGACCTGATCATTCCCGGCCTGGACACCGGGTTCGGTTTTGCTGTGTGCAAATGCACATTTGGTGAAACTGCAACAGGGGCTGTGGGGAGGAGCACAACCCAGGCCCTGCCCAGTAGCACTGAGGAGCGAGCATACAACAGCCTAGTAATACCTTGTCCTGACACCCACCCACTTAACACCCCGCCCAACTTCCACTGGCCCTCCAGTTGGCATTTTCTGCCTTCTCTAAGAAAGTGGAAAACGCCAGTGGATTTGTCCCTCGGTTAGGAAAATACGACTAGAAAAACACTGTGTTTTCAAGGTCCGCCGGGTTATTAAGCATTCTGGGGATACATCCTGTAATTGTTAGATTTTGGTGCTGGAATACCGACTGGAAGCAGAGATTCTGGCTCCCCAGTATTCCTATCCCAAAATTCAGCAAACATGTTATGAGGACCTTAGTGGTGCTTCCGGTGTGGGAGATAACGATATTGCTATCTTTATGACTAGTAAAATGCACTGTTTAATATGGTTGCAGTGACAGTATGATATACATACTGTATGTCTTTGGGGGTAACTTGTTTGTTAACTTGCCTGTGCTCAAAACTGTGC
Source organism: Lissotriton vulgaris (assembly GCF_964263255.1). Classification (NCBI taxonomy): domain Eukaryota; kingdom Metazoa; phylum Chordata; class Amphibia; order Caudata; family Salamandridae; genus Lissotriton; species Lissotriton vulgaris. Next base: position 1,745,759,476 of record NC_141691.1, read on the forward strand.
TTTGGCGAATCTTAGTGTATAACAGAATCAGTGTGTGTACCTAGTACTTTTCAGTCAGTCAATGCCAATGCCTGAGCTGTTGTAGAGTGTGCTAGAATAAATGAAAACATCATTGGGACTGAAACATGCAAAGGTTCTAATTTATAAGACATTCAAAAAACATAGTACCAAAAAAATGTTAAGCAGAGGTACCTAATTAGGTGATAAATATGCATGCTTCTTTATTGATAATTAAATGTTCAGAAAAATTCTTACCTGCCTTTAACCACATTAAGGCCACATGGTCCTAAACCGCTAAAGTGCATCATCTTGTTGATTTAATAATATTAGCCTGCACACTCACCACCCACATAAAGGTTTCGAAGTATGCTTTATGTTAAGTCCTAAAGCCATTGGGCAATGATGCTATTTCTATAACATATTAGGAATTTAAACAAATGGTTTGATTTAAATTACATGTTTTCAGAAGCAATGGAAGAGTCTAGCGTTCCACTTTGTGAAGCTGTCTGCGAGTGAGAACCGTTCAGTATGTCGGTGAAACCTTTGTCTCCACTGCTTCACTACATGTTATTTTTTTTCAGTGAAAGCACTTTTCAAGTCAGTCATATGTGTGCTCATGCTCACACTTTCTCTTGTAAATTTGTAGTGAAGACCATTAACTCTTCGACAGTATCGAGTTGCAGAATTTAATAGCTAATTGCGAGGCCAAAGATGTCCTCCTGGACCCACGCACCACCGCTTGTTTGAAGAACATTAATATAGTTTTACCCCTTCTCTTGTGCAAATTAATCAGTGTGTCTATCATAGCGAACTCCGCATCCAGCGATTTGAAATTCTTCTGTTTATTAAACTCTCCTTAAAAGCCTCTAGCAGCTTGTGTTTTTCTCTTGACTTTACGCGTTTGGAAAATTTGATGTGAATCAATGGTAACTCAACTGTATTTAGCCAGCTGTCTGTCTGACTAATTTTCTGTCCGGTTCTAGGCCAAATCATGTCAAAAAGCAGTCCTGCTGTCCCTGTATATATATTTTTCCTTTGCCACCTAGTGCCCTATGTCACTCTACATCATCCTACCCTTCAGTAACCCTCCTCTGTGGTTCTGTCTCCCAGTGGCTCTGGAACAGGTTGAATCGTGTTTGTGTGAGAACTCATCGGTAAGGCTTGGAGGGTTCCTTCTTTTCACCCACGCTATTGTCATGGGTAATCCCATTTGAATCTTCTTTGTCACTGGCTTTATTTTTTTTTTTACACCGTTCCCCTTCTACAAATCATTAACAATCTACTTTGGGTGGCATATGTATGCAGATGATACTTACTTTACCTGTGTGTGTTTTTCATTGACTAAGGCCGGGCCCACCATCTTTATTGGTCCAGTACTTCAAGCAGAGACCGCTATCTGAAGCTCAGTTAGTCAAGACTAAGGTGATAACTATGGATACAGTCCTATCAAGCTAAGCCAGTTACCTCTTAACAGACTCCTGCACTTTCTTTTGAATTGCCTAACTGTGCTGACTCATATCGAGGGCATTGGAATCTTTTTATATAACAAGTGCACAGGCAAAACAGTAGTTAGTATATGCATTTGATTTAAATCGTATTCGCTTTTTATTCCTTTACAGATAGACGCACAGTAACTCGAAAATTATTATGAGAAAAACCTTGGTGTGTAAAATCATTTAACCTATCTAGCAGATTGCTGTCTTCATCACCTTGAGATGACACAAAAGGCAGCAGTACCCCCTGTTTCAGTTTGAGGAAGTAATGCTATGTTTCAGTTGGTAACAGATCTTGACTTTATTTGTCTGTGTAGGATCAGAGATAGTTTAATGTGGCCTAGATGAGCTTTAAATATTTCCGTTGTACTGCCTGTATCACAGTTTCTCCAGAAGAGATGATTTCCTGGTCGACCCCTTCATCTTTGGATCAATGCCTCCTTTTTATGCCTCCTGCATCGTAGATTATATAGGGACAGAGACGTTTGCCAAAGCAATACTCTTGTATCTGGAATTACTTACTCTAAAAACCCACCTATTAGGTTGAGGATGGAGGAAGGGTGGCTACAGACATATATGTATGTATGTGCTGTGGCAAAGCTTTCATAATTCCCCTGCCAGATAAGCTTCAGAGGCAAACCAAAAGCATCTTTAAATTATATTTAATTCACAAAGATTCGTTTAGACCTGGTTTAAATCAAACAGTAGAGTAAACAAAATAAAGAAGTAAGTTCATAAAATGGAAATATGTATTGACCAGCTACCAACACGAATTTGAAGAAAAATGTTAAAGGCAAAATGGAAATAAGTCGATTTAGTGATTTAATTGAAGCCAATTACAATTCAACACAACAGTGTTGTCTAACGCTGTGATGAGATGCCTTTTAGAAATGGAAAAATTGCAGAACGAGATCCTAAAATTATCGACCTGCCTGATGCACTTCCCCCTCCAACCATCATAGAGCCTGAACATCAATCCCTCTGGAAAAAAAACTGTGCATTTCTTCCTCCATCTTCTGAAATAATCTTCCGTTGATACCTCCGAACTATTATGTATTGTTACCCTGTATGCTTCCTAATTTTCTTATGTATTCCTTGCAAATAATAATATGCAAACTCTGTAAAGCTCTCCAATACCCTCGGGTCAAGTTCCCGCTATATAAAACTCGATACATATATAAATATGTTGGCAAAGGTCACATAGAGTCTACCTTTCCCGGAGTCATGCTAGTGCATTGTCTGTTCTTTCCAGTGGGTCTTTGAAAAAAGTTCAAGTACTCCAGATGGATGCTTTCACATTGGTTTAGCACTAAATACCACCTAATGATGTTGCAGGAATGGGGAGGAACCAATGCGGTCAACTCATGGTAGGGTTAATTTGTCTGGACGTATTCAAGCCTTTAAGGAGTGGTTCTGTAGCTTATATGATGTGTTTCAAAGTTCCCAGTATGGTTCAGTGTTTAGAGCAGGGCACTGTCCTTTTCTAGGTGCAAGAGGACTAATGTTTGGATTAGTGGTGTGTCTGCCCAGATTTCCTTTTGAGAGCAAGGCTTGAATTTGTGGTAGTTTGTTGCTATTGGTAAATACGAGATACTCAGTCTTGATCGGGTAAAGTTTTAATTAGGTGCTGGACATTCATTTCTGAATGAGATTGAGGAAAGGTTTTGAGTTGCAAAATGTTATGAACTGTGGAGATTTGTAGGTAGAGTTGCTTGTCATAATCAATTGATGGGTCTTGATGCTGCTGTTAGTGAGTAGGGATTCCAGGGGGATTCATTCAGAGGTTGAAGATGATTGGGTACAAGATGGAACCCCGGGTTACTTCTAGCAATTGCTTTTGATCTGATCCAAGTTCCCAATCACTTCATCACTAACTTCCTCTTCCACAGCACTCTGGGCAGGAAAAAAATCTTGCTTTACTTTCTCTGGGATTTCTCTAAACATCAGCTACTTGCCTTTCTCCTGCTTCATGTACATTAGGATGCAGTGACTCCAGTTGTACAACCACTCACCAGGGGTAAATGAAGGGCACTTTGTTCCATCTGTTCTTAGGCCTTAGCAGAAGTTCTCTCTTAAGGGACTTGGGAGGAACACCGGTGCTTCTTCCATGTGGCGTCTGCTGTCTTCCCATACCTCTCACATTCCATCACCTTTAATTTAGCAGCTGCCTGATCTACACAGCAGCAAGTGCCTCTGGCTGCACCACACTTGCCTCTACCAAGGTTGGAAGGTCTCGGGCTGCAGCATCCCAATAACCGAATTGGTTGTCAATCGAATGAAGTCAGCAGCACGAGACTCGCAGAAGAGCAGTCATACTGTGATAAAAATAAGATTTAGTAGCACTTTTTTTCTCAAGCTGAATTCAGGATTGAAAAAAACCTACACATAGATTTCATTTATTCAGATGTTGTATAAAGGATCTGCCACCAGCGAGATCTTAGGAAATTGAGCTAAGTAAGCAGTGTATCAGATAGAAGGTTTGTAGGTATCAATATGTCTTGTGTGCTAGCAGTGCCCAACTCAGAGGCAGACAACGCGTTTGACCCATATGCACAGAAATTCTTTTAAAGGTGCACATTTCATCAAATTAAGTCTAGATGGAAGCCAGAAGTGGGAGTGACAGTGCTTCCAATGTATGTGTCCTAAGAGCACAGTCACAAGGCAGAGAGTCATCCATTGGCCGCCAAAGTATCAGAGGCCTTCATCCATGTCCCCTACTGTGCAGCATGGTACCCCAGATAGTGCCAGAGCAGTGGTGCCTCTGGCAAAGGCAGATGCTGCGGAGTAGGGAGATTTGAACAGGATTTTTGTGGAAGCAGTGTGGTTGGCCAGACCTGAGCTGCTGTCTACTGAGTTGGAAGGAGAACTCACATAGGAAGTGAGGCTAGTAATAGCACAGGAATGGTGACCTTAGTTGCTACCATTTTACTAACTACTATTTGGTGAAGGTGGCAATTGAAGGGGATATACTGATTTCAGCTACATCGCCACGTGATGTTGCTAACTGCTCCTGTATTATTTGTTTATTAATCTGAAAAGGCTTTGTTTACACACATTTATGTACATCACCACCACACATTAAGGTATCAATATCAAGACATAAAATATATAGAATTTATAAAATACTGACACGTCACATCACAATACAGGCAGTACGTAATATCATAAAATAATTGCTTTAACTATGAAAACATTCCTTGATAGCAACTTCCCATGTACAACCAGGGAACCAAATCTCTGCCCTGTCTAGCTCACCTGTTCATATTCTCACATTAATGCCAAAAGTGATGGCACCTTAATTAAATAATAAGAGGAGGGGTACCTACTTACCCTTAGGTTCCTTGCACCAAGGAATGATAATTGGGGAAATAGAATAGATGATCAAAAGTGCAGTACTGGGTTAAGGAGAGGCACCCCACGCCCCTACAGCTGGGCTTAAAAGAATTGCAGTACTGAAGTGAGATTAGCTGTCTTCACCCATTGACTTGGGGGCCATGCACACAGGACTGGTCATCCCTCAAATGGCACACCAATTGGTTGACTAGCTTCACGTAGTCCATTACAGTTTTACTGAATGGGTACTCACTGGTTGCAGGCTGTCTTCACATGTTGGTTTGTGACAACTGCACCTTGGATTAAAACTCAACTTGAAGCTATATACTTAACCTTACTCCCCTAAAGAAACACACATAAATTACATAGTGGGAAAGGGAATTGGGGATAGACATCACTGATGACACCTGGGGAGCAATCTGGCAAAGTGCCTTTAAGTGTTCGATTTGCCTCCGCTACAAAGAAAGCTCCTACAAACTCCTCACTCGCTGGTATCTGACACCAGTACAGTTACATAAAATGTTTAGGAGCTCAGATTCTTGTTTGAAGAGATTCGGAGAGCAGGGTTTCTACATACATGGTGGACCTGCCAGAGAGTGCAAACATTCTGGGACGAGATTCTTCTCACGACACAGCTTTACGTACATCACAATACCCTGTGGTCAACTGTTAATTCTCCTGGGTGAACCTGGCGTAGAGAGAACTCTTCCTTTGTCAGCCTGTCTCCGGACGCAGCGGTTGCTCCCCCTTGCCTCCTGCAGCTTCTGGTATCGTAGCGCTGCTCTCCTCCACAAGCGCCTCGCACTGCTGTTCTTTCATTTATTGATTGTGCCGTGTGTCTAACTTTGCTGACTCTTGACCCGTATTTGGTGCCTGTGTGCTTAACAGTGCCCACGGGAGTATTTAATTTAAAATAAGCATTTCCATAACCTTATTTGCTTTTCTGGTGCCCAATATCGGCGTGTTAGCCTTTGTGTTGTGTTTTTACGTATTGCCATTTGGTTGTGCCTTCAGCCCATCCCTCCCCCTCCGCTCCCGCCTCCCAGCCGCCCCGCCCACCCACTGGCTATCTGCACCGTCCGGTCCGACATTTCCCTGTGACCAGCCTGTCTCCGGACGCAGCGGTTGCTCCCCCTTGCCTCCTGCAGCTTCTGGTATCGTAGCGCTGCTCTCCTCCACAAGCGCCTCGCACTGCTGTTCTTTCATTTATTGATTGTGCCGTGTGTCTAACTTTGCTGACTCTTGACCCGTATTTGGTGCCTGTGTGCTTAACAGTGCCCACGGGAGTATTTAATTTAAAATAAGCATTTCCATAACCTTATTTGCTTTTCTGGTGCCCAATATCGGCGTGTTAGCCTTTGTGCTGTGTTTTTACGTATTGCCATTTGGTTCGTGCCTTCAGCCCATCCCTCCCCCCACGCTCCCGCCTCCCAGCCGCTCCGCCCCCCTCCATCCTCCATTAATGACAGCTGGACGATCGCGCAGCGTTCACGCGCAGCGGTCGCGCCCCAGTTGCGCCGAAGGTGCGCCAAAGGTAAGCCCGTCTACGCCCGTCCGCGCCAAGCCCGCGCCCAGCGCCAGACCCCCTGGCCCCCGTACCAGCCACCCCACCCGCATTACATACGCCTCCTCCACCCTCTTAGCCCTTAACCCCGGTCGACTTCCCACCTGCGCCCAAGCCGCCCCTGGACACACCCATGGACCCTTCACATGCAACTCCTGCAAGTTCGACGGCACCAAGACCAACTCCTCATCCACTAACACCAAACAGAGACCTGACACCAACCACCTAAAATGCATCCTACTCAACACCCGCTCGGTCCACAGACACGCCATCGACCTCTGGAATCTACTAGACACCATCTCTCCGGACGTCGCCTTCCTAACTGAAACATGGATGAACGCCTCCTCAGCCCCAGACATCACCATTGCCATCCCGGAAGGCTACAAGATCATCCGAAAAGACCGCACCAAGCAAACAGGAGGAGGCATCGCTATCGTCCATAAGAACTCCATCCGCATCTCAACCAGCTCACACGTCAACCTCGCTAGCGCCGAACACCTTCACTTCCAGATCCACACCGACCCCAAGACCACACTCAGAGGCGCCCTCCTCTACAGGCCACCAGGACCCCGTGCACAATTCAGTGAAGACATCACTGACTTTATCACCCCACACGCCCTCCCCTCCGAGGACTACATTCTATTGGGAGACCTCAATTTTCACCTGGAAAAAAACAACGACTGCAACACCACTTCTGGACAATCTCGCCTACCTCGGACTCAAACAACTTGTCAATACCCCCACTCACTACGCAGGTCACACACTCCACCCTATCTTCACCTCCAGCAAACATATCTCCTTCAGTCACACCACAGCTCTCCATTGGACGGACCACAGCTGCGTTCACTTTATCTACAAAAAGACCACAACCCACAACCATCCTCAACCTACTCTGCGAAGAAACTGGAACAAAATCACCATCGACCAGATCTCCTCATCGCTTCTTCAAAACCCCCCTGCCCACTCTTCGAACCCCAACCAAGCAGCCATTAACCTCACTCAATGGCTAACCAACAGCGCCGACAACCTAGCACCCCTGAAAAAACGTCATATAAAACTAGGCAACAAAAACGCCCCCTGGTTCAACGATGATCTTAAAAAATCCAAGAAACTCTGTCGCTCCCTTGAGAAGGCATGGAAAAAAGACCCAAACACCAGCACCAGGGACGCCTTCAAAAACGCCACCCGCATACACCACCAACTGATCTGGACTGCCAAGAAAGCCGCTTTCAAAGACAGACTTGACAACAACGCCCACAACAGCAAGGAATTATTCAACATCATCAAAGAGTTTACCAACCCCGCTGCCAACTCCAACGACATCACTCCCTCTCAAGCCCTTTGCGACTCCCTAGCTTCGTTCTTCCACGACAAAATCGCAGACATCCACAACAGCTTCGACAACCAACCCGGAGACCAACCCATCCAACCTTCTGCCGTACCTTCACTCCCCTTGAACATCCTCAACGACTGGAACCCAATCTCCACTGAGGACACCATCCGCCTGATGAACTCCATCCACTCAGGATCCCCCACAGACCCATGCCGTCACCACATCTTCAACAAAGCAGATTCCATCATAGCACCACCCCTCCGAGACGTTATCAACTGCTCCCTCAACTCCGCCACCTTCCCGGAAAGCTGGAAACACGCCGAACTCAGCGCCCTTCTGAAAAAACCCACAGCTGACCCCACCGAACTCAAAAACTACCGCCCCATCTTGCTCCTCCCATTCCCGGCCAAAGTCATCGAGAAAGCTGTCAACAACCAGCTCGCCGCCTTCCTCGAAACTAACAAATCCCTCGACTACTCACAGTCCGGCTTCCGAGCTAAACACAGCACTGAGACCACACTCATCGCAGCAACAGACGACATTCGAACTCTACTGGGCAATGGAGACACAGTCGCCCTCATCCTCCTTGACCTCTCCGCAGCCTTTGACACTGTCTGTCATAGCACCCTGTTACAACGCCTCAGAAACATCGGAATCCAAGGAAAAGCACTGGAATGGATCACCTCGTTCCTCGCCGGAAGAACCCAGAGAGTCCGCCTCCCACCATTTAAGTCAGAGGCCACTGAAGTCATTTGCGGCGTGCCACAAGGTTCTTCACTCAGCCCCACCCTCTTCAACGTATACATGAGCCCCCTCACAACCATCGCACGCCAACACAACCTCAACATCATCTCCTACGCTGACGACACTCAACTGATCTTCTCACTCACCAAAGACCCTAACACCGCCAAAACCAACCTACATGAAGGAATGAAAGAAGTAGCCGAGTGGATGAAGCACAGCCGTCTGAAACTGAATTCCGACAAAACAGAAGTCCTTATCTGGGACGACTCTTGGTGGCCAGAGTCCCTTGGAAAAGCACCCACCCCGACAGACCAAGCACGGAACCTGGGCGTCATCCTGGACTCCTCACTCTCGATGACCAGACAAGTCAACGCCGTTTCATCATTGTGCTTCAACATTCTTCGCATGCTCAAAAAAACTTTTCGCTGGATCCCCACCGAAACTAGAAGAACGGTCACCCACGCACTGGTTACAAGCCGCCTGGACTACGGAAACACCCTATACGCCGGTACCACCGCAAAACTTCAGAAAAAACGCCAACGCATCCAGAACGCATCAGCCAGACTCATACTAGACACCCCGCGTAACGACCACATCTCTGGTCACCTGAAAAACCTCCACTGGCTCCCCGTCAATAAGAGGATAACATTCCGCCTCCTAACCCACGCACACAAGGCACTTTACGAACTTGGACCCGAATGCCTCAACACACGACTTTCATTCTACACCCCCACCTGCCAGCTACGCTCCTCCAACCTAGCCCTTGCTGCTGTACCTCGCATCAACAAAACCACCATGGGAGGAAGATCCTTCTCCTACCTGGCGGCTAAGACCTGGAACTCACTTCCCATCCACCTTCGCCTCACTCAGAACAACCTAGCATTCAGAAAGCAACTTAAAACGTGGATATTCGACAAGTAATTCCCCACACTTCTCTAAGCGCCTTGAGACCCTCTGGGTATGTAGCGCGCTATATAAATTAATTGAATTGAATTGAATTTGTCGACTACAAGGGGGCGTTTCCATTCCTATCTGTTATTAGCCCCAATGTTAGGAGTAGCACAAATGTGGAAACAACCTCAAGCGCCCACTTTAAACCTATGGTGGGGAAAGCTATGGAATCTGTACGCAATGGCAAAGTTTACCGCTATACTTGGGACAGGGTGGCAAAATTTGACGCCACATGGCATCCCTTCATTACGCACATAAGACAACAACACAGACTTGGGGTAAAACATCTCACCATGTCCAAAACGCGGAGAGCTTCTGTCATATGGGTCTTCTCCAACTCCGATTCAGAGAAGGACCCACCCTGATCCATCCGCTTTTCGGGCTTAAACACAAGACAGATAATCCCTGCTTAGTTGTGCTATGTTTTTCATTAACATGAGTGACTAATGCAATTTTCCTTTCTTTTGAGGGCGATCTGGGGGTGAGAGTGCGGGGAACTGGTGCATTGTTGGTCTTTTCCTTTTCGCCTAACATGTTTAATCCTTTGAGGTGGTGGGGGCCTAGTCCTCTTGTCTCCTTTAATGCTTATGATGATGCCAAAATGTGTGTCCTGTTCTTTTTTGTCTACCATAATGCTAAATTAAGTTGTGAAAAAATAAACTCAACTTAAAACCTCTGCTCCTCTTGCCTTGTTTATCCTCACTTAAATGACAATCATTTTTCTGATATAGACTTCTAACTGCAGATTCCTCACCTTGAGAATTTGCCCAGGCGCTAGACTGGATCTGGAAACTTTTCAGAAATTCCCTAGTGTGTCGACAGATGGCGTTGTGTGACTCAGTCAGTTCTTTTCTGTCTCTGCCTTCTGATGCGGCTCCGGAGCTAGTAGTGCTGTGTTCTGACAGACTTTTTCCCTCAGAAAATCTCTTTGAATTCTAAACAGTCCACTGTCCAGAATATGGGACCTAAAACGCCAGGTTTCAAGCTGTGCTGTTACTGCCTCTGGTGCCTCTGCACCTCACACAACTGGAAATTGTATCCTTGCTGCGTGAAGATGAGTCTCAAATTCATCCGCAACCGGGAAGCCAGATTAGCTATTGCTCAACACCGTAAGAAGAAGCCGTCCCGGCTGATGTGGAAGGTGCAGACCACTCTTGTTACCAAGACAATTTACTTGAACATTTCAGATTGAAGCTGCGGTGCTCAGATAAGTCTAAGAGATTCCAGACAGAGGACAAGCAGTCGAAGCATGGGTATCCATCGTCCCACCACTCGCGTCATTTGAAGGTGCACGACGACCTAGTACCTCCAGTCCGTGGAGCTGTTCCACAGAACAGACTACAGCAGTGTTTCCCCTCGGGCAGACTGCGACAGTGGAAATCTCCACCAGCTCAGACAGGCTGCAGTGGAAATCTTTCTTACCCCCCCCCCCCTTACCTTGGAGCCTCAGGTGGTTTCCTATTGGGACCATGTCAGCAGATCTATCCCGACGCCGTCTGCACCAATCGACCTGAACCTGAGGGTGCCCCTTCCTGAAGCACGAGGTCGCTGGCCCCAGCCCCAGCACAACAGCAGATGCCATTCTCAGAGACATTGCCACCGGTACTGACACCCGACACATATCCAATAGATTTGTCAATTCGGAAGCTCTGCCCTTAGCCTCCTGACCACGACAGTATGCCTATTCAAAAGCAGACATATCTCACCAATATGATGACAAAGGTGGTGACTGTGGGAATAACATGTATGAGGAGGGAAATATTTGAGGACCTTCAGGATGCTAGTTGTCTGGACACCTCACAAGAGATTGGTCTTTCCTCCCCAAACGGAAGACTCTTGACTTCTTTGCCACCGTGATCATGAAGGCGGCGGAAATCCTAGACCTCAAGCGACCCATGCAAGAAGTAAAAACAAAATTCCTCATTGAGGTTCTGAAGCCAGCTGAGACCAATAAAAAACCTCTATTGCCTTTTAATAAGGCCCTCCTTGATGTCCTGGTGGACATGTGGGCAAAACCATGATCTTGCACCCACACTGAATAGGCAAGTGGCAAGGCAACACAGGCCTGCTCCCAGGGACCACGAAGTTTTACAGCAAAGAGTTTAGTGGTATAGGGGTCCACCAGAGCAGGAATCCAAACAAATGGAAACGTTTGAGAAACCGAAGGTCTGTCAACACCTCATGTCTCCTGGGTAGGTACTCGCACATGTTGGGGAAAGGGTGGTGGATATCCTGCCAGCTATACTAGAAGACATCAGACCGACTTTACAGTGTGTTATTTCTAAGGGACAAGAAGCTACTTTCAGGCCTGGACACAACCGACTGACAGGGTAAGGCAGTGGGTGCCAGCGTCATGTTGCAGCTCCTTGCATGGATTCTGTCCACAGGGTTTTCCTTTGATGTCCAACAGTCCCTAATGTACATGCCCTATGACTGCTCTAGGCTGTTTGGAGCGCAGGGAGACTTGGTCTTGGAGAGATTTAAAAAGAACAAGGCCACCACCCACACTCCAGGCCTAGTTCAGCCGGTTCGGCAGCCCCATTCACAACCGTAACCCTTTTAAGGCTACAGTGGTGGTTCCCTACGGTAGCAATGACAATATGTGACTCAGCATAGTGCAAAAATAAAAAAAGAGGACCCCCCTGCTATACATACAAGTTCCTAGGGCAGAGAAAATAGCAATAATGTACAAGAAATACTGGCAACTTCTTCCATTCTAAATTATTTCATAACCAAATACTAGGTTCAGGGGACGTGAATATGATGGTATGATAGGTTTTTATTGGCAATCAACATTAAAGGTCTGTAAAATTACAAGCAAGTGAAATATTGTTTTATGAATGTGCACCAAACATTGTTACAAACGTATACATTAATATAACAGTTCGCCAAACAATCTTGTATACATTCACTCTGTCATTCATTCATGTTACAGTTAATATTGAACATTACATACTGGTTCCATAAACATTACAGACTAAATCTTTACAATCGCAGTGCATGATACCTAACATGAATTATACTTGATTGAGAGTTCCTATTTATCAATAATACAGCACTGTGATTCACAATGTCTTTACTACGTGTCTATATAGTACATTTATTTGAGTTAGTACATTTTGTGAATATACCATCTGTGGCTTGTATTCTTAATCGTCCTGTGTCACCTGTCTACTTGCGTTTCGGCGACTCGATGCCTTCATCAGGAAAGCCACCTCCAATGTGGAATCTTGTAGGTATCCTGCAATCACATTACACATCTACTGAGCCCAAAACCGCTATTCTATAGATTAAAGAGGTGACATTTGCGATGGTCAAAACCTCGACCAAGGAAAAGCCTTCACTATGTGTCTTTTTCGGTTTGTTAGTATAAAAAAAAATCCAGGTTCATAGATATCACGCTGGTATATGCATGAGTCCGATTAAGATGCGTTACTTAGATTGGTGATTCATGGAAATTAATCTAGCTCCTCATGCAACCCAATTGGAGGTCATGTAGGAAACAATATTAAAATATACCAACCTATGGGTCGAGATTCTCAATACTGAAAAAGTAAACACAGATGTCCAAGTAGGGAGGTCTTCGCAATTGACACAACTATGATAATGCTGGAAGGCAAAAAGGTACAAGCTAGAGTAGGGAACCCATGAATGCGCATGTGGCATAAGTGAAGGAAAGCAAAAAGTATTGTGGCACATACCTTTAGCATATAGGTATTTATGAGCGTTTTGAAGAGGCAAGGACAGAAGTGTAGATCACTTGAGCTGCAAAATAACAGAGCAAGCATAAACTACTGGTAGCTAGTAGTTGGAATACAGTAGTTGGGTTTAATAAAATGTACAATCAGTGCCGTATTGAAGGGGTCTAAGAAATCATCACTGTGTGCGAATGAAGTCTTAGCACGTACCATCACCACTTACCTCTTCAAAGCTCTCATAAATACCTGTATGCTACTCCTTTCTGGTGATGAAAAATAGTGGAAGCCTACAGCCTATCCTGGCCTTCGCCCTCTGAACTTCTTCCTCCGGAAGGACATGTTCAGAATGCTCACCCTGGCCCAAATCCTGTCTGCCTTTGATCGAGGACACTTGGATGGTAGCACTTGACCTGCAGGATGCATATTTGTACATCCTCGTCCTATAGTTCGTCAGGCATTACCTACTATTTCAGGTAGGCCACAAGCACTTTCAGTTTCCTGTGCTCGCCTTTGGTCTTACCAGTGCACCTGGGGTGTTTACCAAAGAGGTAGTGTTGGTTGCAGCTCATTTGCATAGGTTGGCAATATCAGTTTCCCCATAACTTGTCCGCTTGTATAAAGCAGGCTTAGGCCACCTCCAGACGACAGCTAACTTCTTAACATTGTTGGTCTTTCCCTTCAATGTGCCAAAGTCATACCTAACTCCTTCACAATGGCTGCCTTTCATCTGAGCCCTCCTGGCGGCAGTGCTATTTTGACCCATCCTGCCGGCTCATCTAGTCCAAGATATTCGGCTATGATCCTGATGTTTCAGCTGTTGACCTGTGTCTCAGTGAGAGCAGCCCTGAGACTTATGGGCCTTCTGCATTATACTTGTGGACCACACCCAGTGGCACATCTGGCTCTGCATGGCATTTGAAGTCCCAGTAGGCTCAGCACCAAGGCAATCTATTGGGTTTCAGCCAGGTGTCCGAGAAAACTGCGTAAGGTCTGCAGTAGTGGCTTCTCAGCCACGATTGGAGTGGTGGCAGACACACTCCCCTACCCGACCCAGAGCTAATGGTTGTGACGGATGCATTGTTGCTGGGTTGTGGAGGTCATCTGAGAGAGGTGGAGATCAGAAGACTCTGGTCTCCAGTGGAAACTCTCCTCCATATCAACTAAATGGAGTTGCGAGTGATTGCCTTGGAATTGATGGCATTCCTCACGACTATCAAGGGGAAATGGATGCAGATTCTCACGGACAACATGACCGCCTATGGGATTGCAACAAGCATAGTGGTGTGGTGTTGAGGGTTCTGTGTCAGGAGGCCTTGCATCCCTGAAAGTGGCAAAATGTTAAGGGCATCTCCCTGACTGCACAGCACCTGGCAGAATCTTTAAACGCCAAGGCGGATGAACTCACCCGACGTTGCCTAGAGAATCACATATTACACTTGGATGTGGCACAAAGTGTCTTCCATCAACCCTGACTCAGTCTCTTTGCCACCACTGGGAATGTGCAGTGCCCAAACTTTTGCACGCTGGAGTTTCCAAGGCAGTCCTCGCCTTGAGGCTCCTTCCACCTACACTGGGGGTTGGGATACATGTATGCATTTCTGGCCCTTCCTGCCCGGGTTAGAGTACCGAAAAAGGTCAAGAAAGACTGGACCCAAGTTATTCAAGTGGTCCTGGACAGGGCTAGGGGAAGCTGGTACCTGGAACTTAGACCATGAGCACATGTCCTCCAATCCACCTGTCCTTTTGGGAGGACCTCTTGTCGCAGCAGCAGGGACGAGTTTTCCACCCAAGCCTGAGCAACCTACTCCTCCATACATGGAGATTGAATGGAGGCAGCTGATGGCTTTCCATCTTTCTTCCGAGGTTGTTGGTGTCATCTTGGCAGCCAAGGGTCCATCCACAAAATCTGTCTATGCAGGACACTGGGAGAGGTTTGTTGCCTAGTTATTCTCCTGACACATCCAACCTCTACGTGCGCAGTATAGAATATTCTTTTGTTTTGTTTGTCCCTAGCCCAGCAATGCCTTTCTGTCAACAGTTAAGGGTTACCTTTCGGCCTTCCTATATTTACTATATCCATCATTCCTTTTTAAATCACCTCCTGTGATGCGTTTATTGAAGGGGCTGACCCATATGCTCCCGTAAACCCCTTTTGTGATGCCAGAGTTGTCCTCTTCACCTTCTATATATTAAACCAGCACGTCTCATTGCCATAACATTGGCCAGGCGCGTTAGCCAACGCCAGGCTTTGTCCATAGTTCCACCAGATGTATCTTTCTTCCCGAAGTCATTTCAGTCAAAGACACTTTCCTGCCTACGGTTCTCAGGCCCTTCCACACTGGGCAATCCCTTTTCTGGCTTTCTATGCACAGTCTCAACCTTTCAAGGAGGAAGAACAGCTTCACCGCCTTGATCCTAGGGGCACACTTCTCTTCTATGTAGACCAAATCAGAGACTACCAACAGGATGACCAACTTTTCGGCAGTTTACTGGAGCGAAGAAAAGTAAAGTGGTGCTAAAGAGGACCATCTCTAGATGGATTGTGTTTTACATCAAGATCTGCTATGGGCTGGCCAAGGAACACCCACGAGAAGGTTTGTGCCTTCACTCTACTAGAGTGAAGGCTGCAACCACTGCACAGGAACTTAGGGTGAACGTTCTGAACGTTTGCCAGGCTGCCACATGGGCATCTTTCCACACGTTTACGAAGCATTACCACCTCGATAGCCAGGCCTGCCAGGAAGGGCACTTCGCCTGATCTGTCCTGCAGGATTTCCTGGTCTGAGCCATTCCACAGACCCACCACCAGAAGAGGTAGAATCTTTTGGTGTCTATTCACAAGCTGAAGAGTCTGTGGTTAGAAGTCTCTATTAGAAGAACAAGTTACTTACCTTCATGAACACCTTTTCTGGTAGAGAGTCTATCTAACTGCAGATTCCTCCCAGGACTGTCTACCTCCTCCCCGTTTTATGGAATGTACTCATACTGTCCCCATTAATAAGATGGTAGATCCTAAGATCTATGCCCTGCACTACTTGATTTCCATAGCTCTGCATCGGACTTACCAGACATAGATCAGGAAATGAACTGACGTCTGTGTGCAGAGGTGGCGCATATATGGGGACACCAACGTCCTATCCGGAGTGGAGTCTCACAACAACACATGTTCAATGCAAGAGGAAATTGCTGAAAAGTTTCTAGATCCAGCCCATTGAGCTGACGGTGGTCAAGCTTGGTAAAGGGCGGCGCCCAGCGCTTTGTCCCTCTTTTATGTCACATTGGGCCCTCATTGAGTGCGAAGAGGCCAAAGTCTAACAGTATCTCGATGGTTGCTATGGGAAACACAGGGCAGGGGTGCATGCACCCCCTAGGCCACGAAGGGGACCTTTTCTTCCCCACCAAAAGACATCTTTAACGCTCATCAAATTAACAATGCACAGAACTGTCCTTTTAATTATTGACATGAGATCTAGGTAGGCTGTTTTTACTGAAAAATTCCATTAAGTCTGCACTGATAGTGATAAGTGTTTTAAAAACATAAGCTATTTTTTAAGAGCAGAGTAAAGCAGAGTTACCATGTAACGCCATTGGGATCTGAACAACTTCTAAGAATGTCAGACTTGGAGTACATGACCTGTTTTAATAACTGTATTAACAACGTGGTATTTCTCTTTTTTTGCATAGATTCATACCTTGGTGGAGTGTTTAAAACTGTCCCTCACCGACCAACAGCTTCCTATGTTCATACGGATAATGCAGCTTGTGATTGCACTTTACTACGGAGAAATAGGAAACCTCAAGGACGGGGAAACCGAAGAACAGCTCTGCCACTCGAAAGATAACTTGGGAAGCATGAGCGGTAAGTGACGCTAAACAGAATATGTGAGTGTAAAGAGCCCTGCAAACATACAGGTCAGCTGCAGCGTGGGCAGTCTCAGCGGGAACGACTACACGCTTCTGTGCCAACGCCCCTTAACCTCGGCGCCGCCCTGAAAGAGGATATCTGAAATTCAATGCTCATTGAGTCAGATGAGACTGCACATCTAAGTGAGCTAATTCCTGAGGTGTGTGGTGGAGTCTTTTAATGTGGTTCACTAGGATCAAACCTTGCTGAACAATTGCCACTTAAAAAAACTAGCAGTGGCAAATCCAAAAGTTCTCCCCTTTTGGCTTTGCCAGTGGTTTTTGGCAATTCTATACAGCATCAGCAAGATTCGGTGAAGCATGGCCATAAGAAAGAAAAAAGGTGCCATGATGTTTCCGAGTCATTTTGCAGGCGTGCTTGTGTGTATTGGCGTATGCACGCCTACAAAATTATGTGGGCACCATTTTTTTTTTTAATTTACAGATCCAAGTTGGATCACTAAATTAAAAATAAAATAAACCAAAGAAGTGCACTTTTTTAAGGTAGAGGGGCCAGCAGCCATTTGCTACCTCGACCGCTCCCCATACCCCTGCAAAAAAAAAAAATAAGATCTTCAAAATGGCTGAGGTGTGGGAGCAGAGGAGTGGGCAGGGTAAGCAATGGGGGATGGGGGTGGGGAGGGGCAAAGCAGCATGCAAGAGAGAGCAACACAAGGTGCGGGAGAAGCAGACGAGCAAGAATGCAACACGAAGCGCAGGGGAGTAGGTAGTTAAGTGGTTGGAGAAGCACATAAGCAGGCTTGCAACACAGAGCGCAGGCAGTGGGTATTTGGTTGACAGAAACACACAAGGAAGAGAGATAGAAGACACTCACTCCTGGAGTAAGCAAAAAGTAGTTCCCTAAAAGTGAGCAATGCAAGGATAAAAGCGAGATAATCAAAAGGATGCTAAAGAGGCTATGCTCCGGGGTAGAGGTGGGCGAGCCACAGAAAGCTTGAGCTAGGCTCGAGCCTAACGTCTGGCTCTGACTCCGCTCAAGGAACCGTGTGTGTAAATATAGGAGGTATCCCCGACTAAAGTTCCTAAATCGGGATTATAGAAGTGTTTGAAAAAACGAATATTTAGGAACATGGGTTGTAAAAGGACATTGCACTGACAACAAATAATAGTTGTAACTATGGATTCACAATACACATTAGAATATATTGTAAAGAGGAAGGTACTTTATTAAATAGTATGATTTTTAAAGATCTATTTTTTTATACATTCATTTTTTTTATATCCAATAGAGATTCTCATAATAAGCACTATACATTTCTCAGATATCACAATACATTTTTATCTGGAGATACATTTCATAAGTGGATACAGGGGATACAAACGGTGATATATGTGTAGAGGTATACGATGTTAATTAAAAAAACTTCTCTCTTTACAATATATTCTAATGTGTATTGTGAATCCATAGTTACAACTATTATTTGTTGTCAGTGCAATGTCCTTTTACAACCCATGTTCATAAATGTCCGCTCAAGGAACCTCCAGCCCTTAATGAGCCGAACTTTCATGTGGCTTCTACCCACCACCTTTGTTTTATTCTCATGCACAAAGATGTAAAAATAAAGCATTAACCTTTGAAGTCAAAAGGATAGACAAATAGATATCCATTTAGTTGCTGATTTGAACAAAGTGAAACCAGAAAACCTGGATTAATTGCTGCGTCCCCGTTTAACAGAACTGTGTGATCTTAGACAAACATTTAAGTTCACTGAACCTCCTTTTTATTCATTATCATGTATGAAATCATTTTAAAATTCATGAAATTAGATTACCAGCTGTACAAAAATACTATTATGTTGGAATTCATAGATTATAATATCTCTCTAACTGTAAGAATCTGGCCCACATACACGGTTCACGTGACAACTTTTTTGCCTCTTAGTACGCTGATGACATTGTCGCCAAGTTGGGAGCCGGACAGGAATGGCTCTAAGGCCATGTTTGAAAACTATCACTATCTCTTTTAATAAATAATTTGCAGTGCTTTAACGTGACATGTTTAATATGAGGGCTTCCATGTATTAAAGAAATACCCTTTTTTGAATTCTAAGAAGAAGTTTTCATATTTTATGTGATGTTTGTTGTATGACTTGCATGGCAAATATTTACAAGTATAGACTTATGAACAGGTTCCAAGAGCCAACTTAGACCCTTAGTTCAGCTCTGGCTTTGCTCTCTCTGTTAATTTGTTGGCTCAACCATCTCTAC
This sequence comes from Lissotriton vulgaris, assembly GCF_964263255.1. Taxonomy (NCBI): domain Eukaryota; kingdom Metazoa; phylum Chordata; class Amphibia; order Caudata; family Salamandridae; genus Lissotriton; species Lissotriton vulgaris. The sequence continues at coordinate 1,745,778,724 of NC_141691.1, forward strand.
GCCAGGGTAGGGACAAATGCAAGATGGAGTTGGAAAGCCTTTACATACAAAGCAAACAATTAAGTGACAATAAAGCCTACCTATGGTAAGCAATGGGCAGCCTGTAAGCCCACAATTGGTCTGTTAGACAAGATTTCAAGACTTTCAGCCAATATTCACTTGTGCTGGCCTTTGAGAAGTGTTCTAGGAGAGAAAGACCACCAAAAACAGTTTGGCTATCCAGTGGTAATATGGAAAAATACAATTTTGTTGTGATTAGACACTTCCTCAGCCAGTCGGAACCTCCCGTTAGGTTAGGTGCAGCAGTATTTTATGAATCTATCTTTTGAAATAAGAGGCTTACCCCAGCTAATCCAAGGAATATTTAAGTGTGTGCTTCTTCACTGACCTCACCTCTGTTTACTTTATGCTGTTGCTCACACTTATCACCATACTGGAGTTGAATTCCATCCGATGCGAATAAGTCAATTTTCAATCACGTTTTCCACCCATGAGTTCAATCAATTTAACACAGGTGTTGCTTTACCCCATCCTTTTAATCCTACTTAAATTATGGTAAATTGTGTTCTGGCTTCACTCTTCATGGATGGTAATTTGGTTGCATCATAAATTGTTATTTTGTTGTTGATCATAGTAGATCCTCTGCGAAAACCAAATTGGACTGTAATGCTTTCAATGATAGGATGGCTCCTTTTTATGTTGAGCCTGGGCAACACATGAGCTGCTCTGCGAGACATGCTGTATTCTAGTATGGACTTGAAGCTCTGCCCACTCTCCGCCCATATTTTTCATTGGCTTGTGTCATTGTCCTTTTATAAATTTTGACTTCTGATTGGTTAATAGGCTTGTTAGTCCCTCCTTACTACTGCTATTTCTTTATTTTTAACCTCCCATGAAGACTGGCCCTTTTACTCCTGTTGTTACACAGTAGGTCTTATTTAGTCTGTAAGCACTATTTTCTGTAATGAGTTTCTCCTACTGCAGGCACGACATGCTCTCCTGCAACATTCAGCACACCATGCCCCCTTTCACTTACCAAGCAACCCGAGACAATGGTGACTCGCATTTATAAGAGTTTGAGCTATTGGCATCGTAAATGGCAATGCCTTTTATTTATGTGTTAACTATCAAAACAGATAATGAAAGGAATTGTCATTTACAATACCAATAGCCTAAACTCTCGCAAATGCGAGTCCTATTCCTATTGTATTGCAAATGCTTGTTTGTTGTTGTTGCAGCTGCTGGCAGTCGCAATAACCTTTCATTCCTCCAAAGTGAAACAACAGGAATATGGGCTGGCACTCCCCCAAATCCCCTCTTTTACTTGTTTTACATACGGCCATCCCTTGTCCGGATGAAGTCTCCCTCCCTCTTTCTAGTCAGGTATTGAGACCACACCAATTTGGGAAATATTGGAGTAGGGGGAGTAACCCCCCCCTCCCCCGGCCGTATTTATTACAAAATTAAAAAACATGATTTATTAACATTGTTTACAATTACGCAGAAAGGGCCAGATACATTGTTAGGCCGATGATGTCACATGGCTAACCTCAGCTCTAATACACATGACACTCCTACTGTAAATCTAACAATGCATATATACACTTTCTGCGTGTCCCCTCTAGAGCCTACAGCAAGGTCAATGACTGGCAGCCTCATGATCCTCGCAAACTATGAGAAATTACTATGCCGGAGTCGGCTTGCGCAGGGGGTACAGCTTATCGGACAGATCTTTTCCACCGGGCCCCCCCTACGCCCTGTGCCTTAAACTCCATAACGGGGGCTGCAGGAACTCTGCATGGTTTGCGCAGGGGTTACAGCTTATCGGACAGATATTTTCCACCGGGCCCCGCCTGCGCCCAGTGCCTTAAACTCCATAACGGGGGCTGCAGAAACTCTGCATATTTGCACCCTGATGCGCATGCGCGTGCGGGGGTGGCCACAGGCCCATTGGGACGAAAGACTCCCCCGGCCCCCGCACCCCGACAGCCTACCTACCGGCTGTCACTGCCCCTGGAGTTACATGTTTGACCGCTAAGGACCGAAGACTATGCTTACCAATCATGACCTTACCGCCTGACCGGGGACACAGAACTAAATACGACATTTTAACTGGTATCAAATAACATGTACTGGCTTTTATTCAATATTACATACTTCAAGTAGATAACTTCGTCCTAAATGATTCTGTTCTTGACAAGTGCACACATATCAACGCTTTTATTATAAATTGACCAAAATCGCATTGACATTGAATAACTCCTGTGATACCTGTAATGAAGTAAAAGAACAACGCAAACATATCACATTCACATTACTTCCATCTCCTGAGATACCTGCAATAAACTGTAAACGAACATAGTGAACCGGTTACTGACAGACATCATTAGCAGGCACCTAATCATCACTCCTACACTAATGCTATCACCCTAGACATCTGTAATAAAACTTTTTTAGAGAAAACGTCAAAATACCTCCCTGACCAACGCGTTTAAATTACCTGCCTTAGGGGATGGTGGGTGGGGAAAAAGAAATTATGGGCCGCTGGGGGCCCGGGTGCGCATCTGTGGGGAGCGTAGGAACAAGAGAACGTTCCGCTGCCCACACCCCCTTTTACAGGGGGGGCCCTGGCCAGTCTAAACTGGTCTGTCCCTGCTGTTGTATGCTCGTGTGAACCGGAAGCACTGAAGTACTTCCGGTTCACCCCGCCGTAGCCCCCACTGCAGGCCAATGGGGGAGGGGGGGGGGGACTCTCCTCCCTCCTCCCTTGTTCCCGGGGACGGGCTCGACCGCCATAAGAGCGGTGCGCACTATTCTAGTGCTTCGCCTGTTCATAGGTCAGCTTACATACAGGTAACATTCATCGTAAATACAAAACAAACTTGCCTTCAGTGTCACAAACAAATATTTGAAAGGAAGAAACTCCCTTGGAATATCCACTCTGTTGGTGCCATACATTTTTAGACACCTCGGTATCTTGAGAAGCCACAATAAATCTTCCATTATTAGAGAAAAAAATTGGTGATGCCCTGACTCAAATAGAAGATACAGTGAAACTGTAGGTGGCACAACCTCTGTCGATAGCAAGTTGTATTGCCCTTATGAAAATGGTTATTTGTCAAGATTACTCTATATGTTTATTAAAATACCATTGCTTGTTAACCCATCAGTTTATCTGAACTTTCTGATCCCTCATGTTAAACCTATTATGGGCTAAAGAACCGCCCAGTCCAGAATTAAGTGGGAAGTATTTTACGCTTGAATATGGTCAAGGAGACTCTTTGGCACCTGATGTAGAATTATACTACTAACTATGTAATAAAGCATATTTTTTGCATTACTGGTACTGAGCCCCCCCAACCCCCATATATGCTGCATGTAGCAATTGAAATGAGTAATATTAACCCGGGTCTCTTGGGGCGGTGGTATGTCAGCAGCCCATTCGTAAGTAGTGTAGAATTGATACAGAGGCTCGCGCTGCAGCTGCCTGTCTTAAGCTTCTCTGCTGAGCCCAGTAGATTGGATATATTCTCCACGGCTCCCTCTCATCAATCATCCTAGGTTACCCTTGACACGAGGCGAGGGTGGTCCAACAGTTACAGGCTATGTAACTGATCACGCTGGGCAGAATTTTCCTGGTTGTACACTTCATTGACCTTCAGGATCTCACCTCTAGGCCTTCTCATTCTGCCTTCGATGTGTTTTTGTAGTTTAGGGCTGCATGTAGAAATACATTTACAGGGGTTACACAGCAACCACCGGAGGTTAAACCGCTCATTGTGTTACTCTCCTCATTTACTAATTAGCACATTGTCTCTGATGTATATGCTGCTCTCCAGAAAGAGCCCCTGATGGTTGTTCCACCCGCAAAAGTGTGGTGCGGAGTAAGATGTGCAGATAAACTTTGAGGAATGTGGATACTGTTGTGGACAAATTGGTGCTTTGTCAATTAATAGTTGCTAGAGAATGATACATTTCAAGACTTTATCACACACCATTGAGCCTGCAGCATTGTGGTTTATTCATTAAAGCAATGTGTGGCCGCTCTGGTGCCTTTGAGGCAGGGTTCTTACATTTAGCATGACTTTCTCCACATATATATAGCTATTGGGACTCAGTAATAGGTTCTCTTTCAGGATGTTTGAAACTCCTGTCCCATTGAACCATAGCGCGGCCCTGTTGGGGCTACTGAAAGAGACGTCACAGGAACATCGGAGCTCCAGAGCAGTTGCCCTCATGGTAGCTCAGCGGGCAGTCTTCAGACTCTGGTGTGGAGGTAACACACAGTCACATGATGGCTGGCTTAAGGAGTTGACTTATTGTAATGAGCAGCTAGAACAGTATGGGAAGTCTCTGCCATAAACTTCTAGACTCAACTACATTTGGTGGCATCTACGAGCATTTCGCCTTGACCTTGGGAGGGATCCCAGGGCTTGAAGAATATATCCTCCGTATGTATTAAGCGATGCTTTATGTGGATATATATCTTTTTTTTGCAAAGTGAGAAGATGTATTCCCTTAGTATCTGATTACTTATAAGATTTTCACCTTTGTCCTCTCATACTAACGCGTTCACTTTTTGGACCTCTGTAGCTGGTAATAAGTGTATGCAATCTATGCACTGTCATGTGGCTACCTATTCTACCTAGCTATTACAATTTATACTCTCACTAATGCAATATTACAGAATTTTATACTGATGAAAAATCAATACAAAATGTTGGAAAGGAAAGAATACTATTCTACATATAGAATCAATTGGCTATAAAAAAATCTGAACTTTGAAAGTCATCTGGGAAGAGCACACACAGTCATTGCATCAACAATGAAAGGAACATTATGTGAATATTGGAGTTTGACACCACTACAAGGACACCACAAATGTGGGAATTGTTCAGTATGTGTTCAAACCATCGAAGGATATGCGTTTCAGTATAACTCACTGAAATGGATGCATGCATCGTTTTCTAATTGTAAGTCAAAGAAAGTCGTACATGGGACCATTTCCCCTTATGGAAAATTGTACATTGGCATTGAAAGCTATCCCTGTACATAAGACTGAGGTTTCAAAAACCCTTTTCGGACGATTTATTTTATTTATGATCAGATGTGAGTTGTGACAGCACTCTAACAACACTTTTATTTAGTTAATTTTAGGCACAAAAAAAAATAGCATCCTGAAACTAAGGTATAAAGATTTTGCAGGTCATTTATCACTTGGGCGGTTTGCTCAACATACGACCCACTAGCCTAATACCCCTCATATTTTCCATGACTGACCCACCAGTTCTAAGACCTGAGGGGACCCCGTGAATGTTTGGGGTTGAAACTCGTCAATAAACACAATACAGGGGCATTGGGTGCTTTAAAGCAAGACCCCTAAGACGCCATCGATCCTCCCTTAGACATAGGGAGCATATCCCTACCATGGTCATGCATGGAATTAACCACTAAGACACTGACCTTACCTATCCGAATGAACTATGGAACTGGAGCTGCATTCCAGAAAAAAACAGATAATTTATGTATAATTTATCACTGACTGGTGACAGAACTCTGCACTGGTCTTTGTTCATAAATGTTTGGCAGAAGTGTTGATTTAGAATATTATTTTGTGTATGATATCTTTGTTCAAGTGGCATTTATCATAAATTATTTTGTACAATCGAATTTTTGAAGACTATGCTGAACAATCGTCTTATGATCAGTTGAGTCGTGCTTTGATCAGCTGTGAATTGATAAAGTGACAGTGATTATGATGAGATGCCTATTGTTTGGTTCATACATTTAGGACCGATTTGGCACCATTTATTTATTTTTAAGATGGATATGATTTCATCAAAAAATGTTATCTTTAGAAATGTTCCACGGTGTACATGATCCAGAAAAAGATTAGTGTCCTTTTATTAATGCTTTGTGGTGCCAGAGTATCTTTGTGTGCGGAGCTAATTGATGTGATGCAACTTTTCAATGAAAGCCTCATTAAGGTGTCTGGTCCTTTTATCCACATGTTACAAATTATATTCCAGAGCAGTCTCTCGTCCTTGGGCCTGTGTTTGCATTTTTTTCTGGGCTTTGTTGCTTCCTAAGTTTGGGTGTAAACATTTCAGGAAATACAGGTCAAATATTTCTATTTTACACCCTCACAACTGTTAATTTGATGCCAGTGGGCATTGAGCACAGCACAGATTCAAGGCAGTTTCATCAAAATTAGTATCCAAACGCGATCAGGAAAGAGGAATTTTCCCTCCTTCGCTACCATCTAAGAAATGCAATGAAAATCCTAAGAAGTTCTGATCTCAATGTCTCTTAGCTGATGCCCTCCATTGGTCACAAACTAAACAGTATTTTTGTTGAAAGGCAAAATCCTCATCCTGCATGAGAAATCACAGTTATAGTCAGACCGTCATTCATGTAAATTCTCTCAGGCACCACTCAAATCATCTTCTGATTAGCATTTTTCCATCTTTCAGATCTCTCAAATACCATTACCCTCTTGTTTTGACCTGAACCAGTGACCGTGAAGCTGTATGACACGTTTTGTATGTATGGCCCGTCTGCATTTGCGTCTGGTACTTCTCAGTTGTATACATCAATGCTGAACTTTATATCTCCTTATTGTACACCCTTGCCTTTAGCTTCAACCTCTGCATTGAAACTTTTGGAGATGAAAATGAAGGTAATCCCTTTTCCACTGCGTTTTACATCCAGTTCTGCTCACACAGCTTTGGAAAGTTGAGTTACCTATGATGCAAATCTGCTCCACACTTTCAGATCCGCTTGTGGAGGCCAAAATCTTAGTTGGCCGGTGTGTAAGTACATCCTTCTCCCTATACAATTCCAAGGGCAGAATGATTTTTACTTATGGACCTAAAATTCACTCACCCTATGCCAGATAGGCATGAGAATGATAATTCCGAGGCCAGCAACCTGTTTGCTTCTATTGACTTGAAGAAAAGGCTTCCAAACTGACCTTCAAAATGCTACAGGTCTGAGAACTGACCGTGTTGTGTCTTGTCCTACATCATACATTTCTCCTTACGAGGAGTGCTCCTCTTTTGTGGCTGAAAATGATAAGGCTGCTGAGATTCTCAGACTAGCAGAGCAACAGATGAAGCCTCTGCTCCCTTTTCATGAGACATTTGCAGAGCAATTTACGTCAATATGGGAACAAACATCCATTTCACCGGCGGTTAATGAACAGGTGGCCAGGAAACACCTCCCCACCCCGCCCCAAATGAGAGCTCGTGTTTGGTGAAGTTTCACTGAATGCTTCCTTCATGCTTCTCTAGAAAGTGACTCCAAGAAACAGGAAATGTAACTTAACATTACTATAAAATCCACTGACCTTTTTGAAGGCAGATGGTCTGTGGCCATTATTTGCTCCATACATAAAGACTGCCTCCTCTGTAACATTTTTCAACCTGTGAGATGTAGCAATGAGATTTGAATATAGTATTCAAGTTTTAAATGGGAGTGACCATGCATTCATTCATGTTGATTTAGGTTGCTTGCACGGACTCCACTTTACCTGACTGCAGTAATTTACTTGCTAGAGAAGAGGAATCTTTACCTCCTTTCCACTAACCCAGCATTTACGACTGGGTGGTTCTGAGGATTAAAATGTTACTCTCTTCCCTGCAATTTTCCTTCCTCTCATCCTTTTAAGCCTGAGAGGTGAATTCACAGATTAAACCCCAACAGGAACAGGACTCTTGAGGTTCTGTTGAATACTCAGGTTTTTGTAGGGTGGCAGACAGACCACGTTGTAGCCAAGAAAATAATTTTGAGAGCATTTGTGCTCTGCAATTGGCTGTTTCATGCGCTGCCCAGGAATTAGTCTCCTGAAGAAAATATGTGATTTAATGGGATTTGCATAATTAAAAAAACAACAAATCCATATATAATGTTCTGAATGAAAAGCTACATTAGAATAGTATTCTCACTAACATAGGTAAAACAAAGTACCACCGCTCTCTTTCCCCTGTACCCGCCTGATTATAATACTTCTCTCCCCTTTTATTCGTAAGCTGGACAAATAACTACTCGTCATTGTTGGTACCCTGTAGGAGCAATGCTGCTGAATCCCACTAGAGGTTTAGAAAAAACTTTACGTTTACAATGCTAAACCACATTGGTGTTGGGCCTATTTTTTCTCACTATACTATGTTTTTAACAAACTTGCCTATGCTTTGTGGACATAGTATGCGATTCACAGAACTTGTAAATTAAGCAAAGCCACACAACAGCACACTTATCAATCCCACTTAGAGAAAAACATGGAGGAACCGTCCCACCAAATTCTCAGAATGTACAGTATTTGTTTTTAATTCTACCTCTATAATATGTGTAATCGTTATTTTAAACGTTTTAAAGTAATATTTGGTTTGTATCCCTCTTTATAGTGAGATGAAATATATTTAATGCCACTTAATAACAACTAAAAAGCTCTCAATGCATTAACTGGGTTACAACAGAAGTAATTTTACTGAACCCCTGTCAGCTGATTTCCCTTACCTTCATTGCTAATTTTATTTGTTTAATTTCTCCCACTACATAAACCTTCCATAAATCTACGAACATTTTATTATAAAGACATCGTCCATTAAAAATGATTTGAAGACTAATACAGTGTAGTAATTGTCAAATACGTGTATTCAAAATCTAGTTCATGTTAACCTAAAACGTAATCTCCCATCCTGTCTCATTCTAACCCGATTGGTGTGTGTTTATGCGAATCATATATTAATGTGTACCACCGTGCTCTTTAGCCCTTTCGCGCGGCACTGTATTGTTTTCTTTTTATTCATTTAAAGATTTGATAAGCAATCTTTGAAACACAAAACATCTAGTTGCTTTTTATTTTGTTCAGGCCTCTCATTTTTATATCACTGTTACTCCTTTCTGAAATATATCGTGTTCATTTATTGAATTCAAGTAATGCCACCCACGTAGCCCTTGTAAGCATCCAATCATTGCACATCCATTGAGGGTTTCATTCTGAGGTTGAATTGTGATTCATTTCTTTCATGTGTGTGTGTTCTTCCCAGTTTCACAGTGGTTTACTGTCTGGGGGCTCGGTGAGCTTACGCAGCAGTGCTGCCCTCTCCACCACATCCTCTGTAAGCTTATCATAGCTCCTCAGTGTTTAGGTCTCGCCCACGGCAGCGCATGCTCTGTCGCTTGTGAAATGTTTGTTTACTTACATGAGGTTTAAAACCTCCCGTTTGTTTACCATTGGTTGGCTTAATCGTCACTCATTTGCTTGCTTCTCTTTTTACAACGTGTGCCTGCTTTACTTCTTCTTGTGTTTGGCTCTCCACTGGAGCATTACCCAAGTGCTGCTTCCTTGCCCAGTGTCCTTCCACTGCTTGCGCTTTCAGAGCTACTTTTTACTTGTTCTGGAAGCACCCTAAAATTACCCTTTCCACCCCAAACCCATGCCCACCCAAAACCCTAAAATAACTCTTGGCACCCCAAAACCCATATCCACAATAAACCCTAAAATTACCCTTGCCACCCCAAAACACATCCCCTCACCCTAAATCCTAAAATGACCCTTGCCACCCCAAAACCCATACTCAACCTAAACCGTAAAATGACCCTTACCACCCCAAAACCCATACTGACCCTAAAATTACCCTTGCCACCCCAAAACCCACCCTAAACATTCCCCTAAAACAAATAAATAATTATATATATAAATATATATATATATATATGCAACCCATACCCCCCCTACATTTGCCCACTCTAAACCCTTAAAAAAAAACTTTCAAACCCTTTCCCTAATATATAATGACCAAGCCCTCTGTGTAGGGCGAAACGTTATCCTGGCGTGGTGTGCGAAAAAATAATAAAAAACTCACCTGCACTCTGGGTCTTCCGTGTCCTTGTTGGAGTTGGCTGATCATTGATAGCTGGCGCAGCGGCGGGGCACAAGTGGCGATATATATATATATATATATATATATATATATATATATATATATATATATTATGTATATGTATACAAAAAAGGAGAGAACTCTGAGTAGTTTCCAAGTTTAGGTGGAAGGCAGCTCCTGTATAGAACACCTTCAACACCAGGGCACTCTAAATTTGCTCACCTCAAATGTCTGCTTTTCTATCAAAGTTTTTAAGCATAGGATTAGCATAGTGCTATCCACGCCGAGATAGAAATAGACAAAGTCTTTTGCCATTTGTACAGCAAAGTCTTTAACCATAGGATTAGCACAGTGCTATCCACGCGGAGCTGTAAAATGACAAAAGCCATTTACCACTCCAGGCACAATATTACAGTTTTGGATTGGTAAAATACCATCCAAGCCAACCTGAAATGAATAAAAGCAACCCCTGACATGTGTTTCGCTGTCATTACAACTCTTCAGAGAGGTTTAGCTTTGTCCAGACACAAGGGAGCACCCAGTATAAGTCAAAACAATTCCCTTGAAGGCATAGAGTGACGCATAAATTATGCAGAAAAGGAGAGAACTCTGAGTAGTTCACAAGTTTAGCTGGAAGGCAGCTCCTGTATAGAGGAGGATGGCACGCGTAATGGCTGCTGTTTGATGTGAGAAGACTGAATAAATCAAGAGCTATTTTAAAAGAATCCGGTGCTCTTTTTCAACTGATCGCCAGTGAAGGTACGGCTGTGAAGGAGTGCTTTGGGATATATATATTTTAAGTGCAATAAGACAATTCCAAAGCCTAATTTGACATCTACCACAGAAATGACATAAGGACTGTGTGCTAATGAATTAGATTTGCTGCAAGATCTACAGCAGCTTCACAATGAAATGTCCAGCTCTGGCACCATGGAAGATCATTTGGTCTTACATATCCCTGGTAACACCAAATTTAACCTTTACCATGCTCATGACGAGTTGAGCTCGTCATGAGGCACGGTGCGCCGGTGCTCATGACGAGCTCAGCTCGTCATGAGGCACGGTGCTCCGGTGCTCATGCGAGCTCAGCTCGTCATGGGCCGTGGAACGCTCCGGTGCGGGGAGAATTCCCCTGCTCTGCTGAGCGTTCCACGGGAGCCGGTGCACCTGTGACGAGCACAGCTCGTCATGAGCACCGGAGCGCCATGCCTCATGACGAGCTGAGCTTGTCATGAGCATGCGGGCGCTGTGCGTGCCCCCCAGAACAGCGGGGGAATTACCCCCGCAGCGAAGGGGTTAAACCAAAATATACCTTGAGTCCCTTAATGTTGCACTATAACCTCAACATTTTCCATGAACTCTCCCTCTCTGGAATTAAAAACTCTATGCAACAGCACTACGGGAAAAGCACAAATACATAGCACAAAATAGCTGCTACATCCAGCTCATCAAAAAGCTACAGGCCAATGACAACATCATAGTCTGCCAATCGGACAAAAAGGGAAACGTAGTATTGTGGCCCGAGCACTTTACTTGGAGGAAGCCTATAATCAGTTGAATGATCCTCACTGCTACAAACGCTGTGATGTTGTTACCGTGAAAAAAGCACAAACTGAATTTTATTCCCAACTGATGGCTTGGAGAAGTTCAAGACTACTGAGTCAAGATGAACTCAAATTCCTTAAAAATGAGCATCCAGTAACTCCTGTAATCTACTTCATCCCCAAAGTTCATAAAAGTGCTGACAAGCCGCATGGCAGACCCATCATTTCGGCCCGCAATAGCCTATTGGAAAACACGTCTGTGTACATTGAGGCTTTTCTACAGGAACATATCAAGGCCTTGCCGTCCTATGTACAAGACACAGGGGACTTTTTAAGGAAACTTGATGGCTTGGCATGGGACTCTGAATACTGGCTGATAACATTGGATGATCCTCTATGGTGTACATCACGACACCTTCATTGAACATGTAATTCAATGGTACCGGTATATCGACAATATATTTTTGATATGGCACGGTACCAGACAACAGGCGTTGGATTTCATTGATTTGATCAATGTCCAACACATTTAACCTAAAGTTCACGTCCAATATAAGTCAGGATCATGTTTTTAGGTCTCGCCTAGACGAAAGCAAAAGCGAAGCTTTTGCTGTCTATGCGAGACAACTTATGTTGCCACTTTTCTGGGAATATTGTGGACATCAGACTGTTACGAGCTTTTTCTGCTGTAGTCAGGCTGTCACGAGCTTCTCCTTTGGAGATTTGACCTCGTGAGCGCGCCTTGACTGCATCTAATGGGCCGTGCGCTTCCTTTAGTCAGTTTCACTTTGACGCCTGCACTTTCAAAGTGAAATGAAACAATGTGTCTGGTAGTTGTTCATGTGGAGTGCCTTCTGACCTCGTGAGCGCGCCTTGACTGCATCTAATGTGTGTGGCTTTTTTTTTCAATGTGGCCCGGGCGCTTGCTTCAGTCAGTTTCACTTTTAAGGTGCAGGCGTCAATGGGTCTGGTACTTGTTTTATTTCCATTTAATGCTCTTTGGAACAACAATTTTATATTACTTGTGTGTATTACCACTGGCCAGAATTTCAAAGACTTATATTCACGCAGGTGAAATAATACTATTGTGATTAGGGCCGATTTTTGGAGTCTGACCGTTCAGAGTGCAGAGTGGAGCTTCAGAGTGGAGCTTCAGAGTGGAGCTTCAGAGTGGAGCTTCAGAGTGGAGCTTCAGAGTGGAGCTTCAGAGTGGAGCTTCAGAGTGGAGCTTCAGAGTGCAGAGTGGAGCTTCAGAGTGGAGCTTCAGAGTGCAGAGTGGAGCTTCAGAGTGGAGCTTCAGAGTGCAGAGTGGAGCTTCAGAGTGGAGCTTCAGAGTGCAGAGTGGAGCTTCAGAGTGGAGCTTCAGAGTGGAGCTTCAGAGTGGAGCCTCAGAGTGGAGCTTCAGAGTGGAGCTTCAGAGTGGAGCTTCAGAGTGGAGCTTCAGAGTGCAGAGTGGAGCTTCAGAGTGGAGCTTCAGAGTGCAGAGTGGAGCTTCAGAGTGGAGCTTCAGAGTGCAGAGTGGAGCTTCAGAGTGGAGCTTCAGAGTGCAGAGTGGAGCTTCAGAGTGGAGCTTCAGAGTGCAGAGTGGAGCTTCAGAGTGCAGAGTGGAGCTTCAGAGTGGAGCTTCAGAGTGGAGCTTCAGAGTGGAGCTTCAGAGTGGAGCTTCAGAGTGGAGCTTCAGAGTGGAGCTTCAGAGTGGAGCTTCAGAGTAGAGCTTCAGAGTTCAGAGTGGAGCTTCAGAGTGGAGCTTCAGAGTGGAGCTTCAGAGTGGAGCTTCAGAGTGGAGCTTCAGAGTGGAGCTTCCGAGTGGAGCTTCCGAGTGCAGAGTGGAGCTTCAGAGTGGAGCTTCAGAGTGGAGCTTCCGAGTGCAGAGTGGAGCTTCAGAGTAGAGCTTCAGAGTAGAGCTTCAGAGTGGAGCTTCAGAGTGGAGCTTCAGAGTGGAGCTTCAGAGTGGAGCTTCAGAGTGGAGCTTCAGAGTGGAGCTTCAGAGTGGAGCTTCAGAGTGCAGAGTGGAGCTTCAGAGTAGAGCTTCAGAGTAGAGCTTCAGAGTGGAGCTTCAGAGTGGAGCTTCAGAGTTCAGAGTGGAGCTTCAGAGTGGAGCGTCCGAGTGGAGCGTCCGAGTGGAGCGTCCGAGTGGAGCGTCCGAGTGGAGCTTCCGAGTGGAGCTTCCGAGTGGAGCTTCCGAGTGGAGCTTCCGAGTGGAGCTTCAGAGTTCAGAGTGGAGCTTCAGAGTAGAGCTTCAGAGTAGAGCTTCAGAGTGGAGCTTCAGAGTGGAGCTTCAGAGTGGAGCTTCAGAGTGGAGCTTCAGAGTGGAGCTTCAGAGTGCAGAGTGGAGCTTCAGAGTGGAGCTTCCGAGTGCAGAGTGGAGCTTCAGAGTGGAGCTTCAGAGTGGAGCTTCAGAGTGGAGCTTCAGAGTGGAGCTTCAGAGTGGAGCTTCAGAGTGGAGCTTCAGAGTGGAGCGTGGAGCTTCAGAGTGGAGCTTCAGAGTGGAGCGTGGAGCTTCAGAGTGGAGCTTCAGAGTGGAGCGTGGAGCTTCAGAGTGGAGCTTCAGAGTGGAGCGTGGAGCTTCAGAGTGGAGCTTCAGAGTGGAGCTTCAGAGTGCAGAGTGGAGCTTCAGAGTGGAGCGTGGAGCTTCAGAGTGCAGAGTGGAGCTTCAGAGTGCAGAGTGGAGCTTCAGAGTGCAGAGTGGAGCTTCAGAGTGCACCAGAGTGCAGAGTGGAGCTTCAGAGTGCAGAGTGGAGCTTCAGAGTGCAGAGTGGAGCTTCAGAGTGCAGAGTGGAGCTTCAGAGTGCAGAGTGGAGCTTCAGAGTGCAGAGTGGAGCTTCAGAGTGCAGAGTGGAGCTTCAGAGTGCAGAGTGGAGCTTCAGAGTGGAGCTTCAGAGTGGAGCTTCAGAGTGGAGCTTCAGAGTGGAGCTTCAGAGTGGAGCTTCAGAGTGGAGCTTCAGAGTGGAGCTTAGAGTGGAGCTTCAGAGTGGAGCTTCAGAATGCAGCTTCAGAGTGGAGCTTCAGAGTGCAGCTTTAGAGTGGAGCTTCAGAGTGGAGCTTCAGAGTGCAGCTTCAGAGTGGAGCTTCAGAGTGCAGAGTGGAGCTTCAGAGTGCAGAGTGGAGCTTCAGAGTGCAGAGTGGAGCTTCAGAGTGTCAAGAGCAATGCCAATAGCTCTAACTTTAACAAAGGCAAAACCATTGCATTGTAAATGCTTGTTATTTTACCGAATCACATGCTCATGCTGCTGCCTGGTTTGTCTACATGCACACAGGCAGAATCACTCGGTACAAAATGGCTCCTGTTCACTCGTCAGTACGGTCTTGCGCCGCCCCACCTTCCCCCTGCCAAATACATTCATTCCAAATACTGCTTATTTTCATATCAGACTGACTTCTCACATCTGGGATAGCAGGGGCACCTTCCACAGTGATTAGTGCTTCACAAAAAATAATTCTCGGCTAGCGCTCAGAAGCCTTGAAGCTTTGATTGAATGACACTGCAGTTTGATGCCCCGCTCGTTTTTTGATGCTATGCGTTCCAGACACTGATTTTATTAAGACTCACTTGGAGCTCTAAACTGTCACTTGATCTTTCTTTGGGTCATTTCGTTTGCCCGGAAGGACTAACATATCTGTGAAACCCTCTTCTTTTATAGTTTGAGCATCGTCTTCGTTTAGCAGGATAACATTATACATTTGAAAATACAAATATCCGGGAAGAGCAGAGAGCAAATCTCCGCGATGTTGGGCATTCTCCTATCATAAAGGAAGCGTGTTGGTGGGACCTGTGGCATCTAACGCATCATTTAACCCTATATGCGTGGGCACCTACCACAATAATGTATAGGATGAGTTTGTTCCGTTCCCGTTTTTAATTTGATGTAAAACTCAAATCACTGCACACTCTCTACTACACACTCTCTACTACACACTCTCTACTACAGTCACTACTCTCTACTACACACTCCCTACTACAGTCACTACTCTCTACTACACATTCTGCTACACACTCTCTACTACAGTCACTACTCTCTGCTACGCACTCTACTCTCTAATACACTCTACTACACACTCTCTACTACACACTCTACTACACACTCTCTACTACAGTCACTACTCTCTGCTACGCACTCTACTCTCTACTACACACTCTACTACACACTCTCTACTACACACTCTACTACACACTCTCTACTACAGTCGCTACTCTCTACTACACACTGTACTACACACTCTACTACAGTCACTACTCTCTACTACACACTACTACACACTCTCCACTACAGTCACTACTCTCTACTACACACTCACTACACACTCACTACTACAGCCACTACTCTCTTCGACACACTCTATACTAGACACTCTCTACTACACACTATCTACTACAGTCACTACTCTCTACTACACACTGTACTACACACTCTACTACAGTCACTACTCTCTACTACACACTCTACTACACACTCACTACACACTCACTACTACAGCCACTACTCTCTTCGACACACTCTATACTAGACACTCTCTACTACACACTATCTACTACAGTCACTACTTACTACACTCTACTACACTCTCTACTACACACTCTACTACACACTCTACTACACACTCTACTACACACTCTACTACACACTCTACATTACACACTCTACATTACACACTCTACATTACACACTCTACATTACACACTCTACATTACACACTCTCTACTACACACTCTCTACTACACACTCTCTACTACACACTCTACACTACACGCTCTACTACACTCTACTACACACTCTGCTACACACACGCTCTACTACACACTCTACTACACACCCTCTACTACTCTCTACTACTCTACTACACATTCTCTACTACTCTACTACACACTCACTACTTTCTACTACACTCTACTACAGACTCTCCACTCTCTACTCCACACTCTCTACTTCAATCTCTCTAATTCAATCTCTCTACCTCAATCTCTCTACTTCAATCTCTCTACTTCAATCTCTCTACTTCACATTCTGTATTACACACTCTCTACTACATACTCACTACTCTCTAGTACACACTCTCTACTACACACTCTACTACACTCCCTACTACACATTCTCCTACACACTCTACTACACACTCTACTACACACTCACCACTCTACTACACACTCACCACTCTACTACACACTCACTAGTCTCTACTGCTCACTCTCTACTACACACTCTCTACTACACACTCACTACTCTCTACTACACACTCACTACTCTCTACTACACACTCACCACTCTCTACTACACACTCTACTACTCACTTACTACTCTCTACTCACTCTCTACTACTCACTACTACTCTCTCTACTACTCACTACTACTCTCTCTACTACTCTCTCTACTACTCACTCTCTACTACTCACTCTCTACTGCTCATGACAATGCCATTTATTTATCTGTTTCCAAAACCAACACATAAATAAAACATTTGTCATTTACAATGCCAAAAGCGCTAACTTTTGCAAAGGCGAGACCGTTGCATTGTAAATGCTTGTTTTTTTGGGACGTAGAAGTGATTGTGAGTAACAACAAGCTGGAGACACAGCTTTACAGAAAGCCCACTGCAGGCAATACTGTGCTGCACGCCAAGAGCCATCACCCGGCGCACCCGATACGCAGCATCCCCTACGGGGAGATGTTGCATATCAGGCGCATTTGCAGCACGGATGTTGATTGTCATTTAGCACAGGAAGCCAGCAAATCAAGATTTTAAGCTCGGGAGTATACCACTCCCGTCATTGACAGGGCGATCACTAAGGCTAATCCAATTCCTAGAAATGAGGTCTTACTGCATAAAACACCCACATTAGCCACTGAAAAAACGACCAGCTAGTTAGACTAATACTGACTTATAATCGCCAGCACTAAGCGCTCCAAAAAAATGTAAACAAAAACTGGAGCCTGGTACGCAATGACCCTGTCATTGAGGACCTAATGACAGTCAGGCCTGAAATTACATTCAGGAAAGCGCGATCTATGAGTGATGCATTAGTCAAGTCAAGTCTTGAAATTGGTACTAGCAAGACATGGCTGCAAGCCAGCAAAGGCTTTAGGAAGTGCTCCAGCTGCAAAGCCTGTAGGCACGGATCAGTAAGAACGAGTTTAGGATCCCCTTCAGTGATACCCCACGGCTCATCACTAGGCAGCTAACTTGCAAGACCGATTTTGCCATATATGTGCTGGAGTGTCCGTGTGGCCTGCAATATGTTGGTAGTGCCAAATTGCAGGTCCACAAACGGATACTCCAGCACATTAGGGCAATCAATGTCAGTGATGCTGGCTATCCTGTTGCGCGCCACTTCAAAGAACTGCATGACAATAAGAGTGAGCTCCTCAAGTATTTTGTCATCGACTCAGTTCTCCCCCTCAGATGAGGAGGAAACCGGGAGGCCCTCTTGCGTGCTCTGGAAACTAAATACATCGTGGAGCTAGACACTAAGACTCCGCAGGGTTTGAACGCCAGCGACAATGTCTATACATGTCTATAGGTTGATCCCCCTACATTTTTACTATCTTGTACTTCACCAGCCTGTATTTTACACATCTACTGTACTGGACCAAACCTCCCGAATGCATTTTTTAAAACAAATTTTAAAAAAAATGTCTGTAACATTTTTATTGAAAGAATTATATTTACATGGAACATATACATGGGAAACAGTAAGGTAAAAGACGTAGAGGAAGAAGAAAAACGCCCAGGGGAGGGAGGGGGCACTTGATATTTTCAGACTTGGCGTTGAGTCTTGTGATTCGTATACTCTTGTGGGTTGCTTCTTGGTTGGTTGCCTCCGTCCCCCCCACCTTCCATGCGGTTGCGGTCGGGTTTATCCTCTTTCTTATGTTTTGTCCTGTGGCCTGTGCGATTGTCCTTCACTCGGCCTTTGTTATTCGCCCCCTCCGTGGCTGGAAAGGAGAAAGAGAAAGAGGAAGAAGAAGCTCAGTATAGGAGGTGTGGGCAGAACGCAGTTTGGTTGTGGTGTTGGCGGGTGATCTAGTCGGGGTTTTCCTCAGCGGCGTTGCTTTCTGCGGTGGCCACGGCGGCTTGTGCGAGGACAAATAGTTGTCCAGGGAGAGCCACATTTCGCACTGTTTGTGTGTCTTCGGTGTGTGTTTGGCCGTGATGGTGTCTGCTCCCCTTAGGAAGGTTACCCAGTTGAACCATGTTTGAAAAGAGGCCTTCCCTGTATCCTTCCAGTTGTTCAGCACTGTCTTGACCGCTGCTGATAGTAAAAGGTCAAACAGGTCTCTGTCTTCTCTGGATTTGATTGTGGGGTCCATGAACCCTGTGGCAAGGCTGTGGAATTCGAACTGGTGTGCAGTGCCTGTTATGTCATTTATCAGTGCGCCTATCTTGTGCCAGAAATTCTAAACCTTGGGGCAGTGGAAGATCAGGTGTGCTAGATCACCTCTCTGTTTGTTGCAGTTCCAGCTTTTTACACGATTTTTCTTAGCACTTTTGCACACTTCATTTTGCACTGACAAATCAGGTCGGATAGAGACGCATAGATGTCCTCTTGGACTGATGTTTTGGTAGGCTGCTTAAATGAATCATCACCCACTTGGGTTCTATTCTGTTCTTGCCTATTGCACAATCGCATATACTTTGCAAATGCAGGGGATGAATTAAAATGTTATTAATTTTTAATTCTCTTTCTTTTATATGTATACCATACTTTTATCCAGAACTATCTACACCTAGAATGTGTTATTATATTCTTTAAAGTATTTATGATATTTATATCATTACTTGATTGTGCTTTGTCTTGTATTTACATTGTTGGCTTTAATGAAATGTTTAAAACCTACAAGTATTGTCTCTATGCCTACACAGCAGGTTTGTCTTGTAACCAATCATGTACCAGGTTACTTTGCACTTTAAATGCGGCATTGTTACTCTCGAGGCGTCATGTGATCAAGTCGTCTTGGTAGGCTGAAATGCGTCAAGCAGGCTGCTGAAACGTCAATAAAATCACTCACCTGCACTTCCTACTGGGTCAGCTTTTGTTTGTTCCTGTGTGGATCCCGGGATTGGGGGACTACGGGGACGCACACATACGCACGCACGCACCCCTACCCCCCTTAATCCCTCCAAACCCCCTGCGTGGTAAAGGTACCAGCGTAGTAACAGTCACGATGTAATGGTGATGCGTGCTAACGGCCATATTGTAATGACTGTTATATATATTTATATTCTCTCTCTCAATCCATGATGTTATGCCATATGTATATATATATATATATATATATATATATATATATATATATATATATATATATATATATATATATATATATATATATATATATATATATATGATGGATACTTGTGAATAACACCAGAATAGAGCGACAGAATTTTTCTCCACAATATCATCGTGGACCATTAGGTGCTATTGTGCGGCTCCACGTCGGGTCTGTCCTGCCCCAGAGGTGACGTCAGGGCCACCCCTTTTGCAGCAATTAAGTGGATTTGAAACCTCTACGTATTAACTTGCTGACATTTATGAATTATAGTCAACATATCAAACTTTGATTCTGAGTCTTTGTGTATATATCCATTCACTACCCTGTCAGCATTTGCATTGCATAATGCTTTGGTAAATGGCACCAGCGTACCTTTTCACTGTTCTCACTCGTCATTTCCATTGCTCTGTTTTTTTGAAGCACATACTCTTTGAATTCTGCTAAAGGTTATTATTGAGAAAATTAAAAACTGTTTAATCCATTGAGACATATGTATTTATTCCGCTTAAGAAGCTTAGGCGAAAAGCTTCACCCAAGGGAACCACTGTTGTATATTTTGATTATGTTCCCAGGAATACCGGGTTGCTCCTTATCATTTGATACAGTGGTTATCAGTAGGACAGCGAGAAGTCCTAGCATACCAGCTACCTTCAATGAAGGTAAAAGCAAATGTCCTCACAAAAGTTTTGCAATCAGGGCAGACCTCCTCCAAGCTGCTCCATCCATTAAGTGAAGCCCTCACAGACACTCTCCAGGGCACTTGGGCAAAACCAGGATCTTGCCACCTTGTCAATGGACAAAATGTCAAACGACACTCATCAGTTCCAGGAGACCCATCTTTTCTTATCCAGCACCCAATGCCGAAGAGTCTAGTAATCTAAGCCTCCGCTAGCAGGCTATACCTAAAGTCGTTTTCTGATCATTAATTAAATTGTTTACTTACCTCCAATTATCCATATGCCAGTTTTTAGCACCCTGCCCCTCCCCCGCCCTGCCTCTCTGCCCCACCTCAACTCCCTCCACGGGCCGCGGCTGATCGCGAGTGACGTCTTTCCCGCAGAAAGGGACAATTTGAAAGTCAACCTCCCACAAATAATACAGGACAGCCATGATGCAGCAAAGAATGTCATTCAGTGAGGCCTAAACACTTCTGATTGTGAGGGTAGGGCAGTTGGTACCTGTGTGGTGCTTCAGCAACATGTATGGATTAGATATCCTCGCTTTTCAGGTAATGTGCCGGCATCAATAACGGAGATGCCGTTTTATCGCACTTATCTCTTCGGAAATAAGTTAGTGCAGAAACAAACCATCTTCAGATGGATTGGCTTTTATAAAAATTGGCAATGCATCTTACAAACCGTTCTTCCCTTTTAGACACATTTTTGATGCTTTTCTTGGTCCCGCTTCTTGAACTAATCCCTGTCATACCACCGGGCTGAACTGATCTTGGGGGCGTGGGTAAGGTAAAACATCTCCACATCTGCAACTTAACGTTGCATGGTACAAATAGCTCTGCATGCAGCCAGCTCTCACTGTCTGACTCCGCTTACCCAGCTGTCGTCCACACCCTTCTTTAGGGTTTGCTCTGCCATTCCACCTCCATGTCTTCTGGGATAACCCCAACCACAAACAAATATGGAATTTAAGTTACATCCATCATTCCCATAGATAAAAGTGGGATGTCCTCGATTTAAAAAATCTCATTAATAACTTGGGTGTTCCTGTAGCTCTGTGCACCAGACATTGTTTTTAAATATACAAACAAGGGCAGATGTTACCTTCTAAAGAGATTTTGGAAAATGAGTATAGCTCATTGTTTTTACATTTTTATTTTTAAAAGTAGTGCAAAAGCTGACTTGATTAATAAATAGAGGGATGACTTGCTTGCTGCTCGTAGTGCTTGCGGATGTAGGCCTTATATCGGACCTGGGTTGTTTTCATGCTAAAGAGCTTTGCAAAGAGAGAAGACAAAGGAAAACTGCATATTTAATAAAGTCAATTTTTTTCATAATTTTGATCTGCAAACCGGTGGCTTAATGACATTGATCAATGGTTTCACCCAATGAGGGTCATCTGCGATTTTAGAACATCGAACCAATGTATTGTTAAGACCTATGTACTGCATTTGTGACTGCTTTCTTGTGCCTTGTGATTATTAAGTCTGTAATGCGCCCGTTACCAATAACGTAAATAAAATATTAATCTCTACGTTGTTCATGTAGTCCTGTAAAACTCAGTAGACTGCAGTGGTATTACTTTTATATTATTTCTTCATACTTTACTGCACTCAGCTATGCAAGTAAAGCAGCTTGGTGGATTGCTGCCAACTCTTTATGGTTTGTGCCATTGTATTTTTCTCTAAATGGTGTGACTCTAATAATGATGTGCTTGAGACAATCGAACAAATGCAGCCTGACCCCAGAGGTATGCGTTTCATCTGCCTCTAGACGGGCAGCGTGAGTTACCAGATGCCCCCACCTTTTCGTTTTGCCCTGCATCTGCTATCGGGTATCTTGGGGAGCAGTTTTCAAGGCGCTGTGATTGTGTGGGGGATAATTTATTATCGGAGGGATGTGGCTAGTGGAAACTTGTTTGCCAAAAATGCATCCTTTAATGTTGGTTGGCAGAGACTGCAATGGATGCCTCGTGCCAGATGCAGAGCCCGCTGCAATGCCTCTGTTTTGTGAGACTGCGCTTGTGACGTAGCGGCCAGTCTTAAAGCGGTAATGGATGTTGGATGAAAATACAGAAGTGCAAAACGTCAGGCCTCTTTTTCTCTTACTTCTCTTTCTTAATTGTTCATCTTTGAATCAAACGGAAGATCACAATTCGCTCAGAGTGTAGTGGTTGTTTCAATATAATGTGAAACATGCTGCCTTCAAGCTGGTTCGTGGGTTCAATTAAGAAGAAATGCAGAAATGTTATAATTATTTGCAGTAAGTGCTCTGTGCTCCAGATGAAAAGGGTGTTTGAATAGGGCTTTTTATGGAGGCGCCTGAAAGTTCTTTGATTAGGAGAGACTTGGCAGGAAAAGAAGAGAAAAAGTAGGAGCTGGGATTTTTGTGTGTAGGAAATGGTCGTGTGAGCCTTCCACATTCAGATTCAATTCCTTATTTCCTCATTTAAAACTATTAACAGTCACACAGGGCTCCAGTGTTGGTGGGGTTCCAGAGAGCAGCCTTGGAACAATATTGTAGGCTACTGTGCCCAGACCGCATACTCACTTTAAGGCGCAGTGAAAGCCAATTGAAATAGAGTGTAAAAATACAGTTTCCTGGACTTCTTTAGAGGGTATTAGTTCTTGAAAGGATTTTTTTAAATTACTGTGTAGTCTCTGGGCCCGACTCACAAAGCAGTGTTTTCGCAAGCATGTCATACTCCTCAAAAATTTAGAAGACACACTTAAGCTGGGAGTAAGGCACATCTACATAAGGGATAGGTTTGTGAATATGGCCCCATCTGTAACGGAAAAAATATATCTGAAAAAACATGAAGAGCCTGTACAAGAATATTAGGCCTTTTAAAATGTCTTTAAAAGCACAAACCTAGTGCACACATTTTTTTTAAGTATAAATCTCCATTCCTTTTTGGTAGGTTTTTCACAAGAGTCCAAAAGGGTATCGTTGTGAGTAAAGGTTTGTATTCTATTGAGGCTTCTTTGAATGTAATAGTTGCCGTCCAATGGTCAAATTATTTCGCAGTGTAGCCTTTTCCCACCCTGTCATCATCTCCACTGAATTGTCCCCGTTTCTTATTTGTTTCTTTTGCAAATGTTGAAAGCTGCTTTCATTGGCGTCATTTTGGAAATGGGTAGACCTGCCTGTTCTATTGGGCTAAGTTCTTGGGCTAGAGCAGTAGCCCTAATGTTCATAGAGAAGTCATGAATATCCATGATGTATACATGTTTAACCATGTGTTTGACCGCATATTTTAAAAGGGGTGTTTTTAAGATTGTGCTCGGCCCTCCTGCATGCAAATCTTTCAATGTAACATACTCCACAACCCCACCAAAAACTAGCTACCCACTCTCAGCAACAAAGTATGTTTATCACTTGATACGTTCTATACAGCGATTGCTGCAATAATGTCAATAGGTCCAAAGAAAGAAACTGCTTAGGGCATAGGCATCCTAATTATCATGGAAACATTGATGCTGGTGTTGAAAAAAATATTAGTGAGAGAATTGCCAATGTATGGTTCACTGCCTCATTAGCGCCTGAAAGACAAAAATTGTACTCCTTTCAGTGTAATTGAAAAAAAATGCTCTACATCTATATTTTTTAATAACCTAAAACAAATGTTACCTTTTAAAGACCATGGCCTAATTTGTAAAAGACCAGATAAAAATATCCAGAAAACACTTTATCTTGGATAAAGTTCAAATGTTTTCAAAACTGTACATTTCGCTGGCAAGCCATGTACTGCACCAGCAAATTTCGGAGAGCAATAGTTTCAGAAATCAAATCCTCGTGCTATCAGTTGGTCCCTGTAACAAAGTTGCCAAATTAGCTGGTTTCACCCTTCTGCCCATTTAAGAAACTATCATTGCCAAGCCCATCGGGCTGGAACTTGTTCAATACTTCTTAAAGAAAGGCGTAATATGCCTCCTCCTTAAGCACTGGAAGGCTGAGCTAGACAACTTTGCTCTGTCACTGGACTACCATTTGTTACCAAAGTAATTTAAAAATGTGTATCAAAGCAACTTACCAAATAAACCAAAGAAAACGGCCTATTAAATAACTTCAGTGTTCCTTAAAAACAATGCATTGTATCAAAAGGTTCTGTCCGAATTTTTCACAAAACTTGCAGTTGGACAGGCTTGACGTATGCCTTCTTATTCTCCTAGACATCTCCAAGGCCTTCAATATGGTAGATTATGACATATTACTTGGTGCACTTTCTACCCACTGTGGCATAGGTGGGACATTTCTACAGAGGTTCAGATCCTATCTTAATGAATGTTGCCAAACTGCCATGACCAATCACTCTCTATCCCCTTTAATACTCCTTCTGGTGTTCAATGTTGGTCCCATCGTTTAGAACATGTATTGGGAACCAGTAGGAGAACTCCTGTACTCTCCTGACCTATCATACCCCTAACATGCAATTGATACGCAGATTTATGTAAAAATCAAGCATTAGATCTATTTACTTAGTACATTAAATATTATATGGGGGAAAAAACAGCATTACCTTCTGCCAACTTAATCCAACTAAACTGAGTTTCTCTTTAGCATCCAGAGCGCCAGAAGTTGCACTGCTAGTCACTAACCTTTAGCATGCTTAACGTGGACTGAATGCTGCCACTCACTACATATCTACCCTCTGAGCTCCCCTACTATGGCCTCAATTATGAATATTGAGTGTACTGAAACGCTGAAATTAGAGAAACAAAAATGTAGAAAACTAGAAAAACTATGGAGAAAGAATCATTCCAGTGAAAGTAAGGAGCGTTACCAACAGGCAGCTTCCTCCTACTACAAAAACATAAAAAAGGCAAGGAAAACCAGTCTTCTATCTCAAATTGATGAAGCTGACAACTCGACTAGAGAACTTTATAAAATTCTTCGAAATTTCACCAACCCCTGACACTTTCTCTAAAGAGTTATGCAATAATATCTCACAATTTTTTGAAGATAAAATCGATACCATTTATAATAAAATTCTGGCCAAACACCCCAATACTATAGAGACTTCCAGTGCCTCCTGCACACAGACTAACACTGAAACCTTCACTGACATCCCTGAAACCACCGAGGATGACATAAGATCATTACTAAACAACATAAAAACTGGATCCCCCCTCGACCTTCTCCCCCCCCAGAGTGATGAACACTTTGAGCACAACACTCTGCTCCGTTATTCAAAAAGTCTTGAATCTTTCCTACAAAGAAGGTAAACTCCCTCAGCAATGGAAAGAGGCAGTAGTGAATCCTATACGGAAAAACTCCACCTCCCCTTGGACAGAACTCTCCAATCTCCGCCCTATCTCTCTTCTGCCCCTCCTGAGTAAACTGGCCGAGAAACATGTTAACACCCACATGTCCAGTTTCATAGAGGCGACAGGGGGCCTGGACCACTCACAATCTGGGTTCAGGCCCAACTACAGCACCGAATCAGCACTCCTCTCCGTGACCGATAACATCAAGATGTCACAGGATAGAGGAGGCTCAATGATTCTGGTGCTGTTAGACCTGTCGGCCACCTTTGATACTGTGTCTCACAAGATTCTCGTGAGCCGTTTAAAGGGAGTGGGCATTGGAGGACAGGCCCTCTCCTGGCTGGAGAGCTTTCTGTCCGGGCGCTCACAATCCGTCAGCTTGGGCCCCTATCGTTCATCATCAAGGGTGCTCACGAAGGGGGTGCCACAGGGCTCATGCCTAAGCCCCACATTGTTCAATGTGTACGTGGCCCCCCTTGCTGAGATTGTGAGGAAATACGGATTCACTCCTGTGTCCTACGCTGACGACACCCAACTCCTCTACCCTTTCCACTCCCTTAACTCCAATGTTAGGGATAATTTTGCTGAAGGCATGAGGGCTATCTCTAATTGGATGGCTTCCAACCGTCTCCAATGCAACGTTGGGAAGACGGAAGTAATGCTCTTTGGGAAAGCATCTATACTATGGTCCCCTGACTGGTGGCCTCTGGACCTAGGGCCAGTACCCTCCCCAAAATTGACAGTAAAGAACCTGGGGTTGAAGTTAGATCAAAACCTAACCCTAAAGGAACATGTGAATGCGATTGCTGGGGCATGCTTCCACACCATTGGCCTGTTGAGACGAGTCTTTCCTTATTTACCGGACAATTACAGAAAGACCCTCGTACAGACCATGGTGATTAGTCGACTAGACTACTGTAATGGGCTCCTGATACAAGCCAACGAGGATGCCATAAACCGCCTACAGGTAGTACAGAATACAGCGGCAAGAATGATTCTGAATGCCCCCCCAAGAACCCCTCCAAGCCTCTGCTGAGAGAACTCCATTGGCTACCGATACGACAATGAGTCAAATTCAAAATCTGTTGCACTGTCCACAAATGCCTGTTCGGGAATGCCCCCAATTACCTGACTCAAAAAATCCATCTCTATAAACCAGACAGATCCCTACGCTCAAGCAACCAACTGCTGATAAAAACCCCTTTTGTAAAAAAGACCAGACAGGGTGGCCGTGCCTTCTCCCTGATGGGGCCGACCTTATGGAACAATCTCCCCTACAGCATTAGGCAAATCTCTAACCACCTTGCTTTCAGGGAAAAGTTAAAAACCAACTTGTTCCTAGAAGAATAACTAGTCTGTCAGCTCACTAGAGCACAGCGCACCTGCAATAGTTCCTCCTTCTACATCTTAGCGAGCAAAGCGCGGAGATACCCCGTATGGGGTCGATTATTGCGCTATACAAGAAATTAAATAAAAAATAAAATAAATAAATACCCTAAAATAACCTCTGCAATTTCCCCGGCCTGAAATTTTCGTTACCGGGAGTCCTGGTAATTCTGGAGCAGGGAATAAATGAGAAATTTATGTTTTGGGGGACTAACATGTTGGAATCTTTCTCAGGTACATACTTCTACCTGCTGTTTCCACACCTCTTGAATCTTCCAGGGGCCAGACTGGATCCTGTAAAGTTAAACAGCTGGCGCTCAACTCAATCTAGATGCTAGGCACCACCCAGATATGACATCAGCAGAGCAACAGAAGCTCCATCTAGTGTCCTGTCATCAGTTTATTTTTTTCTGAGCCCATTGAGAATACAGACTGCTCTCCACGTAGCAATTTTCCTTACAAAATCCATTTTCTGTAGTACTGGGAGGATGTGTTCTGCCTCTGCTCTCCCATAAAGTCAGGGTTTAAGCAGTGCCAATCCTGTCACAGGCAGATCTCACATTTCTGTCTCTACTTGTGGTGTCTGAGGCTAAGGCCTCATTCCAGATCATGTGAAAAGTGCAGCCTCCTGAATACCAAAGTCATTGAAGAGCAGGAGACTACGCTGTTCAGGGTATGGGCCTGCAAAGAATGCTGGGTTTGCCGTTGGACTATATCCAGGTCCCACTCTAGATCCATCCGCTTGCCGTTGAACAGTAAGTTGTCCAAGATGTCAAAATACAGCTCAAAGAAAGAAGCACAAGATGCTCCGTAGGAAGGATTCCTTGGGGTCCAGGTGTTCATCATACTGTAGACCTCAGGACCAGCAACATAAATCCCCATTTTGGGTTGTGTATTCGGAGTCACAGCTAATTGATATCACCTCAACACCCAGTCTAGTGTGACCCCAATCCCTTTCACATCTCCGACCTACCATAAGTCTCAAGCCCCTGAAGCGGAGTCTGCACAATTTGTGGTCTTCACACAGGCAACGCTGGCCCCCCGCCATTTTCAGACTCAACTTTAGCACAAATGTTTCTCAGACCAAGGCCATTCCAATGTATTATAGACACAAGGCCCAACCGCACGTGGCGTAGTCTCACTGTAGACTCCTGCCTAGGGATGAATACTTTGGCAAGTTGCACAATCTATTTTGCTCAGACGTGCATCAGATCTAGATGCTTGACGTTATGGGGCATGATATTTATGACAGGAGTGAGGTAGGTAATCTCTCTCCTGCAAACACTGCTCCTGCGGACTGCTCGATTCTATAGAATGTGTGTGACCTGGATATCTCGTCCAAAATCGACACTGGATGCCCTTTTGGACCCCCATGGAGGAAGTGGCATCAATAACAGATGTCCTGAGAAAGCTGGCTGAGATTCTGGAACTGCCCTTGCTCATGGGTGATGTTGGACTTGGCCCTTTCTGCAGTGTCATCCCCAAACGTTTTGCCTTGACTCCTCCTACTTTTTGCTGAATTTCGTTTTTGGTGACCTTCAGACTCTGCAAACTTTACAATTGCTAACAAGTGCTAAAGTGCTTGTGGCCTTTCCTCTAAACATGGTAAAATTGCCTTATATCCAGTTGGCATAATACATTTACTTGAAGTCCCTAGTAAAGTGCTACTGTGTGTACCCAGGGCCTGTAAATTAAATTCTACTTGTAGGCCTGCAGCACTGATTGTGCCACCCACTTGAGTAGCTCATTAAACATGTCTCAGGCCTGCCTTTGCAGCCTGTGTGTGCAGGTTTAAATTGCTATTTTGATCTGGCAAAAGAAACCTTTTCACCAGGCCCACACCTTCCTTTTTAATACATACAAGTCACCCTTAGGGTAGGCCCTGGACAGTCCAACGTAAGGATGCAGTGTATTTAAAAAGCTGGACATGTACTTTTAAGTTTTTCCTGTCCTGGTAGTGAAAAAACTCTTAAATGTGCTTTTCACTACTACTAGGCCTACATCTAAAATAGGAATACATTGTAGTTACCTTATTACCTTTAATAAGCTGTATGGTCCAAATGGGAACAGGTAACTAGTTCATATTTTGTGTCTTTGGAATTGTAAGGAAAAATACTCTCTTATGGGAAAGTCGCATTTTAAATTACAATTTTGAAAGTGCCACTTTTAGAATGCTGGCATTTTCCTGCCATTTAGTGCAAGCAGCCTGTCTCTGGATCACATGACTGGGTGTAGCTGACAGTTGGGCTTTGTGTATTCCTCCTAGACAGTCTCACACAATAGAGATATTGGGTGTGCCTGAATGGGCTATTACAGGCAGGATGGGAGGGCAGAGCTGGGCACATCCCTACTTACACTTGAATAGGCTGTGTCCTGCCTCCACACAGAGGACTGAATACTGCCCGTAGTTCGTCTGGAGCCAGGGACCGGGAGACAAGAAACATGTGCACTTGAAAGGGAAATCTCTAGAAGCTTCTCCACCTTCAAAGGAGGCATCTGGTATAATTATCGAACCTCAGACACCAACTGTTTGTATACTCCTAGACCTGTGGAGACTCTGCCAGGAAGAAGAACTGCTGGGCTGCTGAAAGGACTGCCACTCTGCTGCACTGCTGCCTTGCTGGATTACTTCCTTGTTGGACTGCTGCATTGTTTGATTGCTGCCTTGTTGGATTGCTGCCTTGTTGGATTGCTGTCCTGCTTCTCTCCTGCCTGAGGCAAAGGGATTGGACCTGCACTTGAACCCAGGACTCCCAGAGTGACTCCAAGGGCTAGTCTGTTGACCTTCTGTTAAGAGCCACAAGGACAGAACAGGCTTACATCAACCAGCACCCAGAACCAGCTGGAGAAAGCCCCTGACTCCCAAGTGGTATCCCTCAGGTCCTGGATCCTTGGTGTCGTCTCAAAAAGGCTTAAATAGGGTTTTTGGGCTCTTCGTGACCGCAGGCCCATTGGTGCCGAAACCTGGTCACTCACACAGCCCATTAATGTGAACTTCCATCAACCCAACTCTTCATGCTACAGCATTGACCGTTTGCAGAGAGCTCCACAGTGAAGCTCCGGCCTGCCCGCTCGCAGTGAAAACAGAATCTTAGAGCTACAGCTATGACATTCCGCAACACCAGGCCTGCTCTTCAACTTCATCGACACCCGTCTGTGAAGCTTCTCTACTCCTACGGCCCCCTCCAATGTGAATGTGACTTTTTGCGCTGGATTGAGAGGGTATCTTTTCAGCAGGGCTAACCTGGTCACTGTATCGGACCCGTGCTCCAGCGCAGTCGGCCTGAACTTGTGACTTTTTCTCTGCCTCGCGCGGCTAGATAGCCGCAAGTGGCGCTTTGAGCTTTTTGGCTCTATCATCTATATCATTAAATCTTTAAAATTGCATATCTCCAGTTCTCCTAATTGGGTTTTTTGTTGTTTTTGTCTTGATATATTTATTACTTTTGGCTCACTTTTTTGAAATTGGGGAGGTATTTTTCTTGTGTTGTGTTTGCAGTTTGTAACTATTTTAAGAGCTTCATAACTACTTTACAGATTGCCTCCAGGTTAAGCCTGACTGATCTGTGCCAAGCTACCAGAGGCTGAGTACAGGTTAATTTGGGGTTTGATTGTGCCTCACCCTGATGAGGATTGTGGTTGCTGCTAGAGTAGGGTTTCACCTCCCTCAACCAATAACCCAATTTAGTAGAGGGGAAAACAAAGCAAACCTCTTTACTAAAATTTTCAGCCAGCATCTTCGGACTCAGAGCCTTTGCATTTAATGAGGGATTGATAGAGTCTATTCTGGTTACCAGGGGCGTAACAAAGGCCCTTGCAGCCCGTGCAGTGTGGGGGCCCACAGGCCTACCCATACTGGAGGTGGCCCCGCTCAGCGAGTGTGAGGGGCCACTTCAGCATATCTTGCTTGAGTGCCCCTTACGTTTTGTTACGCCACTGCTGGTTGCATGTGGCATGCCAGCTTCTGCCTCACCAGTGAATTGTCAGGTCGTGCAATGCCATGGCACCTGGTGACCCAAAATTCATTATGTCCCCTCCTTCACTGGAGAGTTTGGTGTTGCAGGCATCGTCCTACTCCAGACAGAATTCTAGCTCATTTCCTATGGGGTCCCATGGACCGTGAATCCAAGAGGATAAAGGACATTAGTTAAAAAAAAGTTGTCTTCTAAGAGGGTTTCACCCTTAGCTCCTCAAATGTGACGTGTCTCCTAGCTTGCTTCTCCATGTTCTATGGGAAATGGCACAGATGTTCGTACTGTTATATGTATATATTGTACATCCATTTCATACAAGTTGTACACAGTTGACAGGATGCAGCCAAACAAGTTCTCTTCTCAGTTTTGGACACCTTCGACTTGATTGCAGGCTCCGTCGGCTCCTCCTTTTGCATGCCTGTCTCCGTTCAATTTGATTTTCAGGGGATGTCCAGGTTAACCTGCTGGAAATATCATTAGATGGCACCCTCCTTTTTTGTGAGAAGACCAATTTGGCACTTGAAATGTTCAAGCAGGAATGAGCTACGCTTGTTCATTGGGGTTGGCTTTTCCTTCCCACCAGCTTTACAGGGAGTACTGTACGTTTTGCAAGTTTTCCATGGTAACATCTTTTGGACAGCATCAGACCATACAGCAGTCAAACTAGTTCCTGTGCCAGTACAGAGGGCACAGAGTGCCCAGGGCTCGTCACAGCCAGCAGGTGCCGGCTTCTTCCTCCTCCCCCTGCTCCACCCATAAAAACCACTCTATCTCTCTTCAGAAAGTTTGCAGGTGGCTGGTGGGCTAGAGTTTGTCTTGCCACCTGCCACATTGGAAAACTAAGAAGGCAGACAGCTGGGTCCAGCAGATAGTAGAGCATGACCATGCCCTCCTTTTTCATGAATTCCCTCCTGCAATTCCCCTTGATCACCTCAAATGAACACACTTCGATCCTTCAGAAAGAGGTCTTGACACTGCCGATGTCACAACCACGTTAAAGGGTCACCCTTACCCATCGGTCACCCTTCCCCATCGTCATTAGGCCACAGATATACTGTCACCAAGATGTGTTTGCGGTAAGCGGGGCAAATCCATCTATCCCTCTCCATACCTTAGCCCACACACCCCAACATAAGCTACAACTGTGAAAACGCAAAACAGTGACTGAGTACAGCAAACACCATTGCTCACCCTGGCCTTAGGGAACTCGGGGGATGGTAGAGCCCCAATCCTATATTTGCTTAACTTGATAATGGTTGGTTGTTGACATAAGGACGGGTTGACGTTACTAATAGTTTGGAAAACAATATCAGACCATAATCATATCCTAATGCCTAACCTAAGCCTGCTCATAAATGCTTTTTGCTTACTCACAAATATTTCCATTGTCACCCAAAGGTTCATAATATATGCATTTCGTACATTATTTTGTGGATGTATACTGTTCACATAGAAATGTTACTTCTGCAGGTTTCTGTAGTTATACAAGTTTATAATTAAAACGCTTCAAAGATTAGGTTTCAATAAAATAAGGAAATGAACGCTGCCTACGTTGATTTATGTTTTATTATTTTTTCTCTGTTTCAAGCAGTTGTTCCGTACACGCCTTTCATCCCTACACCCCTTACTTCATCCTTGCCAGGTTTATTTATATAAAAATTCGGTTTTCGTAAAACTTCTGCAACACAGTGTCCAATGGTTTGCTATTAATGTTAAAGGCTACGTCTTTGTGGCATTCAGAAAATGCCCATCAACATGTCCACTCCTTGACCATTCCTTTTCATTCGTGATTAAACCCCATGAATTCACACGCACTCACGCATTGCTTGTGTATAGTTTAGTCACGATGTGGCCCCGTAAATCATTCATTTACTGAGGCAGACGTTATCGAATTTCCGCATGCGTATCACAGATATTTTTTGTAAATTAGGCATGTGTGAAGCGAGACGTACCCATGCAAAAAGCTGTCTGAACTGGTCTACTTTCTGGCGAGGCTGTTCCGCCATGATGTGCTGAAGGAGGCGCGCGGGGGTCAGTACCATCACTTCAGGAGGGGAGCTGAGGGGCCGAAGGAGGCGCGCGGGGGTCAGTACCATCACTTCAGGGGAGCTGAGGTGCCGAAGGAGGCGCGCGGGGGTCAGTGCCATCATTTCATGAGGGGAGCTGAGGGTCCGAAGGAGGCGCGCGGAGGTCAGTACCATCACTTCGGGGGAGCTGAGGTGCCGAAGGAGGCGCGCGGGGGTCAGTACCATCACTTCGGGGAGCCGTCCTCACCTCCCTCCCGGTGCCATTTGCGTGACCATTTTACAGTAGGAGCACTGGGCAGTAGGCCTCTCCATCTCACCGTGTAATGACAGAAACGGATTCCAGAGACGTGTTAAGCTTTGTGCTTGTTTTGTAAATTGAATTTATGTTTGAGACGCTCCCTCGCCTGTGTTGGTTTCTACACAGAACCACAGGCCATTAGATCCCAGAGCGCGAGAAGCCTAACCCGCAGCGGCATGAAGCATAGGGAGGCGTTCAAATTTCGTTTTATTTTAAATTCGAAGTAAAACTGGTCACAGACCCTGCATCAAGTTGACTTAAAGCAGGGACACGCGGGATTGATGACAGGCTGGTTCAAAGCATCTGTTTTTAACAGCGTGCAGAGATAAGGAGGTAGTCATAAATTCACCAATCGAGGTAGGAAAAACGACTCCCGAAGTTGTGCTGAATTAAGAGATAAGGTGAAGTTTTAATAGCTTCTGTTAAGATGGATGGCGCAGGAATTCACCCAGAGCAATCTCTTGTGTCATTTCCAGTTTGTTTTGCTTGCAAATTGCCTCTTTCTCTTTGTAGAATTATCTTTGGGAATTTAAATATCTGACTGAGAAAGAGAGAGAGAACTGCTTGGGAAAGTCCCTTACTGTAAAGGCTTTCTGGGCACTTAGTTATTGCTGAATCGAAAAGAAAGGATTGCAATGACATCTGTCGACACATTTACAGCTTGGCGCATTTAATAAGGCTTGTATGGTATAAACACTTTATGCAAATCCTTTGTGTTATCTTTTTTTTGGCATACACATCCTTAGACCTACAGATGGCAGAGAACATGCGTCTTTCCCATAAATGAAAAACAGGAACTCAAACGTGTACCCTAGGAGATCTGTATAAACAAGTGAGGCTGAACATTCGTGCTAAAGCCACACAGGCTTTTCGAAAAATATTTTGCCTAAAACTATTAGTTATACTCTGTAGTGAATCCACTTGACTGCAAACTTCAAAGATCTTCAGTTACTCTTTGTTACAGGGCTCTGGAAAGTTTTGCTGGCATAGTCTAGTGTGCGTAAGAGAGCGAAAGCAGGGTTTGGCTGAGTGAGCTGTCTTGAAGGCTGCATTCGTTCTGGAAGTGTTTCATTCTGCCTTATCTAGTGAATGTCCACATATGTGCTCCAATACCTTGTTTATAACCTGTGTCCACGGATATCCTTGCGTGCTTACTTCTAATCTGGGAGGTGTATGCTGCAGTCTGTAATCCCGATACACATCTTCTGATATTTGATATTGCGTTGCTCTACTAACCCATGTACTTGCACCATTTTTATTGTTTTAACTTGTAGATGCGGTTTTGATCGCCAAGGCATGTCAGCCTTTGAAAAAGATATGATGACTTCTATTTGTATCCTTTGTAGCTTTTCATCAGCATCTTTACTTCATGCACCACTGGTGCAAGCAACAAACGATCCTTTTCTGTCACTGCGTAGCATCCTTTGTTTTCAGTGTCAAAAGTGTTTTCCTCATCTGATTATGTAACATCAAAAAACATCTTTTCTTCCCCAGAACCGTACAGATTTATTTTCTGCTTTGACTTATTGGTTCTTAGAACCTCTGCTTCATTCTTGGCAAAACAATTTTAGATTTGCACTGCTATTCCTGCCCCTTAATAAACAGCACAGTCTCAATTTGGGACATGCTGTAGGTCTTTACATTGCCTAACTTAGAGTTTGAACAACATTCCTGAGCAGTTTGTCACCTGTAGGCCTTGTAATGGAGCTTCCAAGATGTTCACCCTTGCTTTGCTATACTTGCATCAGGATGACTTTACACTTGTGGGTTTTAAAGACTTTTTACCCACTCTAATATAAAGTCATGATTTTCCAAAGGTATGCCTCTACTTAGTATCTGCAGAGTGACCTTCTGAGTCAATACAGGCAACCTGATGTTTATAGCCCAGTAATATCTTACAAAATACTAACATTGCCTTTGCCTTAAGATACTCAGGAGAACAACGAGTTTATCAAGTGCATATTTTTTCCACTAGAATGTACCCAGCAAAGAACCTCACGGACACAGAATGGCAGCATGGGGGTATTTTTTGGTACAAAAGGCTAAGAAATATGATCATAAACTCTGATAAACCTTTGAGGTGTTTTGTGTCGCATGCTAAACATTATTCACTGTGTCAGAGTAAGACCATAAAATTATGCACTTTAATGCAGTGATCGTTTTATTGCCACAAAAAAGCAACAGATGGGAAAGTGTAATATGAAATCTTTGAGCCAAAGTTGTATAATTTGGAGGTTGAATTAGCCATAATCTATTTAAGTATTCAAACACAATTAGGAAAATGACCCACGTCTTCTAGATTTCCTCTGAGTTCGGGATTATGATGTGGAGTCTATCACTCCAAATAGTGGAATGAGAGCTTCTGTTTCAATCGAGGGATCTGGGAATATTCGCAATAGATAAAGAAGCTGGAGGTGAATTAATGGTGGCTCCTCGCTTTTTATTAAACCACCAAAAATGTATTTTTGGTGTATGTCCAAATTTGTGCAGCCAAATTGCAACATATAGTGCTAGGTGTGATAAATACCTCAAATACAGGGATAGCTTCAGAAAAGTAATGTTCTGTTTCAAGCTGTCAGTCAGAGGTACCGGGAAAGGTGATACATTTTGTTTTTGTGAACTGTTGACTTGTTGTTTTGTGCTTCCAGAACTATAAGGCTTCTGCAGTGGTACTTTCCATATGATCTTTAGACAAAGTTCTCAAGACGAAGAATCTGCAATCTTCTTGCATGGAACATATTTTCGCTCTACTCAGCCCTAGACTAAGTTTTTGACTGGAACACTGTGGAATGTCAGATTACAACAAACATTCTCAGTTGCTGAATTTACATCTATTAATTACCCCTCAAAACGCTTCCAATTTCTTAAAACATTGAAAAACCTTCACTCCTCAATAGACCCTACAAACTGGTCATCACCCTTTAGCTACGTCATAGAGGTGGATACAAGCACCAGGAATCAGCTACATGGCTCCTGTCAGAACAGGTCTTTGTTGAGCAATCTCAAGCACTAACTTTCTTAAATGCACACAGCCTCTGAATGCCGATTGCATCATTAATTTTGCTCCACTTCCTCACATATCCATACTTTTTCAATAAAATACTCTTATTTGCCATTGTATTTTGCATTACCCAGCTTTATGTTACTTTTTTGCTAGGTGCTTTCTGCAATCCCTTTTTCCTCTGCTACTGTATGCTGTATTCTCTATGTGTGTGTGTGTGTGTGTGTGTGTGTGTGTGTGTGTGTGTGTGTGTGTGTGTATATATATATATATATATATATATATATATATATATATATATATATATATATATATATATATATATATATATATATATATATATATATATTCTCACACGCACAGGTAGCCCCCAAGAAGTTGAGACCGCAGACATTTCATGGGCTTGCTGATTTATTGGCGAAATGCAAGCAGGCAGCAAGAAACAAAACAGGCATCAGTTTTCATAGCGCCAGACGCGTTTCGAGAGTCTTCACTCCCTTCCTCAATGGCAAGTATTCCAACTGCGAAAGCAAAGTTCATTCCACACCTGTTGTATTTTAAATTACCAGCCCTGATGGGCGTGGCTCTCACACAGCCTTCTGGTAATTGTGGTCCGAAATGTTCATGTCCCCAGTGGGCATGCTTTCATCCAGGGAAAATAAAACAGTTTGTTCCCCTCGTGGGTTGATGAAAGTCTTGTGAGCTGCCTGCCCTGCTTTCCAAACGCCAATAGAAGCTTCAAAGCGGCGCCATCCTGCACACGGCGTCCAACTTAGCATGTCTCCCGGCACAGCCGACCTGATGTCAGCCAGCAGGGACCCGCTGCAGCGGTGGGTCCAACTTCGCGGCTGGGCAACAGCCGCTATTTATTCTCACACGCACAGGTAGCCCCCAAGAAGTTGAGACCGCAGACATTTCATGGGCTTGCTGATTTATTGGCGAAATGCAAGCAGGCAGCAAGAAACAAAACAGGCATCAGTTTTCATAGCGCCAGACGCGTTTCGAGAGTCTTCACTCCCTTCCTCAATGGCAAGTATTCCAACTGCGAAAGCAAAGTTCATTCCACACCTGTTGTATTTTAAATTACCAGCCCTGATGGGCGTGGCTCTCACACAGCCTAATGGTAATACTTGCCATTGAGGAAGGGAGTGAAGACTCTCGAAACGCGTCTGGCGCTATGAAAACTGATGCCTGTTTTGTTTCTTGCTGCCTGCTTGCATTTCGCCAATAAATCAGCAAGCCTATGAAATGTCTGCGGTCTCAACTTCTTGGGGGCTACCTGTGCGTGTGAGAATAAATAGCGGCTGTTGCCCAGCCGCGAAGTTGGACCCACTGCTGCAGCGGGTCCCTGCTGGCTGACATCAGGTCGGCTGTGCCGGGAGACATGCTAAGTTGGACGCCGTGTGCAGGATGGCGCCGCTTTGAAGCTTCTATTGGCGTTTGGAAAGCAGGGCAGGCAGCTCACAAGACTTTCATCAACCCACGAGGGGAACAAACTGTTTTATTTTCCCTGGATGAAAGCATGCCCACTGGGGATATGAACATTTCGGACCACAATTACCAGAAGGCTGTGTGAGAGCCACGCCCATCAGGGCTGGTAATTTAAAATACAACAGGTGTGGAATGAACTTTGCTTTCGCAGTTGGAATACTTGCCATTGAGGAAGGGAGTGAAGACTCTCGAAACGCGTCTGGCGCTATGAAAACTGATGCCTGTTTTGTTTCTTGCTGCCTGCTTGCATTTCGCCAATAAATCAGCAAGCCTATGAAATGTCTGCGGTCTCAACTTCTTGGGGGCTACCTGTGCGTGTGAGAATAAATAGCGGCTGTTGCCCAGCCGCGAAGTTGGACCCACCGCTGCAGCGGGTCCCTGCTGGCTGACATCAGGTCGGCTGTGCCGGGAGACATGCTAAGTTGGACGCCGTGTGCAGGATGGCGCCGCTTTGAAGCTTCTATTGGCGTTTGGAAAGCAGGGCAGGCAGCTCACAAGACTTTCATCAACCCACGAGGGGAACAAACTGTTTTATTTTCCCTGGATGAAAGCATGCCCACTGGGGATATGAACATTTCGGACCACAATTACCAGAAGGCTGTGTGAGAGCCACGCCCATCAGGGCTGGTAATTTAAAATACAACAGGTGTGGAATGAACTTTGCTTTCGCAGTTGGAATACTTGCCATTGAGGAAGGGAGTGAAGACTCTCGAAACGCGTCTGGCGCTATGAAAACTGATGCCTGTTTTGTTTCTTGCTGCCTGCTTGCATTTCGCCAATAAATCAGCAAGCCTATGAAATGTCTGCGGTCTCAACTTCTTGGGGGCTACCTGTGCGTGTGAGAATAAATAGCGGCTGTTGCCCAGCCGCGAAGTTGGACCCACCGCTGCAGCGGGTCCCTGCTGGCTGACATCAGGTCGGCTGTGCCGGGAGACATGCTAAGTTGGACGCTGTGTGCAGGATGGCGCCGCTTTGAAGCTTCTATTGGCGTTTGGAAAGCAGGGCAGGCAGCTCACAAGACTTTCATCAACCCACGAGGGGAACAAACTGTTTTATTTTCCCTGGATGAAAGCATGCCCACTGGGGATATGAACATTTCGGACCACAATTACCAGAAGGCTGTGTGAGAGCCACGCCCATCAGGGCTGGTAATTTAAAATACAACAGGTGTGGAATGAACTTTGCTTTCGCAGTTGGAATACTTGCCATTGAGGAAGGGAGTGAAGACTCTCGAAACGCGTCTGGCGCTATGAAAACTGATGCCTGTTTTGTTTCTTGCTGCCTGCTTGCATTTCGCCAATAAATCAGCAAGCCTATGAAATGTCTGCGGTCTCAACTTCTTGGGGGCTACCTGTGCGTGTGAGAATATATATATATATATATATATATATATATATATATATATATATATATATATATATATATATATATATATATATATATATATATTCTAATATATATATATATATATATATATATATATATATATATATATATATATATATATATATATATATATTCTATCCGATCTCCTGCACAAGCCATGCAAATATATACACACTTTCAGTGATGTTTAATGTCTTGTCTGTCGGCACTTTAAAGCGACGTTAATTTATGGCATTTGCGGCCACAAGCAACAGAAATAGCTAATCCGAACTGCCTCCTCAGACTTGAGTCTAATGCTTTAACCTTGTTCAGCAGGCCTAAAATGAACAAAAAGTGAATGAACTGCCTGAAGATAACTGTGCGATACCGCAGCAGCACCACTTTTGGAATGGCTGATTCTGGAAAAGAAAACAACCCTTGCCTCATTCATATTGAAATAACGCTACAGCCTGTGACAGAAATCTCATTTGGCGGACTTGAAATACCCTTAGACAGAGTCCTTGCAGTCTAGAGACCATGATACTTCAAACCTTCTGAGCTGAAGCTACGTCGACCAAGAACACGACCTTCCAAAGCAAAGGTTGTAAAATCCAATTGCTTGTGGGGCAATTCCTGTCCGATCAAACAGTTTCCCTTCCATGCTGAGAATCACAGCTTTTAGCATGCTGGGGGAAGTAAGACCAAAAGTCTGAGAGGGCACTGCGCTATTGAAACCACCTACCCTTGTTGGATTTCCAGTTGTACTTTAGGGTCCCAAGCCCATCCTTACACAGCGTGAAACAACAGAGTGCCATATTGATGATTCAGAGGTCTTTAAGGCCTCCAGAACCATTAGCAGTTCCTTCTGATTTGATGACTGGGAAGTTTGGCAACAGCCTGTAGCCATATTTCTGAGGATGTCCTGTAGCATCTGTCACAGTTTCGGAATACAGGTACTTAGGATCTAGTCACTGTTAGAGAGACTGATGGATCAGCCCCAACATTGGGATCCTGGGACTCTGTCCCTAATGCTAAATAGAGTATATATCTTGCCAAGTGGCCCAGAATAAGTTTTGCATAGGGTACCACAAACATTGTTGCTGATTGAAATGGGAAGAACAAACAGTACCCCATGTGAATCCTACTCAGTGTGTCTTGGTCCAGCTTATTGAATTCTTATCAAATCTTCATGAAATCTCGCTGGGCAAAACAAGGTCGTGTTGTTACAGTAGAAGCTGGTAGCTTCTCAGCTTATCACTTCGATATTCAGGTAATGTAGTCTGTGTTGAGGTCCCTCCTATACCCGGCTCTCCTAAATAGGAGCTTCTGTTCTGGGATCCCATGCAGTTATTTTTATTGTTGATGTGGAAACCATGAGTCCTCAGGATTTTGCAGTTTTCCTGAACGTAGTGCAGCATTGTTACCCAAGAGGGAAGTACATCAGCTAGTTGTCTAATATGGGGATGTAGGGCGCCATTCTGGTTAGAATACACATCAACGCGGGACGGATGTTTGTGAACATACTTGTGGAGGGCTCCAGTCTGAGGAACAATCCCCTGGATTTGATTTGTAAGCCCTGAACTGTAAATGGAAGAAATCAATGACGTTTCTTCCACACTTGTACATAGAGGTAACCATATCCGGGTCCATTGGGTACAAACCTCCCTTGAGAGATTTGGGTCAGTGATCTGTTGGATCCTGTGCATTTTGAAATGAATCATTTAAACATATCAATTGATCCCTTTTAGGTTCACTTTCATCTTCTAGTGCCCTAATGCAAAGCTGGCCAGGATCACTAGGTATTTGTTTATTTAGATATGCTGGTCTGGTTCCTACTGGACTGGCAAAGGCCAGCAGTTGGGCAGAATGCCTACTGGCATCCAAATGACCCCATTCATCTTTTGGTGCGTGATCCTCCTTTCCTAAACTTGTTACTTCTGTTTATCTGTTCAACAGACAACTCTCAGGAGTGATGAGGTGGAAATGTGTATATTGTTCCCATTTCTCCACTGTGTAGGTCGTTTTTATGCTTTTTATACTAAGTATAGGTAAAAGCAATTGGCAAGGTCATTTTGGTGGCCACCATGTTCCAATCTCTATCCATAAACTTAGTAGTGCTGAAAATCTGCTGCACTGGGTGTTTTCTATACTAATAAGTTCCATCTGCCTATGTAAATCCCCATACGTTTTGGTTTTCTGTATATCGATCTGCTTTTAGTGCCCAAAAATGGCATGTTTGTGGACTTAGGTGTGCAAAACAAACTGTAAATATTGCTGTCATTGGTTATCTAAAGTTACTTTTTTGTGCAGTTTTCAACATTCATGGTATGTTTTTTAATGTGTGAGCTTTTGAACATCCTGAGACAGCAAAGCACTTTCACATAACTGTTGGGAATTTGTTACTAAAGAGAAGCTCTTTAATCATACAGTGTTTTTTCATCAAATAAATGGTGCCAGTTCCCTCCTATTAGTGACCACAACTAAAGCTTTCTTGCAGGGGAAAATAGTTGGAAACATCAACTAAGTCGCCTATAAAAGAGATCTGGATGTTCGAAGAGGTGAAAATGAATTCTTAATGGAAATATTCACGTTAGGCTGTGCTATTTCGAAACAACTGTCTTGTAAAGGTTCAAGTAATGTAATAATTTGGGTTAAAATTATCAGAAAACTGTTGGACGAAACAGACGGTATATAGTTTTTCTATTGCAAAGAAGCACATGTTAATTTGCAGAGCACATAGAGGCTAAGCAGATAATCATTTTTGGAATGGCCACAAGTTGCTTACTTGTAAATCTTAGCATGAGAGACGATTCTGTGTGGCTTCATACATTTTGACATGGATTTTGCTTTAAATCAGATTATATTACCTTCATGTGTGACAGATTTATATACATCTATGAAT
This sequence comes from Lissotriton vulgaris, assembly GCF_964263255.1. Taxonomy (NCBI): domain Eukaryota; kingdom Metazoa; phylum Chordata; class Amphibia; order Caudata; family Salamandridae; genus Lissotriton; species Lissotriton vulgaris. The sequence goes on from NC_141691.1 coordinate 1,745,820,810, forward strand.
CTTACTAAAGAATTTAAAACGTTTTTCATGTAGAAACATGGAAAAGATAGGAAGTATCATTTTATTTCACTTAGTTATAATCATTTGATTAGTAATGTGGCATACATGCATATAAAATAATTAACTTAGCATATTAAAAAAAGAATATAGGGGGTGTGGCCAACCATAATTTCTGATCGGACGTGAATCCGTTCGGCTCCGCTCCAGGCACGAGCAACAGGCTGTTACGGCGCTTGTTATGCCACCAAATCAGGACCAAGAGGAGACCTGGCTACGAGACTCCAAGGGGGCTCTTGTGTTTCAAGTTTGCAACCTGGAACCACCAGCGGAGCCCCGAGTCGGAGAAATCTGTAACCCGGAGAACGATTCAAGATGGCGGCGTTCCCTAAGCTGCTTATCTGGGGCTACGGTCGACCCTCGTGCTGGCACTAGAGGAGATGATCGACTACGGCCGCTATCCACAATTTGTGGGGCCGCCTCTGCCCGGTCGGAGGAGGTAGGCGGAGGGGAAACGGAGCTGCGACCCTGGCTTACTGGGCCAGCAGTGGCGTCCTGCCCGCTTGAGATGCCGCAAGGAGGAGTCAGGCTGCCAGCTGGGAGGCCCTGGGGTCTGCTGGATTTACTGCTGGACTCCTACCATTAATGCCTGACTTCAAGATGGCGTCGGCCAGGCACTATTCTTAACATTGGGTAAATGCCTGGAGCTGATGCCACGTGTAAAGAACTCGGGATGTTAGGCGACAGATTGAGTGAAGCAGCCTACTCGCAACTCCTATAGACCCAAAGGGGGGTCATCTGAACAGCAGGGAGCGCTGGCAATGTGTTGAGCCCCCTAAGCAGATTGATGAGAGCCCCTCAACCTTAGCCCTCTCACTCTGTGGTGCAGAACGTGGAGGCCCCCTGCAGAGTGCTCCATCGGACTTGCGCCTGTCCAGCGAGGCGAACCCTTTGGGGGGCCTAGCGGTATCTCCCAGAACTCACCGGCCCAGCGCACTCGTGCAGAGAGTGAGGCCCCCTGCCAGAGAGCGCCACATAGACCCAAGCCCGGCGGTCTGCAGAGAGGCCCTGGGCTGACCACGCGCCCTTGTCCCTATGCCACCAAAGAAGACTCAAACTACCAGAGTTTCCAGCTACTTCACCCCAGCGGACGAAGGGGTAGACAAGGAGGGAAAAGCGCAGCCTAGAGGTGACATGGCGCTCACACATGAGGCCATGATGGGGTCGTTGCGAGATTTCAAAAAGGAGCTCTGAGAAGACATCAAAGCAGAGATAGGGGCCTCATTCGACGCATTCAGAGCGGAAATGGGAGTGTAGATAGTGGCCCTACAGGCAGATGTGGACTCGGTCAGGGCCCGAACTTTAGACCTTGAGGCAAAATGCCAAGAACTGGCTGATCGTGTGAAGCACCTAGAGGAGAAATCCGCTGACTTACGTAACCAGCTGCGGGCAGAGAGACAGTATAAGGGCTAATGGTTAGGGGCCTGGAAGACGGCTGTGAAGGTCCAGACTTGGAGGTCAGAAGGAAGACCAGAGGAGCAGCTGGAAAGGGTCCATAGAGTAGGGCCATGGCTACAAGGAGACAACAGGAGGCCCAGAGTCGTTTTTGTGAAATTCAGCTCCTTCAAAGTGAAAGAACTGGTCCTCCAGAAAGCAAGAAGTAACGACAAAATAATGTTCCAGAATGCGACATGCTCCCTCCTCCAGGACGTAGCCCAAGCCACGCTAGACTGACAACAGCAGGTTCGGCCGGTCACAGAGGCCCTAAGAGAACTCCAAATAAAATATTGTTGGGCCTAACCCTTTGGCTTAGCTTTTATGATGGACAACAAGCACCTCCACTTCACAGAGTTAGGGAAGCTGCAGACCCACTGGATCTCCGGATCTCCCCCCTAACCCCACCTCCACCCCTAGCCAGGCGTCATCCTCGAGGAACGAAAGAGTAGAACAACCGGGGGAGCGACGCAGCGTGGGCCCCTGGCAGATGCAGAGACGAGGTGGCAAGAAAACAATGGGTTGATTTGCAGGGAGGCGTCTAACATTTGCAGTATTCCTATTTTAAAGAGTCCTGTGATTTGAACTCCTCAGGCAGCATGGTATAGGTAATAAAAGATACCGTGGGGACTGACCTCACCTGGAGAGTCAAGTGTTGAGACTTTTGACAGCGAAGTTCCTTGGAGTGGTGGGCTTTGTAGTGGTTAACTCTTGGTTCAAGGCAGAAGACGAACTTTTGATAGTATTCAAGCGTCCTAGATAGTATGCTAAGAGGGCACTGGGAGCGGAAGTGGGCTCACCCCTGGAGATGCTCAAAATGAGGTTCTCTTCTGGGATAGCGAACCACAGAGCTCAACATTTTTGTTTGTATTTGTTATGTTTGTTTTGCTTCATCATGATGTCTGAAAATATGATTGCTATTGCATGGTCACCAATGGGGAGGGGGATAAGGGGGGGTTGAATGTCTGGCTTCTTTGTGCGGGGGTGGTTGTTACACATTGATGAATGGTAGTTAACTGTGTGTCTTAGAATGTTAGGGGACTCAGCTCCAGCAATAAAAGGCAAAGTCTATGGAAACCCACAAATATTTCTCTCCTCAGCCTCCATGAAGCCTCCATGAAGCAGAACGGGTGGTCCTCCTTTTCCACACCTCGGTACCCTTCCAAATCTACCCCACTAAGGCAGACAAAGTAGGGCGATTCCTGATTGTTAGAGGGGAACTAAGTGTAAATCCCTGTACAATTGCCACTGTCTATTCGCCCAATACAGGGCCACTGGGCTTCCTCAGTACATTGTTATCAACACTGGAGGGTTTTGCCACGGGAGACATAATTCTAATGGCGGACTTCAATTTAATATGGGACCTGGCACTAGACACGACACACCTGCACAGGTCAGTAGGAGGGGTCTTCAGCAAGCCGCTTAAAGCTTCCCTTCTGCGCCTGGATTTGCTGTATATGTGGAGGGGCTTTCACCCCACCTCACTACATGTGATTCCTTTTTCTCTCACTCCCATAGAACCTGTTCTAGAATTGATCATGCCTTTATAAGTCAATCACTTCTTTACACAGTCTCTGGAACCCAGTTCTATCCAATTTTCCTGTCAGACCACGCCCCACCCGGAGATGAACTTAGACTGGCCGCATACTAGATGGTGCTTCCACAATTTCATTAATAGGGATAGACTCCTCAGGGACGAACTGAGAAAGGCAGTCAAAGAGTATTTTGACACAAATGACTCGACACTCCCATCTCATGCAAATAATTGAGATGCGTTCAAGGCGGTTATAAGGGGCAAATGCATTGAGTTGGCCACCACGCTTAAACACCAACAGAGGTGGGAGAGACTCCTGCTAGAGGGGGAACTACAGAAAGTTGAAAAAAATACACAAAGATATTCCATCAGCCCAGACCCTACAGAAAGTCATGATGTTGAACGGGAAGGGAAAGGCTATATAATAGTGGATTACACTGGAGTCTCCCACTTGAGCTAGGAAGGGAAAACAAACGCCTTGGAGGAATTTTACTGCACCCTTTATACCGCAGAGTCGCTAGAGGCCCACGACCAGGCGGGATACCTTGAGGCTCTTAAACTCCTGCAGGTCTCGCCCACTACTAATGAGGAACATGAGGAACTTAGTAGACCCATCTCCAGTGAAGAGGGTCAGAGGGCGATCAAGGCGCTCAAACTACAGAAGCCCCAAGCCCAGATGGGCTAAATGTTCAATTCTATCATACATTTGCACCTGAGCTGGCTCCTCGCCTGGTGAACCTTTTTAGGTTTAAAGCATTTTATTGAATGAGTACAAAGAAAAAGAAAACATTCGAGCAGAGGTTACAGTGCAATGTGCCGTAGGGCATTCCCAAAACAGTGCATGACCCGCTAAGTTCGTTTAGTACGGCTCTCCTTCGGCTTCGTTTCTGGATGTTTTGTCATAAATCTAAAACAAAGATTGTGTAATCCCTCTGTACCCTTTTCTAATTTGCAGACTGTCCCCCCAACTCCCTCACCCTCCCCGACCCCCCCCATCCAGTGCTTAGCTTGCCTCCTGTATCAAATCCTTGCCGCTGCCCATTGTTACTAACCACGCCCAATAAGTGGGCACTTAAGCAGTTTGGGCCGTCAGCGGTGTGAGCCTCAGTAATCGGAGGTACCTTGGACATGTGAGCTCTCTAAATTCTGTGGTTAACAGTGCGTGAAATGGTTGCCACAGTTCCTCAAATTGTTCCACCTCTCCAGCCACCATGAGTGATAGTTTTTCCATACCCAGGACATGCCACAGTCTGTGGAGCCACCCCGTGGTAGAGGGGATGACAGTCGTGCGCCAGTGTATTAGGATGTTTGAACTGCTGAGCCCAGCGCTATAGCAATTTGTCTACCTCTACGGGATTTCAGAGGGTACATTCACCCATTCGGGAGGCCCAGCAGGGTGTAAGCCGGGAAGCGGGGCAGCTCTATCCCGAAGTGTGTGTCAATTTCGTCAATCACCTCTTTCCAGTAGGGTTGCAGCAGGGGGCAGTCCCATAAAACATGTGTCAGTGTGCCTGTCTGTCCACACTCTCGCCAACAGGTGCTTCCGACATGTCGATTCATCTCGTGCAGCCTTTCTGGTGTATAATACCAATATGTGGATACTTTCGTAAATGTTTCAGTGAGTCCTATATGGTATGCGGAATGCCTCGCCCGGTACGAAATCTGTTCCCATTCCCTATGGCTCAGTGTTCTGCCCAGTTCCCTGTTCCATCGCTCTCTGCCCGGGTTATGAAAGTGAAAGGGGGAAGGTTGTAACATTCTGTAGAGATCTGTGATATGTTTTGTGTCGGACGTGCGTGTTATTAGCCATTTTTCGTATGGCAGTAACTTTCTGTCAGCTGACTCTCTCACTTGTGGCTGCAGCGCCCAGTGCCGCACCTGCCAATAGCGCATCCTGTCCGATTCAGTCAACTGGTAATCCTCCTTGAGTCTCTGGAAGGGAAGGACCCCCTCCGTGTCATACAGTTAAAAGTGCGCCCTGCATCCGGCCACGCGCCAGTGTGTGAAGGCTCCCGGCTCCATTCCTGGCGTAAAGTCAGGGTTGTCCACTAATGGTGTGAACGGGGAGGGGAATGTGGTAAGGTCATGGACCTTGCAGGTGGCGTCTCAAACTTTCAACGGGACCCGCGTGACAAAGGACGGGTCAAGGTTAGGAGGGCGGTGTGCCCTGCGCAAGAAGGGCACCTCCTGTAGCGGACGACCCGCCACCGCCTGGTCCTGGAAGAGCCAGTGCTTGTCCGACTCCCATTTGCTCCATTCCACCAGGTACCTTAGTTGCGCTGCTTGAAAATATTTGTGCAGGTCCGGAATGCCTAGTCCCCCTGACTCAGGAGCCAGCGTTGAGAGAACTCTCTTCATTCTCGGTTTGCGACCTTGCCGAATAAAGCGGCCCAAGTCTGCCTGTGTCTGCTGGATCCACCCCTTAGGCGGCTGGAGCGGCAGTGCTCGGAACAGGTACAGAATCTGGGGTAGGATCATCATCTTGACCGCCGCCACTCTGCCAAGCCAGGATATCATGCCCTTGCCCCATCTCCCCAGCTCCTCCTTGATTTTCTTACCCAGAGCTTCATAATTGGCGGTGACCATGTCCGGCAGCGTGGGCGCTAGCAGGATACCCAAGTATTGCACTTGGTGCGACGACCAGCGCATAGGGAAGAGCCCCTGTAGCTCTGATCTCGTAGCAGGTGTTGGGGAGAGATCTAATGCAACCGACTTTCCCACGTTCATTCTAAAACCTGCTACTGACGAGAAAGCCTCTAGTTCTCTAATGCACGCGGGGAGGGCTCGCCCCGGATGTTCCAGGGATAATATCACATCGCCTGCATAAAGGCTGACCGTGTGGATGAGCTCGCCCATCTTCACACCGGTCGCGTCTGGGTTCTGGCGTATCCTCTGGGCGAACGGTTCCATATACAGAGCGAAGAGGAGCGGGGACAGCGGGCAGCCTTGTCTGGTGCCTCTCTCGATATCGAATCTCTGAGAGTTGCATCCGTTCACCCGTACCACCGCTGTTGGGGAACGATAGCAATTGAACACCAAAGAGCGGAACTTCTCCCCTATGCCTATTTTCTCCAACACCCTTTCCAGATAAGGCCAGTGTACCCTGTCAAACGCCATTTCGGCGTCGACGGATAACAACATTCGCTCCCCAGGAATTCGGGAGGCCTTCTCCAAGATGTGTACTATTCGTTTGGTGTTATCCACCGTCTGCCTCCCGGGCACAAAGCCTGCCTGGTCCGGCTCCACCAGTCCCGGCAGGTGAAGCGCCAGTCTAGGCGCGAGGATCCCTGTATATAATTTAAGAACAACATTAAGGAGGGAGATTGGTCGGTACGAACTGCATTTGGTCCGATCCTTTCCCGTTTTGGGAATGACCGACACCGTGGCTTGTAGAAGGTCGGGCGGAATAGCTCCTGGGACGGAGAAGGAATTAAAAAGTCTAGCTAAAATGGGCGCTACCGCAGTACAGAACGTTTTATATGGTGAACCTTTTTAACAATATCACAACCACACAGTGGGTAACAGCTACCATGGGAAAGGCTCTTGTCACCATTAGTCCTAAACCTGGGAAAGACCCTAAAGCATGCGCCTCATACCAGCCTATAGCACTTTTAAATCTAGACGCCAAGTTATACTGTAAAATACTGGCCAGCCGCCTAGAAAATGTACTGCCAACACTGATTGATCCCGACCAATTAGGATTTATTAAGGGTCGATAGACCCACGATAACTTACTGAGAATCGCAAACATTATAGAGAAAGTACAAAAAAGGGCATCCTGGCGGCTACTCTCATTGGACACGGAGAAGGCCTTCAGCCGGGTTGACTGGTCCTTTCTAACTCACACGTTAGGGCGATTCGGGTTCAACGAAACCTTGCGGGCCAACTACCACTCTCCCAGGTCCAGAGTCCTGGTAAACGGAGTGCCCTCAGACTACCTCTGTCTCTCTCGGGAAACAAGGCAGGGCTGTCCGCTATCCCCTCTGCTCTTTGCCCTATGCATGGAGCCGTTGGTGGAACAGATTAGGGTAAACCCAGCCATACGAGGAGTAACTTTCGGTATGGACGAACATAAGATCTCCCTCTTTGCGGACGATGTCCTACTCCCCATCATGGATCCACTAGACTCTTTAACAGCAATTCAAGCTTAGCTCAACCTTTTTGAAAAAAGCCTCAGGTTTCAAAGTAAACCTATCTAAGTCCTTTTTGCTCAACTTTACATTGACTCGGGAGGTGATGGGAGAAATAAAGGAGGCCTTCCCCTTTTGTTGCACACGTAAAGAAATTACATACCTACGGATAGAAACGGATGTGAGTCGTGCTTGTCAGGCTGTACCCTTGTGTTTGTATGTTTGCTGCTGAACATTTTTAATCTTGTTATTTTCGGTTGGAAACTATTTTACCTGCATTATAACTTGCGTCGCACGCCTCCCGCTCCGACCCACCGCAGCTGAGGCTGTTTGAGTGGAGGGCGGACTGGGCTGAGCGAGACACACCCCCCTGACACCGCCTACCAGAAACCTACACATAAGGCCAGTAGCCGTTCAACGCGCGATAGAAACTGATGTGAGTCGTGCTTGTTGGGCTGTACCCTTGTGTTTGTATGTTTGCTGCTGAACATTTTTAATCTTGTTATTTTCGGTTAGAAACTATTTTACCTGCATTATAACTTGCGCGGCACGCCTCCCGCTCCGACCCCGGTCCACCGCAGCTGAGGCTGTTTGAGTGGAGGGCGGACCGGGCTGAGCGAGACACACCCCCCTGACACGCCTATCTGGTATATATGAGGATCATGCCAAGACCGCGCCAAAGGCAAGCCCGTCTGCGCCTGTCCGCGCCCTGCCGGGTCCAGGGTCCAGCCACGCTGCCCGTCAGATCACCTACTCCTCTGACAACCTCATATAACTAAATACAGGTCAAACTCGCCATGACACCTGTAGATTGGTCAATAAGTTGGGAATCCTTGCGGAACGATCTTCTTTTCCGGAAATCATGGGCCAACCCCACTCCCCCACCGTAAATACTCCTAATCCGGCCCAGCCCAGACCTCAACCCCTAGCCATCTCCTACCTTAATACCCGCTCCCTGGTGAAACACCATCTAGACATCTTCCTTCTTTTGGCCACTGACAGACCTGACATTCTTCTACTGACCGAAACTTGGCTTACACCTGACTTTGCCCCTGACATACTTGCAGCACTCCCCGCAGACTACTACATCCTCCACGCCGATCTCCCGCCCGGCAAACTTGGAGGGGGGGTCACAGCTATCATACGCTCCAACCTCAAAGTAAATGTCCTGACCTGCCCCAACCTTCCGGACTCTGAGAACCTAGTAATAAAACTTGACTTCCTCTACGACACCTTTGTCTGTGTGCTCGTATACAGACCTCCAAATTACATGCCGTCTTTTCTCCTCGCTCTAAGTGAACAGATTGCAAACTTGGTCATCGACCACGCTAGGGTCCTCCTCATAGGTGACCTCAACTACTGGTTCAATGACCCCCTCGAAGGTCCTCACTCTAGTGAACTCACTGACCTCCTCACCAACCATTGAACTTCACTCAATAGGTTTCCCTGCCCACTCACCAAAAAGGACACATCCTAGATCAAGTTTGGACTAACTCCTCGTTGGTCACGACCCCCGCCACGCATCCTTGACTATGGTCCGACCACTACCTACTTAAATTCACACTAGCCCACTCAACCACCAAGAAAGCCACAACGGTAGCAGGTGGCTTGGCCAGGAAATGGAAAGCTTCAGATAAAAAGGAATTTCTTCAGACAATGACTAATACTATCCGTCTCCTCACCCTGACATTAACGTACACGAAGCTAACCTCTCTGGCTGGCTGCGCGCAGCAAGCGACACACATGCCCCCTCAAGAAAGTCAAACTGGCGCATTGTGCAGACGCCCAGAGATGGTTCTTTACTGAGCTCAAATCTCAGAAACTGGCCCTACGCCAATTTGAGGACAATGGCGCCGGAATTACGCTCCAGACATGAAGCTCAGATTTACCACTGCCCGGAATGAATACATGAAGGCTATCCTCTCTGCTAAAGCTGCCCACTTCTCCTGACGCATCCTCAACTCTAATAACAAATCGAAAGACATATTCACCATCATGAATGAACTGACCAACTTAGACAGTGTACGTCCCAGGACCACCCCCACCCAAACCCTCTGTGACTCACTCAATGACTACTTCATCGAGAAAATCTCGTCCATCAAAGCCAGTATTCCCAAACTCCCCAACACGATCTCCCCCGCTACCCTCAAAAGAAATTGCACTATCTTATTTATTTATTTATTTATTTATTTATTTATTTATTTATTTATGAAATTTATTGAGCGCGAACAATTGCCCAAGGGCGTCTCGGCGCTGTGAATGAGGCAGAAAGAAACAAGAACTGAATTATTGGTCAAAGAGCCATGTTTTAATTTTTCTTCTGAAGATGATAAGAGTAGGAGCTGATCTGATCTCTAGATCAAGGGAGTTCCAAAGTTTGGCGGTTGCAATGTGGAAGCTGCGATCTCCCCATGCAACTGTTCTGGTGCGAGGGACTGTCATAGTGAAATTATTCATGGACCGAAGTGAACGATTGGGGACATGAAACGTGAATGGATCAATGAGAAAGCGAGGGCCTTGTTTATGCGCTGCTTTATAAGCTATACAGAGTGCCTTGAATTTTATCCTTTTGTTAACTGTAAGCCAGTGGTAGTTTTTTATAGTATTGGTAATGGATTTGAATTTGGGGGTGCCAGAAAGTAGTCTGGCTGCAGCATTTTGTACAGATTGTAACCTCAACAGCTTCCCCCCCCCCCCCATCAGTCCAGAGACATTTCAAGAGCTCCTTGCTAAAGTCAAATCCGGCGCCCCCTCAGACAGTTGACCCCCTCACATACTAAAATACTGCTTCTCCGCTCTCCCAGATCCTTTCCTCACCCTCCTGAACTACTCCTTATCATCTGGCCAAGTCCCCTCAGCGTTCAAGGAAGCAACAGTAGTGCCACTCCTGAAAAAACCAGGGGCTGACCCCAAATGCATGTCAAACTATCGCCCCATCTCCCTACTCCCCTTCTTAGCAAAGGTGGTGGAGGCACAAGTAGCCAGATGCCTATCTGACTTTCTGGACTAGACCAACTTCCTCGCGCCCCATCAGGCATGTTTCCGGCCTGCGCACTCGACGGAAGCCATCATACTCACAGTACTGGACACACTTCGTAACTGCGCAGACAATAACTCCCCTTAGGCTTTGGTGCTCTTGGACCTCTCCGCCGCGTTCAACACAGTCGATCACACCATCTTAATCAACCGTGTCGGCCAGGCTGGCATCCAGGGCACAGCGGCCAGTTGGCTAAGATCTTTCCTGAAGAACATATCCCAGGCCTTCCGCCTTAACAATCTGGTTGCCCCCAAACAGAGAATCACCTGCGGTGTCCCACAGAGATCCTCCATGTCCCCCCACCTGTTCAACCTCTACATCTTCCCCCTAATTCAGTCCCTTAGAGATAGGAAGGTGACGGTCTTCAACTACGCAGACGGCCTACAATTGCTCTTCATGATAAACAACACTGATAGTTCAATTACCAGCTTCCAGTCCACCATGAGGTTCATCCAACTTTGGATGGACCAAAACCATCTTAAATTAAATCCTGGCAAGAATGAGCTGGTACTTACAGGGGACAGTCCTAAGCACTGGGGCCCACATTATTGGCCTTCAGAGATGGGTTCCCCACCTTCTCCCTCACCATCGGCAAAAACACTCGGAGTCATACTAAACAGCGATCTCTCATTGAAATTGCAAGTGGGTCTTGTAGTCTCCAAATGTTTTTTCCAACTCAGGAAAATAAGAAAGGTCCGTCATCTCCTTACACCAGAGGCCCTCACCCAGGTGGTGATAGCCACTGTCCTGTCTCACCTGGACTATGCCAATTCCCTATACCTCGGAATGCCCCTCTACTTACTGAAGCGACTACAGATAGTTCAGAACCACGCAGCCAGACTGATCCTAAGCCAACCCAGATGGCAACCAGCCACCCCATTACTTAGGAAGCTACACTGGCTCCCCATGTCTCAACGCTGCACTTTCAAAACAGGATGCCTGATCTTTAAATCTTTGCACTGGAAAAGCCCCAAATTTATAGACAACCTGATAGTCAGGCACACCCCCACCTGCAACCTACGCTCAGCCCACCTTTCACTTCTCCACACCCCCTCCTTCAGACGGAAGCGCACAGGAGGCTGCAGATTTGCCACACTCGCTCCTCGACTTTGGAACTCCCTCCCCCTCGAAATCCGAGTTGTCCGGACCTCATGAAATTCAGAAGAGCACTTAAAACCTGGCTCTATAAGCAAGCCTACAATTAATGTCCTCTCGAGCAACGAATCATGCCTTCTCCTACAGCGCCATGAAACCAATCGGTGTAAGTGCGCTCTACAAATCATTCTTAACAATTACATTAACATACCTGGGTATCAAGCTCACCCCCAAATTAACTGACCTTTATAAAGCCAATTTTCCTCCCCTGCTGCGTCAGCTTAAATCTGACCTTAGCAAACTGGGATCTGCCATACCTCATGGATAGGAAGAACCAATGCCATTAAAATGAATGTCCTACCCAGGTTACTCTATCTTTTTCAAGGCTTACAAATACCGGTCGAAAGGGAATTATTTGTGGAATTGAAAAAGATTACTACTAAGTTTATTTGGCAGGGCTAAAGGGCCCGCTTATCCCATTGATTACTAACTAAACCACGCATGGAGTGGGGGCTGGCCCTACCGGACTTCCTGGGGTATTAGAGGGCTGCCCAACTCCAGGTGGCAACAGAATGGTCCCTCAGAGACTCAGAGTAACACTGGCTCCATATGAACCGGCAGATAACAGACAGGACCATATGTGACCGTCTGTGGAAACAGAAATGAGATAGGCCTCCAAATGCCTACCTCAGCACTCCCACGTCCGCCACCCTCCAGGTGTGGGACAACCTCACTAGAACATTGCCCCTGACAACTTTTCTATCCCCCTACACCTAATTCACTTTAATCCGGAAGTCCCCCCAGCTCTCCAGAAGGGTCAATTTGAGGGTTGACGGGCAGGTGGATGCCTCGTGATATCCGATTTCTACAAAAAGGGAGAACTACTGACTTTTGAGGAATGTGCAAGGCTATTGAAGTTGCTACCTACAAAAGAGTACCACTACCTGCAGCTTAAACATTGGGTGCAGTAACCTCAGGTGCGGCTGGCCACAACCAGAGACCTGCTCCCAATCGAGAAATTCACATAATTAGGCGCTACCTCTAAGGGAACCATTTCCTTCCTGTTCTCCCTCACCTGGGCAGTAAGCCCACAATCGACCCCACAATATTGAAAATTCTGGGACACTATCCTCACCATCCCACTGGGAGAGAAGCAATGGGGCTCCCTACATAAGGACATTGCCAAACATAACCGATCCATGTTTTTAAGAGAGGCTCATTATAAAATTATGTACCAATGGTACCTACACCCCCAGAAACTGCACAAAATATTCCCTAACACTTCAGATAGATGCTGGAGGGATTGGAGGCTTTTCCGCCACATCTGGTGGGACTGCCCCTCTATTCAGCCGTTCTGGAAGGAAATATTTCCTCAAAGTAAACTGGTTCTAGGCTACCCAATCCCAGCCACCATAGACCACGCCCTCTTGGGGAAACGGGACCCCAGTCTGAAATATCAAATGCAGGGGGATCACTCCAAAATGTGGCTGTCCCTAGGTGCTGCCAAGATGGCAATAGCTGCAGGATGGAAAAAGGCGCAGGCCCCTTCTCTCACGCGATAGCATGGTAGATTGTGGCAGGCACTAGCAATGGAACGAATGACAGATATAGTGGATGGCACAAGAAAGGGGTTTGAGTATATCTGGTCCCCACTGGTGGAATATCTGTCAGAGGGCTTGCCCCCATTTGCATGTAGCCCCAGATTAAGATCCTTCGCCTCTTTCACATTTAATAGATTAGGGGTTCTCTTCAACTAGCCGCATGGTGAGACTGTCCCGCCCAGATCCATAACGCAATCACCATTATGAAATTGTGTGTTAATATTTTGTTTTTTTATTATTCTGAAGTTCAATGTTTAGGTAGGGTGCACGAGCGCCAATCAGCATCTAGTCCCGCATCAATGAAAATTAGGTATGTGTTGCCTTGCAATGTCAGTATTAACTTGATAGGGATACAAATGTACAGCATTAAGTTAGGCTGAGTCCTTGGAAACAAGCTGTGTGTTTTTGTGTGATTTCTGTAACTCTTGGCCTGCAAACTTGGCTTGATGCAACTACAATTTCCTTTGTAACTGTTTACAATGTAAAATCAATAAAAAGTTTTGAAATAAAATAATAATATATCCATGCATAGATACATGTGTTTAAGAACAAATGTTTGACATTGTGCAGCATTCTGTCCATCAATTGTTCTTTTTGCATTTGTCACCCTGAGTTGGGCGGGTATGCCAAGACGTTGTTTACGTGCTCTCCATTCCACTGGAGTCAACCTGGCCTGGCTGTTGAGGGTAATGCCCCGAAACCGGTCCCAGGATGCTTGTTTCTAGGCCAGGGATGCCCTAGGCTGGCCGTTCGGACTGGACTGTTCCCATGGGCAACAGGGTTAAGACTGATTTGCACATGGCTGGGTCTGAACTGGATTGGCTTGGAAGGCAAAAAAGATGCATTTAGGCCCGGATATCTGTCCTGTGGTGAATGTTTGACATTGTGCAGCATTCTACCCATCAGTTCTTCTTTTTGCTTTTTCGACACAGCTGTTATTTAATCAACCTGCTGTTTTCCCTGTGTTTGCTCATGATATTGTCTCCTCTTCACTGTGTTAGCTTGATTAGTGATGTCAAGATTTGGGTTGAATAAATTCAGCTCACTGAACTAACAATAGCCGCTTCAAAGAACTCTATAATGCTTCTTAATTACTAGCGAATAGCAGTTTAGTACATTCTTCATACCTCAGTGTTGCACACGAGTTTCAAATGAGCATGGCCTTTTAGATCATGTGGACAATGCTAATGAAACTACATGGGAAGGAAGCACCTATTAATAGAAGCAAAGTGGAAGACTTCACTGAATAGTGTGCTTTAACTCTGTTCTGGGGAGCCTTTGTGGGGTGGGGGTCATTTGTTTACATTGTGCAGTGTCTCAACTCGGATTACAACTCATCTCACATTATCATGCAAATTACCAATAGAATGTACTGGATTTCCATCAACAGAACTGGGGTGCGTTTGGAAGAATAATAGTGAGATTGAAAACTCTCCAAAACTTTCTAACCCACCCAGCCCTCTCGGAGTGACCTTCATGAGTTGTGGCCTGCGTTCTCTGTATCAAGTCTGTGCTTCTTACACATAGTGCATTTGCGTTGGTTTAACGTCCCTTTAGCCAGATTGTTGGTTCTTTAAAGCCATCTTATTCTTATTTACAGCATAGCATAGATATGGAATGTGGCTAAATCAATTGGCTCCACAGGAGTAAAAGCATTATTGCCTCTTGCGCTCACTCTCTTCTCACACTTTGCTGCCCCCTGCTGGTAGGCTGCCCTGCCTAGCACTAACCTACCTTACTTTCGAACATGGTGTTCGGTTGGGTTGCTTTTCTTTGGGGGTCAGTCATATTCAGGCATTTGCCTGAAGATCTTGGGACATAAAATTGAAAACGTTTTTTTATGGTGGTACTGGCTGTCATTGCAATTCTCTTGGCTCTGAGATTCGCCTTTGTGTTTTCTCTGTATTACTCGTACTCCGTGATTACTGCCTGCATATCTTTACAGTAGCATATTTTAATGGGTTATGGGCATTACCATAATCGTTTAGGAGTATATTTTTAAAGAAATTCCTGCAGACGTGTACTAAGATTTAAATAAACAACCTTCACCCAGTGCACATATTAGAAGATATGTATGCGATTACATATGCACAGGATTTTTTAAATCCGTGAACTTCTGAGCTGCTATTTTTAGGTGAGAACTGGAGAGAGTTTATGGGTTTTATTCCAATTCTGCTTAATCTGCAACATGTGCAGGTACAGGCAACAGTCCACGAGAAATCCGCCACCTATTTTCAAATTTGACACTTGCTTAAATTCATAGTATACAGATTAGAGCCAAAGTCTACCTAATTTGCTTTTTGCCAAATAGAATTGTTTAGCAATAACCCACGGTAGGCCAGTATTAAATGGTTCAGAATGGGCATAGTACCCAAAGAATCTGGCAGATTTACGAATATCTACAAAGTACATATTTCCACCAATTTTCTGCTTAGGTTCATGCGTGCCTGGATATCACAAAATCTACTGGACTTTGCATGGGAATGTGTGCAAATCCGACATTTACATCCACATGCTTGACTTTAAATCGGAAAAAAATGAATTAATTTGAAGATCCACTGCTTTACATTGCATTTACGGTGCAAAAGCTCAAGCTTATTTTTGTCTCCTACATGGATAGTTTTCCTTGTGGAGGAGCCCTTACTCCTATGCCCAAAGATGTGTGCTTTGCTGTTTTCAGTACCCAGAGGGTTCATTAGCACCAGCCGTAGCTGGTTCAACCGTGGGTATGAAAACCACGGTGAAAGCTTGTAAACGCCTACCAAGTTACGACTTTGCCAATAACCTTCCCTAGCTCTCCTAACCTAAGAGCATCCACACTGAGGGCTGTGAGAAATCTCCTATAAAGGCATTTTTTACCCTGCAGAGTTCATCTGGGCTAAGGGTTGAATATCCACAGACCCTGATTTGGGATCTTAACATTGGTACTCCAAGATTTGCTGTTTTATACACTTAAGTCCAACTTAACTACTTGTGGTGGGCAAGCCACCAAAATCTCGAGTCGGATGCTTTGCTCTACTCGAAGCCCTCTTGGACCCTCGAACCCAAACAGAGCTGAGCCTTCACCTGACTTCTGCTTGGCATCCACGGTGTAACGCCCTGCACTAAGAAAGAAAGATAAAGCATTAATATGCAATTTAAGACAGGAAACCTGCTAGCCATCTAGTGCCTGAATTGCACAATGTGAAACTAGAAAACTAGGGATTGGTCCCGATTTGCCTGCTTGACTATATAGTGTGAACCTAGGCAAATCCTTTCTTTCACCGAGCCTCCTTTTTCATTATCACATAAAGGGGCACTTCCAAAGAACCGTGTGCGTTTTATTTCATGCACTTTACTGTTACCACATCTGTGCTGAGAGTTCACAAATATAGAGGAACATATTCATACACACTGGTTCTAATCTTTGTGTATTTAACTTTAATAGCAGATAACTGATGGCAAATGAGGGGTTCTTCTTTCTCTTGCATTTTAGCTCACAAGTGGCATTTTTGTCAGGGTGGGGACAGGACATGAATGTTTGTAGGTTCATGTTTTCGAACTATTGCTTTTAATATACCCCTCAATATAGTGTGATCTAAATGATGTACTAAGGTGAAATGCTTCCACATGCTATAAAAATAAACTTTAATAAACATGTTGAAGCATGTTTATCATACTTTTGCATTGCGTTTGTTTACATGGAAAACATGTTCATGGCTCAGGTCGTTCACAGGGCTCCTAGGATCCAGGCCGTTGGTTATGCCCTGGCTCGGCTCTCTGTGTTAATTGTTGGCCCTCCAACCTCTATTAAATTTGCAACTAAAGATTGCTAATCACGTTTTTGCTCGGAACCAGTCTTTTGAAATGATAAATTTATTGCAAAAGATTTCGTTTTGTAATTATTAGAATTGTGCCTATAAAAGTAGATTGTTGTAGATGCAAAGGGTTTTCCTAAAGAGAAACATTCACTGGCGACGAGAAGCTGTTATTTTTATTATAAAGCAATTTAGATATGATTCATGAGAACTGGAAGGATATTGAAGCACCTGAATATATTAAGTAGCAAGCACTTGCAGCCCCAGTAGCGTGACGTTCATTGTAAAACGTGTTTAATTTTAATTGTTTGCAGGGCTTAGGCAGTTGTTCTACTGGGAATATTAATATGACATTTGCAAGGTGGTTCTGTGAATTATTAAATTGGAAAGAGTTCAGGCAGAATGTTGCTGGAAATACTTTTGGCTTTCATGAAGTGTTTCTTTTGCGAAACATATGGTGACTGAACCACAGCAGATAAGTGAATACCATTTATTATTGCCTCTGTCGGATCGTAGGACTGCAGAAGAAAAAGAAACACATTGAAGTTTCCTATTAAGGGAAAGAAAAAAATAATAAAATTGGCGGTTGGAAATTTGGATGACTAATGCTCTGCAAAGAGCTATCAGAAGGAATGCTTTTTTGTGCCCAGTCACGGATATAGTATTACAGAAGATGAAAGAAATGCAAGACAATCTCAATAAATACCTTCCACTGCTCTTAATTTGCTATCTTCAAATTCTGACAGCACTGGCTAATTGCTAATTTTTTTGTCTACAGTATTGTTTTGATTATTTTCTGTGGTCCAAGGAAATCTGGTATAGTCCACTTGCATCTGCGTCCATGTGACTGTGTGAGAACGATTTTTAGGTCTTGCCTCTCAATGCGCATGCGCATTGAGCGAGACTATAGGGGCTTAAAAAAGGTTTACCTAGACTGGCGATTGACTGGCGATTTGATGCTGTGCCCGTGCGCTTTTAGGTCAATGCGCAAGCGCATTGACCTAAAATGCGCGTGCACATCATCAAATCGCGAGTCAATCGCCCAGCTGCACTCCTCCCACACCTTTGAACTGAAGCTTAGCTTCACTTCATAGGCCCCTGCTGCTTCACACCCTCATCGCTGCTCTCCCCGCTCCGCCCGCTCCCCTGCCCGCCGTGTCGCATTTCTCCTCCCCCCTCCCCTGCCTTCCCTCCGTCTTGTTTGTAATCTTGGCTCTCCCCGCTCCGCCCCCTCCCCTGCCCGCCGTGCCGCATTTCTCCTCACCCCTCCCCTGCCTTCCCTCCGTCTTGTTTGTAATCTTGGCTCTCCCCGCTCCGCCCCCTCCCCTGCTCGCCGTGTCGCATATCTCCCCCCTCCCCTTCTCTGCCTTCTCTCAGTCTTGTTTTGGTAAAACATAGACAGCATACAGCAAACATAGAGGCAAACTGACCCCTTTCACCCCCCCCCTCCCCCCCACCCAGCAGTCTCCTAGCATGCTGCGTATTCAGTAAAGCTAACACTTCCTCCCTGCACACACACAAACTTAGACCCAGGCAGTGTATTTAACACATACAGACATGACTCCATCCAACACAATCATCCTTATTAGCTCTATAGCTCTAGCTCAACCATTGCCAAGTGCAATTTAATAGCCATGAATCTTCTTTTAAACGCGTGCTTTGTGGAGGTGGGTGGAGGAGGGCTGGATAACTGGATCTGACTCGGCTCGAGGTCCTTCTGGAACTTGGAGCCCACAACGCGCCGAGCTCTCATGTGGCTTCTGACTGCCACCTACACTCACCTCCAACCTCGAGCACAAAGAAATACAAATAAAGTAGGGATCTTTGCTGTAAAAAGGAGCGCGAACGCGAAACCTAGCTAGTTGCAGAACTTGAAACCATAGAACTTGGCCTCAATCCCAGCTTCCCGATGACTAAATTGTGTGATCTTAGTCAATGTTTTTTCTCTGAGACTCTTTTTCTTCATTATCTCACCAGACACCTTCAAATTCACGAGTTCAGGTTTCCGTTGTACCATGACAACTGCCTCAATTCGCTGGTGACATTGTGGTCATGATGGAGGGAGGGCATCAGTGTTTTTAAGTTCATGTTAAAAAAAACAGTGCTTTTATAAGTGCTTCTCAATGCCTTGGTATAATCTGCAGTACTAAGGTGAAACGCTTCCTCGCGTTAATAACAGACTGTTTTTTAATTCTGAAGAGACTTTACCTTGTATTTACATGACATCGTTTGCCTGATTTACATGCCAAATATATTCAAGGCTCGTATCGTGCACGGACTCTCTGAGGCAAACTCGGCTATTCAAGGCTCGGCTCTGGCTCTTTTAACTTGTCGACTCGGTCACATCTGATGTTATACCGTTTGCACCCCCACCTGACCCCTCCCCACTACCACCCCCCCACTTTACCACAGAATCCAGTGTGGAATGCTCTCAGAGGTAGAATGCCCCCTGCAGCCCTCTGCCCCCAGCGATGTGCATGCCCAGCGGCAGCCGGCAGTCCTCTGCCCGCACCCCAGCGGTGTGCACGCTCAGTGCAGCCCGCAGCCCTCTGCACCCCTCCTCCTAGTGGTGTACACGCTCACTGCAACCCGGAAGCATCTGCCCCCCTCCCCCCCAGGTGTGCACGCTCAGTGGCAGCCCGCAGACTCGCCCCCTTCCCCCAGCATGCGCATTGAGCGACACACATGCATGCACTTGCAAACAGACTCACATGAATGCACTCACATACACACACCCACATGCACACTCAGACACACACACACACACACACACACACACACACACATGCACACGCACTCACACTCACACTCACATGAATACTCCCACTCAGATACACACACACACAACTAGCACAAGTAGCGGCATCCAAGGAGTGTTATGTTTTCCCATCACAAGGAAAGCATGTGCAGCACATTTTCTGCCACATACGAGAAAAATCACAAACTCTTGCGTAGGATGTATTTTTATGTCATTTTGTATGCTAAAGTACTCATAGAATAGAAGAGTAATTAAATACTTAGTCCCCTAGAGCTTTGACAAGGACATTCTCTGCCTTTTCCAGGAGCAGTTAAATGTGTTTCTTCTTTGCCGCTATGCAACCACACAAATGGCCAAATAGCTGATGCCGATTCACAATTAATTTGAAGAAAAAAAACGTCTCCGTAAGTCAGGAGACAGGCAGGAAAGGCTACAAAAAGAAGGTAGCAAGCCTCACCTGGCAGCAGTGTATTAAGGGGAGCTATTTTTGGTTCATTAAAATGAGCGATCACGCACTAGTGGTCCGTGACCTGTTCTTTGCCTGGATAACCTTGATCCAGCTTTTGCCCATGACCAGGATTATGATGCATCAACCGTCTTGCTATTTTGCCACTAACTTTACCAAGAAGTGGGCTACACTATGGTAACATCACTCAGTGCTTTATGTTATCTTGGATGTCAGAGAAACGACAGCCAACTAGCACAACTAGCGGCAGGCTGAAACACAAAGTAAATAATAAATAAAAACCAACATGTAATCTTTATGACAGGGATTACACTGCCACTGACAAAGGTAAACAAAAGTTAGCTCAGGATCTGCAACACTGCATGTTCTTCTCTTCGCTCAAGTTTGACTTTCAACTGTGGGGAGGGGGCGGTGTATTCGCCAGAGCACTTCCACCTCATAATCTGGAAGCATAAATCACCCCGCCCTCCCTCTCCCCATTGTTCGGCCCCCATTTCCTGTAAAGTTCAATTCACAGTTTCTGTATTTTGTGGTCGCATTTACATAGTGCATTACACAGTGAGTTACAGCCCTCAGTTCACGACAGGCGACACTATTTCAAGCTGTTTTCAAACTTTCAAGTTTTATTACAAATCACAAAAAAGATGTTAATATTTCACTTCTGTTCTTGGATTTTCATCACAATAAAAAACACTGAATATAATCTTCACAAAAGTTATTTACAAAAGTTTAAGCTATTGCCATTACAAATTAAATAAATTATTTAACAATTAATTTAACAAAAAAAATAAAAGCCATTGTTATTTGTAATATTAATACATCTTAGTCACGTAAATAAAAAACATGTTGCATTACAAATGCTATAGGTGTCACATCTGCGAAAGTTATAACTATTGGCATTGTAAATGCCAGAGCTATTAATTTAGCTATTTTAACAAACACATAAATAAAAAAAAAATGTCATTTATAAGACCAATAGCTCAAACTTTCCTAATGCGAGACCTATTGCATTTCCAATGCTTGTTTAAGAAATGTGCTCCCGCTCACGGTTCTGGAACTAGGGAGATTTGAAGTCTAACAGTTTGTGTAACTTTTTGAGGCTTTCTAGTAGAAAGGATGTCTCCGTTCAACGCCACCTATCTCCAGCGTGTTCCCTCTTACTTGTATTGGGCTTGAGTACAGTGTGCAGACTTGGGGTGCAGCCTTCTTCTTTATCCTATTGTGCAGCTTTAGAAAGCCTACTAGAACAAGCATTTGAAATGCAATAGGTCTCGGATTTATTTGAGTTAGAGCTAATGGCATTATAAATGGCAATGTCTTTTAGCCATGTGTTATGGAGTGTATGCATGTGGTGTGTAGTAGAATAATGTGGGTTGGAATTGTAGCAATGGTGGCATGCTGCGCTTTAGATGAATATGTTTAAAAGTAAAGTACACCATACTGCGATTGCTACAATAGTTAATTGTGGATGCGTTGACAATTGATGTGTGCACTGATGGCTGGTGGTGTGTGTGCTTGGTGGAAGCGTTCACTGCCGGCTGGAGGTGTGTGTGCTTGGTGGAAGCGTGCACTGATGGCTGGTGGTGTGTGTCCAGGCACCACCATCCATATTATGATGTCTGCAGTGCTTATGTCTTCCCATGGCAGAGACTCCGCCATGGAAAGGCATACAGTCAATGGCCCCGAGGGTGGAGGGGTGGGTGGCTGCACTTGGGGGTACCCATGGTACCCCCCTACATTGGCATGCACAAGGTGTCAGTCACCGCGTGATGCCCGTCACGTTGTGCATGCCAATGCACTACATGCAAATTATGCATTGGGGCGGGTGCCACTTACAGCACCGCCCACCGCAATGTAAAAGAAGCGGGATGCGACTGCCAGGGTGGCTGTCACA
This sequence comes from Lissotriton vulgaris, assembly GCF_964263255.1. Lineage (NCBI taxonomy): Eukaryota > Metazoa > Chordata > Amphibia > Caudata > Salamandridae > Lissotriton > Lissotriton vulgaris. The sequence goes on from NC_141691.1 coordinate 1,745,842,613, forward strand.
TCCTAATTGGCCCTGCGGGACCGTCGCACCTCTGGCAGTCGTCCCGTTTTCCGGTATGCCATCGTAATGGGGCCCTAGGGCTTGCAGGCAGCTGCGCTGCCCAGTGAGACCTAAATGTGCTAAGAGCGGACCTAAACTGAAGAGGCGGTGGCATAGCCCAGCTGAGGCTCACTGCGCTCAGTGTAATCTCTGAGCAGCACTATCACCTCCCGAATCGAACCCTAGCACCAAGGGACGGCTCACATATTTCACATTTATAAAGCTCTGTTGAATATACAGTGTATAAAAAAATGTATCTATGTACAAAATGTAGCACCGTTAAAAATAACCAAATCCATCCAAACCTACAACTCATCTGTAGGAAGATATGGTTAAATTATTAACTGTTGACCCCAGCAAAGTCACTTCTTGGCTCTTTGACTGGACTGTAAACCCAGATAGTCCTCACCGAGGACAAGGGGTAGTAGCTGAGGTGGGTGACGGTGCGGAATACTGGATTCAGGCCCTGTAGACCTGCTTACTCATATTGCACCCTTAAGCAGTAGCATAGCTGGGGTGGCATGAGCCAACATGCATGCACAGAAAACGGTCCTTCAAGCTCTGTACCGGTTTGGGAGGAAAATGCAGCCATAATTGGGGTACATTGGGACCTTCGCCCCATCGAGGTCTGGTGCACTGCAACGCCTGCACTATTGATACTTATGCCATGAATTTAAGCAGCCTGCATACATTAATTAACAACTTTCACAGAACTCGTAGAATTGTAAAAGTATCTGGATCCTTTACATGGTGTATGACCATTTACGCACGCCGTTGAAAAAGTAATGACATATATGTCATGCCAGCTTGATTCTATTGCTGTTCAGGGCCGACACTTTCAAGCTGCAGCCTACCAAATAGAAATAATGACAACAGTAATTTTGTTATAAAGATTTGCATGACAACATGCTTTAGGGGGTGACATCCCTTGCACACTGGTAAATTGAAAGAAAAATGTCTATGAATCAAGACGTGAAAAAAAAATACTGGAGCACAGGAGCCTGGCTTCTGAGTTTCCAGAACCAGGCTGGTGCCTGGGATATTCTCAATGTGAGGATTCTGGGGTTTAGAGTTAACATCCAAACATCGTTTCACAAAATTACAAAATGACATAGCAAGAGTTGTCACAGCTCACAACCTGTGGCTGGGAGCAGTTGGTCTCCTGGGAAGGAAGCACCACAGCGCCAGTGATTTGGACCCACAAAAAGGCTTCGAATGATCATTGAAAAAGCAGTTTGGCCACCTGCAGTTCAGGTCCTGCAGGTCTTCCGGACGAGATTTTAGCCAATCAGCATGTTCGATTTACACCTCACTTTCCCAGAGTACTCCATGAATGAAAGTTGATCAGCGAAGCTTTGTTCTAATGAAACACAAACTATCAGATCTTGAAAGGACAGACCAGAGGTTAATCAAATGAGCACCGAAACATGGCTTCATGTTTGCACTGACGTGCAGCCCTTCTTCTGTAATCCGTGCATGTGTCTTCACCTCTCAGAACACATTATGTGGAAAAATAAACCTGTTAAAACCATGAGATGGCTCCACCTGCTTCGAATGTGGGGGGCACAGATGGAGGGTCGTTCACCCCCTAGCGTGCTTCAGCAGCCTTCTACAAGGACATTAAATAGGAATATCTGTCCCCAGCTTTTGAAGATATTGTACCGTATTAAGGCAAAGCTCAACGGTGATAACTCGGTCATAATATGTTCAAGAAATGGATACCGTTTAAGTCCTTAAACGAATATGTCTAAGCCGAAGACCCCCATGGACCAGATAAAAGGGCATGGCTGCCCCGAAAACATAATCCCCCCTATTTAATGCGCTTGCACCAAAAAAAGGAAACTTAAATTACTGCGTGATACGTAGGTGCTTACCAAACCCGTTTTCATTCTGGGTAGATTGATACGCCTCGCGACTTTTATGGTGACAAACGTTTGACAAAGTCTGCATCGAGGTCCTATTTTATTGCATTCGTTTTTCATAAATGCCTGGTACGTTTTAAATGCAAAAGCCAAGAGAAGTGTGGGGTAACCTTTTCTCAAGAACTCGGAGCCGTGTGATATCATTAAAGCTGGAAACGGCCGTCGCTGTCAGTATAAGGCCCGTGGAGCCGTAAGGGAGCAGCGTGCCACTCTGTCCAGAATTTGTCTGCGTTCCTCATACTATACACACTGTGTTGGTTGATGGAAAAGTCTACAGCTTTTACACACTCCTTTTTTTAGCAGCGAAATAAGGGTGCACAGAGTTCTCACGTCTTTCCTTCGGTGGGTAAGGGGCACGAACATGAGATGCCTTCAATATAATATATTGCATATCCCACATTTTAATGTTTACGTAGCCTCCATCACAACCTGAATGGTATCTTGACACAAATTATGGATACTGTCAAAACTCATTTTAGCAACCTCATAAATATTGAGGTCTGTGTTGGCTCTGCTGAAAATTGAACCAGTGACTGTCAATTACATCTATGTATCAATTATCACATCATACGTAGAGAAAAGTCCATGGTGCCCGCCCTAGGGAACTGCCTGACAATATTACTGCAAGGATGAACAAGGTGAGATACTTCATGCCGCCTACAGACGCCTTCGGGGAAACTTAATTAGCGATTAGCTGTGATAACAAACCGCCCGCAGCCGCAAGTGTTTCCCGCCCTGCTGGTGTGATGTTCGCAGGGACCTGGTAGGAAGTGTGGCACGCTGCGGGGAGAACAAAAGTGGCGATACTTTAGTGCGTCCCTGAAACTCTGCTCTGTGCCTCCTGAAACAACGTAGACAGAGAGCTGACAACCGCTCAGAACCCTAGGGTTTGCAAAACTTGTCACACTGTCACAGAAAATAAACGCTGCATTCAGGAGTATACGATGGCACACAAAACAAGCTTTGGCCGGGAGGCGGCATGCGCACACACACAGCAGAGAAAAAAACAAAACTCGAGACTTGTGCACGCGCGCCCAGCATCTGTCTTCAATTACCGCGGGCCCTGACACCAGCGATAATTGAAGAAATATGCCCTTCTGCTGCGCGTGTCCGCACGGAATATGCAATAGGCGGAGCTACTCTACCGCCTATGGCCTATTGCGTGCTCTCTTCCGAAAACACACGCACGAGAAGGCCAATCGTAATGCACCTGGCAAAAAAAAGGATGAAAAATCACGAGCAGCCAGGAATTTGTTAGGTAGCTTTTCAGAGACGCTAACTAAAGGACTCTTGGGCTCCGCCCACACTACTACGCAGTGTGACGTAGGCCCGAGCCCTAAAAATGAGTGTCTTTGCTCAGTATCTTCCTCTCTCCACCCTGTTCCCACTAACCTTTTTTAGCACTTGAAAAGGGGTGTATTTCGGTTGCACAGGCAGATTTGTGGTGCAGCCTTTCAATAAATCAGGTAGGATAACGTTTTAGAAACTACTAACCGAAAGAGCGATTCTTCTAGGCATATTCCTCCTCTCTAATCTATTCACTTTAAATCCTGTAGGGTTTGAAACCGAAAAGGGGCATCTTGGTCAGATGTGTAAACTTGGGGTGCAGCTTTAAAAGAGCAGCTCTGCCCAATAGCTTCTGTTCCCCAACCTGTGAGAGCAGAGGCATTGTGCCTCTTGTATGTGTAGGACATTTTAGAACACAAACCTAGCTGAGAGCAGTGGAGCGCTATACTTAGAGACACCAGAGTACAAGTACCGAAAGGGAAACAAATACAGATTGTGGATGTCACCAGCATGGCGGAGGAGCGGTAATTTTGAGTCTTCCTATAAGACTAAGTCCACTGTGCGCTATTTCTGTTGATTTGATATAACTTGGCAAGATATTTATTGTGAATTTTATTATAGCATGGACTTTACCCCGCATGGGGTGTCCCGGAGCTTTACAAAGTAAAACATTCTTTTGTTTAATACACAGCATCACAAGTTACAGTCCTGTGACTAATATATATCTGGCATGAGCGAGGGCGTCGGCCTGGTCAATTTTGGTCCTAGAGTTCTGAAAACACACCTTTTATTCGAGACCCAGACATGTTATATGTTTCAATGTAGAATAGGTTGGGGGGTGTTGTAAATGTAAATGTAAATGTATAGGTGTGCAATCATTTACAGGATACAGATTTGGGGGTTCGGATTTGAGTCGTCCTGTTTGCTTCTTGTAAGTCCTGAGGTTAGAGAATCTTCAGTCCTTTTTGGTATGAGCAAACCTTAGATGGGTAGTGTCCCTCCAAATGTGGGATATGTGATTCGGTTGTAAAAGTATCTATATCATCTCAGTTGTTGAGTAAGACTTCATTAAGAGGATGGTCCAATTTTTTCTTTTTTTGTATTTATTTGTTCGCCAGATTGTTTAATTTTCGCAGAATTGCTTTGAAAGTTGAACTCTTTCATATGCTGTGCAGTGGTTGATCGCCAGGTTTATTTCGTTTTTACGGTGTTTGGCATGTTACTTGTGAATAAGACTTTAGTGTTATGCTCCATAAACTGCCTGCATATTTGACTGTGAACCGTTTTTCCTCCCGAACTGGAAAACAAGTTTAATAAAGGCTAGGATTCTCTGCAACATCTGGGTAACACTAAGCCTATCTCAGAACCTCTTGTAGAGTTCCCGTTGCATCTGCAGTTTCTCAGGACAGACTCGAAGCTGAACTTCAAAGTGCTGCAGCGCTGGCAGGCAGGCACATGCTTGGAACAGTAGTCTGATCTGGGAGGCTAGTTATTTGGAAGATGTTGTGGGCCTAGTTTTTCAAATCTTCTGCTTCCAAAGCTTAATTTATTTCTGGACATCTGAAATCCTTCTGTGCTGGGACAAGGCACTCGCCAAACAGCGGTACAGGAAATATTTTTTTTTTCGTTGAAGAAGAAAGTCACATATTTGATGAAGTACTTATAGCTGGTTGTTAGCTCTTATGTAGATATTTTTTAAGATGACTGAAACCTGAATCTGTCAAGCCACAGCTTTAAATCCTTACAGAAACATCTAGTCAGTGATACTTATTCTTTATATGTAGCTCTTTGAAACTGTTACTAACCCACTGAGTAAACTTCTTCCATGTCATGCCGTACTTGCAGAGTGTAAAGTCGGTGCGACCGATATGTGATAAGAGCCTGCAAAGTGTTCCTCTGTTGTATTGCCTCTGCCTTTATGCAGTGTACTTCCAGTAATCACACAATATTTTTCCTATCTCTATATGGGATGCTACATATTCACCTTGGTCAGAATGACTGTAAAAGGGATCATGCCATGAGTGATTTCGGCGTATACATTTCTGTGTGAATGCTTGAGTGGTAGTGCTAGGGTATATTGTAAAGAACGACTGCACTCAAGAGTTAGATGTTTAATGAATTTGGCCTTTAAATGGGCAATGTCTGAGTGGCAGTCGCAGTTGTTAATTTCACTTGTGTTCCATTGCTTTTTGGTGCTAGCTTTTGTAGTGGAACTCTGCTTGGCACAAGTTCCTCAGTACCCTTTATCCACAGGGTACACGGCTGTGCTCGCAAAGCAGATCACTTTTGTATTCCTGGGCCTCGCTCCAAACCTCCATTGAGAACAACCTGATAATGTTCCCACTCAAGGCTCCAATTATTTTTTCACAAACTCATCAGATGCACCTTTCTGTTAAAACGTATCTGGAGCTTCTAAATCTTAACTACCAGTCTCAAACAATTTGTTGAGTTTGAATAAAATGTATTTCATTGGATATTTCAAAAGAAGTGGTTTTATCATGTCTGTCCTTGCAAATGTGTTTTGCGTTACTTGAAATCGCTTGCGAAGGGAAAATAGCATTACATTCGACTCATTTAGTCAAGTAACATGCTTCAATTTCGTCTTTCATAGTTTCTTTACGTATGTAGTATACAATGGATTTCTCCTCACTTCATCAAACTGTAGTCATGATTATAATTTAGCTGTAATTCAGAGATGTCTCTGGGCTCTGTCGCAAACACTCCTCTTGTCCTTCATGTGCTTCAAGGATAGATAATAGATATGTTTATTATGACACTTATGAAATTCGAGGGTCCCCCTACTGGGAGGGGAACAATCTAGTGCACAACAGGAGGACCGTAGTCTTATTCCATGAACAGATTGGTCAAAAGTCTATGTGTATAGTTTCATGATTTTAATCTTCTCGTTGTGAATATTTTCTTATAATCATATTCAAAATTGCATTTGGAAACGAAAACGTGTCATAGCACACTTTGTAAATCAACAATTGTAATCCTCAAAAAAGATCCCGATGCATTTCGGGCCAGAGCCCTTTCTCAAGGGAATACTCTACAATGAAAAATAGAATAAAACCAGAATCAATCTTTTGGCTGAAAGGAAACGGTAACATATCAATCTAACACATGCAGTAACCGACATTTAAACAATATTCACACTCTACCACAGCTATTTTTCAGTTAAAGACAAGTGGATTTTACAACTCAATGGCACCGCCATGGGAAATTCGGCAGCTCCATGCTATGCTAATCTCTACATGAAGCAATTTGAGGAGTCCTACATTCTTTGCCAAAACAGTTGGCAAGAACATGGCAGATTATTTCTGCGCTTCATCGACGACATTTTCCTCCTATGGGAGGGCACCACTGAATCTTTGAATGCCTTTCTTGGCACATGGAACCATTTCAATCAGAGAATACAGTTCACATGGGAACACAGTGAAAGAAAAGTACATTACCTTGATGTAGAAATACACAGGAGCACAGGAGATTGGTTTACTACAGTATACCGTAAACCCACGGACAGAAACTCTACCCTCCACTACAAGAGTTTTCACCGCCCTGGTCTGAAGAATAATCTTCCTTACGCTCAGTTACTGCGTATCAAACGCATAGTTTCAAATGAAGATCAATGCAAAACACAAATGAAATACACCCTTGAACGGTTGAAAGCTAGAGGATACCCCACGCCGATATTGGATTTGGCAATGTCAAGAAGTGAGAAAAAATCTAGGTCTGCCTTGCTGCAACCAAAGCCTAAAGACCAATCAGAACGTTTGGTCGTGGTATCCAAATATTCCAATACTTCGAACCGTTTTCAAGCCATTATTCGAAAACATTGGTCCATATTGACACTAGAACCAGACTTTATGGGTCTATTCAAACAACCACCTATTTTTGCATTTACAAGAGGGAGAAACCTAAAAGAACTTTTGTGCAAACCCAGCCAGGAAGATAAACAGATGGTATACAAAGGACTGAAACCCTGTTATAACTGTTCTAATTGCAATAACTGTATCACTGACAATGTCATGTGCCACTCTATGAAAGGACACCCCATCAGACTGAAAGTGAATGCCACCTGCAATTCAAATAATGTCATTTACCTTCTGAAGTGCCCGTGCGGCAAATGCTACGTTGGTCACACGGAGAGAAAAATCCGCACCAGGATTTTAGAACATAAAAGCAATATCCGCACCAACAATATGAAATCAAGTGTAGCTTCTCATTTCACTGAATTTAGACACACAGTTGCTCAACTCAAATTCCAGGTTTTGGAACAAATCCAAGTCACCCAGAACAATAAGAACAATTTGCTGAAGCGAGAACACTTCTGGATCCGTTTTCTCTCCACGATGGCGCCCAACGGGCTGAATGATCGCATCGAATTCTTATGTTACTTATAACTGTTTTCTATTATCGTCTCTGTGTACTGATTTTGTTTACATTTTTGCATCTTGTTCCACTACTTTCACTTCTTCTGACAATTCTAATATGGTGGCTCATTTCCCCAGTCTACCATCTCACTGCATGGTCCGTTTTCTAGTTTCATCACTTCGGCATCATTACCCTTCTTCTATGTTCACCACCAGGGTGTTTAACACACACGCGTACACGGAACAGTTGTACCTCTGTCCCGCAGGCACGCCGCGAGGCACTCCGTCTAAACCTCTCAGTAAGTAACATATGGGAGTTTTCTCTCGCGTACCGTTCAGCGTTTACTACGTTCACATTTCCACTGGAGATTGGGTACTCTGTGATAGACACGCGCGTTGTTTTAAACGTTTCTGTCACCTTTTGTGTTACGCACGCTTAGGATTCATACTTCACTTGGAACACGGTCTCGTTTTCATTATGTTATCACCTCGGACTTCTGATATTAACCAGATTGAATTTCTCCTCACTCTTTTTCAGTTTTCGTCACCTATTCTCAGACACTTTAAATGTCGGTTACTGCATGTGTTAGATTGATATGTTACCGTTTCCTTTCAGCCAAAAGATTGATTCTGGTTTTATTCTATTTTTCATTGTAGAGTATTCCCTTGAGAAAGGGCTCTGGCCCGAAATGCATCGGGATCTTTTTTGAGGATTACAATTGTTGATTTACAAAGTGTGCTATGACACGTTTTCGTTTCCAAATGCAATTTTGAATATGATTATAAGAAAATATTCACAACGAGAAGATTAAAATCATGAAACTATACACATAGACTTTTGACCAATCTGTTCATGGAATAAGACTACGGTCCTCCTGTTGTGCACTAGATTGTTCCCCTCCCAGTAGGGGGACCCTCGAATTTCATTGTTGACTTTCACACTGCTTGGCCAGACAGTGTTTCACTCTGGTTGCACACTACAACTCTTCACCCCTCGCTACCCTCAAGAATACATACGCTGTGCGAGCTCCCATTCTTTGTTGAATCTCTACATATTATGACACTTATCCATAAAACAGATACATACGCAAGAAAAAAGATTTCCCCATTACAATAAGTCATAAATATTCAAATTTCTCACAGATCTTACAAAACGTCCAAACTCCACAGCAACGTCAAAAAAAGCACATATTAGATAACAGATCAATGACATTGTGCCTCCTATAAATCCAATATTTTAAAAACAAAGGCTTTAAACATTTATGGCGCAACCTTAAAAATACAGGTCAATCTATTAAAAAGTGTACTAGTACATTTCATTTTTTGGTGCTATATACATATTCCTATCCTTTCTCTAATTATTAAAGCCATACTATAAGGACCCCCAAGATGGGATGGCATCCTAATCTACATTTTTTTATTCCAAGACGAAAGGCTGGATCTGATGAATAAAATAGATAAGGGAATGCATCACAGTTGCTATGGGACTGTAGTGTTAACTTATTAGAGGGATTCTGTGATTAATAATATCTGTCTTTTAGCAAGGACAGTCTTAGGGCGACTTCCTTTAATACCTTTTTATGAGGGAATGAATCCCATTCGCCAAAGACTCTTGAAGATAGGATTTAATCCTTTAATATCATTTGAATATTTAAAAAGATCTGTTGCCCACTTGAGCTCGCTATGTTGAACCTCCAAACAACAGATCTGCGATAACTTTGCTGCTTCGTCTTCCACAATCAATTTTTTACAAAATTTTAAAAAACAAATATCAGCCACATATAACCATGCTAATAAATTAATTTTACAGCGTATACTTTGAATCATTGACCCTTTTGGCAAACTTAATATGTATTTCAAGCAACTGCTTTCTACTGGATCTAAAATCGCTCCTCTTTTTTTAATGCATATGATTTCTGAACCATAAAGTGCTAATAGTGGGATTTTGTTTTGACTAGTGGGATATAGAAACGCTCTTCATACTTCTTTTTACACTTTACTGGGGAAACTAACTGTAAAATGCTCTAGATGTAATACATTTAACATGTTCAGCTCAATTTAAATTACGAGGAAAAAGCAGCCCTAGATATTTATAACTTCTAACTTCTTTCAGTATTTTATCTAAAAACCATGTAAAATGTGGTAGTTTCCCAATAACAAATACTTTTGTTTTTTCCCTGTTCATCTTTAAAACAAATTCCTTACAATAATCTCTTAAAATTTAAATTGTATTCTTAAGACTCTTCGTGGTATAGGCTGATAGTACCAGGTCATCTGCGTACTTTAAGCATGGTGTAGGGTACAATCCCGTTTCAGAGAGAAGGAGCTAAAAATTTCAAATGAACAGGGTCAATCAGATATAAGCTAAAAAGAATCTGAGCTAGTACAACCCCCTGGTGTAGTCGATTACCAATATATATATCATTTTACTAAGGCGGCCAGAGGGGTCCAATTCAGCTTGGGTCCAAATTCAAGTATGTGGTGCTGGTCTTTCTAACATAAAATAAAAAAGTTGGCTAAAAGTCCGAAAACATGCATTGCAAATAGTAGTCCCTGACATTGAAGGAAACTACTTTGTGTGTAGATGCTCCTTATGCGAGTAGAATGCCATCATCCACAGTGAAGTTAGCCAGTGGCTGATGTTGACTGCCCAATACTGTCTGCTGTAGTAGGTGGAAGGAAAATGTAACTCTCTCAACAACAGGCAAAGGATGAAGCTCGCTGGCTGAAAGTCACTGTAAGGAAAAATTATTATAGTTTTTGTAACATCAAAAGGCCTTTGTTAACACCAGCTCTTAAAATAATCTTCCTTGTACTTTCTTTCCCTTTTTCCCCTTTTTTTCCCTTATAAAGGTCTTTATTAATTTTCCAAGACATACAGCATAGAAACATGACTGATACACATAGTATGAGCAAAATTGTATGAGAGGTCACCTACATAATACCTGTCAGGGTTTCACCAGGGCTAGGTCACGTATGAGTACCAAAGCGGACCAATACACAAGGATAGTCTCTGTGAGAGTTAGGTTTATTCCTGTTTACAGGTAAACAGGGGATTATAGGGCAGTCTGGTCACGCTTCTGTGACCGCACTGCCCTATAATCCTTCCCTGTCGATCTTGTGGAGCAGGGATACTATAAGAAAAACAAAAGCAAAGAATACCACAGGTCAGTGGTTTGGCCAGTATTAAATCTCATATTAAGGAGGGGTTTTGTGAGGGAACTCCACGTACCGCCACCTCGTGCAGCCCTGCTAAAAGGTGTCCTCCCTCTAAGTACCTCCCTTTCCCACCCCCATATACTCCGCTGTACCTGGTAAAACTGCGCTCCTCCAGGATAGTGGCAGGGTGGCACTTGTCCTTTTTGTTGGCCTCCTGGTGTCTTCTCCTCTACCTGGACGTCTGCTTTGGTGATCCTCCCGGTACACCCTCGATGAGTCGAGTCCTCAGCTTGTGTCTCCTCCGTTTATCCTGCTGCTTCCGTCCTCTTGATCGCTTTCTCCGTGGATAGGACGTTCTCTTCCTCTTTCTTCCTCCCGCAGTCCACTGATAGGGTGGTTCCGGATGACGTTGAGACACAACGCTCCTCCTCCCGGAGATCGTGTATGCTGTTAAAGGGATGCTCCGCAGCCTGTGTGGAATGCATCAGGACTTCAGATTTACAAAGGAGGGGAGTGTTCGTCCCGCATTCACTCAGTCCGTTTGTGATCTCCTGACACTACCTTTTCTGCGTTAACAGCCTTTCCATCATTTTAGTGTTTCATATAGGGTAATACGATATGCAGTGAGCATTACATCAACATTATAAACAAACTAGAATAATAATAACACACCCTGCCCCCAACTAGATCAGCTCAGTGCGCATTAAGACATAGGTATAGCCATCATCGCCCAGGTTACCCTTCAGCTGTGCAATGTTTCAAGAAACACTAGATGGTCACCTCATTGAAAATTCTAGGCCTCCCAAAGCCACTGGGCGAGGGCAACCAGCATTAGGGCACATCAACCTATTATTTCCCACATCCCCATACAATATTACTGTGCAGTGTCCTGCAGCCAGTGTTCATGGTTTGACGTTTATCCGACTTGTGACCAGCGCCACCAGTTTGAAATCCCAAGTGAACAAATCTATTACTGTGCCTGCCCTCCTTTTATGCATTCTCAGCGCTGACAGGTCTGCTGTACCCAATTTTTCTACATCCCTAAACCACTGTCTCGCACTCGGTGCACTGCTGGCCTTCCTGCCCATTGCAATATTTTTGGGGATATGACTAAGCCGAGATCTATGAACTTATATACTTGTCTGGTGCCCTTCATCCTAAATATGGCTCCTAGCAGATATATCTCTGGCTAGCACTACAGCTATTGTTAACATCCTGTAAAATATCAAGTAATCTGTTAGAGACTTCTGTCTGCATATTCCTTACCTTTGAATTTTCACAGGCGTCCGACTGGATCTGAAAGAATTTTCGTGAGCAGTACCCCTGCACTCCGATAGGTGACGTCTGTCGGTTCTGCATGGTTTCGTTGAAGTCGTCCGCTCCAGAAGTGACGTCCACAGCCCCTATAGAGGCTCCACAGAGGCGTGCTGACTCCAGTTCTTTTCTTTCCACCTCAGCCGGCGCTGATCCGGGGAAGAGCTACCCCTTTGTTATTTGACAGGATTTTTTCGATGTTTTGTCAACTATTTTAGAGGTATTACCTCCTGGTGTGTCTAGATTTCATCACGTAAGACAAGTTTTAAGCCTTGCAGCACCTGTCACCGGCCGATGTCGGTTCCAGACCATATCTGGCTGTGGTGCCTCGAGCATGACCAGAACACCAAGTTGTGCCCCAATTGCAGGGCCATGGCCCGAAGGCTTTGAGGGGGCAGCACCTGAAGCTGCTAGCGACCCAGCACAGGACTCTGCTGAAATCGGGGTCCTGGTCGAGGGGAAGGTCCCGGGATCATTTGTAGAGCCCGAAGTCCTCTTCATCCTATTTGAAATTCTCAGGACACTCTGGTAAGAGGCACAGGAAAAAGAGCAAGAAGTTCAAGCTCTCTTCGACTTCTCCTCATCCATCGGCTGACTCAATTAGGGAGCGTTGTCATTCAAGGCCTGGTTTCCTGGAGCCTGCCCCTGGTCTGACTCTGCACCTCCCTGACTTTCCCAGAGCCGGAGTGATCCCCGCACATCTCAGTTTTATGAGGCCATGAGTCTCATATTTGGCCGTCCTGATCCCATCAATCTGCCTTCGGAGGGGGCCCCCTCCGGTTCCGCACTAGTGGCTTCCGCCCCAGGGATCCATTCAGGAATCCAGACCAGCACAGGTCTTACCACCTTGACCTTCCCTGGCGCCTATCCCGATGCTGGCACCCACTGGCAGCACAATTCCCATTGAGATCCCCGACTTCGACACGGACCTGGAAGGGCGTCGTCAGACGCTGACTCAGGCCGGAACCACGCTTCCTAGATTGGAACCTGAGTCCTATACTCATGGGCTAGGACTTGGGGAGGAATGGAACGGGTCTCTAGCCCTTGAAGAATTCCAGCCATATGTAGAAGACCCTAACATGGAATGGTGGGATGAACAGGGTGAAGCCAGTAGACGGGATACTTCTCCAGACACTAGTATGCTTTCTCCACCTGCTGTGGATCAGTGGAGGGAGCCTTGTATGCAATGGTGGTGCGAAGGGCGGCTGAGGTCCTTGACCTCACATTCCCCTCGATGGCAGTCAACACCAACATCTTAATAGAGCTGCTGCAACCAGGAGTCTACACATCAGAACCCCTACTCCCGTTCAATGATGCCCTCACTGACATCATGTTGGGGACCTAGTCCAAACCCAACACAGGGGCTCCTGTGAATAGGAAGATCGCCTGCCACCATTGCCCTCATACCAGGGGACCCAAACCTCCTTACCCAACAACCTACCAAGAAAGCTTGGTGGTCCAATTCTCAACTCCTCAGGTGAATTCCCTACCGCCCCCCTGAACAGGGAATCCAAAAGGCTTGACTCTTTGGGGAAGAAAATGTTTTCTTCTGCCAGCTTAGCACTGTAGTCAGTAAACACTGCATACCTTTTGTAAGGTTACTCCCATACTCTGTGGGACACTGTTGCGCAAGTGCTTCCACAGGTCCCAGAAGAGGCTTGTCTGTAATCTCTCAGGCTGTTGCTGACAGGAGAGAAGCAGCAAAGTTCACAATTCGTTGTGGATTTGACACGGCCGACCCACTGGGTAGGGTGGTTTTACCGACATTGGCCCTGAGGCACCTCAGTGTTGATAATTACTGGCTTTTCAGGGGATATCCAAGCTTCCTTATCAACATCCTCTTCGATGGCATCCTTCTCTTCGGTGAAAAGGCAAACTTGGCACTGGAGCGTTTCAAGGACTTGCGGGCCTCAACCAAGTCCTTCGACCTCTCAGCTGTCCCACATCACCTTCAGTTTGCCTTTCGCTCTTTTTGTGGCTACGGAAGGGGCTTCCAGTCGCACCAACACCATACCAGCTACCCAGCCGTGCATGCTCCCTAGCCTCTGCGTGGACGAGGGCGTGGTACCCACAGACCTCGTGGGTCAGGTAACCAGAGGTCTAGTCCATCCACCCCCTCCACCCCCCTTCAGCAACTGCAGTCTCCCTCCCTCCCTCCTAATCTGGCCTTTTACGATCATGGGCATCCAGTTGGTGGCAGGATCCGCCATCACCTGCCCCACATCGAACAGGTGGGTCTTGCAGGAAGTCATGGCTCTCTTGACCAAGGTAGTTATGGAGAGAGGTCTGGGACCAGAAGTAAGCTGTGGTTGTTATTCCCGCTACTTTCTGGTCCCCAGAAAGAACAGGGGCCTTTGTCCTAGCCTAGACCTCCGAGCCCTCAACTTCTTCCTCAAAAGGAGAAATCCATGATGCTCACACTAGCTCAGGTCTTGTCTGCCCTAGACCCAGGAGACTGGATGGAAGCATTGGACTTGCAGGATGCCTATTTCACCATTCCCGTCCTGCCTGTCCCCAGCGCTTTCTGCGGTTTACAGTAGGCCACAAGCACTTTCAATTCACTGTGGTCCCTTTTGGCCTTCCCAGAGCCCCTCGGCTGTTCATCAAGATGATGACAGTGATTGCAGCTCATCCGCAGAGATCAGGAGTGCCAGTCTTTCCGTATCTCGACAACTGGCTGTTGAAGGCAGGCTTGCCCCAGGCGGACATCTCCCACCTCCAGACTTTCGCGAACCTCCTGTACTCACTGGGTCCCACTATCAACGTGCCGAAGTTACACCTGACTCCCTCTCAGACGCTCCTTTTCATCTGAGCTGTTCAGGACATAGTGTAGTTTCGGGCTTATCCTCTCGAGCGACGAGTCCAGGATATTCAGTCTATGATACCGATGTTTCAGCCTCGATCCTTGATTTCGGTGAGGCAAATCCTGAGGGTGTAGGGGCTCATGGCCTTCTGCATTCTGCTTGTTACACATGCCCAATGGCATATGCAGGCTCTGAAGAGGGACTTGAACTTTCAATGGGCACAGCATCTGGGGGACCTCTCCGACATCGTTCAGATCTCGGAGGGAACTGCAAAAGCTTAGCAGTGGTGGCTAACAAACTGTGATTGGGTCAGCGGCAGACCCCTCTCACTTCCCAAACAGATCTCACAGTAGTGAGAGTTACATCACTCCTGAGATGGGGCGGCCATCTGGAAGAGGAGGAGATCTGGAATCCACATTGTTGGAGCTATGTTTTACCCAACTGGCATTGAAAGCCTTTCTACCCTACCAAACAGGGCAGGATGGGGTTGTGGGTCGCAAATGTGCAAATGTTTGAACTGAGGTGTGCATTCAGCACATTTGTGATATTTAACAAAACTGTGAAGATTTGTGTCAGAACGCTAGAACATTGCAGAGTTTTTGGCAAGGGAGGACCTTGAGAGTGTCAAGAGTAAGAGATTTGATAAGTGATTTATTTGTGCCCCTGAAGTAGGGCCAAGGGCCTGAAATGCGTTGGGCAAAAAAGAAAAACTAAAAAATATGGATATGTTTTGAATAATGTGATTAGTGAAATTTGTTTAGATATAAATCAATAAGAAAATAAATGTAAATTTGGTAATTGCTGCACAGGAAAAATGTGTTTGTGATAGGTTTGATATTTAAGGTGTATATCACAATTGAGTAAAGCCTAGATAAAATAACGTAAGATTGTTTTGAGTAACACACTGCAGTTGCATAAGCTAAGGTGCATAGTGGTCAAGTCTCACTGACTTGAAGTAAGGTGATTCAGAAACAAGGTGTGTTGAGACAGCACACATTCAACTGTAACACTCTGAGACCAGCAGAATTAAAAGCCTCGAGGCAGAAAACGTTCAAGCCTTCAAGGAATCTTTAAACATTTATAGTAATTTTGGGGCTAATATGGCATAGTACATACATCATGTAAAATTCAGGGCACTCTTTCGCTCCTTAACATCTTTCTCCAGGTCATCCTCCCGTCTTCTGTGTCTTCGGACCTCACCTAAAAAGCCGTGGAAGTCCATGCGCAATCTAGGCGATCTATTTAGTACATGTACTCTGATGGCCAAAAATGTGGACCTGCAGCCCCATTTTTCATGCCTGCTTTTGATTCACAGGGAGACCTTGCTGCAGAGGTCCCAATGTGACACAAGATCTGTGGTTTCACTCAGCCCACAGGTTTGACTGGCTGTAGGCCTGTGTTCGGGTTCACACTTGTAATTCGTGCCTGAGGAGCAAGCAGTATTGTTCCTGTTGAATTGTTTACTAGTGGAAGGTAGGACAAAGATTACCCGAATCAGTCTGATGACGGTGTTCCTCGACCTCATCCACCAGAGAGTTAACATTTGATGATTTAGAGTTTTAGATGGTTTATAAATAGTGCTATATGATTCGGAGTTGTATGCTTATGTCGCTATATTTCCTGGCCGTTCTGTATTTGCTGTCCAACTGCTTTCGACATAAGTGTATGTTTCACCTGCCGCCTTTTAACCCCGCCATGTGAGGGGGAAAGTATCTCCTTGTCAAAGAGAGCCGGCTCCGGTAAGCCACTTTCCTTGAGAGAGAGGGGGGAGGAGGAGCCTTTTTCTGCCCGCCCCCCTCCTCCTGCCGCGGTGGTAGGGTGCGAGCAGGCAGGATGCTTTCAGCCGGGGTGGTTTCCGAAGCCATGCTCCCCCGGGACGGGCGGCTCAGCGGCCCCCTCCCTCCGCCGGGCAGCGCCGCCCCTCCCCTCCCGGGCACTCCAGATTGAGCAGTGTGTGTGACAGCTCCGTGGTGAAAGCAAGCCCTAATTCCTTCCTTTCGGGGTTTTCCTTGGCCTCGGAGGCATCTGCTTGCCAGGCGCGCTGGAATCCAGGAAAATTGCTTTTGATTAATGTGGATGTCATTCCTGACATTGGAATCAAACGGTAGCCCCTAAATCCTCGGGTATTCCAAGTGCTGCGCCAGAGCTCCTCGCGCCTCCACAGTAGATTAGGCCTTTGTTTTTAATGGCTAACCTTGAACAGTCCGCCGCCGCTAATTTGACTTTTAGCATCAAAGTTCGCCATCTGTACTGGGAGGCCCTCCGTCATTTATCAGTTGAAAGCGCGGGGCTTACGCGGCCTGTGTAGTGCACTTAAGCAGTCGGGACGACGAGCACATGTTCAAGTGATGGGGTTTTAACCATTGAAGAGGAAATGGTTACTGTTCAATTTAGGAAACTAAAGAAACGAAAGGGAAAACCGTTATTAGCAAGTGCATTTTGTAAATCAGTGGCGTAACCCAAAATAGTACCTGGCCCTCTCCCCCGGGCAATGCCCGCAGAAGGTGGGGAGAAGCTCCCATAGCTGGGATATATTCATGGCCTTTAGGCTGAGTTGTCGCCCCCCTGATGCAGGGGCCGGCGGAACGCTCCTGGAATCGAAGTGCATGGTAATTGTGTGTGCTTGGAAAGTGACGCTTCACTCCGAAAAAAGGACGCGCCTTTTGCCTCTTTTTGTTGTTGTCTTCTTCCCTGTGTCAGGCCGGCAGAATAAAACTCAGCACATTGGTCTTATGTGCTGGTAACATCAGGGCGACCTTAGAAGCGTTGAGACTTTAGCTACAAGTGCCTGCACTTTTAGTTTATTGTATATGTGCGCTAACGACTTTGTTGGTTCATGTTTTTTAGTCATTGTACTAATTTTGCATAAAGATTTAACTTTTGAAACACTATTCATCCTTATGTATCTATATAGGCATGCTAAGGAATAAATCAATAAAATCTAACGAAAGGGGAGTGATATGGGGAACGGTAAGAGAGATGGTTGACTCACTCGATGTGCACAGACATTAGCACCCTTTCTTTTCTGTGCATGGAGTGCACCCAGTTGGCTCCCAAAATCCTCCGCGAAAAGAATCGCCACCTTCCTTGCCAAGGAAGCCAAGTTTTGAAACAAGAGGCTGTAAAATGTAGGGACTCCCGTCTTGTCTTCTTTTAGCCTCTTCTGGTGAAGTACTTGCTGTATCTCTGAGAAATCTCATGAGTTTAATCTAGGCCTTAATTGACTAGTGGCACCATCCCGGAGTGCCAATAGAGACTCTTCTTTAGGCCTTTGTGGCAAACCCCAAGTCAGGCAAACACAAGACACATTCACCACCAGTCAGCTCTTTCTTTGTGAATATACCTTTAAGAATTCCCTACCTGCCCTCAGGCCCTACTAAAATGGTCAGTATCATCTCCACCATTGTTTGGTAAGGTGGACCACTCTTGGCAAGTCAGAGAGCACTAATGTCTCAGTATCCTGGCCTTACTTCCCCGTATCTAATAGACCAATAAATGCCTGCAGCATTTCCTGTATCACAGCACCTTCTTGGATCAAAGAGGGTAGCCCCAGAATTGTGCTTTGAGCTGCCCTTATAAAAAAAATTAAGTTGCCAGTGCTCCCTAATTTGGACTTTAGATTTCTCATCTGAGTCTTGATGGCATTTCTCTATATTTTTCTGAAAGTCCTTTGACTCGCACAACAGTCTCCACAGTTCCAGTTTCCCCTTTGTATCCTAAAGGGTGCACAACTCCTTTTCTCTGGGTGATGGACCAGCCATTCATTACTGGGCTGTATCCAAGGTGGTTCATGATGTTCCACTGGTGTCCGTGAGTCTCACATACTATTGTAGTCGAGTTGGATAACCAAGTTATGTCATTTGTATACTTGACTCTCTTAGGGTAGCGAGGTCGAGCAGTCAAGGGTCGCATTGGGTTTTCAGTAATAGCACACAGTAAACTCAATGTCCAGTCAGGCCCCATATGACCCCCAATCAGTATTCCAATGCTTAAGGGCCTACAGAGTATTTTCTCTGACCTTTGTCCTAATTTCTCCTGAGTGCAAGAAGGGACTTTTCATTATGTCTACATTCCAACAGCTGAGGAATGTCAATCAGTGGAGGGAATACAGGGAGTTGGAATGAATACAGGTTTGTTGCTGTGTCCGCATAATTAGATTTCTATGATCCGATGTGCTGATATTAAGATGTCATGCAAGAGTTAATTTAATGTATTTGGTTTTGTTCAATTGCAAAATTCAATAAAAAGATGAAAAAAATAAATAAATGTCACATAGTGGAAGTATGGTTCTTATATTCAAACAGACAGACAAGTGATCATTGTAGATTGCTTAAAAGGACTGTCCCACTCCAGTGTCCACTTAATGTGGCTGCTTTAACTCTGTTGATAGGTGATAAGGGTAGAGGAGAGGGAAAGGGTGGCTCATAGTTGAATGAGAGACCTCTTATAGGTCCAACTAATCTGAGATGGTTGCCGCTGGCTGAAAGCTATTGCAGTGCCCTTTCATGCAATGGACTGTGGGACTGAATGTTGTTAAACGCATCAAGTGTCCTTGCCTTGCCAAAGGAATGATTCCATTGCTCCTCATGCACAGTGAACCTTCCCGTTGGGTGAAATGTGGTGCTTGAACTTTATAACTTAACAGCCACTCCAGTCCCTAAATCGATAGATGAAGTAGTTTCATATTTGGTTCTGTGACCTGTAAGTGATGCTTCGATCGGCTGGTGGAGGACGGTGTTGCATGAAGCTTGGCGAATTGCCGTTCACTAGTTTTCTGTCCGCCCCCGCCTACCGCCTTGTCTGAGTCACTTTCTAACCCCTTTTCCCCATAGTGCTTGGCACTTACCTCTTGCCCCATTCCCTGTCTTGTTTGGCACCGAGCCCCAGCAACCTGTGTCCCATTTTGCCTTTTGACCAGAATGTTTTGGTCTCTAGCTTCTTTCCACCCCCTTCCACAATAGTGTTTCTGAGAAGACACCAAAGCCAACCTAATTGACGTGGAAAGCGTTAATAGCTCTGTTCTATAGGAGCGTGTAGTGCATCCTAGGCAATTTTGAGGATAACTCGGTGGGTTTGCGAGCCTGCTGCAGTCATCTGTGTGTATACTCCAACTAACAAGTTCAAGGCCACTTTTGACTAATTCATGCTTCTTTCATTAAAAAGGCCATGTTTTTTTTTTTTTTTGTCCTCATTTGCCTTTTCTTCAGTAAGGAGCATACCAACCACCTTGCACGGCTTGTAAACGTGATTTGATATCTTGGTAGTAGAGATGTCCCATAAGAAGAGTTATAGTTGCTTTTTACTCAATCTAGGTGTATTTCAACCTGTAGGACCTTCAACACGACTTGGCTGGCCCTGGTCCAGGAGTATAAGAGGCATAATCATTGGACCCGGGGAAAAAAACCAAAAAAAAAACGGGTTCATCTCCAATTAATTAGAAGGTTCCAAAAAGCCATGTGTCTCTTACTAGTTGTTCTTTTTAGGTCCATTTTAGATGTTTTGTATTAGGAGGAAAGCCACCGAGAGTGTAATGGGGGTGTCTTCTCTACACAATTTATACACATTTGTCTTCTCGCCAATAGGATTGCGTAGAAGAGAAAGGACTTTGCCAGTCCTTTGATGTTATCTTCCAGTCCAAAAATGACGAGAGAAAGGGTGATTTCTAGGGATGTATTTAGGATAGAATTTAACGTTTCCTTTACGTCAATCCAGAATTTTTGGATGTCTGGACAGTCAAAAACATATGTATGTCACAGGCCCCTGGCCAATTGCATTTGTTACATTTTTTATTTGGTAGATATTTGGATAATTTCAGTGGGGTTATATATGCACGATGTGCAGAGAATAGATGGTTTCGTCTTAGCCATGAAGGCTTTACTGTTTTGTATAGTAAAGAAAAAGAGTTTTGCCATCTTTCCTCACATGGGGTACCAATTACCGTTCCCCATAGATCGTCTGGGAGTTGGAATTCCCCATCAATTTCCTCCAACAACTGCCAATACCAGGTAGTTACCTCCTTTCCCCCCATAGGTCTTTCCACCAATTTTTGTTCTGTTAAGCTTATTTTGCCTAGGTTCGCATCGGTACGAGTCTGAGATCTCACCCAGCTATTTAGTTGAATATATTTAAATCTTGACAACCCTGCACCCACCAATTCGTGTAACTCATCCCAATCTATAAGGTTGCCTTCTTTGAGTAGTTGACCCCATCTTATAATGCCTGTTTGTTCTATTATGGTGGAAAGACTATCCCTCAGACAAAGTGGCAATCCTGGTGAATCCCAAATGGGGGCGTAGTTGGAATAATATGAGAGACCCAGTTTCTTTCTGATGTTGTACCAGTTTTTTCCCATGATTGTACGATTTTTAATTTGATGTTTTTGAAGTATTTCGGACATCCAAATTTAAACATGAAACTATCCGATGTTAAATTAGCCCCAATTAACATGGCCTTATACATAGTCAGTTGCAAGATTAGATGGCATCTTCAAAAGCATTCTTGAATGTGATAGCTGGAATGCCCATGAATAGTACAATAGATCTGGTAATGCAAGGCCTCCTTTCTCTCTCCTTCTCCTTAGCTTTTTCCACGCAATTCTTGTGGTTTTGTAGTTCCATATGAAGGAGTTTATTTCTCTTTGGGATTTTTCAATCATTTTTGAGTCAAAGGTAATAGGAAAAGAATTGAAAATAAAGGTGAATTTTGGGAGAATACACATTTTAACCAGGTTCACCCTGCCTATAGTTGATAATGGTAGATGTGACCAAGATTTTCAAAGTTTTTTGGTCTCAATGCGTATCCTTTCCAAGTTAGTTTGCCCAATATTTGCCACTTCTTGAGTAATTCTAATTCCCAAATAGCGCATCGATGTGGATATTTTTGCCCCCAGCTGGATATTGGGTATATTCCAAATCATTATCTCACTTTTACTAGAATTGATGTGATATCCCGATATTTGTCCAAATTCTTCTGCCCGTTGGATGACTACTGGGAATGCTCTTGCCGGGTCTGATGTAAAAATCATAATGTCATCTGCATACATTGCTACCCGTCTTTCCCACTCTCCAAAGCTAAAGGATGGAATATTAGCCTCGTCCCTTAAAAGCTGAGTGAACCGCTCGATGTATAGATTAAATAGGAGAGGGGAAAGCGGGCAGCCCTGTCTTGTGCCTCTAGTTATATCAAATGGTTCGGTTAAACATCCATTACCCAATAGCCTGGCAGAAGCAGTGCTATATAGCTGTTTGATTATCCTGCAAAAATTCTCCCCAAAGTTGAATTTTTTCAGTACATCGCTAAGATATAGCCAGTTAACCCTATCAAACGCTTTAGTTGCGTCCAGGGTTAATGTGGCCAGTGGTAGAGAGAAAGCCGTAGCAATATCTATAGCTCCCACAGCTTCATATGTAAGGTCCGCTAGTTGTCTGCCTTTGATAAAACCTTTTTGGTCAGAGTGAACGATCTTTCCAATGACGCTAGCCAGCCTTGTAGATATTATAGTTGTGAAGAGTTTGTAATCATTATTAAGTAATGATATTGGTCTGTATGACCCACAGTCCAGTGTTGATTTCCCTGGTTTCGGGATAAGCACGATTGTGGCCATGTTACAGCCCAGTGGCATGTTTAACTCCTTACATTTATCAAGCAAACGTTCCGCACGAATACCATGTCTGACTATTAGAGCATGGGATTGGTGCACAAAATGCCACGTTTGAGCACTTATGTGCATAAGTGAGTAGCTGTACTCGCTGGGTCCCATGAAATGGGCAGCACATTTTTTTACGTGCCATAGGAGGCCTATAGGGATATAGAATGCGCTATGTAGATACCAAAACAACACCACACAATTATTTGGAAATTAATTAAAGTTAAATCAGTCCTTTTTTGCCCAATCCACGTTTTTTTTCTTTAATTGGGAATTTCTTTTCTTTAATTGGGAATTTCTTTAATTGTTATGGCTTCTCCAGTGTTGTCCTCTATCCCTTTGTCACACCAACAAATACACAGACCCCCGTTTACTTCCAAAATCTACACATGCAGACATACCATCACAATTTCATGCACCAACACACAACGTCACACCACCTAACCAGCCACATTTAATGACATCTTCACCCAAGCAAATCATCAAACATACACTTGACAATTTGCGATACTGTTGCCTCTGATGTTACTCTTATGTGTGTGTGTGTCAGGAAGGCTTCCACTGTGACAGTACATGTGGAACACTGTCTGTTAGATGGTACACTGCTGTTGTACATAGTGTGCCTACTTTGTATGTGTGCAGTGTACGTCAGGGAAGCTTGAGCTGCGCCACATGCTGTATATTTGTGTGTGGGTATATGGGAAGGTGCATTTTTGCTGTTTATGATGTTACTGTTATGTGTATATGAGTGTGACTTGCACCATGCTCTACTTACTGAGTACTTGTGAAAAAAGCACAGTGCTGCTACTTCTGTGTAGTAAAGTGAGTGCGACTGTGTTTGCGCCCCTTTCAGTGCTGCTGCTCCCCGTTCTTTGCGTTGGGAAGCTTGTGGTGCTAATGCCTTTGCTTTGCTTGTTTAGCATGGTATTGAATATTGGAAAGCACATTTTGGCGGTACAAAAAAACAAAAAATAGGCATTGGCAATGCTTTGATTACATATGCATGGCTTTGAGTCATGCATATTAAAATCTGCATAGAAATTATGGTTCTCGATTTACCCTGTACTAATTGGGCAATTGTTCAATGTACGTTTCCCAAGAAGGGTTGGGAAAGAAAATGTGGTCATAGAAGTTTTGTTATCACAATGCGCCCTTAACATGTTTTTTTTAGCATGCATTTCATAACCAATATTCTAATAACAAGAACTTCATGACATCAATGCCCTCCATGTGTATGGTTTATTTTAAAGATCATCGTCATTTAACAGTAATTATATGTGCATTAACAGACACCCATACCCGGCCCCCTTTGATCACTTTAAAATAATGGGTTTA
This sequence comes from Lissotriton vulgaris, assembly GCF_964263255.1. NCBI lineage: Eukaryota > Metazoa > Chordata > Amphibia > Caudata > Salamandridae > Lissotriton > Lissotriton vulgaris. Next base: position 1,745,866,491 of record NC_141691.1, read on the forward strand.
GTGACTTTAGACACTAATGTAATATGATTGCCCATATCATGGATAAGCAAAAAGTATCACTTTTAACAGTGCCTAGCTATAACTGTACGTTCATACATATGTAGACGACAAATGCACCAAATTGGGGCTTTTACTGCTTAGGCCTGAAATATATATGTTAACAAGGGTCTTCATCAAGACATGAAGCTATGGTGGGTGCAGTCAAAATATAGACTTTGTTATTGCATAAAACAGCAGTTGAATATATTTGGAATCTGTAAAGTTGTAATATATTGCAGTGAGCCGATTAGTCTGATTAGTCTCCTGCTTGAGAAGGTGATTCCACCCTCGAGGGGCGCTCTGGCTGTACACCACTTCCTTGTGGGGCCACAGTGATGGTCTCAGCCTGCAGCCATAATATGGCAGGGACGGAGAGGCTAAGTGTTTTCCTCATTACCATGGTGCCATGCCGCAATGCTAATAAGGTTTCGCCCCCCCTTAAGATGGTGCCAGTGATATATGTGCCCCAACCAGTGCTTAATCTATAAAAGAAATAAGTGCCAGGGTCCTCGTCAGGAGGCCACTATAGCTTACACCACCCATTGCTTCTGCCAGTGCTGCCAACAACCGTACCTACACAACTAGCATCACACACCTGCAAGTGTGATAATTCAGACTATTCTAGGCTCCCAAAGCTATAAGAATGGCTTGGGTGGTAGGTACAAGTCGTTTTAAATGTATATTGAATTAATAAACACATGCTGGTCTGCTCATCTTTAAACTATTCAAGAGCGCCACATGGCAGACTGTCATAAGACCCAGTGTTGACAATTAAGTGCCGGTGCCGAGCACCAGAAACAAACAGCTCAAATTAATCCTGGCCCAGCAGGTACACTTCTGTTGTGCCCCATGGGTACTTAATGTAATATGGCCCCTGGTGGTGGACGTGCAGCATTTTACGTATTTTGGCAGTCACCTGAAGCAGTGTGATCGCTTCTAACCCTGTGGGCATTGCCTAATTTGAGCTGGTGGTTGCAGGTGGGGCCCACCACACTTATTTTTGGGCAACAGCACGTATTTTGCCTCATTAGACTTTGAGCCAGAACAAGTTAGAGAAAAACACAAAAGAGGGAACGAAGGAGGAAGAGGAAGATGAAAAAAAGTGACAAAGGGTGAAAACAGGGAGAAAAGAAGATGCAGCAGTGAGTCTGAGGGACAAGAAGTATCTGGTGACGGATTAAAGATGAACAAGGGGGAATCAAGACTACACAGCCTCTGTATATGGCAGCACCGGCTTCTGCAGTGTCAGCGACAGCTTCCACTGGATTCAAGCTAGCCTGGCTGATGAAGGGTAATACCCAGAAACCTGTCCCAGGATGCTTGTTTCTGGTCCAGGGAGGACCTGGCTTGGCAGTTCGATCTGGACTGTTCCCATGAGACACAGGGTCAAGACTGATTTGCATATATCTAGGTCTAAACCCGGGTTGCAGGGTGAGCAAAAGAACAATGGATTTAACCCAGATCTCTTGACTGGGGGTGAATGTATGATTTATTCAGCATTCCGTCCATCATTTGTTAGCGTAGCACTTTTCACCCTAAGTGGGATGGGTATACCCAGACGTGGGTCCCTTGCTCACTTTGCCACTGGATTCAAGCTAGCCTGGCTGATGAAGAGTAGCTCCCAGAAACCAGTCCCAGGATGCTTTTTTCCGGTCGAGGGAGGACCTGGCTTGGCAGTTCGGTCTGGACTGTTCCCATAAGGCACAGGGTCAAGACTGATTTGCATATGGCTGGGTCTAAACTGGTGTTGCATGGTGAGCAAAAGAACAATGGATTGAACCCAAATCTCTTGCCTGGGGGTGAATGTATGATTTTTTCAGTATTCCGTCCATCATTTTTTTGCGAGGCAACAGCTTCTGAGCAAATTGGAAATCTCTATTGGTAATCTCTACCTGTGGGAAATGTGACATAGAAAATCCACAGTTGAAGTAGACTCTGGCCGGCATCTGCGATCGACCAGCATTCATACTACCTCTTGGATAATTTCAACATTTGTAAAATTTACAACACCAAATGTAGAATGTGACTGAGTGCTTAGTATGGAAATTAAGAGATTGGGTCTCATACTGAGAATTTCAATCAGTCATTTGTTAAGCGCACTACACACCCGTGAGGGTCTCAAGGCGCTGCAGACATACTGACTTTGCCAATGCGTTTTGCTGATGGTGTTCCACATTGGCAAAACAGGGGGAAAATAGTGCATGGCAATCTTAGAGGGCTGAAAAAAATGTGTTCTGAAATGAATTTATGATGGACTGGCATGGCAGAAAATTGCAACTGATGAGCCCTCCATTTTTTTCAATATGTATACATTTTTAGGTCGAGCCTAGAGTCAGCGCGCATGTGCTTTTATGCGAGACTTGTTGTAGTAGAGTATGGAATAGAAGCCCCGCCCACTCTCCACCCATATTTATCATTGGCTTGTGTCATTGTCCTTAGTAAATGCTGGGTTCTGATTCGTAAATAGGCTTGTTAGTCCCTCCTTTGTACCGCCTTGTCTTCATTTGTTAACTCCCATGGCGACTAACCCTTTTACTTCGATTGTTACACGGGACGTGTTATTTAGTCTTGTAAGCACTATTTGTTTGCTTTGCCTCTTCTCGTGTACTGTGGCTGCTTCATGGACACTGCACTGTACGTTTTGGATTTTCATTGCTCGGTCAAATGCAGCATGTCTAATGCTTTTTTATGTATTTATGAACAGCGCTGCTTGCAATTTAAGCGTGGGCCCTTTTTTTATTTTTTATAAACTGCCTCACTCTCAATTTAGATATAAGAAGTCGAGGTGAGCGCCATGCTTCAACATACGCTTTTGTTTCTGCATGGCAGAGCCAGCGAGTGTGGATTTATAGCCCAGCCCCCACCCAGCCCCCTCCCCCCCACCCCCCTTGCTCCCCTGCTAAGGAGAAGCGTGGAACAAAAACAGAAAACAAGCATTTGCAATGCGATAGGTGTCGCATTTACGCAAGTTTAAGCTATTTGCATTGTAAATGACAATGCCTTTTATTTATGTTTCAAAAACCAAAACATAAAGAAAAATCATTGTCATTTACAATGCCAATAGCTCAAACCCATGTAAATACGAGACCTATTGCATTGCAAATGCTTGTTATTAAAAAGCTTGCAGAGGGGCACGGGAGCAACGAAGAAGCTTAAGGTGGGTAGGGGTGGATAAAAAACCAAAGCAATAAATGCCAGAGGGAAGCAGTGGAAAGGTTTGGGGGGTCAACATGAAAAGTACATGTGGACATTTCAGGGGGAAGCAGCACAGGATGAAGAGGGCAAGAAAACCCAGCACTCCCATGGAGTTCTGAAAGAATAAAAGTTTCCTGAATGTGAGCAATGGAAGAATACAAGTCATCTACTCAAAAGTGCAAAGATGTTATGCTCCAGGGGATGGACAAACACAAAAAGAGGTAGGAAGGCATTTGGATATGAAGCAAGCAAAGGAGCTAGACAAGAAAGCCTCCTAGCGGTAAGCAATGGGCTGTCCTAAGGCGCACTGAAAGCATTGGTATTTTCCACAGTAGTTCTTTGACAAAAGATAGCTAAAAGTGGTCTGTAGGTGAGACCTAAAAATAACAGACATAAAGGATTTAAAAAGGCAGCAATAAGTGAGAATGTAATACTGCAGTTATAAGCTTTAAAGGGAAATGTTGTGTGTCGAAGCTCTCTGCCAAATGAATTATGTTTGCATTCTTTTGTGAAACTTTCTCAACGAATCCGTGTATGTACGAAGCTGACTTGCAACGAGGAGGCTTAAAGACTGCTTATGGAAGAAAGAGCAGTACTGGTACTATCAAATGCAAACTTGTATATGGCGATTGGGTTAAATAAGGTACATTGTAGGATAAGGATACTGCAAGAGTTTGGTAGCAGTATTGGCAGCACTACTGACGTTCTTATTTAACCAGTTGCAGAAGGGACAATAGTTGTTGGAATTTTCCTTCATCAAAGTAGTGTAAGCTATTGTGATTGGCATGGGGGTGTCACAGAAATTTAACAGAAACGTGTCTGAGTTCAACATTAGGCAAATATCTTGAAGCTGGCGAACCATTGAAAATATAGAAATATGATTACCCCTGTAGGTTCTTTCGGTTAGGGGACTTTGATGAAGGAAGAGCAATGGATGGTGGTCTATTTACATATTACAGCTGGACTACCCGGTTCTAAGCATGCGCCACCTCCAAGTGATAGCATACATGTGTAGACAATTCTTCAAGAGTGGGCTCTCTCACTCCATTTGCCTCTCCTGCAGGTAGAGATTCTGCATGAGTAATATAGTACTTTAATTGAATCTCCCTGCAGTGCTTATATGTATGTATGTATGAATGTGTATGTATGTGTGTTCTTATATAGCGCTCGACTTACCCTTGGGCATCTCGGCGCTTGCATTGGGAACCCGTCCTGGCTTTTCCCTGTGAGATAACCCATACTGGGCATCCCCAAGGTGAAAGCCAGGCATCCCGCCGCGGGGGGACCGTAGTGGAGATTAAGCAAGCTATTGCCCAGAGTTGCAGAGTGTGAACCCATGATTCGAGTAGGCACCGAAGTGAGAATTGTCGAGTCCGTGGACACTTGGGCTCAGACCCTGCCACGTCGGGAATTGAACCCTGGTCCCGGGTCTGACCTCTGCTTCAGGGTATGCCTCCTCTAACCAGTGAGCCACACTTCTCCACAATATATATATATATCTTAACCATTCAGAACAGCTTGGAGACTGAAAGCCATGCCACCAGACCTTTAGTCCCAGCAACATCACAAGAAGTGACATCAAATTACCTCTTGTCCAATGACATCATAAGAAAGTGACACCACATTACATTTGATCCATGAAAATCACTTGTAAATAAAACAAATGTGTTTCTAAGATGTAAATCCATATATGATTATTAAGCATAGCATGGTCACTTTTCCACCACCGGCCCTCATTGTCTTGAGAACCGTTCATAGTTGCATGTGTCTTGTCAGGGCGCGACCGCTCCTCACCATTTAACTGTGAAAATCCAAGTTTGAGCGGTCTCCTGTCTCCGTCACTTCTACTCCAGGATTCACCTAGGGTCAGTGGGCATGCGGTGCGCAGCAGACTTGCACTCACGCCTGCAGACCTGCAGTTGCGTTCCTGATACCGTGACATGAGAGCTGAAGTCCCCATTGCACCTGCGCATGCTAATGCTAGATTTATATCTGTTGCCCTGGCATAATGAATTCTATTCCCGTTTTCATCACCGTGACGTTTTATGGTTGAAATATTTTATTGAATTTTATCATCAAACAACATGCCCATCGTTCCAAGACATATAGTATTGCAAGGGCGGTAAAGGCCCTGAATAGTTAGTACACAGGTAGAGTGGAACCTGAGCAACAAAAGATAAGGAACAATAACCCACTATAACGCGTTTCAAAGCGAAAGGGCGTGTGGGTGATAGAGGTGACGAGCATGACACCTGCCAGCGACAGATGAGTTGGAAGTTATGAGCTTACTTTAATGCAGCTCTGTGTTGAAAATGCAGTTCATCCTTCCAATATCCTCCCAAGATGGCCTACACAGTGGCACAATAAATAACGTAGGTATAAAGAGTGTGGTGCGCGTTCCACACACAGCGATTGTTAAGAGACAAAAAAAGCCTACACTGTGCCCTGTCCCAGGTTATGTAAACGGAAGGATTCTCATCAGGTCACATTGGTGGACTCGGACTCCACAGTCCAGCAATCCTGTGACTAGGACTGTGTCTGTCAGGATCCCATTGGCCTGTAGAGGTGACGAGCATGACACCTGCCAGCGACAGATGAGTTGGAAGTTATGAGCTTACTTTAATGCAGCTCTGTGTTGAAAATGCAGTTCATCCTTCCAATATCCTCCCAAGATGGCCTACACAGTGGCACAATAAATAACTAGGGTATAAAGAGTGTGGTGCGCGTTCCACACACAGCGATCATTAAGAGACAAAAAAAGCCTACACTGTGCCATGTCCCAGGCTATGTAAACGGAAGGATTCTCATCAAGTCACATTGGTTGACTCGGACTCCACAGTCCAGCAATCCTGTGACTAGGACTGTGTCTGTCAGGATCCCATTGGCCTGTATGTAAACCCGTATGAATGAAGTGGAATGCATTCGAGAACCTCCCTGCCTATGGAGAATTTGACAAAACCCACCTTCTCTACTCAGGAGTTCATAAAGTGAGATGTCTGTCCTTCCTGAGATGTATTCTGCAGTGCGCGCACCAGCTGTACGTTCTTGAGCCATTCCTTTCAAGGTCTGGAGCCGGTGAAAGATGTCGCTGTCAGAACAGATCTCTTCTGATCCAGTACCCGAGTTACAGGAGCAGATGAATTGTGCCTTCACCCGCAGGGCCTTTTGCTCAGCCTTAGTAGTCAAAGGCTACGTCAATCATATGTTACTAATCCCGCCACATTTCTTTCCAGCAGAAGCCTCCGTCTAACTCTCGCATAGCTTGAAAGTGTTGTCGAATTCCTTGAATAAGCTCCCCTTTGCTCGTCATCTGTACAAACGAATGCGCGGGACAGTTCGGTGCGTCCTGTTGTAGGCTGCATTTGCTAAACTGTTCGTTTCTTGTGGTTTCTGTTCGATACATATTTGGGGGGCATTCGTGCATACTTTCAGAGAGCTGGCCTGCTCCGGGGGAGGGGCGCCCCACCACGGGTGAGAAGCAGCGCTTCCCTCGCCGCCATGTCCTTTCCATACATTCTGCCGCTGCTTCTGTCTATAAAGAGCCTGTTGCGCGGGTGCAGACGTCATTAGCTCCCCTTTCTCGGCTATTTTTGCAAATGTTTAAAATGATAATGAGCTGAAATATGGATGTCCTTGGGCTAATCTGTTTTCTGTACTGCCGTTCCTTGACTGTCACAATTACGTGTGGGCGCAGATTCAAAACATTTGGTTTTAATCGTCTCCAGCGGCGGCTGCCTCTGCGGAAACCTGTTTCTGGAGGGCGCAGGCAGCTAAGCCTGCCTCTAAGCCCTTTTCCCGTCACCGATGCTGTGTGAGGTAGCCGCTCTCCCTCCAGCAGCAGCAGTAAAGTTTGCAGGTCTTCTACCGAAAGTGTTTTTAGTAAGGCGCATGTTCCTCCTCTTGGGGTGTCATTACAGTAGCAAGTGCAGTGAGTAACATGAAACAACTCGTGGAGCTGGCAGGGACGTTAAATGTGTTTGGCGTCTTCCTAGGTCGTCTGTTTGTGGAAACTCTCGGATACACAAAGGGCCCCGTTATGGACGCTGCTTCCACTCTGGAGATTTTGACCTAAAATATTGAGATTTTGAGCATTCTTTTGCCGAGGAGCGAGCTGCTAACCATACCTTTCCCATACCACTCGTGCACTCCCAAAGCTGTGAGGCTGTGCTGAATGTAGATGTATGAGAGCAGTGATGAGGCTTCTGCTAAAGAAGCTCAGTTTTCGTAAGTCCACGTAAGCTTAGCCTTTCAGTTGTGATGGTGGAGTAAGGCGTTAAGTATTAGCGGTCTAACATCGACAACAAATTTAAGACAAATCGGTTGCAGGAAATAATGGTCCTTGGAGAAGATATGAAATGTAGCAGATCCTATTCTCTACTAATCTGCTGGGGAACTAAAATGCTAGATGTCTCCCTGCTTTGTCTCTTTTTCCCTGATCAGTGTTGTCTATGCTCTTTTTTCTCTCTCGTTTCAGTCTGATGCCCCTAGCGGATCGATTGATTGATTGATTGATTGCGATTCTTGTAGAGTGCAGTGAGCGACTAGGGGTTTCACACAGCGACGGGCGTCTCAGGTAAGCGCGGTGGGCGGGGAAGGGCGCGGCAGGGGAAAGACGATGGACGACGGAATAGGTATTATTTATTTATTTAGTTATAGCTATTCCTTCCGTCATCTGTCAGCTTCCAGCCCTTCTGTGCCCTGCCCCTACTCACTGTGCTTACCTGAGTCTGCCGCCGCTGGTATTCACAGTACAAACAGAGTAGCATAGTCCATACTCAGTGACCAAAGAAAATGTTAGCAGTATATCAAAATGTCAGTATAATAAAACAATTTGAGACATTTGTGTTGAGGGCATCTGCTTTTCTACTCACCAACTACATTGCTTTCAACGGCCTCTGCTGCACCCCAAGCAAATTTGTTTGTTGCATCCTGACTTATCCAGCAGCCCTCATCCTCCTGGACCTCTCGGATGCCTTCGACACAATCTCCCACCGCACCCTAAGCATGAGACTTCGTGACGCCAGCATCTCCGACAAAGCCCTGCACTGGATCTGCGCCTTCCTCACTGGTCGAAAACAGCGAGTCAGACTACCACCGTTCCTCTCAGAACCCACAGAGATAATATGTTGAGTGCCCCAGAGCTCCTCCCTTTGCCCCAACCTCTTCAATGCCTATATGGCACCACTCACAGCAATCACAGGAACCACAGAGCCAACATCGTCTCCTACGCCGATGACACACAGCTGATCCGCTCCCTCACCAGCAAACCCACAGCCAACAGAAACAACTTCCGCAACAGGATGAAGGCCGTCACCACCTGTATGAGAGACAGCTGCCTCAAACTCAACTCGAACAAGATCGAAGTACTCATCCTGGGACCCACCCCCTCAGCTTGGGACCACTCCTGGTGGCCTGCCGCGCTAGGAACACCCCCCACACCCACGGACCTCGCACAAAACCTCAGCATCATACTGGACTCCTTGCTCACTATGAACGCCAGATCAACGCCGTCTCCTCATCATGCTTCCACATGCTTCGCCTGCTTCAAAAGATCTTCAGATGGATTCCCACCGAATCCAGAATGACGGTCACCCACTCACTCATCAGCTGCGGACTCAACAACACACTTTACGCCGGCATCACGCAGAAACTCCTCAGGAAACTACAGAACATTCAAAACGCCGCAGCCTGACTGGTCCGAACATCCCTCGCCGCAGCTACATCACGGAACACATGTGAGAACTCCACTGGCTCCCATTAAACAAAAGAGTCACTTTCAAACACCTCACACACACCTACAAAGCCCTCCATGACGCAGGACCAGCATATCTGAACCACTGCCTCTCATTCCACATACCGACCAGACACCTCCGCTCAGCCCAACTGGCCCTGTCCACAGTCCCACGGACTACGAGACCAGGACCGGAGAAAGATCCTTTTCCTACCTTGCCATTAGGACCTGGAACATCCTGCCTCTCCACCTCAGGCAAGCCCCGTCACTGACCCAATTCAGTAAGGATCTATAGACCTAGCTCTTCGACTAAACCCCAGCGCCCAGACAGATCAGCGCCCCCCATACCCCCTCATTACCTTGAGACCATCAAGGGTAAGTAGTCGTGCTATATAAACCTTGGTTGATTGATCCATATGTGTTCCACCATAATTTTCAGACTACAAAGGTTGTTGTCCCTTCATGTTTGACTTGTTGTCATGGGATGAGCTCAGTCTCATTGGACAGAGGCTGCTGCTGTAGGCAAGTAGGGATTCTTGTTCCCAGATGTGGATGAGGTGAAACTTCCTGTACTGGTTGTCTGGGTAGCACTGACAATTGTGTTTCAGAGGTGGCCAGGCTGGTCACTTCACAAGTCTGCAGTTTTTTGCATCCTCTTCTTGTGGTTGCATGTCAGTCTCATCATGGATGGATGGCCAGTTGCATATGGTGGAAGAGGATACTAGCAAATGGGATGTCAGAGGTTAATGATACTTTTATGGGAAATGCGCATTATAAATCTACTGTCAGGCCAAAAGGCAGGTGCTCATACATGTCTTTCTTGAAACACATCAATCCTTTGATGATTCTTGCATTTAGCAGAATGTCATCCAGTGGTACTGTCTCTGTAATATACAGGTGGATCACTTGTAAACACTCTTTCTACTTGTCTGCAGTAGTAGATGTTGAATGACTACAGGTACCATCATGCAATATCTCCAAGATTCATAATAAGACCGAAATGCTATTGTTTAAGGTATGTGCATTGTTTGAATTTACACTCCTTGCTAACACTCTCTTCGACAGGTGTTCTAGAGATGTAGTTATAAATTTGAATCCCTTGCTACATTGTTATTTGTGGGGCTACAAAACACAGGGGATACCCCAGACATGTCACTAGGACCTGGGTAACGTTTTTACAAGAAGGGAAAGGTCCCAGTGGAAACAAAATTAAAACTGTAATCTAAACATCAACATTAAAACAATTACAAACAATATTCTTCAAGTTGAACATATTTATTCATGTTGAACATATATTCTCATGTTCATAAACAAACAATTGTCAATACAATTATAACGAGGTGCCCAAAAGGGGAAGGGAGGGGAAAGTGCATCAATGTGCAAGTGTGAGGGTAAGTGAGAGAGGGAGGGCAGTGTACAATATGAACATCCAAATCATTAATGGCCTATCAAGCCTTACCCAAGGCTGACCTATGTACAAACCCATAATGTTTGAAAGGACACAGTGAATGTATCACTGTCGTCCATGTAAACAATTTAAAGCAGTCGACGTTTCGACCCAGGGATTGTTTGTAGACAATTGTAGTCCTTACAGTGGAGTCTTCAGGACCATGGGGGGCACCTACAGATGATTGAAAGGGACCATATTTACGTTTAGGTGATGGAAAAAAAACATTAAACAATATAATAGGAATTTAAAATGGGCACAAAAATGACCCTGTATCCACTGGTGCAAGCGGTGGAGAAAACTGATATTAATGGGCCCTCGGGCTCCAGGGTCAGAAAGGGACTAATTCTTGGTGAATGGCTGAAAAAAACAAATGTGACAGTACCAGCTCAAGAGATGTTTAGGGCGTGTAAAGAAACCAATTGGTCATCAAAACCGTCCCCAGTGACAGTGTGCTTGCACTTAATGCAGTCGCTACCATCAGTACTATCACTTTGCGAAGAAGCTGTATCTGAATCTAGGTCTAGGAGTGTGTCACAAAAGTCACTGCTGGCAGAGAGGTCCTCTTCTATCCTGGCGTCTCACCTGCTAAGTCTTATGTGAGCCTCTTCAGCCAGGGTCCATTCCTGTACATCCTTATGCCAGTGGGTCTCGGGTGCCCTTCGCCCTCATCCAGGTAATAGCGATTCTTCATCTACCCGAGACCAATACCAGTTGGAGAAATATGTATGATATATTCCTGCCCTCTGTAAACTTAAAGTTACAGTGCAGGCAACAGAGTGGGAAGGTGTAAGTTCAGGTGTGTGGTCCTTTGTATGTCTGCAACTACCTGGGTCCAGTCAACACTGCCAAGCTAAATGCAGAAAATCGGCTCCTCTGGCTTTACTTCTGGGAGTTGGAGTCATATGGTGCATGTCCCTGGGAGTAAGACAAGTCCTGTGAAGTAAATTGTAGTGCACCAACTTAAAGTGGGCAATACAAGAGACAGAGTATGCGAGTTTGTTGACTCTCGTCCAGTCAGCGTTGTCCAGCAGAGGGTCTAGATCCAATTTTCAGGCCACTGGAGCCTGTGGAGGAGTCCCTGCTGCATCCATACGCATAGCTCTATACAACTGGGTGATCAAGTGTTACTCTGCACCACAGGTCAAGGCAACCCATAGGGTTTGCGTAGCCAATGGTGCAGCGGGGTAGGATGGCCAGGTTACCCTGGCTATTTCGGCCAAGCCTGCATGGTGTGGGAAATGACCAGGCCCAAGAGAAAATTCTAGACGGGCATCTACAAAGGAGATAAAGGTCTCACCAGGCTATAAATCCCCAGGGTAAGTGCAATCACCTTCCCGCCACACCTGGAAGGGCATTTTGACCATCATTTGTCTAACTGGTTTAAGCGTCCAGTTTGAGAGCTGCCTGTGAAAATATTAATTCAAAATGAGTTTAGCACACCCGTGCCCTTATGTACACGAACCAAGAGGATGGCAACATATCTGATCCTTTGATTTCCTGAAATTGTAGTAGTTCTTCCCAAAACGAATGGTGCAATGATTGGTACCTTTGTAGTGGTTCTTCCCAAAACGAATGGTGCAATGATTGGTACCTTTGTAGTGGTTCTTCCCAAAACGAATGGTGCAATGATTGGTACCTTGTAAAGGCCTAGAGCTCATGATCCTTTATCTTCCTTAATTAAAGAGGCTCAATCTTGAGTAGGTGCGTTCTTAATAGGCTTTAACCACCAAGCTGTGAATCCTTGAGGGAGCATTTACATTGCCCTTCACTAAATAGAACATTTATGTGGGCAATCCATTACTGATCTGTGATAGCCTAGGGTCAATAACGTCTCCCAGAACCTGTGATACCAGCAGTTAAAACCCTCTGTAGTTTTTAAGAACAAAGCTTCACACATACACTGGCATTCATGATGAGCATACTAAGCTGTAGGCTGTTTTGTAGGTATCACTTTTTTAAATTCCAAAATCTTGATTTCAGTAGTTGTATTATTTTGGAACATAGTAACTAATCATCTTGCTACTAGAGTTTGAGTCCATGACCTGGGTATTAACGAACCATGAATTAAAAAGTTCCTAGCAAACGTGAAGGAAAGTTTAAATTCTATTAAAAACTCGGAGGCGGGGATTATGCATAACTTTCTCCATTTATTCACTCCAGCAGCTTCAAGAAATATCAACAAACCTACATTTCCCATGATGCAGGCAAAACACAGTTCTACCAATCAGCATTCAGGGTCCTTATGAACAGGCATTGTTCCTCCCATTTCCACCTCTTTCTTTGCACTTTTGCTGCTGTGAATATTGGACCTCATCATCATTCTATTTTCTGTTTTTTTTCTATTAAAACAACCTTTGTATTAAACACTCCATGTATCATTGTTTGTGCATCATTAACTTTATTACAAAGAGACTACCCATTATACTTCTGAAGGCATTACCTACTCATCAAGGAGGTAACATGTGTTATCTCCAGCAAACCCTAAAATCTGCGAGGGATGTCAGATGTCCTGTGCAGGCCCATTGTCGTTCTCCCTATGTTAGCTTGCGCCTGTTGTAGACTGTCCTCTGCTTTGCTCAGGTTACTCTACAAACACATTTTGCTTTGTGACGCACTGTACTTTCACACAGAACACACTGTTGTTTTTGCTTTCTGTTCTTTCCTGGGATTAAGTCTGAACATGTAGTCAAGGTCGAACAACAATGCCCCTTGTTCTTCTGTTCTTGTCAGACCTAGCATCTAGACAAAACAAGCTAATGCAGCTGTTTGGTAACACTTACTTATGTCAAATAGGTATGATAGATAGTTAACACTTACTTGGAGAGGGATCTTTCCAGTGGAAAAGATCATGACAGCACCCAAGATGTAGAAGTTTCATCTGTGACTACTAAGGTACTGGATCTGCTGCTAACACCCAGAGATCTTCTGATATATAATCATTGCGCTTCTGTTGGACGGGAAGGAGGTTAGGCTGAGCTGGTGTATATAATGACAGCTCCGTTTATGATTTATGGACTAGTGGAGAAGTGTGGCTCAGGGGTTAGAGGCGGCAGACCTGGAGCTTGAGTTCGGTCCGGGACCAGGGTTCAATTCCCCGCCTCGGCGGGTCTTGGGCTCAAAATTCCGCGGACTCGTTAATTCTCGCTCCGGTGCCTTCTCAGCTCACGGGTTCACACTCTGCGACTCTGGGCAATAGCTTGCTTAATCTCCACAACGGCCCCTCGCGGCGGGATGCCTGGCTTTCACCTTGTGGATACCCTTCCAGGGCTATCTCACAGGGGAATACCAGGACGGGTTCCCTATGCAAGCGCCGAGATGCCCCAGGGTAATCGCGCGCTATATAAGACTTCATACTTTACTTTACTACTTACTTTACTTGCTATGCTGACCATATTTGTATTAGGCAGTGTCCTGTAACTCTGATTCCTGAGAGGGTCAGGCGTGTTGTGTTCTGGTGTGCCTAATCACTCGTTCCTCTGTGGGTAAGTAGGAGGGCAAGTGAGACACTATAGTTAGTCGGTCCCGGTCACTCAGATGGTAGGATGACTCATTCCCTGCCTACTAAAGTTCTATGATCCCAAGCATAGTTCTGTGACTCCTCAGAATCCCTGCAACAATCCATCAAAAGAATGTCATCTAAATAGACCATAAGTCGAAAGCCTTGTGTTCTGAGGAATTCCGTCACCTGTCTCAACCTCTTTGTAAAGCACCATGGTGCCAATGAGAGGCCGAAGGGCAGTGTTGAGAATTCGTATACTTGGTGTCGTCAGTGAAACTGCAGGTAAAGGTGATGCAGCCTGAAAATTGGAATGGTTAGGAAGGTGCCTTTTAAGATTAAGAGAACCAGCCTGTCCCTTGGATGCAAGAGGTCTCATAGAAGGTGTAGCTCCTCCATCTTGAAGTGGCGATACACTAGTCAATTTTTGTACTCCATAAGGTTTATGACTGGACGGAAACCCTTGTCCTTCTTCTCTACCAGGAAGCTATTCCTGAAGAAGCCGTTGGGATCTGACTATGGCCCTCTTGGCTTACAAATGCAAAAAGATCAAATGATGGACAGAATGCAGAAGAATGTCATGCATTCACCCCAGTACAGAGATCTGGGCCTAAATCCATTGGCTTTTTTGTTCGCCATTCCAGTTTGAACTCAGCAATATGCAAATCAGTTCTGACCCTGCGCCCAATACAACCAATCCAGCCCCAACTGCCAGGCCAGGTCCTCCCTGGACTGTAAACAAGGTTCCTAGGACCGGGTTCGGGCTTTCAGCCCTCATCAGCCAGGATAGCTTCACTCCAGTGGCATGGAGAGCACAGGACCTAGGTCTGTACATAACCTTACCACTCAGGGTGACAAATGCAAAAAGATCAAATGATGGACAGAATGTAGAAGAATGTCATACATTCACCCCAGTAGAGAGATCTGGGCCTAAATCCATCGTTTTTTTGGTCACCATACCATTCCAATTTGAACCCAGCCATATGTAAATCAGTCTTGACCCTGTGCCCAATGTGAACAGTCCAGCTCGAACTGTCAGGCCAGGTCCTCCCTAGACTGGAATCAAGCATCCTAGGACCGGTTTCGGGTTTCACCCCTCATCAGCCTGGATAGCTTCACTCCAGTGGCATGGGGAGCAAAAGAATGATGGATTTAACCCAGATCTCTTGACTGGGGGTGAATGTTTTGATTTGTTCTTCATTCCGTCAATCAATTGTGTGTCTTTTGCCTCTTCGCTAACAAGTCTGAGTACTCCTGATCTATGAGAAGAGCATGAGCCTCTGAGAAGGCAAGGGAACGAGGCAAGGAGGTCTCCATGGGTGCCCATGGACGTCTGTGTGGAAGCCCCAGGCTGTTAGACGTACCCATTCATCTGCAGTTAGTTGGACCCAATTGTGAAAAAATGTTGCCAGCCTGCCTCGCACTGCCACCTGATGTGTGAAGTTCACTCTTACATGAATTTGTATTGGCAAGGGCCCCATCTCTGAAGGTGCCTCTTTGGAAGCAGCCTCTTCCTGTGCCTCTGGAGGAGAAGAAGATGCCAAATTTCGACTGGTCCTTATAATATCCTTGTCTGGCATACTGAGCTTGTTAGGCAGCGTTAGAGAAACGGTGGCCGGACAATCACCCCCTACTTCTGCAAGCCCCAGGGGAAACCTTTGTGGCAAACAATTTTGTTCAGCATAGCCTGGGCTTTGTCGATTGAAGTAAATGTGGAGACAAACTTCCCCAGTTCTGTAATAAAGGAATCCCTGAAATAAACCCCTAACACCACTGGTCACACCTCTGTGTAGGCTAGGTCCCCCAGTTTGGGGTCGACCTTAATACGAAGAGACCTGCGTCTCTCCATAGAGATGGCCCAGTTGTCATTTCCTAAGAGTATGATGGCACACTGAGCCCTGCCAGAGAGGGTTCCAGGTGCGATTAGTGAGCCATGTCTAGTATCTTGTTCAGGGGTCCTGCTTTATCTTGCAGTTATCCTAGCATGACCTCCTGGAGCAGTCAGTGCCAGTTTTAGGATCCTTGATGTATTTTGCCAGGAAGGTGGCCATTTTGTGTCAATCTGCGGAGTAAGAGAGACTTTCTTCTCTAGAAGTGTTGGGAGGGGGTATGCATTCAGCTCTAAGCCTATTGCGGATTCAAGTGGCTTGTGGAGACTTGCTGTCACGTAAGCCGCCACCCTGTCCCCTTGCACCATTCTCACGACCTAGGGTGCAACATATCATCTGAGTCTAACAACTCAGCAAGCATGTGGTCTGCCTGTTTATTCTGGTCAGAGATCTATGATGAAGGCCCTTATTTGGGCAGTACCAGATGGAATGCTCCTGGACCCCGGTACCCCCAAACCACATCTCACTCAGGATGTGGCCTGATGGCTAGGGTGGTCGACCCCGGAGCTGAGAAACTGGGTTTGAGTCTGGACAAATCACTTAACCTCCCTGTGCCTAACAAAAATGAATATGTTCGTCTGCAACGTAACTGGTGCTCATGTAAAGTGGTTCACGCTATATAAAACTTCACCCCCCCAAAAAAAGCCTTTTTATGCGATCAAATGTGTCATCTTAGAATGGGTCTTTGGGGTGTTTTAGTAGGTTTGGCTGGCTTTTGAGGTTTTGAGGACCCAGAATATCCTGAGATGCCTTACCTTCGAGGAAGGGGTTCAAGGTGAGCATTCGCCAATTCAATAAACTACTTATCCAAAGGCGCTAACGCCTTCTACACTGAGGTATCCACTGCCTCAGCAAGGTGAGTGTCCCAGGGAACACATTTCACCTCTTCCTCCTCCACAAACAGAAGATTCCCCTTCGTACATCATAGGTCTATTAGACCATATTGACAACCAATGGCCGGTATAGACAGTGCTAACAGCGAGACCTGTCAATCCCATAGGGTAAAGTTCAAGGGAGTTGGAGGAACCAAAAGATTCTTGTGGTCTAAGCCGTGTAGCGGAGGAGGCAACACCCTGTGCAATCCTTAGTTAAATAGTGCAGAGCCTGAACCACTCATGTACAGACCTTGGCTTCAGACCCATGCGGATCGTTCTGAAGATAAAAACCCCATCACACTCCAAGCTCCTGGTCCCGGGGGCCTTGTAACAGCAGTCGCTGGGTATTCCAGCAGAACTGAGGTGAGATGCGCAGACCGTTGCCTTTTCTTGTTGCAGAAGAAGCTGAATACTGCACAGGACTCCCCAGGCAGGAAAAAGCACGCTGCAGAATGACAATGCCTCCTGTTGGTCAGACGACTGCTGCACCTATGCGCGGTCTCCACATACTCAATTCAGCCGTAGGGCAATAAATGAACCCAATTCCCACAGCCGCCTGAACAGGAATAAAAATTGTTCGTGATCACACCTGAAATGAGTCCATCCTGACACTTAGGGTGGTAACAGCATACAATAAAAGAGTCATGAGAGAAAGGGACATGATACTTGTCTGCTGCTGGAGCAGCGAGGAAAGATGCGCAATAGGAAAGAACAATGCCTCTTCATAAGGACTCAGGACGCTGATTCGTGGAACTGTGTTGTTCTTTTTCCCCTGTATCATGAGGAATATAGTTCCTGAAACGGCTGGAGTGAATAAACAGAGAAAATTATGAATAATACTCGACTAAGGTCCTGACGTAGAATTATGCTTTTTAGTTGTAGGATTATCCTGTTTGTTGTTCTGAGCGCAACTGCACTATGCCAAATCAGCCCATAAATTCTCCAAGGTGGTCATCCAAAAGCTGAAATGGTCAGTTTGCGAGTGACTCTTCTCATTACACTTGCAATTACATAAAAGATTAATATTTCCATACTCCATATAATAAGGTTATCCTTAAGTCTAATATACCATTTGATGGTGCGTCCATCACAAATCACTATCAATTTCCCAAAATGATTGTTACTAACATTAACTAACTCTTCATAGGCTTCAGATTCAGTTACTTGGCCCTGGTTGTCACTGACAACCTCCAATTTCACAAAATAGTAAGCTCGAGATTTGTGTAATTAGCTGTAGAATCATTTGGGATTCTTCCAGGTTTGATTTTCAGGAATAAAACATGCAAATCATATACATAGTCATGGATTCCCTCTTGTATTTCCTTTGATGAATACATTGTATGTGTTCAGTAACCCAGAGTTCACCCACCATATTCATGAAGGAGCCATAAAATTGCTTACAAAAATATTACCATTACGTCCTAGTGATTATATCCATCTCCCCAGTGTAAGTGTCTCTCGGATATGGATCTGGTTATTGAGGCATACAGCAACCCTCTGAAGGAAGAGAGACGTGTACTAGGAGAGATTGTGGTCCAGTATGACATTCTGCCCCATAAATCTTACTGCTAACGAGTGGTCCTTTGTCTTAACCACTTGGTCAGATGTACAGAACATTTGCCTTCTAAGTAATGTAGTTATAGAGTTCACAATCCTGGTTTAATCCTTTCGCTACAGCAATCAATTTTATGAGTAAATTCGTTTTTTTCTCTGCACAAGTTCAGATTGCAATTCCGCCGCTGCATGGCTTTGCAAAGTGCCCAAAAACTGTATTCAGTTCATTTATTTTACAAAGTGATCATTGTTATAATGAACCACCATTGAATATTTTGCATCATGTTCATAGCTGCAAAATGATTTTTCTGTTGTTCCTTCATATGTCTTATTTCAGAGCCTACTTAAATTGTTTTGAGCATACAAGTGTTCAGATACACACATTGGCCCTGATTACGAGTTAATCATTAAATTCTGACCAATGCGGAAACCCCTGTTTACGCATGGGTCGAAATTACAAGTTTGGTTTTATATAACGCGTCCAATAATTATCAGATACGTTAAAAAACTTAGCATTTGTTACATTTCGGCTGGTTTCACCTGGTGAAATTTAAGAGAGGAAAAGCATACAGTATTTACCGTAGTATGTGGATTTTGGTGCGTTAAATGCTAAAATCTGCACGTTATTCCCCAGAAGCCAGTAATAGGTGCTATTTATCGCACCCGATAAATAACAAACCCTGTGTTATCGTTATTTACCTGTTGCAATAAATAGCACCTATACTTGTAAAAAGATCCAATGTGTTTTATTTTAGTTGATAGTTTACTTGACCTTGTATGTTCAGCCTTCCTGTGCATGAACATTTTAACTTTTTCTTCTGTATTTGTCGAATAACATGGAGCCGTAGGGCTCCACATCGATTCATTCATATAAAGTAACAAAGTAACATGTGCCTTTCTTCCGCTTGAAATGTGTCAGAGAATGGAGGGAAAGAAGAAAGATTGCATTCAGCCAAATGTTAACTTTCAGCTGTTAAAATTTAACCAATTACAGACGTTACATTGGAAAAAAATAAAATGAGTGGATTATTCTTGAATTTTGTTTTGTTGGCTATTAAATGCTCATGTTGGTTGGAACACTCCCTCAAAATGTCTAATATTGTATTTGCAATAGGAAAACTGCTCTGCTTAGAGGTTAGAATATTTGACTGAGGTCAAATTATTAGTTGTATTCCGCTATCAGGCTGTCCTAAATTGCCTGCCCCCTTCTTTCTGATGTTTTGTTTGGTTATGTAGAGGATATTATTTTTTGTTCAGGCTTCTTTTCAAGCCATAGAATAACATTGACCTTTCTGTCTAGGTGGTGAAGATGAATCTGGTCCACAGATGCAATATCCTAATCCATATAAACCCCAAGATGTCTACTTGCAGCAAGATGATGATCAACAAGGATGGGTGTCGTGGGCCTGGTCCTTTGTTCCTGCTATTGTTAGCTACGAAAATGAAGGAGAAGAAGGCTACACAGGATTTGATGATGGAACAACGCCACATCTGAAGTCTCAGGTTTTCAAAGATCCGATTGTTTCTGTGGGATTCTATTGCACAAAGGCAACAGTCACTTTCAAGGTATGTCTTATTCCGCAGCATGGAGCACTGCATGTCTGTGTACCTCAATATGTAACTTTTTTTCTCCTTTCTGAACAATGGTAGGCAGTTCCACTTCTTTCCAAATTTTGTAAACAATGACTATTACATGAAGTCCACAGGACCGTTTCACAAACTCACAAGGCATTCACATTGTGTATCAGTACATTCAAGAACAATTCTTAAGGTTTACTTCCTAATCTTTAACAGATTCAGTTTTAAACATTATTTAAAAGTCAACAAACATAAACTATAGCAAGCATTGCGTTATTAATAGTATACAGGCAAGTGAGATGAGACCTGAACAGACAATGTTCCCGGATAGTTTGTTACAGACTTTCAAGAATATACATTCCTTGCGACTAACAAGGTGACCTTACTGTTTGGAAGGGGATCAAAGCACAGAAAATTATTTATTATTGCCAATTAGTGAATCATTTGCAACACTAAGTAAGAATTTGTTTAAATAAAACCAGGAGTTTCTTTGTGGCATGCATACCATGCATGCCAGTTTTCAAACACTCTCCTCCATATCATAAACAATATTGTGAAGTATGAAACGAGGCATACTGTTAAATTCATCTTAGTGAATTGTTCTTGTGATAGCAGTATTGAATCTCAAAAATCCTATCTTAAGGTATCCTTCAATAAGCTCCATTCTCATGTTAAACATGTCTGCAATAGCTTTCTCCAGTTGCGCAGAGATTACCATTGTAACACAATTCCAGACCTTTGTGTTTACTGAATTGTGCTACACAAGGTAAGCAAGTCTAACCAGCTGAGATTCATTGGAGGCAACTAGTCTGCAGAACTCTGATCATTTAGATCCCATGTAAGAGTTAATTTAACTCCTGTAATGAAGGTCTAGGACCCCAGACATCGCATCGACCTTTATCATCAAAATCACCAACCTTATCACTGCACCTTCAGTCAATTACTCGACTAACTTCGTCTGTGACTTCAATCTCAAAAATGATGATTCTTCCAAGACCATGAAGAAAACAACCTTCTGAACTTTGCTGTCTTCAGACAACTCATCTCGCCATAATTACTGCCATCTTAGGTGGTGGTGTCCTGTCCAGCCCCCATGTGCGACCCCCCGCAACAACTATTTAGATGCAGTTACTGCATGGTAGGGCCATTTTGTTCTACTTTGTATCTTAACTCTGTTCCATTCACTGTTACTCGCCAATTGGCAATTGAGTATTTTAATCAATCATCAACCTTACCAGTCTTATTTTTTTCTTTTTGGTACTCATTTATCTCTCATACAGTTTCCAGCAAGTCTATTTCTTGCAACATTACTCTTTACCTCTGTGCTATTTCTCCCTCTCAGTCTTCTCACATATACTGCTGGTTGTTTGGGGGTTTATTTCACCTGAGCTGGGCAATATTTATTCTCTTCCTCCCTAATCTCCACCATCTTCTTGTCGGCTAAACACTCCAGCCTCCATGTGCAACCGCAGCAACTCCTATTTAGATGTTATTACTCTGTACTTGCATGCAGCGGACATGTTATGTTATGTTATATTTACTTATATAGCGCTCAGCTGCCCCAGCAAAGGGGCGTCCCGGCGCTTCTGGCAGCACATAAACAACTTGGCTAAGATGAAGCTCCGCAAGGCAACGTCCAATAAGCTTAGTTTAGGGGAAAGAGATGGGTCTTGATGGCTTTCCTAAAGGCCAGTAGCTCTTCCAGTTCTCGAATATGTGGAGGTAATGAATTCCACAGTTTTGCCGCCACAAAGCGGAAGGGATGTCTTCCCGCTTGGCTGCGTTTGACCCGAGGTACACTGACCAAGTGTTGTTCCGCTGAGCGTAATGTACGGGTAGGAACATATGGGGTCAGAAGGTTGCAGAGTAGTGTGGGAGTTGAGAGTTTTAGAATCTTGAAAGAAAGACATAATGTTTTAAATTTGATTCGCTGGGCCATCGGGAGCCAATGCAGCCTCCGGATGGTGTCAGTGATGGAACAGAACCGTGGAAGGCCAACCAAGGCTCTCACAGCCGCATTTTAAATGCGCTGCATCCGCATGATCTCAGCTTGATTGGCACCCAGAAGCAAAGAGCTAGCATAGTCCAATCTTGACAAAACAGTGGACTGGACTATTAGCTGTCTCGTGGGTGCATCAAAGAACTTCAAGATATGTTTTAGACCCCAAAGGATACCAAAACATGTGGCTGCTCCTTTTTTTGTGTGGAGACAGAAGCTAAGAGAGGAGTCTAACCAAACCCCTAGGTTCTTGACTTCACTCTTAGGCTCCGGGGCTTTGCCCAGGGCCTCGGGCCACCAGTGACTACCTCATAGGTTAGTCCTCTTGCCGACCAACAATATTTCAGTCTTGTTTGCATTTAATTGCAGACAGTTAGATGTCATCCAGTCGGCCACGGCTGTAAGGCCGCTTTTAAACCTGGAGACGTTTAGAGTTGCTCCCTCCGTGAGTGCCACCACTAGCTGCGTGTCGTCCGCATATGAGACTATAGTGAGGTCCCATTGCCTGGCGACCGAAGCCAGTGGCAGAACGTAAAGGTTGAACAACGTGGGGCTCAACGCTGAGCCCTGGGGGACCCCTTGCTCAATAGTGTGCGCCTTAGATGTAAACAGAGGCGTAGAGACGCGGAAGCTCCTTTCTGTCAAGAAGGATCTTAACCACTTAAGAGCAAGGTCCCTGATCCCTACCTCCTCGAGCCGGTGAAGCAGAATCTCAAGAGATACCGTGTCAAAGGTGGCACTGAGATCCAACAGGATCAGTGCCGCCGTTTGCCCACGGTCGAGAGTGGCTTTGAGATATTCCGTAATGGCCATGAGAGCGGTCTCCATGCTGTGGCCTGCGCGGAAGCCATGTTGCGTTGCGTCTAGAATGTTATTAGAACGCAAATAGTTGGTGAGTGTTGTATTAACATGGGCTTCCGCCATGCCAAAGACAAGCCCGTTTTTTACCTCCCAGTTATTCTAATGTAAGGCACGATCTTATCAAATGAATTGGATGTGGAGTTGCAATAATTTATAGAAATTAACTTGCCCTTAAGCCTAAACCTTTTCAGAAATCTTTCATGGGCGAATGCTTGACCTGTGAATGCACATTTGGTTCATTCACTTTATATAGCTGTTTAATTTACCATCTCTCTCAGACAATTTTTTCAAACATCAGTAGCTGTTTTGCAGGACATCAGTAATTCTATTCTTAATAGCAACCATATACTAACACTAGGAGATTTCAGCTAACGGCTGGAACAGCATATTAGCCCTGGCTTGTATGTTTTAAAAGACCTAGATACCTCAATCTGTCCTTATTGTACTTTGACCGTAATCCTCTCTCAGGGCATTTGTTCAAAGTCATCTTTATTTCCCAAGATCTAGATTGCAATTCCTGTCCTGTCTCTCCTGCCTGGTCTGACCATGTTGCAGGCTCCTTCACACTAAGGGGTCGATTACGATTTTGTTATGGAAGGGCACCGAATCGGATTCGGGTTTGACCGAATTGGCTATGGAGCCCTTGTTTCTGACCGAATTGTACCCAGTTCCGAACGATTGATTACGATGCCCATAAACCGGTAGGGCTGTCCTAATCGGTTCCGAAAGGCTTTTGGATCGGTCGAGTCTTTCTGATCCGATTTGTACAGCTCTTTGGGCTGGTTTTACGAGCGAGCGAGTACAATGACCGATTCAGACAGCTGTTCCTCCGAATCGGTTTCTCTGGAATGTCCCGTAGAAGGCCCCCCTATCACCCGGGGCTCTCCGAATCGGGCCCGTGGGGGTACCCAAGGGACTCATCATTCCAACCAAGCACAGTGTGGCAGGCTGGCAGGCACCATCTGATACCTGCCATAGGGTGCAAGGTTTTCCCCAACCACCCCTTTGTTCAATGGGAGCCTATGTACTCGTTCTGAACACAGAATCCCATTGAAGGCAATAGGAGTCTGACCGAATCGTACCCGGATGCATCGCAATTGTTCGGTCAGACTTCCCCGATCCAAGGAAAGCATTCTGGAACCGATTCTGTCGGAATGCTTTTTTGAACAAGATCGTAATCAGCCCCTAAAAGTTGTTAAAACACAGAATCCCAAACCTCAAAAAATATATTTAAAACAGGAACTGGAATCTTTTTTCTCTACAGCATGTCTCTAAGTCGACTATCCTGGAAGCATATCCTTGAAATTTAGAACGAAACAGTATAGTAGATATTAATGAACTTCTGACCACTTTCAATCAAAATCTGCCAATTGTGTTGTACCCTACCGTTCCTTTGCAAACGTCTTATTGTTCCACCACCCCCAGGCATAGAGCCAATCTGTGGTTAACCTCACAACTTGTTTCCTTAAAGTTAGAAATCCATAGGACAGAAAGACGTTATAGTAGGAACTATGTTTCCTCAGCTAAGCTCAAATATACTATTACTCTTACTAAGTACAAACATCATGTTCGCTTAGCTAAACAACATTATTGTTCAGCAAATATGACCAGTGAACGCTCCAAATCTAGGTAAATAACTTTTTCAAGTGAATGAAGATTTGTGTGTACACCAGACTAAGCAGAGTCCGATCTTACCTTCCCAAGCACTCTAGGATTAGTTATCTGCCTTCTTCAGCACCAAGAAAGAGAGGATTAGTTCTGAAATAAAGCATGATTTTGTCTTCTTTGACTGTTTCTTTAATAATCAAGCCAACTTTGCCTTAGGAAGTGGTTTCTTTTGCATCAGTCATGTCTTTGTTGCTGAGGTAGTTACGCTCATCTCCTCTGCTAGACCTTTTGTCTTTCCTAAAAACATATGTATGGCTAAAATTGTGAAACAAATTGCCCCTTAAATAACTATGGATTTGACCACTCTTTTTAAACGATCCTTTATTCACAGTACAGTACTTGACTTATAGAAATCAGTAATGATTTAAACCTTTGTTGAAAAAGCCCACTCTCTCCCAAAAGGATCCCAATACCTCCTGGCCTATCTCTTTGCTACCCTTTGTGGAAAAAATATTAGAAAAAAACTTTTTCACCTGCTAACTTCATTACATCCAATAGCCATAGAACAGAACTAGTAATGATCTATGTCCTGAACTATACATACAACTGACCAATGGTCCTGGTCATCTTGGCCTTGTCTGTAGCCTTTATACTATCCATCATGCCCACCTTCTGTACAAAGGCAAAAGCAGTGAATGGCAGGTGAACCAGCCAACAAGTGGGTGAGGTTTTTTTCTTGCTTACCAATTTCAAACACTTTACCACCTGCCTTTGAAATCAGACATTAGAAGCTAGTATTTTTCACTGAGGTGTCCCTCAGGATTCAGTAGTCTCACCACTGTTATTCGATGTTTATATTTTATTACTTGCTCATTTGCTACGTAAGATGGGCATTTTGGTTTACTTGTATGCTGACCGTACCTGACCACTATTCAAATTATCCATTCTCCAAACCAAATCCCTTGGTACTGCCTCCGATATGGCCAATTCCTTAAGTGCAGTTCGACATTGAATGGCTCCCAACTTTGTGAGGCTCAGTCTTCCTGCATTATCGATTCTTGTTACAAAGGATTATGTCGACAAATGGAGCACAGACAAATGGCTAACTATCAGGACCTCCCCCACCCCTTAACAACCTCATGCTAAAATTGTTCGTAATCTAGATTTCATCATGGACTCAAATCATGTCTCTAGAGCCCAAGCACCTGCATCTGCAGAAAATGCTCCTTTTGGGTTCTAATTTCTCTCCATATATCTCTGGTTACTACTTTAATAAAATCCCAGTTTGGCTGTGATAATTCATTTTACCTTGCCCTGCCTAAGGAACTACTCAGGAGACTCCAGCTCGTACAGAATCCTGATATGCGCATGCACTGGCTCTTCAGGTAGGGGTCATGTTTCCCCTGTTCTTGCCTGACTACATTGTCTACTCATTGAAGAGAAAGTCTTGTTTAAATTGCAGGTTATTGTTCATAGGGTTATTCAGAACTCTGATTATGTATGTATATGGTATTTCTGTAGTAGGAAACAAGCTAACTAGCAGAGGAGAGCTGCACAGGGTCAAGTATGCTTTATAAATTGTTTAGTGTTCTACTGGCCAACGTAGCCAAAGTTAAGACTGCCTCTTTTGAAGACCGGGTTTTCTGTGTGCCAGCAGCAAGGACATGGAACAAACTACCCACTGAATTACACTTTCTTTTTTCTAGCCCTATGTTTCGGAATAGTCTAAAAACTTTAATTTTAAAACTGCTTTTTAAACTTCCTTAAAGTATCAAACTTATTTTACTTCCCTTTTTTGAGTATTTCACATTTTGTCCCGTTGCATTTGCCTTATTACCTGTAGTATGAATAAGGTAGGGTGCTGCACTCGTGTGTAACAATGAGGTTTTGATCCTATGTATCGATACGTGTGCTGTACCAGATTAGTGCCTGCCAACTAATACTAAACAATGTATAAGGCCTAGTGTCAAAAGTCACTAGGACTCCAGTACGCACTACAAAAAAGTTATTTATAAAGTTTATCTCATTCGGTTTAGTTTAAACCTTTTATTTAGGAAAACATCAGACATATGTATGTACTCATTATTTTCTTGAATTGGTGTTTTCCAACATGAATATTACAAACTTCGTAATTCAATGGTTAAATTGTAAGAAACAAAAGGTCACATTTTATCAAAACACAGGTACAGTACCTGTGTTTTGATAAAATGTGACCTTTTGTTTCTTACAATTTAACCATTGAATTACGAAGTTTGTAATATTCATGTTGGAAAACACCAATTCAAGAAAATAATGAGTACATACATATGTCTGATGTTTTCATAAATAAAAGGTTTAAACTAAACCGAATGAGATAAACTTTATAAATAACTTTTTTGTAGTGCGTACTGGAGTCCTAGTGACTTTTGACACTAGGCCTTATACATTGGTTATTACCTGTAGTGCCAAGTAACTATGGTGCAGGTGGGTTCTACAAATAAAATAGAACATAACATAACACATCATGATTCCTACCTTCTCCAATAGCAGCAACATGGACATTGTCTCCTCAATAGTAGTAACCTTCTTCTGGCATTCTTTTCCATGCCTGGATCAGAGAGACCGCCAGCTCCTCTGACCTCTTTCTCCCCAGCGTATCACAGTACGGCAAACCAGAAATACCCATGTAGAAGTTTCACTCTTAGAAAAAAAGTATTCATTGATGTTTAGTACTCATTGATGAGCAGTTAGTCAGCTCCATTGAGCATTTAAATGCTATATATATTTCATTTAAAATTGAAATTGAATTGATGCTACGGTATAATATTAGAATAGTCTTGCACCATTTTGAACTCCTCGTTAGATGTCAAATGCCTAACCCACTCGCATCACCCATGCATGCAGAATCGATGTGGATAACCCACATACCATTCTGAATATGCTAATTAAAACCGGAGTTGATAGTATCGCTGTACTCCCAGGATCTCACATGCAGAAATTGCACTATCCACACACAGGAGAAAACATCATAAAGATCACTCTTTGCATTGCCATTCACTACATCAGACGGCTGTGACACATCTCCATAGTAAGTGAGATATCCCAGGAACGAAGCATTTTTAAATTGCTTTTTTCAACCTCACGTAGGTGCAGAAAAAGAGCTGGGTGGCATGATTGCTGCTAGTACTGATAAAAAGAAATAGCTAGGAATACCTCTTTAAAATGCTCACTTGTAGGATTCTGGAGAGGATCAGAGGCTGATGAACTCAGCACTGTAACTACAGGGTGGTGACTTTTAATGTACTGTGAAATAATTCTTCAAGGGCTGCTGTATAATCCAATTCCATTATAGAAACCTGTAAAACTCAGGAACAAGGGTCCAGACATTAACAGATGGTGGAGTGACTTTCCTTATATTATGGATACATCTTCCCACAGATTCCTCACCCTATAAATCTTTTCAGGTGCCTGACTGGTCCTGTAAACATTTCCCCAGCAATAGTTATCCATCACCACCAGGTAGTGTAATGTGCTTTCAGCCACGTCTCTTCCCTCTGTATGTGATGACATAGAGTATAATAGGCTCCATCCAGCTCCCTGGCAACAATCCGCTCTTGCTTTTCTGCATCTCATTGACATGGGTTCAAAGCGGCCTTGATGCCTTACCATTTAAAGTTCTCGACATTTTGACTGCAACCAGGCCATTTATCTCCTTGTGAAACTTTAGGGTTTAAACCCTTTCAGTGATGCAGCAAGAAAATAGCCTTGTCTGACTGACATGACATCTGCATGTGTTATTTATGCTTGAAACATGATGCCGCTTGCTGTGGCTCTGGTGCTTTGATACACTAGAAAATAGTCAAGGAGCATAAGGGCAGGTTATTTTTAATCAAGTCCAGCAAGGATATGCTAAAACTCTCTCCTTCGCTTTCGTGTAAGTCTTCTGACCAGGAAAGATCTGCAAAAATATCTTTCCACAAAAAAAGACATAGGAAAGAGAAATCTTCCTTTAAGAAACTGCCCCGCAATTGGGACCAGTCAGAGTTTTACCTCCATTCCCGGAAACCAAACTCTTCCTTATCCTGACCTAAAAAAAACATGAGGATGGAGTTCTGGCTGAACAAGCCTTGAGTTCTTTGATCCTATGAGCTGAAGTTATTGCCACCAGCAATGCTGTCTTAAAACTGAGAAGTCAAACAGAGCATCTGTGCATAGGCTCAAATGGCGATGCCACTAAGAAGGTCAACATAAGATTCAGTTTGTTCACCCTTAACATCTATCTACCCTAATGAGTTGATCTTCCATACCTGCCCATCCATTCTTTTAAGTTCAAAATATTTTATTGAGTTTCGTTTATAGATAATACACATAAACAATACAGAAAAAACATTATATCGCGAAAATACCTATTCACAATTTATAAATTACAAAAACAGCAAAATAATTACAATAGATAAGAAAATGTTACATATTCATATGTAACATAAAAGGGGGGAGGAAAAGAGAAAACAGTTATACAAAACTAATGCACTAACTATAAATAGAGCTACTATATCTTATAACTTAGTGTGAAATAATTACAATAAAAAGAAAGCCAAGCTATAAATATACCATTAAGATGATAAATCTACATCAACAGGTATCCAAAAAGAGTGATACGAGTTAGAATTATGAATAATCCCATTCATGGACAACTGAGCACCTCTTCTCGTAAAAGTAACCCTGGACCACCAAGCATTGACAGATAATATAGAAACATCTTTCCAACAGAAAGTAATGGATTTCAACGCAGCTGAAATTAGGAAATTGAAAAGTTTACCTTCTAAATCATTTAAGTTCTGTGACAAACTAGCAGATTTACATATTAACATTTGGTAGGAGACATCAACATGAATCTTTAAAATCTTTTTTATAATATCCCAAACTTAAGTCCAAAATTTAAAAACTAAAGGGCAATCAAAAAGCATATGTTGTAACATACCTGGTTGCATTTTACAATGCCAACAATTTGCAGATTGAAGAAGTTTAGCTTGAAACAAATGTAAAGGAGTCCATAAACACTTGAATAAAATATAAGAATTGGTTTGGTAGAGTGAAACAGGTAACCATCCAGATATACTACTAAGCCAAATATTTTTCCATGTGTCTTTATTCCAAGTTGAAATCATATCTATGTTGTTAACTAAAGTATTTGATAATTTTATATATTGAATAGAAACACCATGAGATGATTTGGAAACAGTTTGAATATACATTGATAAATCAGCTATAACATTAGAAGGAATAGCATGATGGAAAGAATCTGAGATCGAATTGCACAAATAGTGATATTTAATAAGGCCGGACTGAGATAAACCAAATCTTTTTTGTAACGCCTCAAATGAAATGAAAGTGTTGTTGGAATAAACATCTTTAAGATAATAAAAATACCAGACTTAATCCATGAATACCAGAAACTGATATTTCTATTCAATTTATTGACATTGCTATACCATAGTGACAAGTCTTCAGTATTATTCATGAGAAATAGAAAAATTGAATCTAGGTCATTAAAAATCATTTTAGTGGATTTAAGAATAACCGATTTATGAAAACATTATGCATTGTTAGACATGGTTAACAAAGTGGGTAATGGAAATGGATTTACTATTGATTTCCCAATATATAGCCAAGCAAGTGGATTATTTAAAAAGGAGTGATTAAACCATATGGACCTTTGTTTTAAAATAAAGGCTTTATGATTAAGAAAAAAGTTAGGGATACCAAACCCAGCATTATATTTGGGCACTTCTAATTTTTTATAACTAATACTAGCAGCCCGTCCCGACGTTGTCCGGGTATGAATTGCTGCCGGCCAGTAGTATATTGTTTTGTAGGATTTCGTTTTGATAGCATTTCTTAATTGTGACAGGCCTGTGAAACGCTCCGATTCACAGTACACTGCTGATGCACTTAAGAGTGCGCGTTCAGTAGTGTGTGAACTCGAGTTTCCCTACTCTATCTTTCCTTGCAATATTATAAAGCGCGAACTCAACAGCATGCCATGAGCACAATTTACATTACAGAAGTACACATTCATTTGTGGTAGGCACGGGGAGACAACGCGATTTGCCTGGAATCACAGGATGTTGAGCTGATGCCGAGATTCGAACGTAGCTCCCCAGCTATAAAGTTCGCAATTCTAGAACTTGTGGCGGGAAGTGTGTCTAAAAGTGTATGTCGGTGCTGGCCATCAATAAGAGAGACCTGTGCATTTTTCAAATCGGTGGTGAAAAAATATGAGTATGTTGCTGGAGATGTGGGCCACCAATGTTCTTACTGGGGGAGGGTAAACACCCATTATTCCGCAACTTTTTTCCGCATGCCATCACTCTACATACTTTCATTAAGAAAGTACCATGACTCCGCAATGCCATTATAACGCTTGGCATTACATTTTATATGCTTTTACCATGCATACATTTACAACGAAATTCGTTGTAAATGCATGAATGGTAAAAGCATGTTTTTTTTTAATGTTTGGATAAGGTAAGTATGGGTATAGGGGTATATGTTTTGGGTACTGAGGTATATGTTTTGGGGTGTTTGGGTATTTTAAGGGTTCAGATAAAGTTTTGGGTTATGGGGTACAGGGTAGTTTTAGGGTTTAGGGATAGGTATGGGTTTTGGGGTACAGGGGTATTTTTAGGGTTCAGGGCTAGGTTTGGGCTTTGGGGTACAGGGGTATTTTACGGGTTCAGGGCTAGGTTTGGGTTTTGGGGTACAAGGGTATTTTTAGGGTTCAGGGCTATGTTTTGGTTTTGGGGTACAGGGGTATTTTAGGGTTCAGGGGTAGGTTTGAGTTTTGGGGTACAGGGTTATTTTTAGGGTTAGGTTTGGGGGTACAGGGGTATTTTAAGGGTTCAGTGCTAGGTTTGGGTTTTGGGGTACAGGGGTATTTTTAGGGTTCAGGGCTAGGTTTGGGGGTACAGGGCTATTTTTAGGGTTCAGGGCTAGGTTTGGGTTTTGGGGTACAGGGGTATTTTTAGGGTTCAGGGCTAGTTTTGGGGTACAGGGGTATTTTTAGAGTTCAGGGGTAGGTTTGGGTTTTGAGGTATAGGGGTATTTATAGGGTTCAGGGCTAGGTTTGGGTTTTGGGGTACAGGGGTATTTTTAGGGATGGGTTTGGGTTTTGGGGTACAGGGTATATTTATAGGGTTAAGATGGGTTAGTGTTTAAGGGTGTTGGGGTATTTTAAGGAGTACGGGTGGGTTATGATTATGGGGTGCTGGGGTATTTAAAGGGAGCAGGGTGGACACCTGGAGCTGGAATGTACACAACCTGGGAGGAAAAAACAATGAAATATTGGGCACAACGCTCGCATTTTTTCCCCGTAATCCCGCGCCCCGCCCACGCCCCCAGCACACGCCCACAGCACATGATATGAGACATGGCATGAAGAGCGGAATGTACCACACGCCCCCAACGTTTGTCACGCCCCCAGCACAATGCAGACACGCCCAGAAGGGACTACTTTGCTGGCACGGTTCTTTTACCTTTTAAATGTATATGGTGGGCGTCTGCATAGCCTATGTCCTTCTGCTGCAACTGCCCTTTCCAACGCTGTATTGTATGTTGTGATTGGTGCTGTGGTTCCTGAGATTACCCGCCTCAAAGGTTTGGGCTCTCTATTATATTAGTATGGATGAGGTGACTTGTTGTTCCAAAGAAACTTGGAGAGAAGTTTATCAACATCTTTGTAAAACTTTAATGGAAATTGAGTAGGAATCATGGAAAGTGTGTAGAAGATTTTAGGAGCTATAGTCATTGTGATAGAATCCATTCTACCCCACCATGAAAGATGTAATGATGACCATTTGAACAATTTATCTTTAATATACTTTAACATGAAGTCACAGTTTAAAGTAATTGTTGATTTTATGGATGAAGAAAATAAAATACCAAGATATTTTAATGTACTGTTTTGCCAAATAATTTCATTCATGGGAATCATATCAGGAGTACAATAAATATTTAAGGGAAACAATTCAGTTCTGTTAGTATTTAATTTGTATCCAGAAACTGAAGAATATTTTGCTATAATTTCCAATAAGGAGGGGAATGAGGATATAGGATCACTAATAAATAAAACACATCATCATCATAAGCTAAGGTTTTAACAATAACATCCTTAATATTGAATCCTTTAATATTATCACATTTTCTTATAGAAGTAAGGAAATGTTCAATGCCAATTAAAAACAAAAGAGGAGAAAGGGTACAACCTTGTCTTGTACATCTGAAAAGGAAAAATTGATTAGAAACTTGGTCATTGATAAATAAACGAGCAGTGGGGGCAAAAAATTGAGGTGAAATCACGCGGATAAAAGAATCACCAAAATTAAATGATAAGGTATGAAATAAAAATTTGCCAATGGATTTTATCAAAAGCTTTTTTAGCATCTAAGGCCAAAATTACTGAGGGTAAAGTTAAAATAGAACTTTATTCAATAATATATAGCAAAGTTCTTGTATTATTCAAAGAATATCTATTCTTCATAAAACCAGATTGGTCAGGGTGTATAATAGAATCTAATATAGGGCCTAATCTAGTAGTAAATATTTTAGCATGTAATTTACAATCTTGATTAATTAAAGATATAGGACGATAATTTGACACAAGAGTGGGATCTTTAGCCGGCTTGGGAAGTACAATAATTAAAGCTTCAGTAAAAGAACCAGAGATAATTCCTGTAGAACCAAAAATCGTAAAAATTTAAAATAAAAAAGGTAAAAGTTGTGATTGAAATTCTTTGTAGAATTCCGCCTGAATCCCATCGGGACCAGCAGATTTTTTTTTTTAAGAGATTTTATTGCTGATAAGATTTCATCCTTAGTAATGGGTGCATCAAGCCCAATTTTATCTGATTGTGAAATCTTGGGTAATCCTCATGTAGTTAAAAAAGAATCAATTGAGGAAAGATCCTGAAAATCAGGCTTATTATATAAATTAGAATAGAAATTCATAAATTCATTAACGATTTCTTTGTGAGATAAAGCAATTTTATCATTAGGACCATGAATTGAATTGAGTTTTATCTTGTTTTATGCGTAAATAATTAGCTACAAGTCTTCCAGATCTGTTGGCATTAAATCTGGCTTTAGCATTAGAAATCTAAATGCCAGCTCTTTTACTAAGAATTGAGTTAAACTCATAACGAAGTTTTTGTAGTTTAAATCTATATTGAGGATCATTAGATGTAATAAAAAGTCGTTCAAATTTCGCAATTTGTTTTTGTAGGTTTTTAACATTTGCGTTAAAGGTTTTATTTTCATGGACCATAATGGAAATCGTTACACCCCTAATATAAGCTTTAAAAGCGTCCCGTCTATTAATCATAGAAGTAGAACCTTCAGGGTTGAGTACAAAATAATCTTGAATGGCGGATAAAAGTTTTGGTTTGTTCTATTCATTTAAAGCTATGCCTGTATTTATTCACCATCTAAATTGCTTAGTAAAAGTTGAATCTAAATTCAAAACAAAAGAAATCAAAGCATGATCCGAGACATCAATGTTACCCATCTTAGCAATTACAGAGTTAATTAGTTGCCTGGAAACTAGTAAATAATCAATTCTAGAATGGGAATTATGAGGGTTTGATAAAATGTAAAACTTATTTCTGTAGGGAAATGTAATCGCCAAATATCAACTAACTTAGTGGTTTGAAATAATGATTTAAAAGCATAAGCAACTTTAGAAGGGTGAAAATTAGTAAGAGATAATCTATCTAATAAAGGATCAGATATTACATTAAAATCACCTCCAACAATTAAAGGAACATTACCAAACTTTAGAACCTCCATTGTAAGATTAGCCCAAAAAAACAGGGTCATCCGCAGGACCATAAACATTTAATAAAAATAAGAATGAATCATGAACTTTGATTTTAACGATTATATATCTACCATCAGCATCTGAATTTTTACTCAAAATTTGACAGTGTAATTTTTTTTGCAAAAAGAATAGCCACACTAATTTTTTTCCCATTAGCAGGAGAAGAGACAATAGTATCAACCCACTTTTTCTTCATATGATCTTAAAATGTTGTCATCTATATGAGTCTCTTATATAAAACAAATATCAGCTTTGCAACTACCTAAATAATCTAAAATGTTTGTACGTTTAACTGGATGGCGCAAACCTTTAACATTTAATGAAACTACTTTAAGATTATGAACTTTAGCCATAATAGGAGGGAAAGAGAAAAAAGATCAAGAAGAGGAAAGTAAGAAAAGGTAAAGAGAATGAGAACAAAGTAGCTCCAGAACAAGCAGAAGGGAAGGAGAAAATAAAAACATGGAAAATAACGACAAACAGAAGACATAAATGTGAAACATGAAACGCACACACG
Source organism: Lissotriton vulgaris (assembly GCF_964263255.1). NCBI lineage: Eukaryota > Metazoa > Chordata > Amphibia > Caudata > Salamandridae > Lissotriton > Lissotriton vulgaris. Next base: position 1,745,901,136 of record NC_141691.1, read on the forward strand.
CTCTACAAGCATGACCGGAACCGTTGGAGCCCAATGTAAGAAAATATCAGCAGTTTGTAGGAAAAGGCATAACTGGTAGTAATCAAGTAGCAGAGTCATGAGTATCCATCGAATGCTGTGACTGTTGATCTATAAAGTGTCTCAGTTCTTCAGGACAATGAAAGGATTTTGAGAAATTATCTTTCCAAATGCGCATCCTCAATGGATCAAAAAGACCATATTTGGAGCCAAGACTTCTTAGCAGAGGACGAGGAGCAGTGAATTCCATGCAAATTGAAACAGTTTCTGTGGCAAAATCCTGATGAATAAATATTTTATTCCCATTTACCATCAGTGAAGGGATTTCTCAAGCTGCTTTTCTGATAAAAACCAAATGGTGGTGACGAAGAACTTTAAAGATCATTTGTCGCAGTTTTGTGTGCTGAGGGTTTCGATGGAAGGGAATCATGTGAGCCTTATCAATTTCAAATGTTTCTGAAAATTTGATTTGTAAGAGGCCAGGAATTAGATTCTCCAAATATAATCTACAGTTTGCTCCCTCAACATCTTCTGGTAAATTAAATATGTGTAGATTATATTGTCTATTGCGATTTTCCATGTTCAACAGTAGTGAGCACATAGGCGAAATTTTCCCCACCAGTGGAATGAAAGCGTCGACTTTCACCTTATTATCTTGTATTTTAATTGAATTGTCCGATATTTTCATTGACAAACTAGCCATTTCTTTTCGTACTTTTTTAACCTCTGACGCAATTGTATCTGTATTAGCACGAAGTGCCTGAATTTCCTCCAGTATTAAAGATAAGGAAGGTTCAGATGACTCTACCACTTTTGATTTAATTGGTGGAGGAGAAACCTGCTGTCTCCTTTTATTGTGAAGAGAATTTGTATTTTCCATTTTCTTGAAAAAAGAATTACATTTATAAATAAATAAGTAGTTCATGAGAAAATAGAATGAAAGTTGTGGAGATATTCTAAGAATGACTGGTGCAGCAGCTAAAGAGGGGTGTGGGAGTGGCTAGGCCCAAGCCAGGCCCTTTCTTGAATGCTCACTCCACCCGCCTGACAGATAAGCCTGGCTGTACCTGAAGGCAGAGCTGGGCGCAGGAACCAGGAGCTGAAAAACACCACTTCCGTCGCTCAAAATCAAAGGATTCTACTCCCCAACGCAGGTATGGTCCTTATACATGCAGCGACCTCCTTTTAGTGAAATTTCTGACAAGACTTCGTTATAAAATAAAAACGGGCAAAAAATGCACTAGAGCTCACCGGGAGGCGGCCGTTTTGAATCGCGCGCGTCTCCCTGCCCATCCATTCTATGCAAGATATTGCTACCTTTCACATAGGCCAGTCAGTTACTCTCCCATCCTTCTCATGCCACCAAGGAGGAGGAACGCTACATAGACAGGACCCCAGATGTGCTGTGTCCTATTACATCGATCTGACTCAACACCCAGAGTGGATGATTAGCTCTTTTTTTGGCTTCACTGTTACGAAACAGAGCACAGTAGATGCCAAGTTCACCATTTCTTGTATGGTGATCCTCCTTATCGAGGTCTGCTGTGCCTTAGCCAGGAAAGACCGTACAGGGGACATTAATGGGCAATCCAATGGGCTGTCGATGCTTCCTTTGTACTTTTCATAGGCGTTCTGATTACTGACATCTGCTGAACAGTCCTTGAATACTTTTGCTGAACAATACTGCTTCACAGCTTAGTAACGCCATGATGGGTACCTTCCAAGGGCTTTGAAACATGACTCGCTTGGTTAATCGTCACTACTTAGTCCTGGCTTCTCAATGGTATTCTTGCTTTGAGTTCATTCATAGGGTGAAGAATCTGGGGTAAGATATATCGATCAAAAGAAAACTGTACTTGCTTTTGGTGATGATATTTCTGGTTGTTTCATAAACTTTCCATAGTACTTTCACCACCTTCCCTCCTTCCCTGTGAGTTATTGCAGACATTAATATGATCACAGAGTATGAAAACCTCCTGTATGCTGCAATTTTTGCGGTTGTTGATGCTTCATTGATTCCTCTTAGCATGACTTGATGGGTCGCAGAAAAACAATACCAAGAACAAGTGACAGCCCACTGGTTGGCACCTAATGTACTCTGATTTTGGCATCCCCAGCAGGTGGAGTTGTGACTAAAGCTGCATAGTGCCTCTTGGCGGCATTGAAGAGCTATTGCAGGGGAACAATTTTCCAGACCTTTCTGACACCTTGAAAGAATATTCATAAGCTGAGGAAATGTGGGAAGATTAATTATCCAAAAGAATATTGTTACCAAAGGAAACTTTCTTTTGTTACAAGAGGTCCACCTCCTTGCAAAACAAGCAGCACATTTTGTATAGGAGAACAGTCCAGAAACGTGCTTGGGTAAATGAAAATTACAGGAAAAGCTCCTGTATTTTGCCTTTTGAACAAGGGATTGTTGGTCGGACAGAGAAGCGTTAAATAATAAAGGAGGCTGCAATTTTTTCAACAAATATGCCTTTACCTCGCATGCCTTTACCACAAAATTCTTTGTAAAAGCATGTATGATAATAGCACATGCATGGTAAAGGTTTCCCTGACCCCTACTTAAACCCTAATCCGGGTCCCTGTCGCACCCAACCCCTGGCCCCCATACCTTCCAAAACAAAAATACCCTTGCCCTGAACTAAACCCTAAAACCCTACCCCAATGCGGCCCATAACTATTTTTCCTATCCTAAACCCTACCCCTGCGCGACCCCCTTAACCTCCAGCCCTTTCCCTACACTAAACCACTACCCCTGTGCGACCTCCCCAGCCCCTAAAATTAGTAGCCCCAGGCCCAGACCCCCATACCTCACTTCTTGTCATTTGTGCAGGCAGCTTGTCTGAGAGGGCGGTGCACGTCATTGTGAGGAAGCGGAAGAGTCTCTCCGTTTTCTCTAATGACGTGGGTCACCTACCAACACCGCTGTCTCCACGCATGTTCATATATTTTTTTTGCTACACATATGCATTTACCATACATACCTTTACACAAAATTAGTTGTAAAGGCATGTGTGGTAAAAGCATATGCGTGGTAAAGTCTACGCGTTGTAATGACACTTGCATTGTAACGCTTGCGTTGTAATGGCATGCGTGGAAACAGCCTTGTTGTAATGGTTGTTTCCCATAATAGACATGTTGACTGACATTAAGCAACTCCACTGCTGTGACATTTTCTGTCTAAATTTAGATGTACCAATCTTTCCACGTAATCAACCATCTAATGGGTAATTTGCAGATTGCAAAACAAGAGAATTAAAGCTTAAACAGATCAGAAGTTGTGTCATGTATAGTGCAACTTAGGTCTTTGCAAAAGTTAACAGGCCACATTTATTTGCGTGATATACTGCATTATTCTTCATATTTTGGACTTCCATCGCCGTGTAATTACAGTGGTGCAGCTTATTGGCTCACATTTACATATAACTCTGTATAGTACCAGTCCACCTCTACACTCAGCCTCCCTCCTATGGCCTTATGACCCTGTAGTGCACTTCCCTTCCTTTTGACTATATGGTTGCATAAAGAGGTAGCTGGTAGATGCAGAGATGCACACTTACATGCATCGTGTTATGTGTGGCTGCTCTACTTTCTTCTGCACAACGTGAGATAGATATGGGATCTTCATTGCCTGTAAAAGGGTTTTATTAGTGAACATATACTTGTACCACACTTTGATTTGCATATCCCAAATACATTATTTACAGATGTTTCTCAATGTCACCCTCCTATTGCGCGAAGTAATACCTCGGTCTCTTCCATGATCGTGTCCCCATGCCCCTGGTCAGACCATGCCCTGATTTCCTTTTCCCTCCGCCTTAAGTCGGCAACAAAGATCCCGCCTGCCAAAAACACCTGGGCGCGGAACTGGAATAGGGTAGGCCTTCCTGCTTTGTCATCCTCCCTTTTGAACTCCGCACCTAATTTAGAGGGCTTATCTTCTATCTCTCTAGCCGCTGCCATCGACACCTGGCTTGCTGGAGGCTGCGACATGGTAGCCCCATTACGACGGATATCTACCCGAAGATCCAAAGAGTCAAATCAGTGGTTTGGCAATGACCTGAAGATAAAAAAGCTGACCCTCCGGCGGGCCGAGAGGCAATGGAGAAAGGACTACTGCCCTCTACTAAAAACTCATTATTTGACTTTGCTGAGTGACTATAAAAGGGCCATATTGAGCGCTAAAACTGCACACTTCTCAGCTAAAATTCTGGCAGCGGAGAATAAATCCAGGGAGATTTTCTCCATCGTTCAGGACCTGGCCTACTCTGACAGGGCCACTCTCAAGCCCCCCCCCTTCTCAGTCCCTCTGTGACTCTTTGAACTCCTATTTTTTAGAAAAAATTGCCAACATCAAAGCCAACATCTCACTTCCTTCCCCTACTTTTTCTGAGCCTTTTCCCCCGACTGTCCACTGCTGTCTTTCTTCTATCCCTCCGCTTACCGAAGAAGTGTTTCTGGCAATACTTCCCAAAGTAAAGTCTGGTTCCCCGGCGGACATCTGTCCAGCCCATATTCTGCAACAGATTTACTCCGTTTGCCCCAAACCGCCAATCTCCCTTCTCAACAGCTCGCTGGCTCAGGGGGTGGTAATTCCAGCTCTTAAATCTGCCACCATAGTGCCCATCCTGAAGAAGCCTGGCGCGGACCCCTCTGCTCCAGCTAATTATCGCCCCATCTCCCTCCTGCCCTACTTGGGCAAGGTGCTGGAGCGACATGTAACATCGGTTCTCAGTGCCCATGTAGAAGCCAATGGGGGCCTAGCGCCCCGCCAGGCAGGTTTCCGGCCTAGGCACTCCACCGAGTCCGTCGTGGTGTCGGTCCTGAATAATCTCAGGGAGGGCATGGACCAAAACAGCCACCAGGCTCTGGTGCTCCTCGATCTCTCCGCCGCCTTCGACACGGTGGACCATTCCATCTTATTTTCCCGTGTCGGAGCGGCGGGGATCGAGGGCTCAGCCCTGGTTTGGCTATCGTCCTTCCTGAGGGACCGCACCCAGGCGGTCCGGCTGGGGGATTTTTCGGCCACCCAACTCAAAGTCACTTGTGGTGTTCCTCAGGGTTCTTCTCTTTCCCCTCTTCTGTTTAATCTCTATATCTATCCTCTGATCTTTGCACTTCAGCAACTGGAGGTCACTGTTTATAATTATGCAGATGACCTTCAGCTTATCTTTAATCTGTCTTCTTCTCCCCATTCTATTTCTAATTTTCAGTCTACTATGATTTTCATCAGGGACTGGATGAACCACAACCATCTGAAGTTGAACCCTGACAAAACAGAATTGGTCCTTACGGGTGGTTCCTCCAGTCCCTGGAATTCCTCTTTCTGGCCCTCCTCTTTAGGATCCCCCCCTACACCTTCTTCCTCAGTTAAGACCCTGGGCATTAAACTTAATAATCATCTCAACCTTCACTCACAAATCAGTTCTGTTGTTTCTTCCTGTTTTCTTGTTCTTCGAACTATTCGCTCTGTTTCTCGTTTCTTTTCTCCCCTTGCACTCAAGTTAATCATGTCCGCTCTGGTTATCTCCTGGCTGGACTACGCCAACGCCCTCTACAACCGCATTCCAGCGTACAGTCTGCGGAAGCTCCAGCTGGTTCAAAACCAGGTGGCCAGATTTGTGTATGGCCTCCCCCGCTGCCATCACTCTACTCCTCTACTGAAGGCACTACATTGGCTACCTGTTAGGGAGCGATCCCTTTTTAAAACTGGTTGCATGGTTTTTCAGGCGCGCCAGGGGACTGCCCCTGCTGCCTTCATCTCTTCTCTGCTAAAAGAGTATATGCCTGTCCGTGAGCTTCGTTCATCTACTCAATCACTCCTCCAGGTACCCCGGTACAGACGCAAGAAATGGGGCGGAGCCAATTTTTCATTCCTGGCACCATCCTTTTGGAATTCCCTCCCCGATCATTTGCGTTTGGCTAGACACTATTCCCTTTTCCGAAAAGATCTTAAGACCTTTCTCTTCACCCAGGCTTTTCTTAATGTGAACTGATTTTATTTTTCTCTTCTCCACCAGTTCTTTTGTTCCTACTGCTAAATTAGTCTCCACAGCGCCAAGAAACCGCACGGTGAATGTTGCGCTATATAAATATTTTAAATTCAAATTCAAATTCAAGTATAAGCAGGCCAGAGGCTTTTTCTCTTTTAGGTTTTGCTGCCCCTTCAATGCACAGAGCTGAATAAATGCAGGCAAGTCTTAGCTTACTTGGTCATGCTGTGTGTACTTGTTTTCTCCCCTAGCTGAAGTCACTTTCAAGGAAGCAGTGCAGGTGCCATTTTAGAGGGAAGCAACAGTGATTGATTATCTTTGAATCTTAGAATATGTGGAGCATGAATGTCTGGCTCAAATTGCTCCTTCGGGGGGGGATGATGATTATTCTCAAGACTTCTCCTCTCCACATCCTTTGATTTTTGTGTTTTTTTTTAAAGGCCAAATAATGCATTTTGCAGTATAATTTTTTTCATAAATATGTTTAATAGCCCTTGGTCTGGACGCACGCCTATGAAATATCCATTCTTTTTGGATATTTCATGCGTGACAAACTCCTTAGTATTCCAGGGTGTAAAACAGGGGTGGCTCCTCCGTTTGAGCGGAGGAGCGTTGCCCCACTTAAAACCCACCCCTAAGCCCTAGAGATGAAAAATATAAATGGTAATTAATTAGTATATTATTTTTTATTCCCCGTCCCGAGCCGTGCATCAGGACTAGGGCAAGCCGCTGCTAAGTGACAGCAGCTGGGAGGAGGGTGGGCTGGTATTGCACTGTTTAAAGGGCGCATGTCTTTTTGATCGACCATCTCGTGGCGACCAACCACACATGCACACTTTAAACATCTCTAACCCAACTGTTGTAAGACCGCTGGGTCGAAGCAAGCCAAAGCCTCCAGAAAAAAAGCACTGCCTGATATAAGTTGATCGATGCTGAATGCGAAATTGGCCGAATATGAAGGCTTTGTATATTGCTAGCATCTCACGCCTCTTTCTTCCACCACTCTACACCTCCCTTCTCTTCATCTTACTCCTGCATGCTCCTTTTCTTCTCTGCCGTCTCCTTTTGTTGGTGGTTTCCTGTCTTTCTTTTCCAACTTCTTTCTCTCTTGCTTATTATCAATCCGATAATCAACCATAAACCCTGTTCTCATAGGAGTGACAATGCGCACTACCTGCACCCACTGTTTCTGATTTCTAAAGCAGCCCTGCTTTTTTGAGTGTAGAATGTGCGAGAGCTGTGTTTCGTCGTTAACAACTAATCCCTTAGTCAAAACTACCTCTATATTCTTAACCATATTACTCCTTTTCTTCATTTAAGGCAAGTGGGGTGCTAGTGTTCTTTTGTTTCTCGCTCTGTCATAGTTAATGTTCTACGGGTGGCGTTTCAGACCCCAAAACAAAGGCTTTGACTATCAGTTTTTTACCTGTATGCCCACATGGTCGGACTGCCCTTGGGGCAGCATGCGGTGGATTTAATAGAAAATCTCTGCACGAAGCTGCTGCAACTGGAGGGCATCAAGTGGTGACTAAAGGATTCTATGATGCCCGGGGGCCACACTTCTTTAAGACCAGTAAAATGCGTTAATAAAAAGGAATCGCGAGACATTGGAACAATGTTCACTGTGAACGTTAATTTATTTGGCATAGATCTATGTTACCTATGGACCCCACACAAGAGTAGTCTAAGAGTCCTTAAACATGCAGACCTGTATCCTGCTGCCCGGGATTGGCATTTATTCAAATCAACTAAAACTTTATCCCAAGAACACTTGAGAGTCATTCCTATTTCTTTTGACGAGTATGTATTGATTACATAAGAACCAACGTATTTACAGTCTGCAGACCCATTAAATATTGCATGCTCGCGAGACATGACCACCTTACATTCCATTTTACACCATGGGCACCCATTCTGAGATTAGTGGGACTTGCACATTAGTATTCCCTCACCACTAAGTACACATACCACTGGCGCGGTACTTTTAGGATGCAGGATTACTGCTCCATTGCTCGTCTTCCACTCTTAAATGGATAATAAGTAATGAAATTGCTGCTTCTGCAATGCTTCCCGCAGGTTTCCCATGCCTGGTTTCACCTGCACATTTCGCTGCCTTTTTCCCGCCTGTCTTGTGGCTACTAATTTCGCTTGTAACTTCTCAGTCACAAATTACTGTGTTCTTTGAATGAGGGTAGGTAGTATCCTTTGGGGAAGAAATAAAACATCCTAAAATATTTTTTCACTTTACCTTTGAAAATGTTTAAGGCCGTGCAATTTTTGGAAACGTAAGAACCTGTAATTTGTTGCCTTTTCTACTGATAAACCTATTGCCTCAAATATAACTTTTATTGCTACATAAAGTGGAACATTCGAACTTTATGGTGAACATTTGAATTCATTGTTGCACTTGGATGAGAGGAATGTATGGAATTAATTTGTGGTTCGTTTTTGGTCAAAAACGGAGGTCATGTTTCTGCATTAGTATTCTGAGCAGTTCATGGCATTCCAGGTTGGAAAATCATGCCAAATTAAATGTAGCATTTTTTCTAATAACGTTGAAAATTGTTCTTGTAATGTTTGAGTTCTTTAATCAATTAATTGCTTTTCCTCTGCAGTAATTGCAGACAGCTGAACCGCGATCGGGTTCAAACTAAAAGTAACATTTTGCTTTAGTATTCAGATTAGAGATTTTTTTCTTTGAAACAACAACCATATGTACACAGTAGTAGACTAACATAATATGAGCTCGCTATTTTTTGTTTCTAAAACGAGTACAACTGGCATTGCTAGACTGTGTTTTGCAATTATGCAGTAGCACTGTCATGCGCCTGTTCCCTTTTATACCTTTGTTCTGCCTACTTTATTTAAAATGTCATCGAATTAGCCGAGTATTTTTAGGATTGTAAGTTTAAATGTGTTAAAGAATTTACATTTTTTTCAATTGCAAGTTGCAAGAATAGCTGGCGGTTTCAAATAAATGCATTTTATGAACTTATCTGCGCCATTATACACAAAGGTATTTCATTCTAATATGCTTTAGTTTCATCTGTAAACATACAACAACAGGAGTTGTAACACCTCAGTATTGTGTTCTCCAAGGTAACTTACTATGGAACGCCATCCTCTCATATCTCAGACATGAGACCTCAACGTTTTTCAGGTTATTTGTGATGCCTCTTCCGCTTCTGATGAAGTAAGACCTGACAAATTCTCCCCCACTACTCTGTCCTGTATGATTTAGCACCATGTATCTCACTGTACAGCCCAGTCCTTCGTGGGTACACCAAAGCCTGCTATTGATTTGCCTGCCGAAGGCGGTAGGGGATGTCGGGGGGGGGGGGGGGACGAGAGTGGCAGAGAAGTGGGGGAATTTCCAGTGGATCTTCTACCAGCAAAGCATTATGATCTTCTCCCTTGCCAAGCCAGTTGTGTGTACATTGACTTGGATACGCCTGATTCTGTCAAAATCATTGTCTCAGATGCGCTATCATTGCTGTGTTTCACCCTCCTCACAGCGATCTCAGGCAGTTTAACTATGTTTTGCAACTCCAGTGCTTTTAAAAATCATAAGTTAATAAAAAAATAGGGAACTTGCAGACCATCGAATCAAATTTACCGTACCTTGTCATACTGGACAGTTTGCTTTGTTGTATTAGTTTGCTTAGGTGTTTTTCCTTCTGTCTTGAGGGTTTGTCATCGTAATATCATCCGTGCTGCTCTAAACAGATTTGAAGACGTCCAAGAAGTACGTAGCTGATACATGCAGAGCTTTTCTGCAAAAAGAAGCTTGCCATTCTTTGTTCCATCGTAAAAGTATTACTTGCATAACTGTGGTACAAACATCAGTTCGAGATAATTGACTTGGTCTCCTCCCTAGTCAGAAAGAGTTGAGAAACATAGCAGACATTTCCACTGTGACAGAGGGGTCATTTCCCTGGAACAGCTAGGGATTGAACCCATCTAGGATTCCAGCATGGGGTGCATTGTCAGAACTGGGAATTCCCACCTCTATCTGTGAGTGGCAATTACCCAATAATTGACATAGTGGCAGTGAGCTAAGTTAAAACGTAGTACACTCTCACTCCTTTGGGGATAATTAGACACAAGTCTTTTACTCTGCTAGTAACATCTTGGAATTTGGTGCCAAATACTGATCCTCCAAGAAGAAAGGCAATCCACCCACTGAATTTATTTTTCAAACCACTTGAACCTTTGTGCTCCTTATTCCTATCAGTTGAGCCCAGTTAGAATCTCCCCGTGTAGACTTGAAACCCCCATGTGTTCCTATGAGATTGCCATTACTTGTCGGCCTATAAAATGTGGGTATTTCCCAAGCAAATTGAACTAGAGTTGGATGTGTTGCTAGAGCTGGCAGAGATCACTTGTGAGTTGAAACTCTCACAAGAGGACCAAAGTCTCTTGTAAACTGCTGCTCAAGCATTCTTACAGGACCTGTTTCGCCTTGCGATCATCCTTAGTTCTAAAAGAGCAGCCTTAGACGATGAGGGGCCTGCCCCTAGACCCCGTGGGGAATTGGGAGACCCCAAAAGATATATGAACCTGCTTAACTTGGCTAGCGGATCAGAAAGGGTGGAGAGATTACCAAGAAGTACGAATAATATGCCATATTTCGCTGGTTCACCAAGAAGAACTGTTGGAGTGCTGAGTGGTTCACCAAGAAGAACTGTTGGAGTGCTGAATGGTTTGGGAGCTCCAGCCGACACCATGACAATCCCAGATAAACGTACTGTGTCGCAGTTGAGATTCAAATCTATTTACAAATACAACCAAGGGATAAAACATCAAGGATCATGAAAGTGTTTTATTTAGCCTCAAAATAATTAGTAATTAAAACTAAAATATCACAGCTCATAATGTGAGTAGCTATAGCTCAAAATGCAAGAAAAGCTCTTAAAACTCTAGGGACAATTCAAATAGAAGACATTTTCTGGTAACTACAGTGAACAGTTCTACTCTGACAAGTCTAGTGAGGATAAAGACAGACTTTATTTAGTAATCTAGCATATTTTTCTTGTACCCTTATTTCCAATACATCATTGTCCACATGCTGAAAAATAGATCAAAGAAAGGAGACACACACAGCCAAAAGGGTAGTATTAGTTCAAATATAAGAACGGTGAGAGTAGCAGACTCACCACAATAACAAAGGTTTACTAAAATATAAACCTGTAACGAAGCCAGGCGAATTGAAAGAAAACAGCAGGAGACTGAAGAAATTGGCCTGCTTATATTGATGCAAGACGCGGGCCAAGCAGCCAGTATAGTAAGCCCACATTAAAACACCCTTATTTACAAAGAAAACATTAATGCAATTGAAACTAAATCTTAGAGCTTTTTGATTGTGACCAGTATCCCCACATTTATTCAACTCGATGTCTACAGTAGCTAAATCCCCAGCTATTAATACCACATTTAAGGCACTTCTGAGATGGATGACGATGTTCTCTAAAAATCTTTGCCAGTGTGAGCCCTCTCCCCGATGTTATCTCCATTTGATGAGTACAAGCAGGGTTGAAACAACGAGCCTCCTTTGGTAGGTTTCAGATCCACACACATAAGGTTGCATCACTCCATACCAGTGCCTTAATATCAGATATTTCACTAGCATCGGGCTTTGCCAGTAGTTATCTTTTTCAAGAAAGCATTTGTGAAAATTAGGTGATGCAAACGATGCTACCGTTACAATCTGACAATCAGAACGCAGTGGTTTCCTTGTTTCTAAAAGAAATCTAAACTGGGCACATAGAAGACACCACCATGCCACCACGGGTTCCCACAGATTATGTTAATATTTTATATGTGTAGGCAGAGGAGTATATCAAATTCATGTTATTGTTTGGTGACATGGGAGAGGGTGTAGGACACATAAAACACATTTGCAAAAAATGGCTCGCAAGGTTTCATTCAGTGCTTGTTCAGTTTACGGAAACCGGTTTACATTATCTTTGCTTGTGGTTCTTACAGAAGGGTAACTCAATCCATTCAGACATCAACCTAAATCATTTCTGTTGACTGGCACTCAAAATATAAAAACGGACAGGGAAAGACCGTCGCTGTTAATTTGAGAAAATATATATATATATATATATGTCTTAACAAATATTATCAGTGGCATGGAAAAGATGAATTTCAAGAAAAAAATAAAAGATGGCACTTGATTTACAAATCATAAGCAATTGTGATCCCACAAGCTGCCATTTTATATACCGGATTCAGCTGCCATTTTGTGATTCGCCACTAGGTTATCACTCATGAATTTTGTGCACTAAAAAAATGCTCATGCAATAAGTGGAAACTATAATGAGTTCCTGACCCCAGAGCATAGGTGATAGTGACATCGTCATGTGCAAAACGTAAGGCTACAAGCAGCAGGTTAGGAGTAGTGCCTGGCTTTTATTTGGTCCGTGCCAAACGCTTGATGCGCCTGCCAAAGACCTAGTATGCAGCTGGGCTTGGTCATCCATAGCAGGAGTTTTCTGCCTCGAGCAGGTGGGTTCCATGGCCTGACAGGGTCCACGCACTGCAGCCTACCCCTGCTGCGCAAGGCCACAACTTGTGCATTGAGAGGGTTGTCCGCCACAGCTGGGTTGGCTGCCTTTTTTCCTACCAAAGCTGTGCACGCTGAACGCTGTTTGTGTAGGGGAGGCTGATTGCCTTTGACAGGTGCACTGCACGGGTTGGATGGGGCTAGGCCCTACGCCAACTCCTGCTGCACATGTCCAAGAGCTGTGAGCAGAGATGGTGGGCCAACCGCAGCGGGATGAGCGCAATTTCTAGCTAGAGGTCATGCCCTGTGGCCTGCCCCCCTGGGGCCTGGATACCAGCATTGGGTCTTGTTTGCTGCGACAGGTGGACCGTGGGGCCTGGTCAGAGGCTAACCCTCAGTTTCATTTTGACACACTGTTTCATTCACTTGTCTCTTCTTCATCACTTTCTCTTGCTGTCAATGATATCCAAAACAAACAGCATATATTTTTCTCTTTTTTGAAACCATGAAGATTTTTGTTTTTACTTTTTGGGGGAAAACAAAATATGCAATTTGAACAAGGAAAGATAGATGAGTTTCCTTCGTGTCTTCTGGTGAAGATGCACTTGATTTGTCTAAGCTCTTTCAGCTTGCTCTCTCAAAGAGATCACCTTGTGGCACACCAAGCAATGCAAGCCCACAGTTGCAAAGATCAATCAGCTATTACTCCTTTTGTTGGATGTTTTCTTGCAACATCTGTCCAGGAGTGATGGCATGTTTCATTGTTAAAGAAAATGCAGTCATTGCTTCGGCGCCCCTCTAATTTTTGTGGCATTGAACTTTGTTTCAGGCCAAGCATTAAGGTGCTTCTGCATTGAGTATGTTAAGAAGCTATATGACCTCATTTCCAGATCAGTCTTTGTTTACTCAGCTTCTTGTTGTCACATACTTGGACGATAATTTCTTTCACCAGGTGGATTGGTGAAATGTTTCCCGACAATTGATTCTGGTGGTGATTTTGAACCCTCCATCTGAACTTCTTCCTATTCTTCATTTGTTTCCTCTCCGTGTTCCTCTGGATTTCCCCTCTCCTGTTCACCCCGTCCAAAAGCCGTTGCAAATGAGGAAAAAAAGCTGTGGATCTTAGAAAAAGAAAAGCACTGCATAAAATTAAGCAACTTTGCTTCTGAGCTTTCATACGGCAAGAAATTCAATGATATGTCCAAGAAAGTAGGAACTATTTTAATGTGGCCCAATACATTCTCAGGAACGACTCAAAGCTCTTCAGTAGTCTTTGAGGATCTTCAGTTAATGTGCGGTTACCATCAAATAAGTGTAGGTGGATCTGTCATGCCTTGGAACTGTGGTTCTGGTTGCCAGTACAACAAAACTAACAAGGCATAAAACATAGAAAACTGAAATCCACTGCTCTAAGTTTGAGTTTAAAGTTGCACTTTAGTAAACTATACCCTCAAACAGTATATGCCAAATTACTTTCACTGTAAACACAACTTTTTTTAAATGCTCGTTTTTAGGTTCCTGGTACTCAGAAAGAAAGTCTCAGCGGTCACACGAGAGCTGTTACCCCGGAAAAGGACTTTAGGTACTGTAAAATCGTTCCTTTTGGAGAAGCTGCAAAGGAACTGGAAATCCTCAAAAAACAGGAAAAGAAAGGAGCATCTAATTGGCTTAATACTCCACACTAAGAAAAATCAAGTTCATAGCCTGTGTCAAAAGGAGCCCACCTTTGGAGGACACAATTTTCAGTTTCTCTCCAGAGAGAGAGGCATGCAATTATCTCCCTTAGTTAAAGTACCAGCACAAAAATCTTTACAGATCCCGAAAGCAGCATGAAAAAGTGAAGGGCAGTCATTTTCTGGTATATAGCAAAATGATCATGCCTTGAAAGTGGCACCAGCTTAAAAGAGCGTAAGTCCAGATCATTCTAGATGAAAATCCCTCATATGGAATTTTTCACCCACTATAAAGGAAAGAAGAAAGTATAAGCACAAAAGGTGACGTGTACTTTGTGTGGACTGATCCTGCAACCTGGTCAACCAAGGAAGCACTTTTTTAGCACAAATGGAATGATCAAGCACCTATGAACCGTGCACCCAAACAAGTACTCCGTAGTACAAATGATAAAGCAGTTTTGGTTTAAAAAATAGTTCGTTGAGCCGGCCCAGTTAGAAGCTTGGCCCTGTGCCCAACCCCCGCTGTGCCCTGTTGAAATCCATGCACAGTGGCGTGCGCTGCCCATGGGGGGGTAGAGTGGAGACCAGTCTGCAGGCTAGTCACTGTAGGCAATCAGTGGCCTGCCCACATAGAGGTTGGCCCGCCCGGCTCTGGTTTGGCACCGGGCCTGTCTTAGATGGGAGGCCCTGTGGCCAAGTTTCCACTGCACATGACCAAGGACCATGCACAGTGAGGTTGGATGCCCACTGCGGGTTTAGTGCTCATCCTGGCAATAGGCCAGATCCTGCGTGGAGTGCCTGTTGCACACGGCCAAAGGGCTTGCTCAACAGGAGATAGTCTTTGCATACAAAAAAATATTCACTGGAAAAGAAACACTGTTAGAAACTGGGTTATGGGTCATATTCAATCTTAACAAACAACAAAAATTGCTAGTTATAGTTTGCAATGCCAAGCATAACTTGTGGCACCCTATTGTGCTGCATGATATCATACATGACCTCATTGATGATATTATAATTTGTTTTTACTTTTTCGTCCCTTTACACAAGAAAGGCAGTAAATTACTACCAGGAAATTACCGGCAAATCTTGTTGCTGGATACAGTGGGCAAGATCTTTGCATTGAATATTTTAGAGTACTTACAGAATTGGGCACAGTAAGCGAATGTTATTCAAGTTTATCAATCTGGTTTTAGAGTAAATTGGTCCGTCAATGATATTTTAGTGGTTTTACAATTTTTATTAGACAAGTATTTTGTAAGGAATAAATTATATTTTTACTCTGCTCTTATTGACTTTTAAACTGGACTTGACTCTGTGAATAGACCGACTCTGTGGCAGATGGTATCTACTTTAGGGATACTGAGTGGTCTTTTGCATCATCTGGTGTCTTTGCATTCTTCAACTTTGTGTAAACTGCTGCTGGCGTGGGGGAGTTCAGGGCCTTTCTAATTCTATGCCCACACTAAATGGTTTAAAGCAGGGTTGTGTGCTGATACCCCTATTATTTTCTCTTTATCTTGACGACTTTCCTTCCTATCTGTAAAAAGTGAAAAATTAGCCCCCAAAAGTAGGCTCTAAATGTCTTCTTACTCTTCTGTATGCGAACAATATAATCCTAATTGATCAGTCTCCTGTAGCTCTTCAGGCAAGTTTCAATGGATGTATTATTTGGCACAGAATCATTTTTTTTAAGTTAATGCAGCAAAAATAAAAATAATAGTTTTAAGGGGGGAGAGAAAAGCCACACCATACAATATAGGAAATGAGAAGCTGGAAAAGGTAAATAACTATACATATCTAGGAAAATACTTTTCAGAAAATTTAAAGGATGAGGTGTGCACAACAAATCTTTGTAATGAAGCACTTGCTCTTACACATTCTTTGCAGATTTATTATTATTCTATGGGGAGAAGATACTTTGATCACCTAATACAAATTTATAAAACCAACATTCTTCCTACACTACCATATGTTATAGAGCATGCCCCGATTGGGTCTTGAGCTATTTTAAACAAGTGTGAAGGGAATATTTTTTTGTTATTCTGTTTGCAATGTCCATCTCTGCTGGTCCAATTGTTCAGATTGGAATTTATGAATTTTGGGTGTATTTCTGCAGTTTCTGGCCAATATTATTTAATTGGGATATAACCTGCTCCATGCCCCTATTTCATATTTGAGATCTTTCCTTAAAACTGAAATGTTGTATAATACTGCAACTTATTGAATTTCCATAGAGCTTCGCAATATGCTAAAGCAATATGTCACTTTTAAAGGGATGGCCTAGGGCCTCCTGGACTATTTCTTAAATCCCAATATTTGCACCTTAGTTTTAAGCCTGGATAAGGATAATTGTGTTTCTTTGAAATCGTATAATATAATATGTAATGATCTTTTTTTCGTACTTGTCCAGCCATATTTATCCTTTTAAATCACTTATAGCATTATATGTTTTATTACCATCATCATCATAAATAACTTTATTCGATTTGAAAAGAATCATAAAAGTATACAATTTTAACATACCAAAATTCACAAACGGTATTTCTTATCCAAAGGCTCAGGCAAACAACATACGAGAAATCACAGACACATTATCAATGGACATTATCTTCTATATAACACTTGTATAAATCATTCCAATAGTCCTAAAAATACTAACCTGCTAAAATACATCTAAAAACACAATCTGACATATATAAAGTGCACTGTGCATTTTAAATTAAAATATGACATATGTGAATTAGTTAGCCACTCCTGCCAACCCACTTGATTTTACAACCATGGTTGAATATTTACATATTTTATGAGCTATAAAGGCCCTTATAAAATGTTGCTATACATTATTAATTTATGACATCACATGTATAAGAAGATTAGCCTCTCACACAACCTACTTAGTTTTTATAAGATAGCAACCAAAGGAATGTGCAAATAAGATTAATATATCCATATAATGTATCCGTTTCATTAGTTTCCTTTTTTTACAGTCTAAAATACAAGATGTTTTATTACGTCTTTTATGCTTCGGAAATGTCCCTTTAAATATTGTATTTGCAAAATGGAATAACTCCCAAAAATTCTATGTTTGTGATCTCTGCTATAAAGGAACACAAAATATGTTTCATGTTTTGCATTCATGTCCAGCATTGCAAGAGGCTCGAACCAAATATTTACTATCTCTGATAAAGAGATATAATCTGGACACACATCAAAATGTGATGGAGTTGCTAAAAAATCTGCTGAATAAATGTACTTGTTTTAAAGTTTTAAAATGTTTTCAATGTTTGTTAGCTATTTTTTAATGTTGGGATTTTATGAGTTTATTAGTAATATTATGTTTTGTGGTGATTTTGATTATTCTTGGGTATGTTGTTTCTATAATGGTAATTGTCGACCTCAACTGATGTTTACAAGTTTATTTATTTCGTTAGTGACAAATGTTTACCATGTACAGTGGAGACAGGCCTTAGGGCCTTGAACCGTGTGCAAGGGCCTGGCCTACGACCAATGCTCAAGGTTTTGACCCACAGTCTTTGGCTTGGCCTTTCCTTATTTATTTATTTATTTATTTCACGAATCTGACGAAATCTACACACCTTGTTAAACTGAAGTTTTGAGCATGGCTGGCACCATGAGTTATGTCAGAAGATGTGTGCATTGGAAACCTTGCGGATTTCAGTGTTTTTGCACATTTGAGCCAGAACCACAACTCTGTTTTTAACAGTGATTTTTTTTTCTCCAGTTAAAGTAATGCCTTTTCATGTTGGGGACATTTTTGTTCCTTAGCCATTTGAGTGTAGCTTTATCTGAGTGCTTAGGGCTGTTGACATGCTGAAACATGACCTTCCACCCGAGTTTCAGCTTACGTCTAGAGGGTAGCAAAGTGTCCTCCCTGAATTTTCTGTACTTTGCTCATTCATATAGGCATCTACCTTGACAGGTGACCAAGTTGCATCTGATCAGTAATATATACATACCGTGACTTTTCCCAAATAATGCTTTACAAAACTGGTGGCATTCCTTGGGTGATGTGCTGTTTTGGGTTTGTGATAGCAGTAACATTTTGCATTTAGGACAGAAAGTATAGTTTCATTTGGTTAGGCTACAAAACGTTTTGCCGCGCGGCTACAGAACCTTTTGAGATCTTTTATGCATACGACAGACTGGATTTGAGGTGGGGTTTCTTCTTGCCATCATGTCACATTTTTTGAGTGCTTTGGATGTTGTCACATGCACACTTTGACTTGGAGTGGCCTCAAAAATCTGTAACTCCTACAACGTGGCAGTGGCTTTTTGTAGCCTGTCTGAACTGTGTCTTTCTTGCCCATGCAGGCAGTGTTGCGTTGGTGACTTACTCCTTCTGCTTCATAATAGTCATCCGGACTGTGTTGAAATCAATATTAAAGGCCTTGCAACTCTTTCATATCTATCCCCCGATTGGTGTGTTTCCACAACGTTATCCCTGGGTTTGAAAGCTCCAGGGTACTCATTGATGAATCATTGCTTTGACCTGCACTGCCCAGAGGAGGAAAGTGACAGGGACAGCTGAATTAATCATGATACCACCTGAATCGCTACAGTTCATCACAGGCCCCAACCAATAAATTCAGTGTGGAATTTTGAAGGCGACTTATTACCCCTAAGCTAAATGACTCCATCTCAATGGATTACATACTTATTTTTTGTATTTTAAGTTCTAAAACCATTTAGAATTTCTTTTGATTTGAAACTTTTACTGTTGATATATAGATAAATGGGAAAAGCCAAGTAATGTATTTAATTTCCAGGCTTTTGGGGTACAAAAGGTGTACATTTTTTAAGTGGGCCTAGAATTTATGTAAACGCTGTATATGTGATTTCTTGCTTTGTTCTGCTTTTTTTCTCACAAAACGTAATAAATACTCTAGAGACATGAACTTTATGCTGATGTGAGCTCACAAACTTGTTTTTGTGGGAGGCTTTTCTGTGAGCACTGGCGTATGTCTTTGGGATTAGTGAAATTACAGACTTTGTTAAACTACTTTACAACTTAAAATCCCACCGCCCTTGATAACTAGATTGGATCTTTGCATCTGTAAAGTGGCCATGCCATGCACGTAAATACTACTCCTGCATGCAGAATGGTTTCTGAATCGGGCCCATTGTGTCCTGGCTTGGTCGATTCCCTTTAACTTTTTGAAATAGGGCATGCTTATGTTAAGGTGCTAAAAGCGCTGGCTTCATTGCCTAATAAAAATAAGTAAAAATGTGCTTTTCAAATAAACCAGAAAAACAGCCGGGCGAAGCGATTACACTTCATTAACCCTGAACATGATTTTCCATGCAGTTAATTATTTCCTATGAGAAATCCATGTTCTGAACCCCAATTATGGTTTATGTCAAGCATATTAATTTTTAATACAGGATGCGAACTCAGATGCCACACAGGTGCCGCGCTGAGTTGCCCTCTCTCTCCCCGCGCAGGGTTGATTTGAAAAGCACAAGTTGATGGCAAGCGGTCCAGGGTGTGGAGCAGGCAGGCCTGCGCCATGCAGAAAGGTACACTGGCATTTAGGCCTGCTGCCCTAATGTGCATAATGTCTTGCAGCTGCTGGACTGCACCTGCTTCCGGCCTAAGAATACTCGCTGGCCGCGGCCGCACCGTCATTTGTCTTCATCCATTTTCTGTAGGAATGACAGATTGCCGCTATTTAATGCTAATGTTGGCTGAGTCTAAGGTGTTTCTCATGTTGTTTCATAGCTCACCGAGATGCAGGCCGAGAGCAGCTATTACAGCCCGCAGAAAGTCAAATCCAAGGAGGTTATTCGATGGGAACAAGAAGGAACAACAGTTGAGGTAATTTCCATCCCCGCTCCGACTTCTTTCTTGGATATGATCTGACGAATTGCTGTCTAATAAAAACATGTTCGCGCTTTCAGCAGGTTGGAAGAACGCGGCTATTGGTTTTTTACGTCTTCCCTGCAGTGACCACTTCTTTGAGCTGGGAAACAAATAAAAATGTAATTGCT
Organism: Lissotriton vulgaris; assembly: GCF_964263255.1. Lineage (NCBI taxonomy): Eukaryota > Metazoa > Chordata > Amphibia > Caudata > Salamandridae > Lissotriton > Lissotriton vulgaris. The sequence continues at coordinate 1,745,921,346 of NC_141691.1, forward strand.
GATGTTTTTCTTCTGCCTCATGTTGCGCCGTGGGCGAAACTCCTGTAAAGTGTTCTGGGCACAAGTGCGCGAGACGCGCTCATCACCGCGCGCTGACTAACACCTGGAGAAAGGGCGGCATTCAGCGCGCGCCGGCCCTCTTAAACCCAACGAAAACACAGGTGACCAACCCTTCGGCGAGGGGGTTCTGGCAACGTGACGGGACATCTGCATGCCCACCCACTGACTGCGCCCCACCGTGAGCAGGAATGACTTTACAAGTCCGTGCCCCTCTCGGCGCACACATGCCGCATTCAGCTAACCAGCCTTTAATTTAACGAGAATACCCAGAAGCCTGAGGGTTCCTCAGATGGCGTAAGTGCTAGTGTCATGCGTGTAACATAACATATATATTGTGTCCACGTTTCAGGGTGGTCGATATGGCAGTGACGTGGCCAGAACGTAACGACATTTAGCTGCGCTTTACGGCACCTGACTCCAGTTGTCCCCCTCCGCGGACAGTGAGCACGTGCCGAGCTTTGCATTCATCTTCGATGCACCTCTGAACGCTTGGGTCTCAATTTAGAACTGCTAAAAGAGGGAGGAACGCAGTACTGTTTCGTTTCCTCTTGAACTAATCATAAACAGACTCTGCGCTCTTACTGTATCTGACTTAAGCATTTCTGTAACTCCAAGCACCACAGAACGGCGGCATACCCCTGTGCCTCAGCGTGGATTGAACCCGCTGCCCAGTGACTGCCTTCAAACCGCCTAGCCGTCCAGATTGATACTGTGGGTAGGCCCAGGTGTACCCCCAACTTTAATAAATGTGACCTCAGAGGTGTGCAGCTGGCTTGCATTATTGTGCCAGGTATCCCCAAGACGCTAAAGACACGCAGGCACAGAAGTAAGGTACCATAGTATTACAGTTTATCATGAGATAGTATTACAGTTTATCATGAGATATAGGATACTGCATACAGTTATCACTAGCAATGGAGCCTTCGGCTGTGTTCTTGTTCTAATTGTTTTTAATGTGTTTATAATGTCCATTTTTATTAACCCAGGGCTCACTAAATGGGACAAGTCCCCCACTCCCCATGCCCTTGCAACCAGCAAGCTGTCACAAATAGATGCATAAAATACCTCCCAGCAGCACGGTTCTTGTTCATCGTGTCTGCCAGAACCGGGAACCATGTTCCCTTTGTCTCTATATCTGTTACAGCCTCAAACAGGAGCCACCCCCTCCCGGTTCCCCTCAACATTCCTATACTTCCATGGCCTGATCTTTAAAGTGCATTATTTGTAGGCACCTTTGCAATTTCCTATATAAAATGCCTAATGAAAGAAGAGAACGACAAAACCACTCTTTGAACTTACTCCTCGAAGTGATAGTCTTCATCCGCTCTTACCCTGATCCTTTTTTTTTTTCGCATTTCTCAGTTTCACTCATTCTTCCTGCCATTCTTAATACGGCCCTGCCATGCTCTGGGTCCCCGAAAATGTATGGTAATAATCGCATACTATTTTCGTTTTAGCAAGGAACACCATCCTTGCCTTTGACCTGAGGACCAGGAATGTCTTTTTCTCCTCTCCCATTTCTTTCTTCTTCTCCGTAGGCGAAAAGTGCTGCTTTATTTGTCACACTGAGTGGGACGGGTAAGCCCCAGATGTGGGTCTCGTGCTCTCCATGCCACTGGAGTCAAGCTAGTCTGGCTGTTGAGGGGTAATACATTGAAACCGGTCACAGGATGCTTTTTTCTGGTCTAGGGAGGACCTGGCCTCGCACTTTGGGCAGGACTGTTCCCAAGGGGAGCAGGATCAAGACTGATTTGCATATGGCTGGGTTTAAACTGGGATGGCAATGGGGGCAAAAAAACGATGGATTTTGGCCCAGATCTCTGTACTGGGGTGAAAGTTTGACATTGTTCAACATTCTATCAATCTATTGTTCTTTTTGAAGTAAGAATGAATCCTCATCCTTTTGCTAACAACGCCTTCCCTGAATTTCCAAAGTAAGCTCTGTCTCTGTCCTCTTTCACTTCAGTGTCTGGGACTCCAGCTACAGGAATGCAGTCGGGCTACTTCCTTAGTCTGAGGAAGCTCCAGCCACCCTCCATCTGATGCCATGCAAAACAGGGAGCATCCAAAATGTATTCTAATGGTTCTAGTACCCAGATCCTTCTTGACAAACTGAGTCCTGTTTATCATACATGTTCTGCACACTCACTGCACGTAGACCTACTCTGCAGACACACAGAAAGTTAGCTAAAGAATCTGAGGCTCACATATCAACAGAACTTTGCACAAGAGGGCAGACCATACTGTCCTTGACTAAGAGCAAAAGGGCTGATCACAATACTGATTAAAAAAAAAACGTTTACGCTGACCCCACCACTTTAGGTACACAGCCTAGGCACGGACAGTAATCCTGTGCGCCCAATTAGAAAACACTTTATGCACCCCTCTAGGTCACGAAAGCAAAAGGCACACAATTGATGGATGAAATGCAGAACAAATCAAAACATTCACCCCCAGTCAAGAGATCTGCGTTAAATCCATCATTCTTTTGCTCACCATGCCACCCCAGTTTAGACCTGGCCATATGCAAATCAGTCTTGACCCTGTGCCTCATGGGAACAGTCCAGCCCGAACTGCCTAGCCATATCCTCCCTGGACTGGAAACAAGCATCCTAGGACCGGTTTCGGGGTTTCACTCATCAGCCAGGATAGCTTGATTCCAGTGGCACAGTGAGCCCAGAGCCCACGTCTGGGCATACCTGGCGCACTTAGGGCGAGAGAGCAAAAGACACACAATTGATGGACGGAATGCAGAACAAATCAAAACATTCACCCCCAGTCAAGAGATCTGGGTTAAATCCATCATTCTTTTGCTCACCATGCCACCCCAGTTTAGACCTGGCCATATGCAAATCAGTCTTGACCCTGTGCCTCATGGGAATAGTCCAGCCCGAAATGCCAAGCCAGGTCTTCCTTGGACCGGAAAACAAGCATCCTAGGACCGGTTTCGGGGTTTCACCCCTCATAATCCAGGATAGCTTGATTCCAGTGGCACAGTGAGCACGGACCCACATCTGGGCATACCTGGCGCTCTTAGGATGAGAAAGCAAAGTCCATCAACTGTTCTTTTTGTATTAGTCACCCAGAATGGGACAGGTATGCCCAGACTTAGGTCCCGTGCTCTCCATGCCACTGGAGTCAAGCTATCCTGGCTGAGGAGGGGTTAAACTCTGAAACCAGTCATAGGATGCTTGGTTCCAGTCCAGGGAGGACCTGGCTTGGCAGTTCGGGCTTGATTGTTCCCGAGGCACAGGGTCAAGACTGATTTGCATGTGGCTGTGTTCAAACCGGAATGGCATGGTGAGCAAAAAAACAATGGATTTAGGCCCAGATCTCTGTACTGGGGTGAATGTATGACATTGTTCTACATTCTGTCCATCAACTGTTCTTTTTGCACCCCTCTTAGTCACAGCAGAGGTTCTGCATCTTGTATTACCAGGGAAAGGCTGAGGACTCTGCTCATGTTAGATTACTGTGGGGCCAGGGTCGCACAAAAAGTCGGGATACCACTTTCACATGTGGTCGTGCACTCAGGGCAGGGGTACACACCCATTTATCATTTAGGCAATATTACCGCCCCAATACCTCGCTTTTGTGGATCTTATGGAGTAACACCTCACAAAAGTCTAAGGTTCCTCTATCCAGTCCTCTAGAAAGACTGTAACATCTGACTACTTATCATTTTTTGAAGCCAGTGCCATAGTACCTTTCATTAGCCCACTGTTCGTCCCTCTAAGAGAGTTCTAGGCTCATTATTTGATGTGTGGTGTTGCCTTCTACTTCATTCAGCCTTATTTCCGGTTTCATTGTACCTCATGTAGCTTATCCATCCTTGTGCCTGCCATTTCATCTCTTGTTTGCTGCATCTCCTTTATCATGTGTTACAGTGCCAGAAAGGGCCCGGAGTTCTTTCTTTGCTGCACTCAACCTGGTGAGTAAGTGCTTTTATAAGCTCTTCTATTAGTACCCTCTTTACCAACCTGAGAAGGATGGAGGGTTGAGTCTGCCATGCTGTTATTCAGTCTTGTAACATTTTCATCACTGCATTCGTCAGCAACAACTGTTAACTTACTTGGCTGTCTTGCCAACTGTAATTTGCTCCACTAGTTCAGGAATGAGAGCTGTTGGAGGTAAGAGTTAGGACAGGTTAACATCCGTTAAAAGTGTTCACTTTACATCCCTTACTGTATACAGCTGGGATGATTGGTGTGCTCGAGGCAGGGAATACGTTAAACGTCTCCCTGCACATTGATACTATATACTTTGTTGATGAATGATCGTTGAGCACAAACCACGAGAGGTCGGTGTCAAACCCTCCATTGCACCCAGCGAGCAGCAGCCATATTAACAGGACCCCCGCTCAAGGGGGTAGTCCGAGCTTTCCTCAGAGAATGCTGGTGTGGGCCTCTTCTGCCTTTCCCTTCTGTTTCTTGACTGCTGTGCGGATTGGGGATTACAACTCCTGGTTGATAAAACATAAAGACGTCTTCTTCCCTTCTTACATGCTGGAGTATGGAGAAGCGTGTCATTTTAAAAGAGCCTCCCTCACAGTGACTGACTCGACCCTCCACCCCTCTCTCCGACCCCCCGCCCCTCACTTCTTCCGTGGCCCATGAAGGCAACAGCAAACACTCGCAGCCCATCTCCTCGGGCGTCACTCGGGCTGATGGCTTCGGGGCTGGTCTGGGCAGTCTTGGCCCTGGTTTGTGCCCTGACTCTGTTTACCCCATTCCTCAGCACGGTGACATGTTTGACTTCGCTATCAGTTGTGGTCGCTCTTCCCCGCTCCACAACCTCGCACCTAAAGATTGTGCCATTGTGAACGTGAAATTCAGCCCTATTATGTCTTTAAATGAACCTTTACATGCGTTTCATGGGAGAGTATTTTCATTGTGTGCACCTCCGTGTTGGTTCGTGCTTTTGATTGTTTCTATATTTTAAATAAATGATGTGCTTTCACTGTTGATATCCAGCATGAACACGATTATTGCTTGACAGTGCTTTTGTAGATTTTTTTTATTTTCAGGTAGAGCAAACCAATTGATAGAGATTATTTTGATGCATAAACGCTTCCATGTGTTCTGCTTTATGGACGAGATCATTCGTAAACACCTATTCCTTTGTCATTCCTAGATTCTGATGATGGGGGAGCCTTTCTTCGATTGCCAGATGGGGTTTGTGGGCTGCCAAGTGATATGTCTGAAAGGAATCATGGGAGTGAAAGACTTTGAAGAAAACATGAATAGAAGTGATGAAGTAAGCCGCCACGTGCAGTAATGTCTAAAATTGATATCTTGTACATGTTTAAAATATTTGGAGACTAGTATCTTTCTAGGGAGCAGCATGCATGTACAGTAGTCTGTATGTATAAATTGTGTTTTTTATCAGTATGTGTCTATTCCGTAAAAGTTGCCGGCTGGTAGAGTAACAAACCAATGGCGCTCACAGTTTCAGATCCTTGTCTAAATTGGGAGTACAGAACCACGTGGGCCAAAATAACCTTTCCTATTTGTTGTGCTCTTGATCCCTATTTGCACTTCTGTGTAAAACCAGTAGATTGAAGTGAGTGGGTAAATTTGCAAAAATTATTTTTGAGCGTGCACTTCCCACCAGCATAAAGCTGGAAGTAAGCGAGTGGGTAAATGAGAGAGAGAGCACGTTTTGCCCTTTCGCTCTCAGTACAAACCCATCCTATCACTACTGCACAGGTCTCAACGGCTTTTTTTTTTAGCTGTATACAACACTTTGAAAAATAGTGTTTTGAGGTGTCGGCATGATTGTGAAAACATGTGCAGCCACATCCATTCTGTCAGCAGACAGTGTTCAGTTTTGACACTTATTCTTTGGCCGTATAGTACCTTGATCTGTCATGGACCGCATTAGCACGCCTTGCCCTACCTCCTTGCGTGGAGATCAGATCCCAATGATAATGAATGGGAATTAACTAAACATAAGGGTGAGAGCATATTAACACCTGTAATAACCATACTTATCGGAGTCCCAGCCCTCCTTCACTAACCACTGCCTGCAGCCTTCTCAGGCTGCTAATGGCCAATGCAGTAGTGTTGATGACTCTCCTCACTTGGAACTGAGGCTGTCAGGGACAAAGTAGGGGCAAGGCCCTGTATGTATGATGTGATGGTCACATGGCCTCATTGACAACCACTCCAAAGAGAGACCTAAGGCTAAAGAGACGTGGGACTTTAATGGAGACATGGATTACCTGGTAAATACCACAGATGGAGCATAACAGCATATTTCCATTGAAAAGCTGGTTCTTAGACACAGGGCCACAGTTTATAGCTGGCAGTTGTAACAAATGCAGGAAATGGTAGTAGAGTCATCAGAAAAGCTTCAAAGCATGGTACAACTGTAGGATTTGGCTGGTGTGCCAACAGACACGGAGACCAGGTGAAAACCGACGCCATGCCACGCCAGTAATGGCACAGTGACTGTTCCATTAAGCCATCAATGTTTAATTTTGCTTTAATTGCATTTCTTTGTGCAGTTGTGTAGTGAAAGGTTTCAATGTGTTCAACAGGGTTGTTTCATCTGAGCACATCAAGGTATTGAGCTGGTGTAGTTGAAGGGTGGAGCTCAGAGGCGATAGCTAGAACTCAAAGCATAAATGTTTAAGACATTGTTATGCCCAAGTGAAAAAAGAACAGCTTCACATGTGATGTCATAAACAACTATCAGAACTATTGAAAATGGGGGGTAACCAATTTCACTTTTTGGTGCCAGACAACGTGGGACAAATCAATTAAATATCTGAAGGGGGACGAAGTGGCGTGACACCAGCATTTGATGGTGAAATTCTACTGGGCTTTTTGTTTCAATGCACAGACTATAGTCAGGAAACTTGTCAGGGTACATATTACATTTTGCGTAGAAAATTGTATATTTTCCTTGATTAAATTGTATTTTTTTTTCATTTCTTTCTTGCAGGAGGCGTGCTTTTTCTTTTGTGGTGAACAGCTTAGCAGCAAAGGAATGACTTACCTGACAAATTCGCTGTTTGATTACAGAAGCCCAGAAAATAATGGCATCCGTGCAGAATTTATTTTGGACGCTGCCCACCACAAGGTGAGAAAAACATTTTTTCTCCAAAATGTGTTTTTGCATGCTCTGTCCCTGAAAACCTATGCATTCGAATCAGTTGTGATACTTTAATATGTTGTTTGTGGGGGTGTTATTTTTCTCATTTGACAACATTGTAAATATTAGGTTTTTTTAATAAAAAAATTGAATCTGTGCCATTAGCATTTAAACCATGTAGCTCAGGGGTTGGCTCTAACATCACCCCTTTGGGAGTACACATTGTAATCTGCATTATAGCTGCATTTGAGCTTATATCCACATTCACCAAAGAGTGTGATGTGCACTCCCTGTAGAACTGTTCTACAACAAGTCATATTATGTGCACACTTAGTCAACTAGCATGCTAGTCTCGCTTCCGCCCTTTCTGTTTACTTTATGACGTTGTCGGCCTTCACCACTCTGTGACTTAACCTGGCTTTAGCCTACAGCGAAGGACGAAAGTGGGTATTGATATCAAAACAAAATCTGCTCCGCTTTCTCACTATATTCTCACCTATTCCAGCATCTTTGACACTAGGTGATCATGTGCATCTACAGGGGGTTGGGTTGGGGGTGGATGTGTGTGTGTGTACACGTACGCGCTAATGCACGCAGTAAGACAGAACTACTCTATGGAGCTGCCTTCTATATAGACATGCAGTCTCTAATCAATGGTAGCCCGTGGGCAGTCTGTGTGGTATACCCGACGTAGGCACACAACATTCATGTGTGTGTGTGCAGAGACGGACTATTCACACAAAGCTGAAGCATTTCTGGTTGTGGTAATCAGAAAGATTAACACCTCTAAGACAGCGATACAGTGCGATCGAGTGTGCATGTGTGAACATGTCTCTTATTTATAGTTTGAAAACTGATTACAGAAACCAGAATGTGACGAGGAAGTGATGGCAACATCTAGTTGGGACCATAGGCCCTGTAGCGTTTTGTTTGTACATATTTACATTACACCTGTTTAGGACTTAAGGTAGAAGGGGTCAGAGTTTCTCATTCATTATTTTTAGTGAAATACCAAAGCCATGCAGATGTCAAGCAAGAATCTCCGCTCTGGAGCACGATTCCTCCCTAAAAGCTACCATTCTTAAATCGTTTGTTTATTTTACAAAAAATGAAGTTTGTAATTAATAGACAAAATTCAGTTATTCGTGGTAATTAATAAAAAATAATGATATCCTCATTTAAAAAAATACAAATGGAAAAAGAGACAAATGTGAAGAATGTGATCATATGCCAAAATGGAGAAATTAGAGAAAGAGAGATTTTTTTTCTTTGTTTAAACTAGTTGTGAGTGCCCATATCACTGAGGTCAGATGAGCATCTATTTACCCAATTAAAAGTAATCATTAACGAAAGACTACTGCTGTAGTGGTCAACATGTCCACTCGAATTATGGATGTGCTTTTGTGTAGAGTGCAATAGAAGGTGCATTACTTATCTGGTAAGGTGAGGTCTATGGATAACCCCTGTTCTTTTGTTGTAGTAAGCAGTTGTGCGCTTTGACACACACATCCCCAAAGGCCAGCGTCTGTGATGTGTGGCCTATCGCCTTGTAATCTCAAGCTTGTAGCCTTCTCCAACTCATGTTCTGTTTGCCTTCCTTTGTTTGCAGGAGACCTACACAGAGATAGCTGGAATGCAGAGGTTTGGGGCTTTCTACATGGATTACTTGTACACAATGGAAAACACCAGTGGCAAAGGTACTTGTTGCATTGACTCATGTTTGCCCACCCTTGACTAGCAGAAAAAGAGACTTCCTTTTAAGCACTTTGTCTGTGGTTGGATGCCCCCTACTTTACCTTTTCGGTTGTTGATATGGTGCGATTGGAAAAGGTGACCCTGGGCCAGTATGAATTGAGCAGCATTTTTGCTACTATATAATCTTTTGTTAAACTTGCTAGGTTCAGTCATAGGTTGATTTAGCATGAAGTTTTTCGGTTTCTGATGGCGTTATACCAACTTAGTTTTTCTGTATAAATAAAACGTCAGTTTTCATTATAAGTCGCTACCTAAATAGTGTTTTAGTTTCATACTTTTGCTAGATTCTAGTTTTTGTACTTTAAACAAGCGCTTAGTATCAAAGCTAGGATTCCCATTCATAAATTTTTCTTTACAGCTCACTTTGGTCAGATAGTGGGGGTAGTTTTGTTTGTGAGGTTTGGTAGGAGTCTAATCTTCCTTTTGCACATAATTGTGACTGCACCTCTCTTTTAGTGAGATGACACTGGTAAAAGTATTTTATATTACCTTTTCTGCCAAAGAAGAGGCTCATGCACTTTATGTACGATTTTCCCGCGCTCTCTGGGTGGGTCACTTTTGCTATCTGAGCATTAAAGAAGGGATGACTCTCATCTTATTACAAACCAATTAGTGCCCCTCTGTAATCCGTGCTCACAAGGGCTTTTGTCTATTTCTTCTCCTCTTTTGTAATAATATCAGATTGGAACAGACTAAGCAGAAAAGCACAGCTCCTAACACACAAACTTCAAAACCTCAGGAGAATGTCGTTTTCCATCTTGTCTTGTTTTAGAACTCTCAATGTCTGTCCTAAGCTTGATTTATGAGATAAGCTGCAAAGGAGTACATTTTCTTCTAGTTTTTACGTGACAAATGATTGAGCAACTTTATTGATGTACCATATTTTACCTGAAGGATCAACGTTGGCATGGGCATCGTCTTTTTTATTGTGCTACTAAACCCACGTGGTTGGTTTAAGGTTGTGTTTCGTGCTAACTAGCATAAAGAACCTTTTTTTATTTATATATTTGTTTATGTCTTTTGTTGAGCACCAGCATATTTTTGCTTAGAAGTCATGTTGCAACTTTAGGCTCACGCTGAAGTATACAAAAACGTAATGGATGGAATGCTTGAATTAATCTAAGCCACTGGTAATTATTCAGTCCACTGTTATTTTGCTCACCATGCCACCCCGGTTAGGAGTACTCCAGTGCAATTCAGTCTCAACTGTGCTCAAATGGGAGAAGACCAGCCCAAACTCCCAGGCCAGATCTTTCCTAACCTGCTTATCCGCCAGGTATAACTTGGTTTCCAGAGTAATTACCAGTGACTGAGATGAATTCAAGCATTCCACCCATCAGTCTTTTTAAATACATTAGTCTGTCATCCTAAGTAGCACAGGTATGCCCAGGCGTAGGTCCTGTACCCACTGTGTCACTGGAACCAACAATACTTTGCTGATGAGCCCTAACTAGGACAAAACGCGTCCTGGGTTGCTTGTTGGTTCAAGAAGGACATAGTCTGGCAGTTCGGGCTGGACTGTTCCCATCGGAGCAGGGTCAAGACTGATTTGTATGGCTGGGTCAAAACTGAGCCGGCATTGTGTGCAAAATAATAATGGGCTGGGATGTGGCCCGGGTAATTACTAGTGGCTGAGATTAATTCAAGCATTTCATCCATCATAGATATAGTTAGTATTAATGACATTGGGGTTGAGAGCAGTCGGTGGCCCTCCTATCCTGGCAACAAAGGCCTTGGTGCAGCTGTCCCCGCTCGTTTGTTTGTCTCGTCTCTGTTGCTGCAGCTCAGGCTCTCCAGTGGCTGGTTTTATCAGGACAGGAGAAGTGTGGCTCACTGATAAGAGCAGCAGTCCCTGATGCAGAGGTCTGGCCCGGGACCAGGGTTCAATTCCCGACGCGGCAGGGTCCTGAACCCCAAAAAAATGTCCACGGACTTGATAATTCTCGCCTCAGTGCCTATTCTAATCATGGGGTCCCACGCTGCAACTCTGGGCAATAGCTGCTTAATCTCCACTACGGCGGCCCACCCGCTGTGGGATGCCTGGCTTTCACCTTGGGGATGCCCAGTAGGGGTTATCTCACAGGGAAAAGCCAGGACGGGTTCCCAAGGCAAGCGCCTTGATGCCTCCGGGTGATACGTGCGCTACATAAGTCGCAATACATACATACAGGAGGGTAGCATATCACAGCAATAGAGGAGAGAGAGGCAGGATTGAAAGAGTTATGCAGAACGGTGGATTTGCATTTCGCCAATCTATTACTCTGTACAAAGCTATACTTGGGCAACAGATGGGGCCAGCTGTGAGATCAGGGCACAATGAGCCCCAGAGTGCCGCTTCACCTGAATGTAAAAACAATGATTCTTTAATTTTAATCTGATCTTTTCTGATCGCACCTCATTTCACATCCTCTTCTTTTTATACTGTCCGCCCTTTCGTGGAGGTGTTGCTAAAGGGAGCAGGAATGAAAGGAGGAAAGGGACAGAAGAGAGGGTCAGTTTGTAAAGCAAGGAGCACCCATTCCCCTTGTAGGTACCCTGATAGTTCCGTTGGTTTACCACGTGGTAGAACTTTAAAAAGCCACATGGTAAGAACCGAGTGGTGGGTGACTGAGATCCAGGTTGGTATGTAGAAATGCATGAAGCTGAACCTTCCTGAAGAAAAAAATCAAGATACGTTTTATTTTGATTCTGAAAATAAGGAAAGGAGTAAACTGGTGCAGTAGCCATGAATGAATGTTTCCTCATTTCTGGGCTTGATCTCCAGGGGATAGGTAAACATTCTCAGAACACTCCTAAAAGGGAGCCGTAATAGAGAACCACTTTTGGAAAGTACGTTCCCATATAAGTAATGATTTGATCACTCTACCTGTTCAGAGTTCGGGAAATCCACATAAACTCTGAGATATAAAGCGTATAAAACAGACTGTGAGTTGGAAGTCCAGTACAAGCCTAAAATCTTAAGAGGATGGGAGAAAGGGTTTATTAGGCCTCAGGGATAGTTGGCTAAGGACAGCAGGCATTATGCCTAAACTGCACTTTAAAATCTGAATACTAATCTGCTCTGACTAGATATCTGGGAAGGAGGGCGGAAACTAATAGAGGCGGCAGTGACACATGGCACCCTACAATAATTCAGCATACCACCTGATATCTTGATAGAGATCATTATTGATGGAGTTAACACACGGCACACCTTATGGGACACATATCAGAGGTGCCCTGCTTTCCTCTCTGAAGTTTCACAAGCTGCAGACGTAGGTATTTTACAACACAAACGGTAGTTGCCCTTCAGCATTCTGAAATTGTGTGAGCCCACCTATACTAGATGGTGAACTACAAGTGGCTTTACACTGCACATCAAAAAAAGAAAGATATGGAGGCCAAGGTAGTGAGGGTGTGCAGTCTCTACTATCTTCAAACTCAGACACTTGTGATTTTAAGTTTATAAATGGTATTATCTGTGATGGATGGCCTATTTAATGAGAAAAAACGAAAAAAAAGTATGGGTGGAATGGAAATGCGTGAAATACCCTAAGTCCCACTGATGCTTACTTGGTCCATCTTTTTTAATAGAGGAAGCAATAGTGAGGTTTTCTAGGCAACCCTTCAGGTGGAAGTTTTTACTGATGACATGGAGGGGCCATTCGGAATTTGCTGATTGTCTGCGGAAGTGTCAGGAACAGATCTATCCAAATGCCGTTCAAGACTTCAGCAATTTTTTCTGTAGCTCGAGGAAGATTCCATCGCTAATGTGTCAAAGGCAGCAAACAAGTCGAATGAAATGAATACTGGATGAACTTGTCATTGAGTGAGGCAAGACGATCTCTGCTGGTATTGACTAACGCAGTTTCCACGCACCTGCAAAGTCTGAAACCATACTATGCATCATTGAGGATGGTAAGGCATTCCAAAAGTTTTGCTGCTGGCTTGTGACGTCGCCTATCAGGATCTTACTTGGAAACGTGCAACATTAGTTGAAAAGACTCCTTTGGTTTCTTAACAATATGTGGGTCACTATTTCATGGTTAAGGGCTCTGCTGCAACCAGAAGTGACGTATTCCTTAACTCTGTGATATCCACTTATGAGCACTGATAGTCTGCTATTTTTATTTGCCTATTGCCTCTAGGAAATAGCATAGCAATCCCTTCCATAGAGTTTCCACTTCTTTAAGGTGCTTGGATGTGTTAGCTGATTTCAGTATATCCCTCCAGTTCTGTGAGGTCACTGGCCTTGGATGTACGTTAGTACAACGCGATCATTTTGATTGCTGTACTTTACGACGCAGCCATTACAACGCAAGTCGTTACAACGACTTGCGTTTGAGGGCGCTGGATTGTGGATTAATTTAATTTTCTATTCCAACTCCAGCCCACGTAACAGTAGGGAAGGTGTTGAAATAGAAAATCAAACTATTCCTTAAGCAAGAGCGCCCTCCAGCGCAAGTCGTAGTAACGACCTGCGTTGTAATGGCTGCGTCGTAAAGGTCGCCCGGTGTGAACACCGCGTTGTAAAGGATGTGACCCCTGGCCTTTGGTGAGATTTTACACTAATTCTTGATAGTTATCAAGGTTGTCGACTTCATTGCAGGAATGACTGCTCATCCCCTCCAAAGCACCCATGCCGGTTTCAGTTCTCCACTGGAGGCAGTAAGAGGGGCAAAAGACCACCATTGTCTTTGATTGTGGCATCAAATGTTTGTAGCCCTTCCATGAAGTTTAATCTGCCCTCTTTTTCCAGATTGTTGGTAAAGGAACATTTGAATGAAATGCCACAGTCAGTATAATTGCTTCCCTAATTACTGAGCATAACAGTTTGAAAATGGATCATGCCTGCCCAGTGCAATAAAATACATCTTGGGATGCTCCCTTTGATATAATGTGTGGGTGCATTGTGACTTCCACAATATGCTATTTACTTATTGCAGACATCACAGTCCTAAAGTAAGTAGTTAAAGTATTAGGCTAAAATCTAGGAAATTAACTGTGTAGTACTTGGTGGATATTTTCAGTCTTGGCTAGCCACAGACCGTTATACAATGTACACCCGTGCCCTCTGCGAATCAAGCAGAATATAGAAAGGAAGTTTAGATTTGCTAAAATTGAAATTGAGACACATTTCTGGGCCTCTGGATTCATTTAAAATACCAACACATTTAATACATCAAACTTGGTAAGAAATCTAATTTTTTAAGGTTTCTTCTGTTTTTTTTACCTTTACTTTTAATTAACAGACCTAGATAGCAATTAAGAAAGTGCCAGTAAAAATGGCAAGCGACTGTAAATTGAGCGACATGCCTCGCACGTTTCAATTTTCGGTGACTTGATCTGCCCTGGACAAGTACTTCGTAACTTTTTATGGTGAAAATACATCATACTTCCGGGGTGCCGCTGAGGCCGGCGTTTTTACACGAAGGATGGCATGCTTGAAAAAAGGGTCTTGTAAATACGGGAAAAGGTGATGATAGTTTCCTGTCTCCGGAGTTTGGGTTTCCTGATAAGCATCTGCTGCCAGTTAATGGCTTATCTGTTCCAAACCTCCCTCATACCAGGGGCATTTAAAAAAAAAAAAGAGAGAACTTGCTCAACTTGTTGGAAATAAAATGCCAAGGGTGACAGCATGGCTAAGCAGCGTGTCAAAATCCTGTTTAAAATTGTAAAAAAATTAAACTGCTTAAAAAAAATCTTCAAGTGGAGTCCATGTAAATGTCCACTTGTAATTTAAAATGCTGCCAGCCTCGTCTGTGTGGCGTTCTGACAGGGCTCCCGAGGCTTGAAGTGTTGCGAGATGGCACTTTAATTAAAATGGTGGCTGTCTGTATGTGGAAAACCTTTATCTGTCGGTACATGCTTGCCCCCTCGAACGTTTCCTGGAACACATGTTTGCAGATGAAACATCAGGTCCCTCCTGGACAGTATTAACCAGGTTCATATGTTATCACAAGCGCTGACACAGGAGCGCAATGCTCTCAAACAATTAAAAAAACCTGAAAAATACTGATTCTTGTCATCACAGGCACAGATAGCCATCCTTCATACCTGCGGACATGCACAAATGGCCAGTGCTGAACGTTATAATTATATTGATCAGAGACAAAAACTGATTGCGGCACATGTAGGAAAAAATGGTTGCAAGACATTCTCAAGTCATTCATAAGTATGATTTTCTCTAAGACCATGGCCAGTAATGGTAACAGGTAGATCAGTCTGTAGTTGGCGAGCGTTAAAGGGTCCTCAGAGGGTTTCTTCAGCAATGGGAAGAAAGTTGTGTGTTTTCAAGCGCCAGGGTAGGTCGTGGAAGAAATGTAGGTATTCAGAATGGGTGTGAGCATGGTGCTGATGGGTTACAGTCCTCTGGAGTAGGTGTGGTGGGTGCAACCGTCTGATGGGGCCCCATGAGTGGATGACATTGGTGCTGTTCCGGTTTCAGTGGACGGGTCTAACACCATGGATTGTAACTTCTAGAGGAGTAATGCCCAAATGCTTAACTTGGCTCATATATCTAAAAACAGCCAAATACACCTCGTCTCTAAAGTACAGTACATAGAGGGACTGTAGTTGGACCGCCCCACAAATCAGTAATTAAAGAAAATAACAGCAGGATACATGCAGAAGGTGACACCAGATCCACAAGCAGTGACTACATCAAGGAACACTTCCAAGGTCAGGCAGGCCAGAGCAACCAAGATGCCTGAGTTCATCAAAGATGAAATGCTCGTCCTAGCATACAAGCTACAACCTCATGTGAAGCTTGTCTGCTATTCTGGAAATGTTTAGGGAGCCTTCCAGAAAGCCACATGGGTTGGTTTATTCAAGCTTTTCTTTTTTTTTCATAACTCTTTTTATTGGTTTTTCCAACAGCAGCGCTGGTGGAAGAAATCACCGTCAAATGGCATTATTCTGACGTCTTCAGGTACAACCACATTGGAACTGTCGGTAACCTCATAGTATTGACACACTTGAACTCTTCTGGGTGTCCCTTTTCACTGAGTCATCTTTATTAATTGATGCGACTGCCATGTTCTATTTTCTTCATGTATTCTGCTCCTCCCCGCTGCTGTCCCCACATTATCCAGTGTGTTTTTCCATTTGGACCAGATCTTATCAAACTACTTGGTCACCCTCTCACCTCTTTTTCAACTTATTATGTGCACAGCCTCAACATAGTCAACCTGTGGCACAAGTAAAGATGAAATATTAACAGATGAGACTGCCAGTGAATTAACAACTAATTCAGAAATGGGCTTAGATTATATATCACAACCCTACAGTAGAGTGATGAAATTTGAAGAAGCTGTTCCATCCAATTAACTCTAAAAACGATTGTTATATTAGCCAGAGATGTAATTGATCAACAATATCAGCATATCTCGTAACTGTTTGTTCACTTATGAAAAGGTATGGGGCATATGGGCTAAAAGTTTTGGGGGTGGAGCTTTGACAGGCATAGCAATGACCATATACAAGACGGCATAAACATGAACGAGTATGCTAGGCAGTTTCTTTTATGTCCCCATGGACTTCTGGACGTTTGAAACTCGTACAGAATATTTGGGATTTGTTAATGGATTTCCATACTTTACTGCAAGACACATGGAAATGGGAATCCCAGGCACAAGGCAATATGTAGTATGCAGTTATCGGTATATCCCATTTCTGCGTGTCAGTGCAGATGTTTAGTGACTGTGATGACATCTAGTGCCCAAAAAGGTTCCATCATTGTTAGTTAAAAGGAGGAGCAGGTAGTATTTTATTCCAGCGAACACTGAAAATCTCTTCAAATATTGTAGTTTGAGATATGCAAAATTATTTAATTAGACAGTTCAGCGTCTCAGGAGCATGAACCTAGGGGTCAAAGTAAAAGCTCTCCTATTGTGCAATGTGTGTGTGTATGTTTATATATCAGGCACAACAAATTCCAGTGGTTATGATGTAAACTACAATAGTGTGTCTGGGAAAGTGTATTTGTAATGAAAGTCTCACCTCATAGCATGAAAAACATCCAGGCAGCGTGTTGGGGTCAGTATGGACCTGACAAAAGCAGGATGAGCCATAGGGTGGAGCTTAACCACCATGCAACGGTGTAGGTGAAAGTCCTTTTATAAAATCAATGTTTTGACCTGGTTTTCTCCTAGGTTAAACACTCCGCCTCTTTATTTTTTTGGGTGGTTGGAAATGGTTTATACAAAATAGGTTTTCTGTGGTTGACATCCCTTTCTTGGTAGCTGATTAGCCCAAGGGGAAGGTCAGATTACCATCCACTAATCTTCCTCCTTCTTCCATTTTGTATAAATAACTAACATTTTCACCAGAATGTTTGTCTTAGTTAATTTTAAACTCACTTTTATTATTAAGGAGTTTTATATAGCGCTAGCCTGACACAGGGTATCTGAGCGCTTCACAACAGTTTTTGACCAAGTTTAATACAGTAAGAAGTATTTTACATATAGGTTTGGACAGTCAGCGTGTGCTGAGCAGCATTGGGGTAGTCCGTGCGTCCTGAGATAACCTCGTAGAGTGCACGTTGCCTTGCGGTTGAACCACTTAGGTGGAGGGGAGGAGCAGTTAGGTGTGCAATGGCAGGGAGGAGGTAAGTCTTAGAGCTACAATGTCTGGGAGAGACGACAAGCAGGGATTTGCGTTTAGATGGCGGCTATCCATTCTGGAGGGAGCGGTTGAGGAAAAGGACATTTAGGTGTTTTTTGAATTTTGTGAAGTATGAGATAGTCCGGATATCGATTTGGATGGAGTTCCAGATTTTGGGCGCGTTTCCGGCGAAGGACCGTGCTGCAGTTTTTTCTTTGCGTATTTTCATAGGGATGAGTAGTAGGGTGCTGGAGCTCCTGAGGTTCCTTGTCTGACCAGCCGTCTTGAGTTTAGCAGCCAAATACTCATACGCTCAAATATTTTTGTTCCATGCATTTCTGTGCTTTGCTAAACTTTGCACCTGAGGCTTCCTTGGCTGGTAACCTGCTTTGATCACTTTTGTGTTTTCAGAATTATCACATTTTTATTTATGCAAATATAAGATATTCCGCCGTATGGAGTAAATGCATGTAATGCGTAGAAGCCTGCAATATATGTATAGAAACCACCTCTCATTTTCTTATTGTTGTCTAGTTGTGACATCACTATTTGCCCATAATAAGAAACTTATGTACCTACTCTACTGTAAAAATGTATTGTTGATGAGTTTTGATTTAACAGTGCTGCTGCCAGATTTAGCATACTGTGCAAGGCAGGCCGTGTAACATAACGAACTACAGTTGCTGTAAAAACAATTAAAGAGAGCTTTTTAGGTCTACAGAACTATGTTTCCCTGAAAATGAACAGTCAGTAGCAGGTATGAAAGTATGTTTGTGTTTTTTGCAGGTCAAAACTCGAAAGTTATAATGTCTCCACTCACTGACTCAGCATGTACCACACATTCTGAACTACAGACGTTTTTGAGCAATTTATATTCTGTTTCTGTAAGAAATCACTAGCTGCAAATTGATGTGGGTTTTTTTGCGCTACAGATTCTGTATTTATTCTGCATGCAAGCATACTGTTTCAAACGAAGGAGCAAAATACTGAGGATTTTAACTTTTTAGGTGAAGGGCAATTGTGTGACCCTATAAGGAATAATATTCTGTCTGACGTCCCTTTAACGGATATTGTAATCTCCCTCGGAGGTCCATGCTCTTTAAAACAACTCGGCTTTCGGCCTTAGCCTCTGTTTGGGTACTGAACCCCCAGATGGCTCGCAAGCTTTCTGTAGTGTACAGCAGGGGTTACTTTTCCCAGATATAGTGTATATATCTTGTTAAGATCGTGTCTCTCTTTGGTAGCGTTACATTTATTGAGGCGTGTTCTGCTGTGTACCACATGTATGAGGCGGCCGCGGCACCCGTGCTCTGTGCATTTATTTCCTCAAGATAGGAAATGAGCGCCGTGCCGCACGAGAGCGGCTCGCTCCGGGCATTGCATTCTTTGGTACAATTCCTCGCTGTTGGATATTTTTATTGATTTTTTCCAAGGACTCCGGAGTTTCATATAAATCCCATACATTTCTTGCGGGGAACGTTAAAATATAATAAAACCCAGCGGAACTGAAACAGCTGCTGTTTGCAAGAAACAACTATTGATGAACACAATGGTATTTTCTTCTCGTTTCCAGCAGCATGAGGAAATATCCGGAGTCTGCCCATAAAAGTAACTACAATAGTTTCCACCAATTTGGCTTCATTCTGTACGAAGGAATGAGAAGATTTATAAGGCCACCGCTGGGCACTCCTCCCCCCGGCAATATTTACATTTGCATACCAGGCCAGGTAGTTTTACCCTTAGTGAAGGGGGGTATGCATTTTAATAAAACGTGTGTGTGTGTAAGCGCGCACATAAACACTAGTGAGTATATAAATGTATTCTGCTTGAAAACGATAACATATCACGGGACAACTATGGGGAAAGTGTTTTTTGTTTGTATTTAATTTGCACTTTTAATCTGCCTTTGCCCAAAGTGCACTATGTTATGAAAATATGCTCTGCCTGCGGTCTTCTAGCTTTAGCCACCATTTCTTAATTGAAAAATGAATTTTTCAAGTTCCGAAGGATAAATGTGGCTCCTGGTAACATCAAATTTGACAGCAGAAGCTGACCACCATGTCCACCCGCCAGCTTCAGCTTTACCAGTATTTTTTTTTTTAGCACAGTTGCTCTTCCTTGCCTATCCAAGACGTTCCCAGCGTACAGGTTTTTGCCTTCCGGCTTTCTGGTGGGCCCATTCCATTTTTCTGTGAAAAAATATACAGACATAGATTTTCTTGGGATGACAGAAATTATCGTGCTGATTATTCAGGAAAAAAAAAATAGATTGGTATTTTTTCGACGTAAAATATTGCCCCAGTGTTTTTTTTATTTCATTGATAGCATTTTTTTTAGTAATGTAACATTTTTAGGTAAAATGTCAGCAAATGTTCTGTAGAAACTACTGTAAAAAAGTACATGCGCTTCATGGTATGTTCTAGAGATACTATTTGACGTGCGGTTCTTCAACCCCCTTTTCAGGTTCTATAAATCAGCAGGATCTGTCCTTGGGCAGGAGTGAAGAGTTGGGCAGCACCCAGGAGATGTCCACGAAGCGCCTCATTGTGGGTCCCATCGATCTCCGGTTGGACAGTAGCGCAGTCCACAGGATCATGAAAATCATAGTGTGTGGCCTCGAGCATGAGTACGAGCCATACAGCGGACTAAAGCCAGGTATTCCAGAATTGCACTGTTCCCTTTTGAATATCATTTAGAACTACTTCATGGAAATGTCAGCAGTTTATTTTTTTATTGTAAAAACACGGCGATGTCAACTTGTTGCCTTTTCTCAGTTCTGGTACAATTTTTTATGTAACATGCTTCTTGTATAATAGAATTCGAACCGTGTCCCATCTATTCACATTTCACTTTAGCAAGTTTTTTAGGTGGATTAATGTGAATATATTTCTGAAAAAGTTATTTCTTTGAATGTGTGCCTTGCAGAGATCTTGGTTAGCATAACATCAGATACCTCATGAACATTGAGTGGAGCAAATGACAATTGCAGCAGTTGATGCCAGAAAGATTGAGTGCAGTACAAGGCATCATCCATCAGTTGTGTGATCAAACGAAAATGCCTGTAAACGATATATTGTCGGATTAATGACCAGGCGGCAGTGTAATTAACCTCTCCTTGTAATGAGAATGGCTATTTAAGGAGTTCAGACTTTGTAATAGCAATATCCAGTCGCAGCAAACATGGACATATTTGATCCTCCGCCCCCCAAAAACAATTTACCAGCATGTTCCATTGAAGTAAATTAGTTGCAGTAAAACGAAGTACTTTTAGTAGTCTGTGGCCAGTTGTGAAATGCCTTTCCATTTAGCTGAGAGAATGAGAGACGTCATAGCTCAGCTTCATGATCCTAACACCATTTAGTCAAACAATGACCTCATCATCAAGAGTTTGAGGATTATTCAATATCCGTTCTTTAAATACTAATTCCAGTTTTAAAACATTTGTCCATATGATTAAGGTTGGTGTAAAACATTCTTGGAAAGTACATTTTATGCTTTGTTATTTCAACATAGGTATTTCACCAACCAACATGTTATTTTTATAATATTATTGATGTAAGGTCTATGTAAACTGTAAAATGAAAGAAAATCAGAAAAATGTCTGTACATGTTATTAACACGACTTTCTTAATATTCCTACTGGAGACATTTTCTACAGCACAGATATTCAAAGCAAAGAATGTTAGAGTGGAGATATAGTGAGCTGTTTTACTAACTGTCGTTTATTTTTTTTCGTAAAACTGTTGGTGCATTTACACATTTTGTGTGTGGTGACGACTACATCTCTAAACATTTCCATATATTTCACTAATCTAATATCTTAAATTGTGGTAAGAAAAATGAACACACATTTTGAATTAAGAAACTTTTAAATACATTTCTTGTCTATACAATAGTGGCTTGACTTACATATTTTATATGGCAGAGTAGAATAAATCATTTCCCAGAGAAACTCCATTTATTAGTTCCCAGATGTTGTTTCTCACAAAGAATGCAGTTATTTGCATTCCTTGATGTACCAGAAGAAATGTGGAAATGCACATTAGGTGTGCATGCATCTTTGCTCATCACAAATGAGCACTAGTTAGTCTTTGATGCATCTCTCACTGCCTACACGAGTATATCATCAACCAGAGCATCAGTCCTGATCCCGAGTGGTCCTTGTGGTGGTCAACAAGATTTAATGTAGTTTTGAACTCTCATCAGCATCTCCGTGTGTAAGTAGAGAAATGCAATACGTATGCATTAACTGTTCATCTCAAAGCGCAGCTCAGAGAATTCAGTATGGTGCTGTGTTTCTCATTTTCACACCACTTCGACATGCTCACATCTCTTGTTTAATTGTTACTCCTCATTGGCTTCCTATTTCCAAGCGGTTCATCGTTAAATCCCTTTGTCTTTTTGTCCATTGCTCATTTCATAAGATTTTCCCTCTCTACTTGCAATTTAACTTCTCTCGCTGTAAACTAGATCATCCTCAGCTAGACTTCTGGCCCTTCTGTCTGGCTTTCCTGGTTTAGTGGATGCTGCTTTTCCTGTCAGGGGCCATATTACACATAGTGCCCATGAGCGCAACAGGCACGTGTACCCAGTTTGTGCACCTCTGAATCACAGTGGTATTGCAAAAGCGGCTGCAGATGCTTGTGCAGCTTCTGTAATATGTAGCCCCAGAGCTATCTTCAGGGAGCGTTTTCTCACTTGCTTGTAGACCTATCATGGACGCACATGCATTTGCAAATGGGCCTCTATGAGGTGCACACAAAATGGTGGCACACTGTCCGTGCGCGTCGTTAAGCCGGCCCTCTGAAAAATGGAAAGGGGTCCCTTGGAACCCCCAAACATCCCCCTGCATGCAGGTGCTGTCACTCACTGCACCTTCCAGCTAGCAGATCTGTCTCTCCCTTTTAAAGGGCAGGCAGCAGTGCATTAATTGTAATGGGGCTGAATATGCCTGTTTGAGCCCGACGCACCTGTTTAAAGGTATTCGTGGAGCAAACAGGGTCAGATTGCCCTATCTGTTATACACGGGCCCTGACATCCAGCTGTTGGAATATTCTTCCCAAAAATTTGCAACTCCTGGACAATTTCCTCGGCCCATAAAAGTTGTCATTCACCCTGCATTTAATTGCTAATATGCTTGCATGATTTAGTGAAACCTACCAGTAATAATCAGTGAAAAAGCTCCACTCTGGAAGATCGCACATTTTTGTAAACACTTTTTTTATCATCATGTGTGTCACGTGCAAATTACCCATATGCGATTCTGCCCCATGTTAATGGTGCCACAACGTCACAGCCCTTGCATATTGAGAACAAGTGCTTGATTGTGTAACCATCTTCCACAAGTTTGCATCCTATGTTATTGATTATGAAAGCTATATAATTAGTTTGATTAGCTAAGTGTAAACAGAACAAATTTGCGCTGGTTTAATCAATTCTGAAGTTTTTTATGTTGTGAATGTCAATAAAAGATATTGCATTAAGAGAAATACTTGATACTCGACCAGCACTTTCGGTTTTTAACATTTTAAAATTTTTTCGTTTATTAATTAGTTTTGCTATTAATATCCATCCCCTATCAGACCTGTTAATAAATCAGTGGGCACTTTTTAGGTCTCGCCTGTCGATGCGCATGCGCATCGAGCAAGGCGAGAGTATTGCGAGTTATCCACTCTTTATCCACACTGCAAGGAATCGTGGCGATTCCTTGCAGTGCCCGTGACTTTTAAGGTCAATGCGCATGCGCATTAAGCTTATGCGCATGCGCATTGACCTTAAAAGTCACGGGCGCGTGCATGTCCGTCTTTGTTTACCCGCTCCGCCCCCTCCCGCCGTGTCGCCTTGCCTACTCTCTTCCACAGCCTCCCCCAGCTCCGCCCCCTCACTACTTGATTGCACGGCCGCTAGGCCGTGCCTCCCCTACTCTCCTCCCCCCTCCTCCTCTCCTCCCCTGCCTGCCTGCCGCTAGCCTTGTTAGTTTTTACTACAAATCCATGCACTATAACTAATTTTCTTTGCTTGCATTTGGGCTCACGAGATTCTTTCACTGCCATTTCTGGTTCCACAGTGTCATTTGTTTGGAGCTTTTTCCCTAAGGATTAATGCTTATTTAAAGCAGCACGGTCGCGTGCCTATGCGCAGAGCGGATTTCCACACTAAAAGAGTCCCAGCAGAGCACACGCGCCCCCGTCAACAGTCGCCCCGTGTCCTAGTTAGGCTGGGCCCGCGTGTGTTGTGTAAACGGCAAAGGTATGGCCGGCATGCTGTTCTCTCTCCTCCAAAGAGCGCTGTTTGTTTTGGCAATAGCGGGCCGTTGGTTGCACTCCCCGGGCGGCCTCCTTCCCCTTAACCTAAAAGAGTCCCAGCAGAGCACACGCGCCCCCGTCAACAGTCGCCCCGTGTCCTAGTTAGGCTGGGCCCGCGTGTGTTGTGTAAACGGCAAAGGTATGGCCGGCATGCTGTTCTCTCTCCTCCAAAGAGCGCTGTTTGTTTTGGCAATAGCGGGCCGTTGGTTGCACTCCCCGGGCGGCCTCCTTCCCCTTAACCTGGCGGGAGCGAGCCAAGGAATCTGCCCATTGTCGGCCTGCATTCCCCTGTCTGTCGGGGCAACTGACAAATGATGTATTTAGGTGCAGCATTCCAGCCTCCTGTCCTCTCTTAGATAACCCGTCCCAGAACCCTGCTGCGCCTCCTGCCCAGCTCACGTACCAATATCCATCCCTCTCTCTAGCAGTGCAGCTGATCGCGCGCCCCACTCCCATCTCTCCATATAAGTCCAGGCGTGCAACACCCATTGGGCTCACCGGGCTTCCGCCCCTCCCCCCCTCGTGTGTGTCAGTCAGCCTGTGGCGACCCTCTAATCGCAGCCGCACGCGAGTACTTCACAGGTCTCTAAAAGACCATTTAGATGTTAATGAGGCGTTTGTTGTGTTTTGACCCCTTCTTAGAGACACTCTGTCTGGATGGAAGAATTAGCCCCCCCAGTCCCAAAATCTTTTCCAGCCTCAATAACCCCCTCCCCCGAAATTTGGCTCTAGTTGCCCGCCTCTCAGTAACTAAATGTACCTACATTTTTACTTGACTATTTGTCTGCGAGCAAGACTGTCCGTTCACTGGCCTCTCTCTATATGTTAGCCAGACTGTCCCCTCACCCCCGTAAATGCTTGTCTTGTCCGTCAATTTGTTAAATTGCCTGTCTGCCAGACACTCCATCCTTCTCACATGGGGGGCCCTGTTTCGCTGCTTGCTGGACTGTTTGATCATTGGTCTCTCTGCCAGACTACATGTCAGCCTACTCCTCACTCTGTCTCTCTATAACCCTCAACCCCTCACCCTCAACCCCTCACCCTCAACCCCTCACCCACACTCACCCACACTCACCCTCACTCACACTCACCCACCCTCACCCTCACTCACACTCACCCACCCTCACTCACCCTCACTCACCTTCACCCTCACTCACCCTCAACCCCTCACCCTCACTCACCCCCACTCACCCTCAACCCCTCAACCTCAACCCCTCACCCTCCCTCACCCTCACTCACCCTCAACCCCTCACCCTCACTCACCCTCAACCCCTCACCCTCACTCACCCTCAACCCCTCACCCTCAATCCCTCACCCTCACCCACCCACACTCACCCCCACTCACCCTCACTCACACTCACCCACCCTCACTCACCCTCACCCTCACCCACCCTCACTCACCCTCACTCACCCTCACCCTCAACCCCTCACCCTCAACCCCTCACCCACCCTCAACCCCTCACCCTCACTCACCCTCAACCCCTCACCCTCAACCCCTCACTCACCCTCACCCTCAACCCCTCAGCCTCACCCTCACTCACCCTCAACCCCTCACCCTCACTCACCCTCAACCTCATGCTAAAGATTTACAAAAAAACCCATAAACAATTCTAAAAGCACTAACTCTAATGCTGCGAGACCTATTGCATTTCTAATGCTTGTTTTCCCTTGGCAGTGAATGCCCACATCTTTGAGCTGTTTTATGGGCATTGAAATGGCAGTCACCTGCAGAAATGAGTCGGGAAAAGGGAAAAGCCGGATTTTCTATGCACTTCTTTGCTTATGTCTTCCTCCCCAGACAGCTAGTCAACCCCCATATGAGCCCGGAGGTCCCTGCTTGAAACGGCTGCCACTGATTTTGCACCTGCTCTTGCCTGGCATCTTTCAGAGACTCCTCCAGTCTAGAGGGTCTTAAAACTGAGACTTCCTGCGACCAGTTGGATCATATGGAGCAGCTCACCTGAAGACCCGTAGTCGGGGAAACTCGTATACCATAGAGCCTGCTAGACAGGTCAGAGCAGTTAAAAAAATCTTTTCATTAAGACATTCAAGTAAGACAAAAATAAACAAGCATTGAAAATGCAACAGGACTCGATTTTGGTTAAGTTAAAGCCATTTGCTTTGCTAATGGTATTGTATAGCTAGGCAAATGGCTTTAACTTAATAAAAGGCAAGACCTATTGCATTTTTAATACTTGTTCTTTTTTCGCTCACTGGAAGTACATGAAAGCATAGACATTGACAATTAAGCATTGACAAAGAAAATAATTCTCTGTATTGGCTATGCCATTGATTTTAAGCAATGGTATGCACAGTGGGGAAATGTTACCAAAAAAAAGTCTGTGATGTGGCTGCCTGTTATTTTGTAGGCCCTCATACAACACATGCGCACCTGCAAACGAATGCTTGCGCTTTTTATGCTTTTTAGTTACAAAAACCAGTTGAATCTGTAACTAAAAAGAAAACAAAACATGCAAAAGTGTTTATATTTTAGTCAGCCGGTAAAGTGAGGAACAGCAAATGGGTGGAGCAGAAGTAATGGAGGGGGAGGATGGAAAAAACACAGACGCAACACAGGTGGGCTGGAGAGAGGCGAAAGCAACACCGCTCAAGGTAGATGAGATAGGCGAAAGCAGCATGAGGAAGGACAGGAAGACCAGAGAAGCAACACGGGGATTGGAGGAAAGCAATACAGAGTTTACAGGTGGAGGGAAGGAACAACAAGGAACTAGACGGAAAGTCCATTGGAAGAGTACCCTTAATAAAACAAGAACGCAACTCACTCACCCTCCCAGCTGCGAGCAACAAAGGCTCTTGTGTACACACAGCCCGCTGCCAGCGCGAGATTAACACTTGAGGGCCACTCTCCCAACTGGCCTTTCCGAATGACAAGTCCTCGAGCGTGGCTTAACCGGAAACACTCACCGAAACCGCCACCTGCGCAACCCCCTGGAGATAGATACACGGGTCTTCACAGCTGGGGCTGTCTGCGCACAGCTCCCTGTCGCGAAGCCGCCTTCACCAGACAGGCATGCTTGGCTGGTGGCTAAGAGGGAGCCCTGGTATCTGTGGAGGGCCCGAACAGGAGGTGGCCTCGCGCCAAGCTGCAGATGCGGGTAGATTCCTCACAGCGGTGAATGCCGGCGAGTGTAGCCAACCGCTAGAATCAAAGGGAAGAATGCACCAATCTGGTGGTGATAAAACCATCAGCCATCAGGATTCACGGATTGTTGGTACTGAGATGCGTCCAGTAAAGGAATGTAACATTCGCTAGAAAGGAACAAACTGTAGCTTGGACCCATTAACTAAGAGAATGCTGACAATTGTGCACTCGACATCAAAGCGGTGCGCAGTTTAGGGAGTTGTTTGCCAAACTTTCTCGAGTCTATGATTATACAATTTATGTATGTGATGCTGGTGGGAGGTGATGGATGTGCGATTAGACTGTAACGTGCATCAGATAGTTCCTTGGGAGGCAATGTGGGGTCATTATGAATCTCCGGAGCACGATTGACTATCTGCTCTCATTAAGTCATACCTCCCTCAACTTCGCAAAACCACCGGGGCTCTCTGGGCACTTGTTGATATCCTTTGTAGATGCAATACCCCGCCTTCCAGAGTATTCGAAGCCCTCTGTGAATTAAGGAGCCTCACCTTCTTGTAGTGCGTGCCCAGCCAGGCCCGTACAGGATCCAAGAGTGCCAGGGTATCGGGGCTCTCCCAGTGCTTGGTGCTGGGTCCCCCATCCTCCCTGCGGGCAGCTGCAGGAGGCGCGGAGGGCGGTGCGGGGGTATGTTGAGGTGAAGAGCCAGACTCCTCGTCCTCCTCCTCATCTACCTCATCGTCCTCTTCTTCTTCCTCCTCCTCTTCCCTGGGAACTGCGGGGCTAGTCTCACCGTCCTCCTCTTCATCGTCTTCGCCGGCCAGGGCGACCTCCTGCTCTGGGGCTTGGGCGGCTGGGCTGCTGCTCTCCACCGGCTCTTCAGGCTCCCGTGCCCCACCTCACCGGCGCCGCCTCCGTTGCTCACCCCCGACTGCTTTGCGCTGCTCTTGCTGCTGCCGTTGCAGCCGCTACCGGGCGTCCCCAGACCGGGTTGCCTTTGTTTCATGTCTGCTCAAAGAATCTCTCCAACTGCCGCCTCAGTAACACAGGGCCGTGGAGGATAAGCATGCGCAGTACGAAGCAAACTTTGATATGATATGATATGATAAAAACATTTATACAGCGCACGTTCACCGACGGCTTCTTGGCGCTTTGGACAGACAGAGGTAAAGACTACGAGATGGAAACATCAAGCAGTCATTAATCAAAAGCTTGAGAGAACAACCAAGTCTTTAAAGCCTTCCTAAAGGGATGATAAGAAGAGATAAGCCAGAGGTCCGAGGGCAGGGAGTTCCAAAAAAGGGAAGCTTGAGTGGCGAATCTTAATCCCCCGTGCCTTTCCCGCTTGAAGGGGCACATGAGCAACAGATTGGAGCTTGAAGAGCGGAGAGCTCCGGAAAGGATGTATCGATGAAGGTGAGAGGATATGATGGCCGGGCCTTGATGGGCAAGGGCCTGGTAGGTCAAGCAGCCCACCTTGAAAAGGCTGCGCTGGATCACAGGGAGCCAGTGCAGGCTCCTCAAAAGAGGCTTGGCTGAGCTTGCCCTAGGCTGCCCGAAGACCAGTCTCGCCGCTTGATTCTGAATAAGCTGAAGTTGGCGAGACTGGTAAAGGGGAATGCCAGCGTATAGTGCGTTCCCATAATCAATACGGGAAATAACCAGACCAAGCGTGACTTGAACTAAAGCCTCATGAGTGAGGAATCTGCTGATCTTTCTGATGCGGCGAAGATGAAAAAAACATGCCGACATCAAAGATTTAATTTGTGATTTCATAGTCAGGTCCTCACTAATGGTAATTCCAAGACTCTTGACCGAGCTCACCGGGCATGGGGCACTTCCCAGCGAGTGTGGCCAGAAGCTGGAGTTCCAAGGATTGCCCGGAGGTCCAGTTAGTACAAGCTCGGTCTTTCCTGGGTTAAGCTTGAGTTGGTTCACGTTCATCCAATTACTGATGTATGACATAGTAGACTGGAAGTTCTCAATAGAGGCAGGGGAGGAATCAATGTTAAAAATGAGCTGGAGGTCATCCGCATAATTGAGGATGACCCCTGGTCTTTCCCATAGCCTGGAAATGAGGGGAGAAATATAAAGATTGAATAATAGCGGGGAAAGGGAAGAACCCTGAGGAACCCCGCAGTTAAGGTCCTTAGCTGCGGACGTGAAGGGGCCAAGACGAACACCTTGCTTGCGATCTTGTAGAAAAGAGGTGAGCCACCTAAGCGGGGTGCCCTTGATGCTGGCGTTCTTGACCCGTTGAAGAAGGATGGAATGATCAACGGTGTCGAATGCCGCCGACAAATCAAGGAGCACCAAGGCCTGGGAGATGTTTTGGTCAGCCCCTTTCCTAAGTACGTCATAAACTGCCACCATCACGGATTCAGTGGAGTGCTGCGGTCTAAAACCGGCTTGATGTTGATCTAGGAACCGGGAGCTTTCCACAAATGAACCAAGGCAGCTAGAGACATGGGCCTCTAAGAGTTTACCCAGGAAAGGGAGCAGGGATATGGGGCGAAAGTTGCTCAGTGTTGTCGGATCTGCCCCAGGTTTCTTAAGAATGGGTGAGACGACGGCAGATTTAAATGTACTTGGAACCGTCCCCACAGTAAGGGAATTATTAAGCAGCGAGAGGGGCACCTCTGGAAGGCTGAGGAAGATCTCACGGGCGATGTGGGCAGGGCAACTGTCAGCGGGAGAGCCAGAGCGAACCTTACTATGGAGAGAATTTATTGTATTGTATTGTTGCATACTTGTATAGCGCGACCTGTCACCACCAAGGGCATCCTGGCGCTTTGACCCATAATCCAGCGAAAACAGTAGCTCAACCTATCCTAGGAAAAAGGTGAGTTTTCAGAGCCTTTCTAAAAGCTAAGAGATCCTCAAGGCTTCTCAAGGATATTGGCAGAGAGTTCCAGAGTTTGGCTGCCGCTACTCTGAACGAACGGCCGCCCATCCTCACTCTCTGGAATCGCGGAACTACCAGTAGCCTGGACGACGAGGAGCGTAGAGCTCGAGATGGACAATACCAGGCAAACATTCGCCGCAAAGGAATTGGGCCCAGGCCATGAATAGCCCTGAACACAATGCACGCTGCTTTGTAGCACACCCGCAGATGGACCGGCAGCCAATGAAGTTCTCGCAGCGCTGCCGTAGAAGAGCTATGGTAGGGGCGAGAGAGGGTGAGTTTGGCAGCAATGTTTTGCACCCTTTGCAGCTTGCCCAGAAGTATTACCGGGGCCTCCAGAAGCAGTGCGTTACAATAGTCAAGTCGACTTAGGATGGTACAACGCACTACTTCTGGTCTGGCTTCAGGGAGGAGAGGTAGAACCTTACGCAGCATACGAATCAGCATCATACATGTGGAGGTGGTCTTATTTACATGTAGATCCAGCTGCAGGTTGGGCCCAAAAATAACGCCCAGATTGCGCGCTGATTGTGCAGCTGACACCGTCTCTGAGAAGGACGGAGGCCAGAAGTCAGCTGGGAGATCTCGAGGAACTCGATCGGTGGAGCAGTGCAAGACCTCTGTCTTGGTTCCGTTGAACTGTAACGAGTTCAAACGGAGCCATTCCGCTGTCTCCTGCATGCACCGGTGAAAAGTCTCCAGTGTGACTGCATCCTGTCCCTCCAGGGAGAAGACCAGCTGGGTATCATCCGCATAATTAAATGCGGCGATACCAAAGGATTTAATGAGCTGGACTAGAGGGCGGAGGTAGATATTAAAGAGTATAGGGCTGATGGCTGAGCCCTGGGGTACTCCCTGTCCCACTCTCCGCTCCTCTGAACTGAAGGGGGGTAACGAAACCCGTTGTTGACGGCAGTCCAAGTAGGAGATTAACCAGTCCCTAGCCTTGTCTTTGACCCCGCATTCTTCCAGCCTAGAGATCAAGGTGGGATGGCTGACCGTGTCGAACGCGGCCGACATGTCGAGCAGCACCAAAAATGCTGCCCGACCAATGTCGACTCGCGCCCGCAGATTGTCTAACACGGTCACCAGCGCGGATTCCGTCCCATGCGCTGGGCGAAAGCCGAATTGCATCTCATCCAACCAGGTGTTCCCTTCTAAAAAGCCGGACAGAGCACGGGTGACCAATTTTTCCATGATTTTAACGGGAAAAGGAAGCCGGGAGAATGGCCGGTAATTAGAAAGGCATGCAGGGTCGAGCGTAGGTTTTTTTAAAAGCGGAGATACCACTGCCTTCTTCCAGCAACTTGGTACAATACCTGTCTCAAATGACTGGCAGCAGATGGCATGCAAGGGCTGGAAGAGATCCTCTTGAAACACTTTCCATAGTTTTGGAGGAAGAGGCGAACCAGATGAAATCGTAAGGGCTAAATCGCCGAACTCCTTCAGAGAGGGAAGGGGAAAGCTACTCAGCTGGGGTCGACTGGCCTCACTCGCCGGAGCTCCCAAGCTGAGAGCCGGCTCCAGAGGAGAAGGAAAAGGACTACTCTGCTGGGGTCGACTGGCTGCAATCGCCGGAGCTCCCAAGCAGAGAGCCTGATCCAGAATGGGAGGGGAGGGGCTACTCAGCTGGGGTCGACTGGCCACCATCGCCGGAGCTCCCAAGCAGAAAGCCGGGTCTAAAGAGGAAGGAGAGAGACTGCTCGACTGGGGTCGACTGGCCACAATCGCCGGAGCTCCCAGGCAAAAAGCCGGATCCAAAGAGGGAGGGGAAGAGCTACTCAACTGGGGTCGACTGGCTACAATCGCCGGAGCTCCCAAGCAGAGAGCCGAATCCAGGGCTGGAGAGGAAAAGCTACTCGGCTGGGGTCGACTGGCCACAGTCGCCGGAGCTCCCAAGCTGAGGGCCTGATCCAAAAGAAGGGGAGAGATACGAACATTTCCCGTGAGATTAACGGGGAGCTTGAAAAAACTGAAGAGTTGTTGGGGATATTGCCTGTATCAAAGCCAGCGTCAGGTGTAGGGATACTAGCTTTGATTAAGGCTATCTTCTCAACAAAATAATTGTTGAGGGAGTCACAGAGGTGCTGAGAAGAGGAAGGGGTCATCGTAATCCGATCAGGTTTGGCTAACTCGTCAACTATGGCAAAAATCTCCCTGGATTTATTAAAAGAATTAAGGATTTTATCTGAAAAATACTTGGTTTTTGCCTCCAAAATAGCTGATTTGTATTTTTTCAATGCGGCCAAAAAAATAAGCTTCTTGGCTCTCCACTTGCGCTCGGTTTGTCGGAGGGCAAGCTTCAGGTCTGTCAAGGTCTTACAGAACCAACGCTGTGCATCGTGGGGACGCTTGTTCCTAAGCCTCTTTAAAGGAGCAACAGTATCCCTAGCGTCTGCAAGCCAGGTGTGAATAATATTGGCCTGAATTTGAACAGACAGAGGGGAGCCTGTCTCATCCGACAAAGAGGGAATTGTAGTGGCCAGTGAAAGACAAAGCAAGGGGATGTCTACTTTGCCCCAATTCCGAATGAGTGGGCAGGTGGTGGGGGACGTTTTTGTAACTGGAATTCTAGAAACGGTAAAAGAAATAAAAAAGTGAACGTACCAAGCACATGGTGAAATCTGAAGGTTTAGGACATCCTGATTAAGGGACCACAGCTGATCCAAGATGTGACCCTTAACATGAGTAGCGGCATGAATGTGCTGAAGGAAATTTAGGCCAGCTAATAGGTCTGTAAACTCCCTAGACGAGGCGCTTTGATGTTGGGTGTGGGGCCAGTAATTAAGATCTCCTATTACAAGGGTTCTAGCGTGATTAATTGCTAGTTCAGCCGCTATGCTGCTAAAGGAATGCAGGAAACCAGGCGACTGTCCTGGAGGACGATAAAAGAGGGCAACAGTAAGGGGAAGGGTGACCGACTCAAATTTGAAAATTACATACTCCACCGACTGTATGGGGTGCATGGTAAGGGAGCTAACTTTATAAGCATGGGAGATTATTGCAACCCCCCCCCCCCCGTTTTCCCCTGTGGTCGATTTGCCTGAAGGATGTAATAGCCGTCGGGGACAGCAGCCAGGATGTCGGGACTAGACTCTGCTGTGAGCCATGTTTCTGACAGCAGCAGTATATCAGGCTTAATTGTTTCTAAGTGGTAAAAAATCTCGACTTGGTGTTTAGCCATTGAGCGGGTGTTTAAATACCAGATAGATAAACAATCCTGCCTGTGGCCAGAAAGTCAGGGAGAGAGCTAGTTTGTAAGGCATTAAGATCTAAATCGGCCACAGGCGTTGTAGCGGTAGTAACATGGGGAAAGTGAGAGTGCTGCGACAGGGCACAATAATCAAAAGGGGTTAGAAAGTGCTTAGTGGAAGGCTCCTGGCCACGTAAGGTGAGCAGCTTCTCAGGGAAGTACACCCTGATGGAGAGATGACCGACAGGGGGGGTGGCCCCTGGCCCCGGTCGGGCGCAGACGGGCAAGACGGGCTTGCCTTTGGCGCGCCTTTGGTGCGCCTCATACGCGCCCACTGCGAGCGTCCGCTGCGCGTGTCTGCTGCGCGTTGTCGCCCGCATCAGGTTTTAAGGCGAGTGAGGTATGAGCGCTAGACCGCTCACCTCCTTCAACCGGAAGTGCAGAGTTGGCAGGAAGTGTCTCACCCACTGGGCTCCCTCCACATCAATCGAGCTCTACTCAGCTCGCGGTGGAACGAGGAGTCCAGCGGGGATGACACAGCATGAGAGGGTGAGTCAGGAGATTAAAAGTTCAAGAGAGCTCGTAGTCAGCTCAAAATGAAAAGAACAAGTTTTAAAAAATGCCGTAAATGTTACCAGCAGGCAGTATGCCTCAGCGTTTCTTAACTTTAAGGCATGGACATCGAAATAAGACGGGCACGGCTACTGAGCATGATCGTTCCGAGGCGACCCTGAAAGCATGGACATAGAAAAGAAACCAAAACCACCGCTCTGCACAGCTCCAGAAAAGCCTGGTTCCAGGGGCTCGAGCGCTTTCGGAGCCCGTACCGCTTATATTACTTAGCATCAGGCTTCCAGAGAATGAAGAAGATCTCCAACAAGATTTAAAGTGATAACGGGGATACCAATGCTCAACAAGACGTGCTGTTTCCTCTTTTAGAGCCCGATTTACTGCTGGAGTAAAAGGTTTCTTATCTTCTTTATGGGGCCATCTGTTTGGACCCATAAAGAAGATAAGAAAGCTTTTACCACAGCAGTAAGTCAAGGAAGCTAGTCCATGTGGGACGGCTTCCAAAGAGAAAAGAGTACGTCACTAGGACCTCTTTTCCAATGGCTGGCCCCCGTTTAGCATGAACGATGACGCCAGCCAATGGTAAAGAGGGGTGGGGCTTAACCTCGCTAGTGAAACTCACTCAGTCATAAAATCTCGCCAGCAAGACTGCACATGTGCGCAGCCTATGCTAGCCGAGACCTATAAAAAATCCATCCCATCCAACCTTTACAGTGGTTAATTTACCAAATAAACATCCTTGGACGGTGTTACAGTGACCATTGTGTTCCACCTTAGGAAATTGAGGGCCTTGGGTCACTGGGCAGATTATGTCACAGCATCAGTATCAGTGTACGCAGGTTGTTTCTATCTTACGAATTGCACAAAGTAAAGTGAAAATACTTTTTGAGTCTAGCTTGAGGCATGCGTTCCTACTCACATTCGGCTCACTTCTTTGAGGAAGTATCCCATCTAGCCCTCAGTCCCCTTATGGCTACACACACTGCACCAGTAAGTGCATCAAACGGTGTTTCTGTCTGCACCAAAACATTCATGGGGCATGCGATCCGAAGGATACTTTACCTGGTCAATGAATCCCAACCAAATGTCACCCTCCAGTTCATTCTAGTCAAAGGTACCTGGATGACATAGTTTAATACACAGCCTTATTTATAGAACTCGTGTTCAGTGAGAGGGGGACTGTTTGTGCAAGTAATAGATAATAGAGGTTTATTGTAACCCATGTCGATGGTACTCATTTTATAGATTTGGGGAGGATGAATGGCTTGGAGAGGCCCTGTGACCACGGAGGCAAACACCAATCTTTGCTTGTGATGCATTTGCCCACAGAGCCCCCAGACCCAACTAGAAAAAGTCTGCTTCTGGTTCAAGACCCATCTGTGCAAGGGCTGTCTTTCGGTGCGACCGCCACCAACATTCTGTCACTGGCATCATAATGAGGCCCTATGTTTTGAAGGGACCTCTGTTCCCCTTGCTTTCCAAGGTTTCATTTCCACCTTTGCTGCGATAGAGGCAGAATGTCATGATTTTCTTAAAATATTGTATTTTTGTATGCCTTTTTTAGGTTAAACCACGCTGAAAGGAAACATACTAAGTTTGACTTCATGATTGCTGTTGCTTTCAGGTGGAAATGCCAGAGTGGTGTTTTCTCATAGAACTATAAAGCTTTGTATAAAAGTATTTTGGACCTAGAATATGTGCGGAACATTTTCCTGTGATTTTTTTATTTGTGTTTTAAAGTTGTGTAGAGCACGTCACACTTAGTCAATTTCTGGGGTTGTTGTGCCTCGAACCCTGCAGTACACTATGGCTAAATGACAGGCTCCTGATCTAGAACTTTTTTATACAAGGGTATTGGATCACTGTGTCTGTGACCACTGGAAAGCACACTCTCTACCATAAAAATTAGTGTTGAGACCTAGATTTGTTCTTCAGCAAATGAAATTGTAACAGGTGGTGTCACCTTTAGTTTTCTGCTCAGTGCTTCGAGCTGCCTACGGACCGCAGAAGGAGTTCTTGATAGATGACACGGCTAGAGCTAGTAATTAGTCTCACCCTCGTGCTACATATTGGCCCCAACTCCAGGGGATAGGAAAGATGTTTTTGAGTGACTAGCAGTTGATGGCTTCCATTCATTATACGATAGCAAAATTATGTATTAGCTGGCTAATTTATTACTTCAGATTTCATTCATAATAATTGTTGATTTCTTTGCACGAGATTTAGTTTAAGTATTTCAGTTGGTTTACTAAGAGCAAGCGAATGCATGACCAACTATCGTTTATATGTAGAGACTTGTGAAAGGAAGGATACCACCTTTTGGTTTGCAGTCAATGAAGCTCTAAACCAATAACATTCAAATAACTAACCCCCACTCCTCCAAATCCACTCCAGCAGTGCCCTTGAATGAAGCAGAGGAGGAAAGATAGAGGGAGGGTCCAAGGGTTTTAACATATTCCCTAGTTTATTGTCCACATTATGTAATACCAAAATCATACGGAATAACCGAGAAAACTTTCATAATCTCTCATGCTTCTCTGTTGAAAGACTCTCGGTATGTCAAACAACCACCCTCTATTGACTAAATTAAACCAAGCCAACTCTTTAGTGTACTTATTGCCTAGGAGAGAAATCTGGTGGTCTGCACCTCTGTCCTGCAAGAATAATAGAAGGTCCCTGGCACCTATCAGTTGTGTAGACTTGCTTTGTAGAGTCTATTACTACCCTTAAACTAAAGAGTGGGCCTGTCCCAGGGTGATCAGTTCCTTTTACGAAGCCTGAAGGTCTGGTCTCCATTGTTGGGTCGCCATGACCAATATAAGAAGATGTCAACCCTCTGGTTTTGCTGCGTTAGCCCATAATCAGTTCCTCTGTCTGTCTGGTAAAATGCAAGCCCACCATAACTATCCCCTTCCCACTCTGTTTCCCCTGGCTCTCTGGTGTGGAGGTTGATCGCTCTTTGGCACTCCATTTGAACATGAGGGATGGATTCAAAGACCTCTGTATTGGAGAATGCAACATCAGAGATAAGAGTACTCTGACTCTGTGCATTCCTACCGTGTTCTCCAGTTCCTCCATCATCACACTCAAAATATGACGCTTCCTGGGAAGTGGTTGCTCCAGGATTGAAGAAATCCCTCTTCTCTATGTTCAGTTTGCCTTTATCTGGCTTGGGAGACATTATTGATTATATTACACGGGATTACACTAGTTGTGTAATAATTTACCCATGTTTCTCAAGGTAGTAAAGGTGGGGTGCAACTCTTTATTCTGTTGAGGTCACGCCACTAGTAAAACACCAATGTGCTCCAGCTCGAGTCTGTTGAAAAATGCACGTGGGCTCTTCTGACTTAACCACTGAGTTATGACTTGATAACCATATTAATCCATCACGATGTTACTTTATTAAAAATAAATATTAGCTACTTGACCTTACATCCGCGCTCTGTGAGTTTTGTGTGTTCACATTGAGCTAGACCAGCAAATGTTAAACAATATCTTGCAGAGCAAAATCCTCAGTAATATGCCATTGCTGAGTCACAACATGGAGGAAATTAAAAGGTTTGGCATGGTGCCAGGAGCCATGATTAACTTGACAGATCCTTTCTGTTCACACTGGAGATGGCATAAGAAAAAGAAAAGAACTATGATAACTGAAAGCGTGTTGCAGTATGAACTTCATACCTTAAAAAAAACAGGAATCAGAGCATCTTAAGGAAAGTAATTTAACCGAACAAAAACATCAAAAGAGTAGTGCATGTCCTTAAAAATATTATTGAGGTCTTGGTTAAGCTGCTGCTTGACATCATGTTATGCCCTCTCCAGTACCTTTTCTGTCTGAAAGTGGGAGATTATGTCAAATTTGAGCTGTTCTATACTGTGGTTTGTGATTGTAAAATAGCAACAGAAAAAGAGCCAGAAGAGGAATTTGTGTTGGTCTCATTAGATGCAGAAAAAGATTTTGACCGTTTTGGTAAGAGCTGATACAAGATCTTGAAGTGTAATAATTCAGCCCTGAAATTATTAGGCAGTTATTAATGCAAAAGCATATCCAGACTCAGGTTAATTTTGGAGAATTCCAAAGTGAAAAGAGGTGCACAATGCACCTATAGCATTTGTAATCAAAATAGAAACCATAGCATGATTACTTGGTCCGTTTCTGAAAAATAAATACATTTCTCGGGCCTTGAATAACGACACGGTCTCCCTGTGAGCATGTGATGTGCTATAATATCTTAGAAACTGAAGGAACTATACCACCCTTAATGTCTAACTAATAACCTCTTGCATAACTATTACAAATCTTGGCTATACCAACTGACAATAGCATGAAAGTAGAACAGAGCTATGCTATCCAAATGCCTGCTGCAGAGGGAACAGCACTCCTTTAAATATCTAGGTATCCAAGTGTATTGTAATGAAAATGTTTTATTTGAAGAGAACATTAGTAGATCGGTACTTCTCCACAGAATTTACACTGAGGTCCAGAAGAAGCTCCTGCTTTGGATCATGAAAAGCTTGAAATGTAGTACTTGTCGTCACATACTTGTTTCAGGGTCTACAACCTTACTTTAAAGGTTGACAAGTTGGTTGGCAGACCATGCAGGATACCACTGTTAATAGTAAAACTCCATTACAAAGGGGTGGACAGATTTGTGGAATGTTCATCATCCCTGTGTCTGAGCACAACTATAATACGCTCAGCACAGTTCACTGACAGAATATCCCCATACCACAATATCGAGTTTTAACTATCGATGTCAAAAATATCAAACATCCTATATTTATAATGGGAGGTACAAACATTTCGACAAAAACAATTGCTCATAAATATAGTTGTACAAATTATCACTTTTATAAATATATAAAATAATAAAAATGTAATATATTAAATAATAAAATTAAATAAAAAATTGGATTTAATGTACATTTCAACAAATAAACAATTTAACAAAGTTAAACACACATATATAATACATTTATCTATATTTACTTCAAAATAATTAATAAACTATTAATTGTAATTTATTTTATAATTTTTAAATTATGTAAAAATGTAACCGATAAATATATATAGATACATATACCAATAACATAAAATCTATTTAAAAAACCATTCTATTATAAATCAAAACATTAAACTATTTAAAAATCGTCAGTGCAACAGTAGGGAAACTGTTGGATAGCGGTGGGGTAAAAATTACTATTCCCACTCCAATGAGTGCAACAGTAGGGAAAGTGTAGGATAGCGGAGCGGTAAAATTGACTATTCCCACTCCAGTGAGTGCAACAGTAGGGAAAGTGTTGGATAGTAGAGGGGTAAAAATTACTATTCCCACTCCGGTGAGTGCAACAGTATGGAAAGTGTTGGATAGCGGAGCGGTAAAAATTCACTATTCTCACTCCTGTGAGCGCAACAGTAGGGAAAGTGTTGGATTGTGGTGGGGTAAAATTTACTATTTCCACTCCAGTCAGTTCAAAATTAAAAACAAACAAAATGCCAACTCCAAAAAAATATATTTTAAAAACAGAATAAACAGGCTGCCTTTCTCAACAGGTTGAGAAAGGCAGCCTGTCTGCCGAAACGCGTTCCTGTTTGTCCATAGCCTGATGTAATCTGCGCAATAAACGATAGAACCCCAGAATGACTGGTGCTTGTTCCTAATCTGAACTGGTTGGGGACTATTCTTTGTACATTTTGGGCGCTAGTGGTAGCGCTATCTTTTGAAGCACCACCAGCGATCTGGCAGCACGCCAATTATCACCGCACTTTGGATTTTTAATATATATATATATGAATATATATATACATACTAAAAATTTTAATTCAAATATATTTAATATTAATTAAAAACATGCTATATTGTTACATACATATCACAACTACCTACAAATATTATATTAAATAAAATAAAACTAATTTCAAACAAATATTTTTATTTAGATATTATTTATGAACAAAAACATTCATTATTACATGCATTTAGTTTATTTACTTCCTAATCTATAACACCACACAATTCACAACCCACATCTAAATTTTAAAAAGTACTTCCATAATGAATAAATTATCAATTAAAGAAATATTATTAATTAAAAAACAAATGTAAACACATAAAAATTATTAACTTCCAACCCTTTACCCCTACAATCCCCACAACCCACACCTAAAATTAAACGGTAAAACAAATGATTATACAATTAAAATTGTTTTTCTGTTAAAAAACTAATAGTATTGAACAACTAATTATAAAGTAAGTAAAATCAATTTACTCCCCACCCTTTACCCCTATAAAACTAAAACCCACACTCAATGTTTTTTAACAATTACCCTAATTAATTCTCAGTTAATATTAATTATCAACTAATTATTAATTAATTCAAAATACATTACTTCCCTCCATTTACCCCTATAAACCCCACAACCCACACCTAAAATTAATTACACAATTTTCATATTTAATTTTCAATAAATTGATTAATATTAATTAACTAATAATCATTTAATTAAAAAAGAACTCCCTAACTTTTACCTTTATAAACCCAAAACCCACACCCCAAAAATATAATTAAACAATTAACAAAATGTATTAATTATTTATTATC
Organism: Lissotriton vulgaris; assembly: GCF_964263255.1. Lineage (NCBI taxonomy): Eukaryota > Metazoa > Chordata > Amphibia > Caudata > Salamandridae > Lissotriton > Lissotriton vulgaris. Next base: position 1,745,961,524 of record NC_141691.1, read on the forward strand.
AACTAATTATTACAAAATTCAAAATAAGTTACTTCCCACCCTTTAGCCCTATAAACCCCACGTCCAGCACCTAAACAAATTACAGTTACAATAATTACCAATTAATTAACAACCAATTAAGTAATTACAAATAAATTACTTCCTACCTTATAAACCTATACACCCCACAACCTACTCAAACAATTTACAAAAAAATAAAAACACAATGAACACTATAAAAAATCAAATAATATTAATAAATAAAAAATAATCATTAATCAACCCACAACCCGCTACAGAACTAAAAAAAATGCAAAATGTTATTTAATAAAATTGATAACTTCAAAAAATGTAACACATATTAAAAAGCATAATCAATACTTCTACAAAAAATATATCACATATATTTAAAATATATACTAAAATACATAACTCTAATTAAAACGATATTTTAAACAACTATATTTTTGCTAACAATATTAATGACTTTTTACCTTAAATTCGATATTCTTGACCACAATATTCTTGCTGTCGATATTTGTCACGATATTTTCAACTCGATATTTGTGTAGGTCAACATTTCCAGCTCGATATTTTGTCTACATACCGCTCAGCACAGCATAACTACAACATGCTGTGCTGTAGAGTTTAGAGACGTTCACACCAGCATCTGAATTGTAAGCAAATGTGTAGCCAGTGAAAATGTTTACCTGTTACTGTTATACATTAGAAGATTAGAATGGGAAAGTTAGGTACAGATTAAAGTTTAAGTTGGGTAATTAAATAGCCCAAATGTGTCTCTTCAGAGTGTCAATGGATTCATTAGATCCAGGAAGAACATATAGGAGACTTAGGCTCGAGTGACTAGTTTACTGCCCTCACATAAGATAAAAGTTTGCTTTACTAGTGCGTCGAGGTTAGCAGAATGCAGAATCATGAAAGAATCCAGAAACTGGTGAAACTGATATCCTAACCTGCCTCCAATATGCAGTGTACTAAAGACTGCAGTAGAAATAGTGGATGAAGAAAGGCTTGTTTAAAACTCAAAATTGATCGACACCAGAATGTTAAACTAGACCAAAGGTAGACAAACCAAAGACTCAGAAGATGACGTTAGATGGCAGTTTAAAATAGTCTGTATACAGTTTAGAGAAGTATCCAGATTTAAATTATTTGAATATCATATTATCATAGAGAATAAATATGGAAGACTCAGAACGTTACCATAGGTGGAGAAAACAAGGAGAAATATTCTTCTGCCTGGTGTGAGAATGTACAGTATGCAAAACAATCTGGTGGAAAGTTCCATATTTGGTATAAAAATGGCAGTCAAGTTGAAATAAACAGTTTGCAAAAATGCCTATGAAGGATAATATACTGTAGAATGAAGGTAAGGGATTAAGTGAATTTGACTGGTGCTTATTCTAGTCTATGCAAGGCTAGCTATGAGCTGGGGGAATGTTAATGGGCCTATTCATACTTTCTGTATATTAAAATATGAAAAATGACTTTTTGCCCCACTACATAATATGTAAATAAAATAAAACAAGGGACAGTGCAAATTATGTTCTGCTGAACTCAGCCCTTTACCGGCCGGGCTCCAATCTGACTTTTTTTTTGTAAATGGAGAAACTTACTAAACTAGACTTTTTTCTAGGCTTCATTGTGGTGTGGGATATTATACAAGCACCCCCGAATATAGCTACTATTTCAGCCCTTCTCAGGATGGTATAGAAGTTTTAATCAAAGTCTGAAAAATGTTCCTGCAAAGAATGTTACAACCATAAAATATTCTTCATTTGGTGCATAGCTAAAGAGCTTGATGTAGTAATTTATCCTAATGATATGTTTCCATATCTACTGCGTTGAAACTGACCTGATTTCAACATTCTTCCGACAGATGGATAGAGTGTCTAAAACTGTTCTTGCTTTTGTAAATACCTTGATTGAAGTATTTTAAACAAGTGCTTAAACATTTTAATGGTATTCCACCCTCCACGTTTATCATCGTGAAATATCTCCAGCTACCTTGTAGGCTTCAGAAATGTTAAAGCAGTCCAACCACACAGACGTGTTGGGGGCGCCCTGTCCGTAGTCGATTGAACTACAGCCAGTGCTGGTGATGCCAGTTCCTGTTTTTCACCTCCCACCTCAAACAATGTGGGATGCAGAGTGTGCCAGGCTATTATTTTGTATATTTTTCATAACTTTTTTTCAAATTTTGAGGGAACTACGCCCCAAATCTACATGTTTCACATCCAGTTAAAATTGCAGTAGGCAGATTTTAGCTTGATACTCACATGTTCCATGTCTGTAGTGACCAGGGGCTGAGCATTATATCGGTTTGTATCACCTTATGCATCTAAAGGCTATCGACAAACTTGCACCAAAGCTATGCCTGGCCTCTCATATGTCTTGTCTCTGTGGCAACAGTGACATTACTCATCCCCCTCAAATTGGAGATTGTACGCTCAGTAAAAGAAAAGCTGCTAATTTTTTTTTAAAACACTGTGCCCATTCTGATTTGCATTTGGACCCTGTCCAGTTGTTCAGCAACTCCAACCACACCAACTCAGAGACAATTTTAAAAATATTTGAAGCCAAAGTTCTCAGCCTTTGCTCTGCCTTTTGTTGCCATGAGTCGTTCATCAGCTTGAGTCGTGCCATTGCTTTCGGGGGTGGTGCACCCAACTTGGCCCACAATCTGAACCTGTCCATGCTTTGAGTATTACCTTTAGTTCGCTGACAAACTTGGCATCTTCAAAAACTGAACTCAATCTAGTTTCTAAACCAGCCATTGAGAGGAGGTAACTGTGGCCCCTAGTCTCAGAGCCAAGTTTCAGATTTGTTGCCAGCAGTATTTGTCATGGTAGTGGTGAAACATTTCCAACTATTCCTCTTAGATCTCTCCTTGATTTCTTTCAAAACAATTCAAGCAAAAGGTGTCCTTTGCTTTTCAGATGAAGATACCACAGTCAGAAATGTACTAGAAAGAATGTTTTGACCAGATTTTATGTTCTTTTAAGATTATGCTTGTATGCTTTTTGTTTAATGCCTTGGCTGCTTAGCCTTCCTCCCTGGAATTCTAAATCCTTTTTTTTTTTCAAATATTAGGCATGATTTGCACTTACGCCGCCATAACTGCTTTTCCACATCATGTGTCGAAGCTAAATTTACGTCGTTTTTTCCCCAACATCATGGGGATTCTAAGGGTACCCAGGATTTGTGGATTCCTCTTGAGGAGATCGAGAAAATAGCCAAAATATGGCACCTTTTGCTTTTTGGGGGTAAAATCTGCTACATGTGAAAATTGGTATCAACGTAAGGTTTGCTGTCCTAAAATCAGTATTTTCCCAGCTTTCAGGAACAAGTTGAGTTGAATAAAAAAACAAAAAACTTTTTCTTTTACCACAGTTTTGCTATTTTTCTAAGAGGTAGACAATTTTTCATAATTTTTGTGCTTCCAAACTACTTCCAGTTTGTGTTGGAAATAGGTGTGAAATCCATGGGTGATCCTGGAAAGCTATACATTTTTGAAACGGAGACAAAATTCTGAAATCAGCCACGGGTCGTTTGTGTAGATCTCTCAAGGTTTTTCTCACAGAAGCTAATGGCTGAAATGAAAAATATTGAAAATGAGTAGGAAAAAAGCCATTTGTGACGTTTTCATCTGGAGCTTTTTGTCATGATGGCAGATTTACAAAAGAGATATAATGTTACGTTCACTAGACCCTTCTAGTCGCTGCAATATATAGGGTTGGTAGGTTATCCAAGAATCTGAGGTACTGAGAGCCAACAACTGAGCTGCTTCTTGTGTACAGACTATACAGCAAATCATATGGTAAAATATAAAGACTGAAAAAAAAATCAGAAGGAAACTATATATTTCTGAAATGTACACCAGATACTGAGTTTAGGACCAGTGGTTATTTGTACATCTCTGACTTTACCTGTACTGCTATGTGATTCAAAGGGCATTTTTCAAAATGTCTTTCTTAAAGACGGGCTTACATTTGGAAGGCACACATGTAGAACAAGCATTGGAAATGCAATAGGGCTCGCATTAGGAAAGTTTGAGCTATTGGTCTTATAAATGAATTTTTTTTTATTTATGTGTTTTTTTTAAATAGCTAAATTAATAGCTTTGTCATTTACAATGCCAATAGTTATAACTTTCGCAAATGTGACACCTATAGCATTTGTAATGCAACATGTTTTGTATTTACGTGACTTAGATGTACTGATATTACAAATAACAATGGCTTTTAATTTTTAAAAATAATTAATACTTAAATAATTTATTTAATTTGTAATGGCAATAGCTTAAACTTTTGTAAATAACTTTTGTGAAGATTATGATCAGTGTTTTTTATTGTGACGAAAATTCAAGAACAGAAGTGAAATATTAACATCTTTTTGTGATTTGTAATAAAGCGTGAAAGCTTGAAAACAGCTTGAAACATTGAAAGAACATATTTGAACCAGTGATGCTGTGGTTGCGCTGAGTGATGCTGTGGTTGCGCTGAGTGATGCTGTGGTTGCGCTGAGAGATGCTGTGGTTGCGCTGAGTGATGCTGTGGTTACGCTGAGTGGTGTGTGCATCGGTGGAGCTTAGCGGGTGCATCAGTGGAGCTGTTTGGGGGGTGCATTGGTGGAGCTTAGTTGGAGCATCGGCGGAGCTGAGTGGTGGGTGCATCGGTGGAGCTGTGGTGGGTGCCTCGGCGGAGCTGTGTGGTGGGTGCATCACGGAGCTGTGTGGTGGGTGCATCGGCGGAGCTGTGTGGTGGGTGCATTGGCGGAGCTGTGTGGTGGGTGCATCGGCGGAGCTGTGTGGTGGGTGCATCGGTGGAGCTGTGTGGTGGGTGCATCGGTGGAGCTGTGTGGTGGATGCATCGGTGGAGCTGTGTGCTGTGTGCCTCGGTGGAGCTGTGTGGTGGGTGCCTCGGTGGAGCTGTGTGGTGGGTGCCTCGGTGGAGCTGTGTGGTGGGTGCCTTGGTGGAGCTGTATGGTGGGTGCCTCGGTGGAGCTGTGTGGTGGGTGCATTGGTGGAGCTGTGTGGTGGGTGCATCGGTGGAGCTGTGTCGGTGGAGCTGTGTGGTGGGTGCATCGGTGGAGCTGGGTGGTGGGTGCATTGGTGGAGCTGTGTCGGTGGAGCTGTGTGGTGGCTGCATCGGTGGAGCTGTGTGGTGGGTGCATTGGTGGAGCTGTGTGGTGGGTGCATCGGTGGAGCTGGGTGGTGGGTGCATCGGTGGAGCTGCGTCGGTGGAGCTGTGTGGTGGCTTCATCGGTGGAGCTGTGTGGTGGGTGCATCGGTGGAGCTGTGTGGTGGGTGCATCGGTGAAGCTGTGTGGTGGGTGCATCGGTGGAGCTGTGTGGTGGGGGCATCTGTGGAGCTCTGTGGTGGGGGCATCTGTGGAGCTCTGTGGTGGGGGCATCTGTGGAGCTCTGTGGTGGGTGCATCGGTGGAGCTGTGTCGCCGGAGCTGTATGGTGGTTGCATCAGTGTAGCTGTGTGGTGGGTGCATCGGTGGAGCTGTGTGGTGGGTGCCTCGGCGGAGCTGTGTGGTGGGTGCATCAGCGGAGCTGTGTGGTGGGTGCATCGGCGGAGCTGTGTGGTGGGTGCATCGGTGGAGCTGTGTGGTGGGTGCATCGGTGGAGCTGTGTGGTGGGTGCATCGGTGGAGCTGTGTGGTGGGTGCATCGGTGGAGCTGTGTGGTGGGTGCATCGGTGGAGCTGTGTGCTGGGTGCCTCGGTGGAGCTGTGTGGTGGGTGCCTTGGTGGAGCTGTATGGTGGGTGCCTCGGTGGAGCTGTGTGGTGGGTGCATCGGTGGAGCTGTGTGGTGGGTGCATCGGTGGAGCTGTGTCGGTGAAGCTGTGTGGTGGGTGCATCGGTGGAGCTGGGTGGTGGGTGCATTGGTGGAGCTGTGTCGGTGGAGCTGTGTGGTGGCTGCATCGGTGGAGCTGTGTGGTGGGTGCATTGGTGGAGCTGTGTAGTGGGTGCATCGGTGGAGCTGGGTGGTGGGTGCATTGGTGGAGCTGTGTGGTGGGTGCCTCGGTGGAGCTGTGTGGTGGGTGCCTCGGTGGAGCTGTGTGGTAGTTGCATCAGGGGAGCTGTGTGGTGGGTGCATCAGGGGAGCTGTGTTGGTGGAGCTGTGTGGTGCGTGCCTCGGTGGAGCTGTGTGGTGGGTGCCTCGGTGGAGCTGTGTGGTGGGTGCCTCGGTGGAGCTGTGTGGTGGGTGCCTCGGTGGAGCTGTGTGGTGGGTGCCTCGGTGGAGCTGTGTGGTGGGTGCATCGGTGGAGCTGTGTGGTGGGTGGCTCTGTGGAGCTGTGTGGTGGGTGCCTCGGTGGAGCTGTGTGATGGGTGCATAGGTGGAGCTGTGTGGTGGGTGCATCGGTGGAGCTGTGTGGTGGGTGCCTCGGTGGAGCTGTGTCTTGGGTGCATCAGTGGAGCTGTGTGGTGGGGTCATCTGTGGAGCTCTGTGGTGGGTGCATCAGTGGAGCTGTGTCGGTGGAGCTGTGTGGTGGTTGCATCAGTGGAGCTGTGTGGTGGGTGCATAGGTGGAGCTGTGTCGGTGGAGCTGTGTGGTGGGTGCATCGGTGGAGGTGGGTGCATCAGTGGAGCTGTGTGTTGGGTGCCTCGGTGGAGCTGTGTGGTGGGTGCCTCGGTGGAGCTGTGTGGTGGGTGCCTCGGTGGAGCTGTGTGGTGGGTGCCTCGGTGGAGCTGTGTGGTGGGTGCATCTGTGGAGCTGTGTGGTGGGTGCATCTGTGGAGCTGTGTGGTGGGTGCATCTGTGGAGCTGTGTGGTGGGTGCATCTGTGGAGCTGTGTGGTGGGTGCCTCGGTGGAGCTGTGTGGTGGGTGCTTCGGTGGAGCTGTGTGGTGGGTGCATCGGTGGAGCTGTGTGGTGGGTGGCTCTGTGGAGCTGTGTGGTGGGTGCCTCGGTGGAGCTGTGTGGTGGGTGCATAGGTGGAGCTGTGTGGTGGGTGCATAGGTGGAGCTGTGTGGTGGGTGCCTCGGTGGAGCTGTGTGGTGGGTGCCTCGGTGGAGCTGTGTGGTGGGTGCCTCGGTGGAGCTGTGTGGTGGGTGCATCGGTGGAACTGTGTGGTGGGTGCATCGGTGGAGCTGTGTAGGTGGAGCTGTGTGGTGGGTGCCTTGGTGGAGCTGTATGGTGGGTGCCTTGGTGGAGCTGTGTGGTGGGTGCATCGGTGGAGCTGTGTGGTGGGTGCCTCTGTGGAGCTGTGTGGTGGGTGCATTGGTGGAGCTGTGTCACTGGAGCTGTGTGGTGGGTGCATCGGTGGAGCTGTGTGGTGGGTGCCTCGGTGGAGCTGTGTGGTGGGTGCATCGGTGGAGCTGTGTGGTGGGTGCATCGGTGGAGCTGTGTGGTTGGTGCCTCGGTGGAGCTGTGTGGTGGGTGCATCGGTGAAGCTGTGTGGTGGGTGCATCGGTGGAGCTGTGTGGTGGGTGCATCGGTGGAGCTGTGTGGTGGGTGCCTCGGTGGAGCTGTGTGGTGGGTGCATCGGTGGAGCTGTGTGGTGGGTGCCTCGGTGGAGCTGTGTGGTGGGTGCATAGGTGGAGCTGTGTGGTGGGTGCATCGGTGGAGCTGTGTGGTGGGTGCCTCGGTCGAGCTGGGTGGTGGGTGCCTCGGTCGAGCTGTGTCTTGGGTGCATCAGTGGAGCTGTGTGGTGGGGTCATCTTTGGAGCTCTGTGGTGGGTGCATCGGTGGAGCTGTGTCGGTGGAGCTGTGTGGTGGTTGCATCAGTGGAGCTGTGTGGTGGGTGCATCGGTGGAGGTGGGTGCATCAGTGGAGCTGTGTGGTGGGTGCATCTGTGGAGCTGTGTCGGTGGAGCTGTGTGGTGGTTGCATCAGTGGAGCTGTGTGGTGGGTGCATCGGTGGAGGTGGGTGCATCAGTGGAGCTGTGTGGTGGGTGCATCGGTGGAGCTGTGTGGTGGGTGCCTCGGTGGAGCTGTGTGGTGGGTGCCTCGGTGGAGCTGTGTGGTAGTTGCATCAGGGGAGCTGTGTGGTGGGTGCATCAGGGGAGCTGTGTTGGTGGAGCTGTGTGGTGCGTGCCTCGGTGGAGCTGTGTGGTGGGTGCCTCGGTGGAGCTGTGTGGTGGGTGCCTCGGTGGAGCTGTGTGGTGGGTGCATCGGTGGAGCTGTGTGGTGGGTGCCTCGGTGGAGCTGTGTGGTGGGTGCCTCGGTGGAGCTGTGTGGTGGGTGCATCGGTGGAGCTGTGTGGTGGGTGCCTCGGTGGAGCTGTGTGGTGGGTGCATCGGTGGAGCTGTGTGGTGGGTGGCTCTGTGGAGCTGTGTGGTGGGTGCCTCGGTGGAGCTGTGTGATGGGTGCATAGGTGGAGCTGTGTGGTGGGTGCATCGGTGGAGCTGTGTGGTGGGTGCCTCGGTGGAGCTGTGTCTTGGGTGCATCAGTGGAGCTGTGTGGTGGGGTCATCTGTGGAGCTCTGTGGTGGGTGCATCAGTGGAGCTGTGTCGGTGGAGCTGTGTGGTGGTTGCATCAGTGGAGCTGTGTGGTGGGTGCATAGGTGGAGCTGTGTCGGTGGAGCTGTGTGGTGGGTGCATCGGTGGAGGTGGGTGCATCAGTGGAGCTGTGTGTTGGGTGCCTCGGTGGAGCTGTGTGGTGGGTGCCTCGGTGGAGCTGTGTGGTGGGTGCCTCGGTGGAGCTGTGTGGTGGGTGCCTCGGTGGAGCTGTGTGGTGGGTGCATCTGTGGAGCTGTGTGGTGGGTGCATCTGTGGAGCTGTGTGGTGGGTGCATCTGTGGAGCTGTGTGGTGGGTGCATCTGTGGAGCTGTGTGGTGGGTGCCTCGGTGGAGCTGTGTGGTGGGTGCTTCGGTGGAGCTGTGTGGTGGGTGCATCGGTGGAGCTGTGTGGTGGGTGGCTCTGTGGAGCTGTGTGGTGGGTGCCTCGGTGGAGCTGTGTGGTGGGTGCATAGGTGGAGCTGTGTGGTGGGTGCATAGGTGGAGCTGTGTGGTGGGTGCCTCGGTGGAGCTGTGTGGTGGGTGCCTCGGTGGAGCTGTGTGGTGGGTGCCTCGGTGGAGCTGTGTGGTGGGTGCATCGGTGGAACTGTGTGGTGGGTGCATCGGTGGAGCTGTGTAGGTGGAGCTGTGTGGTGGGTGCCTTGGTGGAGCTGTATGGTGGGTGCCTTGGTGGAGCTGTGTGGTGGGTGCATCGGTGGAGCTGTGTGGTGGGTGCCTCTGTGGAGCTGTGTGGTGGGTGCATTGGTGGAGCTGTGTCACTGGAGCTGTGTGGTGGGTGCATCGGTGGAGCTGTGTGGTGGGTGCCTCGGTGGAGCTGTGTGGTGGGTGCATCGGTGGAGCTGTGTGGTGGGTGCATCGGTGGAGCTGTGTGGTTGGTGCCTCGGTGGAGCTGTGTGGTGGGTGCATCGGTGAAGCTGTGTGGTGGGTGCATCGGTGGAGCTGTGTGGTGGGTGCATCGGTGGAGCTGTGTGGTGGGTGCCTCGGTGGAGCTGTGTGGTGGGTGCATCGGTGGAGCTGTGTGGTGGGTGCCTCGGTGGAGCTGTGTGGTGGGTGCATAGGTGGAGCTGTGTGGTGGGTGCATCGGTGGAGCTGTGTGGTGGGTGCCTCGGTCGAGCTGGGTGGTGGGTGCCTCGGTCGAGCTGTGTCTTGGGTGCATCAGTGGAGCTGTGTGGTGGGGTCATCTTTGGAGCTCTGTGGTGGGTGCATCGGTGGAGCTGTGTCGGTGGAGCTGTGTGGTGGTTGCATCAGTGGAGCTGTGTGGTGGGTGCATCGGTGGAGGTGGGTGCATCAGTGGAGCTGTGTGGTGGGTGCATCTGTGGAGCTGTGTGGTGGGTGCATCGGTGGAGCTGTGTGGTGGGTGCATCGGTGGAGCTGGGTGGTGGGTGCATCGGTGGAGCTGGGTGGTGGGTGCATCTGTGGAGCTGTGTGGTGGGTGCATCGGTGGAGCTGTGTGGTGAGTGCCTCGGTGGAGCTGTGTGGTTGGTGCATCGGTGGAGCTGTGTGGTGGGTGGCTCTGTGGAGCTGTGTGGTGGGTGCCTCGGTGGAGCTGTGTGGTGGGTGCATAGGTGAAGCTGTGTGGTGGGTGCATCGGTGGAGCTGTGTGGTGGGTGCCTCGGTGGAGCTGTGTGGTGGGTGCATCAGTGGAGCTGGGTCTTGGGTGCATCAGTGGAGCTGTGTGGTGGGGTCATCTGTGGAGCTGTGTGGTGGTTGCATCGGTGGAGCTGTGTGGTGGGTGCATCGGTGGAGCTGTGTGGTGGGTGCCTCGGTGGAGCTGTGTGGTGGGTGCCTCGGTGGAGCTGTGTGGTGGGTGCCTCGGTGGAGCTGTGTGGTGGGTGCCTCGGTGGAGCTGTGTGGTGGGTGCATCTGTGGAGCTGTGTGCTGGGTGCATCTGTGGAGCTGTGTGGTGGGTGCATCTGTGGAGCTGTGTGGTGGGTGCATCTGTGGAGCTGTGTGGTGGGTGCATCTGTGGAGCTGTGTGGTGGGTGGATCTGTGGAGCTGTGTGGTGGGTGCCTCGGTGGAGCTGTGTGGTGGGTGCTTCGGTGGAGCTGTGTGGTGGGTGCATCGGTGGAGCTGTGTGGTGGGTGGCTCTGTGGAGCTGTGTGGTGGGTGCCTCGGTGGAGCTGTGTGGTGGGTGCCTCGGTGGAGCTGTGTGGTGGGTGCATAGGTGGAGCTGTGTGGTGGGTGCCTCGGTGGAGCTGTGTGGTGGGTGCCTCGGTGGAGCTGTGTGGTGGGTGCCTCGGTGGAGCTGTGTGGTGGGTGCATCGGTGGAACTGTGTGGTGGGTGCATCGGTGGAGCTGTGTAGGTGGAGCTGTGTGGTGGGTGCCTTGGTGGAGCTGTATGGTGGGTGCCTTGGTGGAGCTGTGTGGTGGGTGCATCGGTGGAGCTGTGTGGTGGGTGCCTCTGTGGAGCTGTGTGGTGGGTGCATTGGTGGAGCTGTGTCAGTGGAGCTGTGTGGTGGGTGCATCGGTGGAGCTGTGTGATGGGTGCCTCGGTGGAGCTGTGTGGTGGGTGCATCGGTGGAGCTGTGTGGTTGGTGCCTCAGTGGAGCTGTGTGGTGGGTGCATCGGTGGAGCTGTGTGGTGGGTGCATCGGTGGAGCTGTGTGGTGGGTGCCTCGGTGGAGCTGTGTGGTGGGTGCATCGGTGGAGCTGTGTGGTGGGTGGCTCTGTGGAGCTGTGTGGTGGGTGCCTCGGTGGAGCTGAGTGGTGGGTGCATAGGTGGAGCTGTGTGGTGGGTGCATCGGTGGAGCTGTGTGGTGGGTGCCTCGGTCGAGCTGTGTGGTGGGTGCCTCGGTGGAGCTGTGTCTTGGGTGCATCAGTGGAGCTGTGTGGTGGGGTCATCTGTGGAGCTCTGTGGTGGGTGCATCGGTGGAGCTGTGTCGGTGGAGCTGTGTGGTGGTTGCATCAGTGGAGCTGTGTGGTGGGTGCATCGGTGGAGCTGTGTCAGTGGAGCTGTGTGGTGGGTGCATCGGTGGAGGTGGGTGCATCAGTGGAGCTGTGTGGTGGGTGCATCTGTGGAGCTGTGTGGTGGGTGCATCTGTGGAGCTGTGTGGTGGGTGCATCGGTGGAGCTGGGTGGTGGGTGCATCTGTGGAGCTGTGTGGTGGGTGCATCTGTGGAGCTGGGTGGTGGGTGCATCTGTGGAGCTGGGTGCATCTGTGGAGCTGTGTGGTGAGTGCATCGGTGGAACTGTGTGGTGGGTGCATCGGTGGAGCTGTGTAGGTGGAGCTGTGTGGTGGGTGGCACTTTTTATAAATCATTAGTAAAAGAGATCAATGAAATTCAACTAAAACCCATATATAGCAGAAGAGGAGAAAGCTCTAGTAACGGGTTTCAGGATGAATGTATATCTTTGAAGCAAATCGCCAGCATGTGAAAGGTGTAAAATAGCAATCAGCATAAAACGAAAATGCCAGCAAAAGACTTTATAAAATTCTGTGTGGCCCTGATAAAATAATTAGAGCGTTAATAGCAATCAGCATAAAACGAAAATGCCAGCAAAAGACTTTATAAAATTCTGTGTGGCCCTGATAAAATAATTAGAGCGTTTATTATATCATGACCAACAATGGTTATTGTTTCAAGAGCAGCATGCGAGATGGTTAGGGGCTGCAATATAAAGAAGCCCTCTGCATTGCTGTGGTGGGAAGGGGGGCGGGGAGAGGCAAGAAGGGAAGAATAGGGGCCGGGAGCAGCAGCCTTTGATGTGCTGACCGGCCGGCCGTGCATGACTAATTAGGGGAGGAGAAATGCCGGCTGAGGGAAGCTTGAGATGCCCGAGGAGGCTGGTGGCTTTGATGTGCACGCGCTCTCGGGCACTCAAAGAAATCGCCGAGTTGGTTTACTTCTGTTTAAGCTGCAATATAGCTCGCCAGCTATGCGCAAGCGCACAGCAGGCGAGCCCTAAAAATCCAATTGGTGATAACAAATTTTCTACTATTCTGTGTTCCCACATGTCTCCAGATGAAATTTAGTCCACTTGTGTGGTTGGAACTAGCAACGGCGACACAATACATCCCAAAACACAACCTGGAGGCATAATTTTTCACAAAATGGGTAGCAGCAATGTTTGGGCTATAGCTCAGCTGCAGCCCAGGAAAACCTACCACGCACAGACATTTTTAAAGCTAGACACCCAGAGGAATCCAGGGTGGCATAACTTGTGTGGCTCTCACCATGTTTTTGTTTTACCCAGAAGCACATACAAACCTCAAACGTTGGCCAAAAACACAAAGGAAGGTGCCCAAAACATATGGAAACATCAACATTTCCTGTCACAAAAATTACCTGATTTGACAATTTGGAAGGCAGCCATGGGGGGTTGGTGGGGTAGCTGCGGTATTTGGGCCCGGGCTCAGTGGTCCCTAAGAGAAACCTACCAATCCCAGACATTTCTAAAAACTAGGCACCCAGGGGAGTCCATGGTGGTATGCCTTGTGTGGATCCAACAATCCCCTGCAAACCTCAAACTTTGCCTATCATTTCACATGTTCCTTGCACTTCTGTGGCATGAAATTCCTGGATCTGCAGGGATCCACAAAATCCCAACCACCCAGTGTTCCTCCCACTTGTCTCGATAAAAACACTACCCCACTTATGTGGCTGGGCATAGTGCCTGCTACCGGAACTGATCAACCCAGGTCTATGAAGGTCTGTTTGATCCTGACTTATGTGTGCCCATGTTTTAAACTGTACCATATGCAACTCAAGTATTGGGAGCAACAATGAGAGTAAAAGGGACTGACTCTGTTCTGTATTGTTTTATATTTTCTATTTAGACACCAGGTTTCTTTCTTTCTGCCCTTTTGTACTCTGATCCAGAGCTCACTTCCATCTTTTTCTCATCAGTTGATGACTTTTTCTCTTATTTGTTCGGAAAACCAGTTTGCAAGGGAACGTGACACCTCAAAAAACTGCAGGGTTTAAACCTTTTCAGGACTGTCGCAAACAAATGCCTGTGACAGACCCACACAGGGTATGCCTCTCGTATTTGGGTCTGGAGCACGACTTCTAGGTTATGTGAATGAAACCCAGAAATATGACAAAGCTGTCAGTCGCCAAACACGTTAAGAAGTTGCGTAAGTCCTGCTCAAAGTCAGGAGTGCAGACCCCTTCCTGGTTTTGTGGACCACACCCAAGACAAGTCCTCTTCACGCTCCAAGTCTTCTATGTATGTGGAAGCAGAAGCACAAGAAGGCTAAGCATGATCTGTCCAAGTCCCACCACTCTCTGCTAGGGAAGTCGTGAGGATGACAGTAAATTAAATTAAATAAATTGTTGTGTCTTGTAAAGCGCACTGCTACCCGGAGGCCTCGTAGCGCTATAGACCGCTGGGGAACCCGTCCTGGCTTTCCCTGTGAGATAGTCCCTCCTGGGGGTCTCCAAGGTGAAACCAGGCATCCCCGGCGTTTGTGTGGGGCCGTTGTGGAGATGAGGCAAGCTAATGCCCAGAGTTGCCGAGTGTGCTCCCTGGTCAGAGTAGGCACCGATGCGAGAATTATCAGTCCGCTGATCCTGGTCCAAGACCCTGCCGCGTCGGGAATCGAACCCTGGTCCCGGGCCGTTCTCTGCACTCGGGTCTGCCGCCTCTAACCAGTGAGCCACACCTCTCCACTGAGCCACACCTCTCCATTTCACTCCCATTCCCCCACTGAGGAGCCGATTTCACAGCTAATCTCGATGCAGTCTGGGTTTCCCAGGCGTTCATGACGTTGCAATAGACACAACCTTTAGAGAGGCCATTTTGCATATTTTTGGCACTTTTCTTGCCCTCTCTTGCACCCCTTTGGACCTCAAGGAACTGCTGAGTCCTCCAGTCAGGCTATCACCAGCGGATCTGTCTTCTGCGCCGTCTGTGGCTAATTAATCCGTCTTCAGTTCAGCGCGATTTTCGGAGTCGACTTACATTCTGGCACCAAAATCCACTCTTGTCTCTTCGACATTAAAGCTGGTGAGGACTCTGTACCAATAGTCATGTCTGACTCTGAACCAAATTTGTCTTAGACTCTGTACCAATAGTCTAGTCTGACTCCGAGCCAAATTTGTCTTGGACTTGAGCAAGGTTGCGTCCAGAATCTTCCCTGATGCACCACGTCTCAGTACAATCTGATTGTGATAGAACAAGGCCTTTACTGTTGAGCCTTCCTCCAGTACTCCAACAACTTTTCGGCTCTCACTCTATACGGAGTCAACTAGCCTTCAGATATGATGATGAAAATGATGGGGTTGATTTGCTCCCACATTATGATGATGACAATCTTTACATGGATTAACAGGAGGCCTGTCAGTTAAACATTTTCCCTGATACTGGGTTAGTTTCACCTCTATGGACCATTAGTGCAGGATGTGCTTCCTTTGCTGGTGTGATACAGCGTGCATCTGAGGTATTGCTCTTACAATTTCCTACTTTGGAAGTTGAAACAAATGTTGTGACTAACGATTTACAGTATGGACAGGCTTCCGCTGAACCTGTCCATTCAACGAGGGCCAGTCTGATACATTACTGGACACCTAAGCTAAGCTTTGTTCTTGCCCACCCATGACCAGGCAGGTAGCCAGACACCGCAGATTGGCACCAGTTGACCCTGATTTCTTAACTCAACGTTCCATGCTAGAAAGTCTAGCGGTCCAATCTTCCACCAGCAGGGTAATCCCCAATACTTTTCCTGCAACCTGCCAGATAGAGTCGAAGAGAATTAAGGGATTCAGCAAAACAAATGTTTTCATTAGCCGGCCTACCGCCAAGGGCTCATCAGTGGCAGGTATTTACTAGGACGATATTCCCACACTCTGGGACATGGTCAGTGAGATTTTGCAGGCAGTCACTGAAGAATTTCAGAGCTCCTCGGCACAAACCATTCAGGATGTCCAGGATACAGCCAAATATATTATGCAGTCCGGGCTGTACACTACTGATTGCTTAGGCAGAGCAGTTTGGAACTAACATAGTGCTTCAGTGCCATGCATGAAAGTGATCCATGGCTTTCTCTGAAGACATTACTTATGGATATGCCTTTTGAGGTGACTCGTCTGTTTGGAGTGAAGGCTGATTCTGCCCAGAAACACTCTGAAAAGAGCCGGGCCACTGCTCGTTCCTTGGGCGTCTCAACTCCTGCTAGACAATTTCCTCAACAGTTTCATCCCTTTTGGGGCTGCTCCAGAGGTTTGGGGTTATAGCAGCACCAGTGCCCCTACAACAGGCACACTACTCCTTTTGGGGATGCGGATCAAGCAGACCACATCCAGGCCAACAAGGGCAATGAACTTCCCAGTCCACTGCCTCTTCGGCAGCACCCTCCTAGCCGCATTAGCTTGTCATTAGTAGCTCATTTAAATTTCCTGTTGCGTAAAGGTTTATAAAAGATTCGACACTTATGTTTCTCTCAACACTTTGTGATACCATAGTTTGATCCAATTTGATCCTTACTTTCCTCGTGTGCACTCCCTTCGAGCCAATATACAGCTGTTCACTATGTCTCTTGACTCAGAGTACTGTATTCCTTGTAACAACTTCATCTTGTTGCACGAGTGAGCGCCAAGCTCTTTTGTTGCAGCCATCTTACACCACCTTGTTTCCCAGAAAAGCTGGTTTTGAGGACCTGCGATTCCTTTTTGCCAGCAGTTGTGACTCCTTTTACGATTGAGTAATCCATCACCCTCCCAACGTTCTCTGCTCTGCCTCACTCCTGGAAAGAGGAAAAGAGGCTTTATTGGCTGGAACTCAATTAAGTTGTTGTTCAAACAAGGGGGGACTGAGGGGCTTTTTACTGAGGTCCAACAAAGATGCCCTGTAAGAACCTATACACAAGAGATTTGCTGTTCCTCAACAAGGTGATGCCTAGAGACCAAACAGACATCCGACCCACCACTATCGTGGATACTGATAGGGAAGTCTGGTACTGTTTTTGTGGAAGGATCAGGAGGGATCCCGCTCTGTCTGAACCAGGGTCCTCACACACCCAGAAAGCTAAGTGTCATGCTTCATCCTTTGGACCTGCTCCTCGTTGTGTCTGCGCTGCAGTACCCAACGGGCTCCCATAAAGGGGCTCTTTGTCGGAGATCTTTTGATCCTTGCCGTATGATGAAGTGGGGGTGTGTGGCCAGTGAAGTGTAGATACAGTGAAGTGTGTGAGTCAAACAAGTAGGATAATCCAAATAATACTTTTATTCAGGCTGATTAGCCCCTTGACTAAAAACGTGTAGAATGGCAGCTTTCCTAGCTTCTAGGTTCAGTACAAGCTATTCTCATCTCCTACGGTCAACATGTTTCTTGCCCAATGGTTCTAATAATTCGTGGCAATTCTTTAGGACCTACTCTATGTGAAGTGAATATATGTTCACTCAGTGGTGGGGCTAATAGCTACCTACCACATGTAGTCACTATGATAGAAATATTCAATAGTACGGTTCTGTGATATAAAGAGAGGGATATATAACGATATAAACCAGTGAACACCCTTGTTGTCGTCACATGGTGTATTTAATAAACTCAATGAGCACCTCCTGATGTCCCCCATTTTTCCTACCAAATCGGGAAATGAACTAGGCATATAAACAGATACAAAGCAATGGCTGTTCCCCAACGACGGAATGGTGAGTAACTAGTTAACTGGGATCACAGGCCCGTTCCCACCCCTGTCCGCTACCTGAGGGTTGGGGGCAACTTGTGTCTTCTAATGCTCCTTGTTTGGTTACTGTACTTTAATAATTGCCGATTCCTGATTCACTATGCGAGGGGGGAGATGTGCGGAAAGGCGGATGGTGTGATAGAGACTTCCCAGTTCCGGTTGTCACATGCCACTCTGCCGCTGTGCCGCAAGCTTCTTGGCCCATTACGGTGGTGGTCGCCCGGATGATCGAGCGCGACGTGTGACCAGCTCTAACTGGGTTAGCTATTGCTCCCTGTTCACAGCCTAATGACGCACAACTGAGTGAGCGTGGCGGTGTCCGGCTTGATGCAGAGACTGACAGGGCTCCCACACTTGGGGAGCATTTGCCGCTCTGTTGCCATGACGCTAGCCCCATAGGCCGCTATAGCGGTGACCACTGGGCGGTTCGAGCGGCTTTGGTGACCTAGTGCGGTGCGTGGACAATCTCTGGCCCGGGTGGCTTGGATGACCGGTTATAAGCGTGGACACTCGCTGGCCCCAGTGTCTTTCGGGCTACCGTCAAAAGGTGTGCGGTAGCTTTCAATTGCTCCACGCGCTTATGGCTCACCTGCCTGTCTTTAACTTTGTTTCTTACAGGACACCATGCTAATAGGTGTCCAATAAAATCGCCACACACCGATTGAGGCGATATCCCCTACTATGGGAGGTGAGCTATTGTATGACGAATCATGGTACTGTATTTCTACCGCTGTTATAGTGACACATGACACCTTGACTATGGGTCCTTGCATCCTCACCATTGTTACCACTGTTTTTGAATTTGTATTGTAACAACTGTCACCCGTCCTGTGGGGGTGGTTAGTCTTCCATATATAGCTGGACTGGTTTCAACTATGTTTTTAAATACGCACCTTGACACACCTAAATGTTTTGGATACCTTGCGTATTGCTTTGTATCTGTTTCTGTGCCCAGTTCATTTCCCGATTCTGTGGGAGTAATAGAGGACATAAGGAGGTGCTCATTGAATTTATTAAATACACCATATGACGACAACAAGGGTGTTCACTTGTTTATATTGTTATATATCCCTCTCTTTACATCACTGAACCGTACTATTGAATATTTCGATCATAGTGACTACATGTGGTAGGTAGCTATTAGCCCCACCACTGAATCAACATAGATTAACTTCACATAGAGTAGGTCCTGAACAATTTCCACGGATTATTAGAACCATTGGGCAAGAAACATGTTGACCGTAGGAGATGAGCATAGCTCGTACTGAACCTAGAAGCCAGGAAAGCTGCCTCTCTACACGTTTTTAGTCAAGGAGATAAGATAACGAGCCTGAATAAAAGTATTATTTGGATTATCCTTTTTGTTTTACTCACACTCTTCACTGTATCTAAACTTCACGGGCCACACCCCCTCCACTTTATCTTACGGCAAGGAACAAAAGATCTCTGACAAAGAGCCCCTTTATGGGAGCCTGTTGGGTATTGCACCGCCGACCCAACGAGGAGCAGGTCCAAATGATGAAGCATGACACCTAGCTTGCTGGGTGTGTGTGGACCCTAGTTCCGACAGAGCGGGATCCCTCCTGATCCTTACACAAAATTGCCCGACTTCCCTATCAGTATCCACAATAGTGGTGGGTCGGATGTCTGTTTTGTCTCTAGGCATCACCTTGTTGAGGAACAGCAAATCTCTTGTGTATTGGACCTCAATAGAGCTTTGAGCTTTTATATCCATCACACCAAAGACCATTGTGAGAACGGTAGGCTTTTTATGTGATTCTCTAGGGCAAAGGAATGCAGTGCAGAAAAGGCTTTGTTACATGTAGTCCTCTGCATAAAAATCTGCTGCACATTCGTCAGGAAGCAACCTCCAGAATGTCTAAGGGCCTATTCTACCATGGCCCTGGCTGCAACTGCTGCCTTTGTACACGGAGTGCCTGTTCTTGATATTAGTCAAGCCACCACATGTGCATCACTGCCTTCACTGCCAGGTCTGACGAGAAGGGCACCACCCCTTCAGTCCTGCTGGACTTTTTGATCTGAGCTGTTTCAAGTACCCCCAACCTTTGGAGGTACTACTTTGGTATCTATAGTAAAGTTGAGAAGTATCCATCAGAAGAAGAAGTTATATACTGTTGGTAAGGCTATTTCTGGTGGATTCTCCATCTAATCGCAGATTCCGCACTGTCTTCCCACTTTCTCTTTCTGTGAAATGGTCTCTTTTCCAATGTAAAAAAGTCCTATATTTAGAATATGCACACTGGTACCTCTGATTATGGGTGAACTCTGTGTCTCGCTGCCCGGACAGAGTCAAGAAAGAAACTGATATCAGCACACAGTGGTGGTGCTCATAAGCTGCTCTGTTTGTCACTTATTTATTTATTTATTTATAAGATTTATAGAGCGCACTGTTACCAAACGGTGTCCTTGCGCTGGAATGAAAGTTCCCCCCATCTAAGCCTGAAGTTTATTGTAAGAAAAGCCAGGTTTTCAAACCTTTACGAAAGGCCATCAAATCTGTGATCTGTCTGAGAACCAAAGGCAGAGCATTCCAGGCCCTGGCTGCCCCCAGGACAAAGCTCCTGCCTCTCCAGCGCGCTTACCTTGTCCGGGGGGTCACGGTCAGCCCCATGTTAGATGACCTAAGATGTCTTCCAGGCATGTACCATTGGAAGTACTGCTTTAAGAATGACGGGCCGAGACCTCGAAGGGCCTTGAAGACTATACACAAGGCTTTGAAAGAGAACCGCTTCCGCACTGGGAGCCAATGCAGCTTCACCAATTCTTGGGAGACGGATGAGAACTTTGGTAAGCCTGTGATGAGTCGAGCTGCTGCGTTTTGCAAGGCCTGTAATTTATTCAGAAGCCCCTGTTGAGCATCAAGAAATAGGCTGTTGCAATAATCCAGGCGAGATAAAACCAAGGCGGTCACCACTGTTTTCTTACACCCATCTGGTAAAAAAGGAAGGATCTTCCGGATTATTTTCAATGTGAAGTGGATGGATGACGTCATTGCATTAACCTGAGGTCTAAAGGTAAGCTGATCGTCGATCAGAACCCCTAGATTCTTGACCTTCGTGACTGGAATGGGGGGGAGGGGTTCCCATCCCTTTAGGCCACCAGTTCGGGCTCCAAAAGTTATCACTGGAGCTGAAAAGTAAAACTTCGGTTTTAGCCGAATTTAATTTTAAACCATTTCTGGCCATCCAGTTACTAACCGCTGACATACACTCCTGGAATTTGCTGGCTACTCTTTCCTCTTTACCTGGTAGCAGTGACACCACAATCTGCGTGTCATCCGCGTAAGTTGTAGGTTCAAACCCATACAATAGAATGACTGGGGCCAGTGAGGAAACATAAACATTGAAAAGGGTAGGACTTAGGGAGGGTCCCTGGGGCACCCCACAGGGTAGCACAAAAGGTTTAGATTCGAATTCCCCCAGTGCCATGACCTGGACCCTATTAGTAAGGAAAGCTTTCAAGATGTTAAGGCCTTTCCCTTGTATCCCGCAGGCCTCCAAACGGTCCACCAAAATCATGTGATGGACCGTATCGAAGGCTGCGGACAAATCCAACAGAACCAGGGCTGCTATACCCCCAATGTCCATCACTTTACTGATCTCCTCAGTCGATTTGATTAAGGCAGATTTGGTACTGTAACCTGCTCTAAAACCATGTTGAGACGGATCAAGGGCTTGTGTGGCCCCTAAAAATGCGCTAAGCTGACTATTCATGGCTCTTAATATTAGTTTGGCCAGTAGCGGTAGTCTGGAAATAGGGCAATAGTTATTAGGATCGGTAATGTCTAAATTTGGTTTCTTCAAAAAAGGAAGGATTGAGGCCCATTTCCAGCTAGACGGGAAGTCACCAGCCACAAACATGTTGTTGAAAAAAGTGGCTATGGTGGTGGCTATAGGAGCCGGAGCTAACTTCGCCACAGTGGCTGCGCAGGGGTTTCGGGGGGAGCCCGACTTTGTTCCTAATAGCAGTTTCTTAATCTCCTCGACTTTGTTCCTAATAGCAGTTTCTTAATCTCCTCCGTACTCACCGGGGAGAAGTACAAAAGCTTGTCATCACTTAGATCGGCTGTTGAGTTCCCCGACCTGGCCTCTGGCAAGTTATCCCTAACTTGACCTTCAAGGGAGTTTAAAATATTCTCCACCTTGCTTAAGAAGAACTGAGCTAGATCCTCGCACAGTTCCAGACTAGGAGGCGTAGTCGCCGGCTTTGGAGCGGCAAGGCTAGAAACCGTATTAAACAGTTCCTTAGGCGAGTTCCTGGCTCGTTTAATACGGTTGGTGAAATATCTTTGTTTTGCCTTCCCAATCATGTCTTTATATTCTAAAAGACTTGATTTGAGTCGTCTCTTGTCGACCTCATTGTAATTTTTCCGCCAGGCTTGTTCCAGTTTCTTACAGACTAGCTTATACTATCTGAGCTCCACTGAGAACCAAGGGGCCGACGGAATCATTCCAGTGTGGCAACAGATTTTAGGCGGGGCTAGAATGGTACAAGCGTGATCAACCCAATTAGAATAGGTGACAGCCGCTTCTTCCACATCTAATGGGAGCGTAGCCATGGATGATACCAAAAGATCCTCCAGGGAGGCCCCCTCTATGTTTCCAGGCCCTGCAAGTCCTTGCTAATTTTCTAATCTGCCTTGCCCTATGGGATTTTGTTGCAGGGAGGTTGAAAAGTACTGCAGCATGGTCAGACCAGGTGACTGGGTAGATTTTTGTAACCTAAAGGTCAGGATGGTTCGTAAAGATTCCATCCAGAGTATGACCAGCTTTCGAGGTGGAATGAAGTGAACGCAGAGCTGCA
Source organism: Lissotriton vulgaris (assembly GCF_964263255.1). Lineage (NCBI taxonomy): Eukaryota > Metazoa > Chordata > Amphibia > Caudata > Salamandridae > Lissotriton > Lissotriton vulgaris. The sequence continues at coordinate 1,745,983,439 of NC_141691.1, forward strand.
TCTACTGGTGCTGGAATAATGCTGTTTTAAATCTTCTGGATCGAGTCTGGCGCCTGGTGATATAATAAAGGTGAGGAATTGGCGGTTAGATAGAGTATCCACCAGAACAAGCGTTTTAATTCTTTTGTGCAGTGAAGCAGTGAATCTCTCATAATGTAGTTTTTGAGCTACTGACAGAAAATCTAAAGTGTTTAAAGCTCATCTAGCGGCACTGGACAATGTGAGATCAGACACTCTCCACAAGATGGGGAAAAAAATGTCAAGAATGTCTCACATACAGTAATCTTACCCAAAGATTCCAGAACAGATATTTGCGAGGTGAGTCTTCCAGTCAGTGAACCTCTGCTAAATCAAAAATGCTTTTGTGTTTCCTGGAGTTCCCGTAAACAAGCTCTATGTTGGATGCATTCACACTTACCCACTGTGCTATGCCCATCCTTAGGTACATGTTCTGCCCACAGTAATTCAGAAAATAAAAGATCGCAGGTTGACTCTGAATCTGAGAGGATCTTCTTATTACAACAAATGGAGCAATTTGGTTCTTTGAGCAATTTGGTTCTTTATCTGAACTTGGGAACACTCAATTCTCATGCTTGGAAATTAAGAGGATACATTTAGACTCCTGTTCACTGCCTGATTAAGTGAAGGGTGTGATTTAAGTTACAAGATGTATTTTTAGTCACTGAGTGTGCTCTGAAAGGCATTTGAATTGTATGGATTTGGGTCTCTGAAAAGAAGGCAATTCGGATGTTTCAGCAATTCTTTTAATTTCCCGTTCCTTGTCTTGAAATGGTCTAAACTTTAGTACAGTTTAGACATATTTAGCAGGTATTTCAACTTTTCTTCAATCTGCTGAACACAGTTTCTAATTCCATTCATCATTTGTGATATGATGTTGAAGGAGGCTTCAGAATCTTCCCCTGGTGCCATTTGATGCATATTAATGGCATCTCAACGTGATACTCACCTTTTTGATTGGATCTCTTGGTGAGCCAAAATCATGTTCATTGCATCACTGAAAACATTCTTTAAAGTTGATGTTAGATGAGCAAGGAAATTTCAAAAATTGCAGGCTCCCAGTAAAACCTCTGTACCTGAGCTAATCAAGTGACTTTAAGGGCTCATCCTTGTTTTATTCCAGAATTCGTTTCTGACTGACATCCTGTTTAAATGATTGCTGTACCTGCTTTTTATCCACTTCCACAACCTACTAAGGTACGAAAAGGTTTTCACCAAGTCGACCCTAAAATATTACTTAGGGGCCGTTTCCGATGTCATTAGGAATGGCTCCGTTTTTTTTTTCCTTGGTGTGCTTCCTTGTCAATGATCGCTCTCTTTCCTTATTCCAGAGCGTCCTGATATTTCCTGGGATGATGCTTCTTGATCTCGTCTTTTGTTGACATCACTCGTCTCACTAGCCGTCAAGATCCCGGTTTCATATATGTCTACATCAGATTCCTCAGAGTTTGTATCAGTTCCTAGCAACAGTGGTTTATCAAGTGGGGGATTCAGGATCACTTGTCCATCAGCCACCAGATTGATTCTTTCATTTTTCCCGTCTAATTTTGTTGACTCCTGCATTATTACTGCATGACTTAGCCCTTTATTTGCCCCCATTTTGGGCACTGGACTAAAAATATTTAGTATACTAGGCTGTGATGCCGTTGATTCTCCCGTCATCTTTGCATTTGCTTTTAATTCTTTGATGGTTTGCAGACGTTTCGCTTTTTTTTTCATTAATTCCATCTCTTCAGTATCTTTATAGTCTTTTTCCTTCTCCTTATGTTTCTCTTTAATTTTCTCTTTCTTTTTATCTGATTCCATGCCATTGCCATTTGCCGCTTGCCTGTCGCTTTTTTTTTCCTTTTTTAATTTTTCTTTAGCGCCCTGTTGCTCTCTGTAGTTCATGTTTTTAGCTTTGTCCTTGTTTTTATCTTTTTCCAGGCCCTTTCTGTTACTTGTGTTACCTTTATCGTCCTCCTTCCCCTTCTCTTTCTCTTTCTCATTCTCTTTAGCTCCTTCTTTCCCTCCATCCTGTTCCCGTTCTTTATTTTTTATGTCTTTGGCTTTGGTCCCTCTAGTTTCCCGTCTTTGCGGCATTGGTTTCAGGGTATGGCCACTGTTCACTTCTTGGACCTTCTTGTTAAACGCATTACACGCATTAGGCTCATCAGATAGTTGTGCTCCCCAGGTATTTGGTCGAAGCATAGAAAGATCACTGACCAGGCTCTGATCATGTAATTCACTTAGACTAAATAAATCTACCTATGATGAAACCACCGATCAAGGAAGCAACACAGAACTCACTAATCCTCGGAAAAACTTAAAACCTAAAAAATGTATGGAAACAACGAAGACTCAGGAAAGCGGGGAAGAATTTATTGCGGACATCTCTGAATACGATGAGGCAGGAGAGGTAAATGAACCGTCTCTGAAAGAAATATTGACCTCCATAAGGAAGCTGCACAAAGATGTCAAAAAAGACACTCAAAAGCATCACCTAGCTATTCAAAAGCTCCAAGGGGCAGTAAGTAAGGTGGGCAGCACTTGTCTGGCAATCTCTGAAAGGATGGTATCGGTTGAGACACAAACTGACCATCTAGAAAAGTATGTCAACTATTTGCAAAAACAAGAAAAAAGGCAAGAAGGTGTTATACAGGACCTAATGATAAAGGCGGAGGAACAGGAAAATAGAGCACGGCGGAATAACCTGCGATTCCTGGGGCTCCCAGAAGGTGTTGAAGATAACGACCCAAGGGGATATATAATTAAACTCCTTAAATCATCTATGCCTGAACTACAAACCTGGGAACTAGAGAGAGAAGTCCAAAGAGCCCATCGCTTTCCCCTTACTCAATAGGTCTAGTTCTCCCGGGAGGCAGGCCATAAAACACTTCCCAGTTCAGGGTCACTCGAGTACGCTTGGCTGGTGGCAGCAGCCTGGCCCTCGCGGAACCTTGTAATCGTCTTTGCTGACAGCGCAGTCACTTGGCAGATATTGTCATCGCTCTAGCGCGATCAAAGCGCTAGCGCCTTAGAAAGTTTTAAACTTCTTTTAAAATTGTTATGAGCAATATTTGACTTGCACCTACCGACTTTACTGCTTATTTGTTTATTACCCGCCCTGTTCCATCGCGGCTGGTGCCGTTTGCGTGGAGGGTGAGGCGAGCCGCCATCTTGGGTGGAGCTGGACTGGACCTAGCGGTCTAGTTCTCCCGGGAGGCAGGCCATATAAACAATGTGTATCCAGGAGCGCAGCGGACGAGCGCAGCGGGCGCGACGAATGCGCGCCGAGGTCGCGCATAAGTCAAGCCCGTCTGCGCCCGTCCGCGGCAGACCGGGGCCTGGGGCCACAACCCCTGGCCCAAACATCAAATACTCCTCCTCATCACTGTTGTTACTTAGACCCCCTGATAGCGCTGGACTCGCCCCGCCCGCTCATACCTTAAAGCGTGCCGCTTCTTACGGTATTCTGAAGCCTGATTTCATTCTTGCCAAAGCCCCCAAGTTTAAGTCTTCCTTATCTTCTTCAACCCCTCGTAACTCTGAGACCATTCTTAAATGTCTATACTTAAACACCAGGTCCATGGTTAAACATCACATGGATATCTTTCTCCTGCTCCAGGCCGAACAACCAGACTTTCTATTCCTCTCAGAGACCTGGCTTAATGCAGGATCCCTGCCTGAAATTTTAGCCGCAGTTCCCTCGAACTACTATATTCTGCATGTCGACAGACCAGTCGGCAAAAGAGGCGGAGGGGTCGCTGCGATCATTCGCAGCTCCCATAAAGTCTCTTCCTTACCATCCTTAGACTTAACAGGATCTGACAATCTGATTTTTAAACTGGACACTAACTCTGGATCATTACTTCTGATCCTTCTATACCGCCCCCCTCAAAATATGCCCACATTCACGGCATCCCTTGCAGAACAACTTGCTCCCTTGACTATTTCCCACAATAAAATCGTGTTATTGGGAGATTTCAACCTCTGGCTGGACTCTGCTGAGTCTGATCCTCAGGCAGCCACGTTAAAAGAAACCCTCCTGGACATGAACCTTATCCAACATATTCATCTTCCAACCCACGATAAAGGGCACAGCTTAGATCAAATTTGGTCTCAAAACATCCCCCTTGCTATTAAGTCCATCACGCCCTGCATTTGGTCGGATCATTTCTTGATCAACTTCACTATGACCATTGAAAGAAGTAGAAGGTCCCTACCCCAGCCAGGAGGAAAAACTAGACTTTGGAAGAATGTTGATATCCCCGCTTTTATTGGATCCTTAACCTCCTCCCCTCCTTCACTTGACCAGGGCATTGATGAAATGGAAGAAGCTTTCTCAGGGTGGCTACTTCAGGCAGCTGATGCTCACGCTCCCTGCACCAACTTTCCCCGCTCTCGCCCCAACGACGCTCATAGGTGGTTTACATCCCTTCTGAAAACCCTTAAGCTAGAAGTTTGTCAATTGGAGCGAAAGTGGCGAACAGCCTATTCAGAACAAGACAGGGATAATTATCGTAAGGCTCGCAGGGACTACCAAAAGCTTATCCTGAAACATAAAACCGAATACTTTTCAGAAAAAATTCTCAAGGCCCACAATAAATCTAGAGAACTGTTTAATATTGTGGAAAATCTCAGTACTAGCGACAGAACCTCCCTTCCGATAATCCCCACCCAGGAACTCTGTAACTCACTTAACTCCTTTTTCTTTGATAAAATCTGCACCATCAAACAAAGCATCTCTACCACTCAGCCTCCTCTTCTGTTTTCAGACATCTTTCATAATCCTGCCACCCTGGACTCATACCCCCTATTGACAGTGCCAACCTATCCAAACTCCTTACCAAGGTTAAATCCGGCTCCCCCGATGACATCTGCCCCCCTCCCATTCTGAAAGAAGTGGGCACCCACATCCCTGAGGGCTTACTTCCCTTGTTAAATAGATCACTCACACAAGGGAAAGTCCCTAACAACTTTAAAAAAGCCCTCCTTATCCCCCTTATAAAAAAGACCGGAGCCAACCCGCTAGATCCACTCAACTACAGACCTATATCTTTGCTGCCATACTGTGCCAAACTTCTGGAGTCTCATGTCTGTGATAGTATTTCCACATTTCTGGAAAAATCAGAGTACCTTGCACCTAACCAGGCTGGCTTCCGCCCTTGCCATTCGACTGAAGCAGTCATTCTTTCAGTGCAGAAAACCTTGCGGCGGAATGCGGACGAAGGGATCCACCAGGCTCTGGTGCTGTTGGACCTCTCTGCCGCGTTCGACGCGGTCGACTACACCATCTTGGTCGACCGTGTCGAGCAGGCAGGCCTCAGGGGTCCTGCGCTGAGCGGGATCCGCTCATTCATCACTGGCCGAACTCAATCGGTTAGACTGGGCTCCTTCACGGCTCCCACCATATCCACCATCTGCGGAGTACCTCAAGGTTCTTCGTTATCTCCCCTGCTTTTTAATTTGTACCTGCGCCCTCTTTTGTTTTCCCTCAGAAACGCAAAGGTAACCATCTTCAACTATGCAGATGATTTGCAGCTCATCTTTTCTCTTAACACCAAGGACTCAGTGGTAGAATTTCAAAACACCATGTCCCACATTCTGAGTTGGATGAGCTGCAATCATTTGAAACTTAACCTAGGCAAGAACGAACTGGTCCTGCCTGGACAGAGTATACATAGTTGGAATCCTAGCTTCTGGCCCTGCTGCATGGGTGCCCCTCCATCTAAGTCATCCTCGGTCAAGAGCCTAGGTATCTTCATCAGTGAGGATCTCTCCCTAAGAAAACAGGTGGGAGCAGTAGTGTCCTCCAGTTTTTTCCAGTTGAAGAAAATTAAAAAAATTGCCTGTTTCTTCTCTTATGCCGCCCTCACTCAGATCGTCATCTCCCTGGTCCTGTCCAGACTGGACTTCTCTAACAGTCTCTACCTTGGGCTCCAAAAGGGAGAGCTTAGACGCCTCCAGCTGGTTCAGAACCAAGCAGCCAGACTTCTTTTGAACATCCCTAGGAGGCAATCAGTCAGACTTGGCCTGAAACAGCTACACTGGTTGCCGGTTGAGCAACGCGTGGTCTTCAAAGCGGGCTGCATTTTATTCAAGTCTCTACATGATACTGGCCCCCAATTCATTAGGGACCTATTCAAAAGATACAGCCCTTCCCGCAACCTCCGGTCCATTCATAAATCCCTCCTGATTGTTCCTCCATACAAGAGGAAGCGCCTCGGAGGCAGCTGCTTCGACCACCTTGCAGCTGCCTTCTGGAACTCTCTCCCCCCTCACCTAAAACAGAGTGATAATCTCCTCAGTTACAGACATCTTCTGAAGACCTGGCTCTTTTCTCAGGCACATCATTGAGTTGTTTCTCTCTACTAATTGACTGACGCGCCCTGTTCCTTCCTACAGCGCCATGAAGCCTCCGGGCGTACGAGCGCTCAATAAATGATGATTAACATTAACATTAACATTAACATCTAAAAAAACACAGAATCAATCTAAATATCCAAGGGCAATGTTGGTATTTTTGGGAAATTTCTTGCTTCGGGACACCATATATGATTTAGCTCGCCCCACAAGCAAGAAAGAATACAATGGTAGTACATATTTTGTTAGACCAGATTTTGCCCATGCAACCGTGGAAAGGAGATGGAGGTTGAGGCAGCTATTTAATCCCTTCGAACAGATTGGTGCTAAAGTGTATTTACAAAACCCGGCAAGACTGAAAATAATATTCAGAGGATCGACTCGGAGCTTCACTAGCGAAATACAAGCTGAAAATTATCTTAAAGAAATTTCTGAGACTGTAAAAAAATAGACCGTGAATATGAGCGAGAACTAATTTTTTTTCCTATGTGGATCAAATAACAGGTGTCGTAATAAGTATGTTTCGGCCGTGTAAAATGAACTGAGAACAATATCAATCATTACTCACACTTGAAATAATACACGAAAACTTTTGCAAGAGGAGTAAAAGAAAAGAACCCTTGATTTCAAAGACTTTTCTATGTATGTAAATAATACATCCACGCAGGGCTGGGGGGGGGAAGGGCACTGAGGCGTACTGACCAACGGGCGCCCACACCTGGATCCGGCTGGATCTAGGATGCCTCAAGGGGAGGTAAGGGGAGGGGGGCGTGGGGCGTGGGGGGGCCACAGGGGGAGGAAAGGTGGGGGAAAAAATTCATCATCAGAAAAAGAAAGGTTCCATAATAGAGGGGGAGAAAGGAAAAGGTAAAAATGAAAAATGATGCGCATAGTCCCAATTAATGTATGTGGACTAAATAATGCAAGAAAAAGAAGGGATTTGAAAGAATATTTTAGAACACTGCAAGCTGATTTAATCTGTGTTCAGGAGACACATATAGAGATCTCTCAGAAAAATTTACTGGATCAACTGGGTTATAAAGTATTGACCTGCACGACTCAGGGTACTAGAACACGTGGGGTTGCTATATTAGCAAGGGGAAATAGGATAATATTAAAAAAACAACAGGTAGATAGACACAGGCGGTGGGTCTTAACAGATTGCCAAATTTAAAGCTTTAATTTTACTTTATGTTCTATTTATGCACCAACAGACGATGACCCGGAAACCCTTATCTATATAAACTCTCAATTACCCAACCGGCCTCTCCCCATTATACTATGTGGCGACTTAAATATAAATGGCCTAAATGGGCTGTGGAAGGAGGATCCCGCAAGGTTCACTGGTAAAAAGAAAAAACCCACAGAGCACTGATACAACTCATGCAGGATAATGGTCTGATCGATATTTGGGAACATACAATTGGAGGGGGAGGCAGCACCTACTATTCGGCCCCCCATAACATTTTAGCTCGGTTAGATTATTTCTTGATCTCTCCCTCACTGATAACAATGGTGAAAATTTTAAAAATGCCCAGATTAATGTCGGATCATAATCCTCTTTCCATGGAGATCTCTATACCAAATTTACAGAAAAATATAACTACCTGGACTTTCGTGAGAGGACTGTTATGGGATGCAGATTATGTTACCCACGTGGAAATCTGGCTAAAAGAATTCCTGGAAAACAATAGAGGTACAGCGTCGCCCCAAACAGTATGGGATGCTATGAAGGCAGGTATTAGGGGGGAAACGCTAAGATACTCTCTTAGACGGAGCAAGCAGGAAAAAGAAGACCTGGTGAAGAAGATAAATCTAGTAGCAAAGCTAGAGGAAGAACTGATTAGAAATATAAGAGAGAAAGAGGATGTGACAAAAGTAACACAAAAATTAACAATGGCTAAAGCAACAGTGAGTGAGGTATATGCCGCAAAATCAGCTGGTAAATATCTAGCGAGGAGAGAGGAGCAACATGAATATAGCGAACAGATAGGACGAATCCTAGCTATTAGAACTCGGCAGGCTGCTACTCAGGGACAGATAATAGAAATGATTACGGAGGCAGGGGTAGCAGTAAAAACACCAAAGGAAATTTGCTCTGTATTCCAGAATCTTTATAAGAAATTATATAGTCAGGACAATGGTGAAGCAGATACAGCTGTAATTGAGGAATATTTAGAGTTTGCCTCACTAGACAAGCTAACAAAGGAGGACAACAATTCCCTGGAGATTAACTTTACTTCAGAAGAAGTACAAAGAGCTTTTAATGATCTCCCGTCTGGGAAAGCAGTTGGACCTGATTTAATACCGCTAGAGTTTTATAAAAAGTTCTTTTTGATCTTAGAAGCAGACATTAAGAGACTTATGGTTCTCATACAAAACGGTGCTGACCCTCCGGGGTCCTGGGGAGAAGCTTCAATGGTGGTGTTTCTAAAAAAGAACAAAAGCTCTATGGATCCTGGTTCATATAGACCAATCAGCTTACTGAATAGTGATACTAAAGCCTTTTCTAAAATTTTGTCAAATAGGCTGAGTTTGGTAGTTGGGAAGATAGTTTCTCCCTGGCAGCACGGGTTCATACCGGGGAGGAGTACTGCCGATCATATTAGAAGGGTGTTTGCGTTGCTGGACGGTACGACTGCCTAACGAGACCCTATGTCTTTAATATTGCTGGAGGCTGAAAAGGCTTTTGATAGGGTCTCGTGGGGTTTTCTGTGGGCAACAATGATCAAATGCAACTTCGGGAAAATATGTATAGGAGCATTAAAGGCCCTTTATAAAAACCAGAGTATTAGATTAAGAGTAGGGGGAGAATTGAGCGAGGTAATAAAAATTGAACGCGGGACTAGGCAAGGATGTCCTTGCTCGCCTCTACTCTTTGCCTGTTATATTGATCCATTTATTAGATACATTGAAAAAAATGAAAATATCAGCCCAATTATATTGAATGGATATGAGACTAAAATACTGGGATACGCGGATGATTTAGCAATTACATCACCAACACCAATAATTGCAATTAGAGAAATTGAGAATGAGGCTAAAAAATATGTTCTTTTATCAGGCTACAAATTGAACCAAGGGAAAACGCAAATAGTCGTAAACCAATTTGCTACCATTCAGGATGAGAGAGTTATAGAATCCGCAGTCTACTTGGGTGTTACTATAACATCTGATCTATCTAAAGCTGTGGAGGAAAATCTGACCCCATTAATTAAAAAGGCAAAAGTAGACTTAAATAGGATGGATAACTTGCACCTAACAGTCATAGGCCGCTGCAATGTTATAAAAATGCAGTTTCTGCCGAAGATTTTATATTTGTTCCGTACTATCCCTCTATTATTTACTAATAAGTGGTTTAAGGAAATAGAGGGTATTTGTAATCGCTTCATATGGGCCAAGGGCAGAACCCGAAGATCCATAAAGATTCTGGCATTATCTAAAGAACGGGGGGCCTTGCATTACCTGACTTTAAGACATAATATTTTGCTTCAGTCCTGCAGTATTGTAAGGGACTCCTTGGTGGGAATACGAAAGACATGTGGAGGGGTAACACTGGCAGTCCGGATATATATGAACTGCTGGTTTTGGACTCTAATAAAGGACTTCTTACCTTTAAGGAGTTAAACTACTATAAAAGAACGGAGTTCAAGGTGTTGGGTGCGGCCATTTCAGCTTGGTCAAGTATCCGGAAGAAAATTAAATTAGGGAGAATGAACTTTTACACCCCTTTATACATGAATGAACTTCTCCCAGAGGTATTCCATGATCAAGTGATGAGGCGGTGGGATAATCTTGGGGTTAATACAATTGGAGACATCTTAGTTCAATCAGGGTTAATAACATTTGAAAAGGCACAACAGCTATACAATCTGGATCGGAGAGATTTTTTTAAATACCTACAGATAAGATCAGTCCTGCAATGGAAACAAGCAGGTAATTGTAAATTTACTAGGGTAGATCTGATGGAATATATTCGAGATGAGGAGGGATGTTCAATCTCTCAACTATATGGTGCACTATGCCAGTATAATGAGGATGACAGAGGAAAGGTATTTGACAAATGGAAAACTAAATTAAACTTAGTTGGGAATGAGGCTGAAAAATCGCTTAGGTTAGTAAACACTATCTTAAAGGTTGCAAACCTGCAGGCACAATATTATAAGACTCTATTCAAACTATATTACACACCACATAGAATAGCTCGCTGGGGGGGTACGAGTGGGATCCTCTGCCCAAGATGTCAGAGTATGGTAGCTGACACAATACACGTTTGCAGCTTGTCCTAAACTAGACCCCTTTAAAAAAGCTATGGACGAATTTTTTAAAAAGGAATTGGATATTCCTACTAAATTAACTAATGATATCATGGTTCTTGGGGTGGCAAAGGAGGGGCAGGATGTACCCCATCAAGAATTTTTGTTTATTGCAATGACGCTGAGCCGGCTTTGTATTGCTACTGTATGGAAAGACTCTAATCCTCCTTTGTTTCAACAATGGCCCTCGAAATTATTAGCTATCTATATTCTAGAGAAAGCCTTATTTGAAAAAATAAGGCGTTAATGCAAAGCGATTGGGGAAACAGATATGGGCCCCAGTAGAAAAATGGAAACTTAAATTAAACGGGTAATTTAAAAGGGGTATAGACTTATGCTTGCTTGTTCTTGTAGGATTATAGTCGACGGTGTTAAAAATTACTTAACCCTCTCCAGATATATATATATATATATATATATATATATAAACGCATGCATTACCAACTCTGACTGTCTGTGAGCAAGGGCGGATGCCCGAAACGCGTCAGATTGCTTGGTTCAGCTTTTGAATAAAAAACTGTGCTTACAATTACTGGATCCGCGTGATTTCCTGGGTCGCTGTGGTCGGAGCTCGGGAGATTGCATTTGTTCAATATATATATATTAGGACTACAAATTGGGGCAAATTTATACGTTTGCAAAAAAGTACGACCATCTGCGCAAACAAAGAGCTACAGGGAATAAACAGCTTAAAACTGTGCCAGCCCCCCCTCAAGCCCAATCCAACGAAGCAGGAGCAGGCTGCCTCACTGCATCAAGCTCAGCAGAGAGCCTTGTACCAAGTAGTGAAGAGTCGGATGGAGGAGCCCAAGGTTCAGAAGAAGGGGATTTGGGGCAACTCACCCTGGAGGAAGAGATGGAGTTCGTGAGAACTCAAAGGAAAGGTACTCTGCGCTCAAGAAACGCGAAACCAAACATCGCAGAAACCAAAGACGCAGGGAACGTCGGAAATGTGCAAAAAAACAAAGGGAGGCCGCAAAAGAAGAAGAACGCTGCGAACAAGTAGCAGCGATTGAAAAATCTATTATTAATCTGACCGATGTACAACTCGATCAAGCAGAAAAACAACTGTTGGCTCTAGGTCTGTCCTTTTGCCCTGAGAGCAATTTTGACTACGGAAATACGCGAGTGGATGTCTTCAAATTTATTAGAAAACTTAAATTGCGAAAATACTATGCTATCAAGAGGGATTCAATCCAGAACAAGAAAACCGGCCCTTCCACATCCAATCCAGATAGAAGTGGGTTGCAGGCCAAAGACATACCTCTTTTAAAATCGATGCACGGGTTGCGCAATGAATTGACATCCACTCCCTGCACCCAGGACATGGCCAATGAAGAAGACCTTGACATTGGCCAAAGTGAACCCAGTGGCTTTAAACCAGCTTCTACATTCATCCCTTCCATGCCCAGGGATGCCATAGACACCTATGCAGATCTACTAACGGACCAATTGAAGAAATTACATACCCGAGTCTGTAGACAAAAAAGTGTCTCTAATGTCAAGACCAAACCTTACAATGACTTGATGAAAAAACTGCAATCTGACAATACCATCATAATTAACCAGTCAGACAAAGGGGGGAATGTGGTTCTTTGGAGCAGGGCGGAATATATGGAAGAAGCGTCTCGCCACCTTAGGGATACAGCCTGTTATGAACCTTGTGATTTCAAAACGGTCAAGAACATTCAAACATCATACTGGAAGCAATTGAATGGATGGAAACGGGATGGCCTTCTAACTAAGGAGGAAATGAAATATCTTTACAAAGAACATCCTGTCATACCCAATTTATATTTCATTCCAAAGGTTCACAAGGGGGTAAGACCAGTACCTGGAAGACCAATAGTATCGGCCATTCACAGTCTGTTTGAGAATACATCCAAATACATCGATCATTATTTACAAGGATTTGTGACCACCTTACCAGCCTATATCAGAGACAGTACGGATTTTTTGAGGAATTTGGAACAATATAAATGGTCTTCTGACTGTTTATTGATTACCATGGACATTGCTAGCCTTTATACCAGTATATCACACCATGACGGCCTGAAGGCTTTGAATCATTTCCTCGCCAAAAGACCAGTGGAACTCCACAAGCACAACGCAATGCTATTGACCATGGTTGAGTTGTGCCTTAACAACAATGTATTTCTGTTCGATGACAAATTGTACAGACAGTTAAGAGGGGTTGCCATGGGGGCATGTTTCTCCCCGACCTACGCGGGGCTCCACGTGGGCTGGTGGGAGGAACATGTCCTCAGGACACAATTTGTAACCATTTGGCAAGAAAATATCATTTCATACATGCGTTACATCGATGATATTTTCATTATTTGGCGAGGGAGCAAACAAGAGGCTAGCAACTTTGTGAATGCTATTAACATTAATGATGCCAACCTCATCTTTAGTGCAGACATAAGTGAGTCTAACATTAACTTTCTGGATGTTGAAGTCAAAATAGTTAATGGGAGTATAACAACAGGCCTGTTTAGGAAGAGTACGGCAGGAAATACCATCCTGCACGCGCAGAGTTTCCATCCAGGGCACACGATTAGATCCATCCCCTATGGAGAGTTCCTCAGAATTCATAGAACTTGTAGTTCATTAGAACTAAGGAACCTCCACCAAATGGAAGCGATGAGAAGGATGGAAGCGAGGGGCTACAAACCAAGTGCCCTTAGATCGGCAATGGATAAAGCTAATAAAGTGGATAGGTCCAAACTTTTGCAGGCCTCCAGTAAACCCACGTCTGTTATTGATAATACAGTTGGCAACAGTAATCCTATTAGATTGATCACAGGTTACAGTCGACAGGCCAACCAAATTTCCAGAATGGTCAGGAAACAGTGGTCAGTTATCCTTACTGACCCAGTTTTGAAACAGATCATGCCCAACAAGCCTGAAATCACCTATAGGCGAGCTTACAGTATGAGGAATGCTTTGGTCTCCAGCTCCCCCGAGACTGCTAGCAAGGCAGATTGGCTGTCATCACGGAAGGGTTTCTTCCGTTGCATATCCTGCAGGGCGTGTAAATTTGGAGTAAACACCAAATCTTATATGACCCCTTTTGATGACAAACCGATTAATTTAAGAGCCTATTTCAATTGTAAAACAGAGCTAGCTATTTATGTTCTCACTTGTTCGTGTAATTTGAGGTACGTCGGGAGCACTAAGTTACCCGTGCACCAACGTATCCTTCAGCACCTGAGAGCAATTGTTAACTGTGACAAAAGCTATCCAGTAGCTCGTCATTTTGACCAATTTCATAGTCGTAACCTTTCCCATTTGAGTTATTTTGTAATTGATGCAGTTAAGACCAGCAAGAAAGGGGGAGATTATGAAAAACGTCTAAGGCAGTTGGAGTCCCTTTACATAGTTCGCCTCAACACCAAGACCCCGGGAGGTTTGAACATGGGGGAAGATCTGAGTACTTTCCTGTAATATACTCTCTGTAATATACTATCTGTATGTCATTCTTCTTTTTACTCACGTTCTTTGGTCCCCTCAGACGTTCTGTATAACCATCACTTAAGTTGTCGCTTTGCTTGACTTGTGGACATATGAGTATTTGTATGCATCTGCATATTTTAATTCACTGAAACAGTTTTTTTTGGAATTTTTTATTCCCTTCACATGTTGATGTCCGCTCTGTGATATATGCAGGACATCCCAGCACTCCCTCACCATTTAGTTATACTTTTTGTATCTTTTTTAGTCGGTAGAATAATTCTTTGGTTGTATTGGTGATATCATTATGCGCCAGCATTCAAATTAGCCAACTTACCTTGGGTAGCCAAGTCTAGTGTATTTATTTGACATAGAATCGCCCACAACTTGAGATCAGTGCTGCGGTAGGAAATATGCACATGCAAGGACTTGATTTCAATTTCTTTGTTGTATATATATGAAATGCATAAATCAGTTATTACGTATTTGTATGTTTTAATAACTTTGCGTATTTGCACGTGAATTGTTTACAATAGTTCAGGCAGCTAAGCATTTGCACTTTATTATATACATGCATTTTTTATTTCAGTGTATATACTACTGTATTTGTACAGTTATTAAGTGGCGTATTTGCACAACAAACTATTTTTTGCGTATTTGCACATGTAAAATGTTTACATAAATGTACTCCTTGCATTAGTTGTAAAAAGTTACACCGCAGTCGTTGTAAATATGGGTTGATTCTCTGCTGTATATATCTTCAAATGTATGTGTACAACTACCTTAAATGTGGTCCCGTTGCAATATGGCTGAACCATTGATTGTAGTCTATAGTACTTAAGGTTGCAGCTTGAGTCCTTCTTTTAGTTCAATGTAACTGATTGAGGCAGTTTGGCGCGTTTTAAACAATCAACCAATGTATATAAACCTTGTATATACCGCTTACCCGCTGACAGTGAGCAAGGGCGTTCACGCCCGAAACGCGTCTGTTTGGCAGTGTGTTGCACCTCTGCACTTTGATGAAATAAAGGACGAAGAAAATACCTTTAAAGTCTGGCTGTGGATTTATCCATTTGTGTCTGCGCACTGGGTTTTGTTGTGGAAGCGCCGCAACCTCCGGTTGGAATCTATATATATATATATATATATAAACGCATGCATTACCAACTCTGACTGTCTGTGAGCAAGGGCGGATGCCCGAAACGCGTCAGATTGCTTGGTTCAGCTTTTGAATAAAAAACTGTGCTTACAATTACTGGATCCGCGTGATTTCCTGGGTCGCTGTGGTCGGAGCTCGGGAGATTGCATTTGTTCAATATATATATATTATTTTTTTTTAACTCGTTTTTTTTTTTAAATTATGTTTTGCTCTTCGTTTGGTACTTTAAGTGACTAGGCTTTAATTGAATGATTTCTGTCGTAATAGATATATATGTTAAAAATAATTGATTGTTTACACTGTGACTTTCTGATGATGAAATAAAAAAAATTTTAAAAAAGGAATGGCTCCGGATGGGATTTGGTATTGTCGAATCCAATTCAGAACCCTTGTTTCCTACCGAATCGTACAGTTTTCCCAATGACCGATTAGGATGCTCGAAAACCATTTGAGCAGACTGAATCGGTTCTGAAAGGCATCCGGACAGCCGGAGTCTTTCAGAGCCGATTCATATAGCTCTATGGACACAGTTTCTGGACGAGCAATTACGATGACTGATTCGGGCAGCCGTTCAGATTTGGTTTGCCCGAGATGAAACGGCTGCCAGAATCTGACTTTGGGGTCCGTTGAGGGCCCACCTTCACCTGCAGGCGTCCAAATGTGGCCAATGGGGGTACCCAAGGGACCCCTATTCTCAACCATGAACAATGTGGTAGGCACCATAGGGTTCCCACCACATGGTGCAAGGTTTCCCCAACCACCCCTTTTTTTAGTGGGATCCTGTATTTGCATTCTGGACACAGGCTTCCATTGAAGTCAATGCGAGTCCGACCGAACGATGTTGGGATCCATCGTAATCAGTTGTTCCGACTCACAGGACCCGATTCATTTGAAAACCAGTCCAGAACCGATTAGTTCAGGACAGTTTTCAAACAACATCGTAATCAGGCCCTTAGTATATATGCAGAAAGAACTGGAGGACAGAAGACTGATAAACAATACTATTTGGTAATTCTGGGGCTGAAATGGGCAGAGCTGTGCCAATGTAAAGTAATTCATTTTTTCAGTTGAAAAAACTCCTCCCTCTTCTTACTTTAAAAAAAAAATCAAAGTATGTTCCAGTCTAGCCCTAGATAAAACTGGTGACACATGTAGATCAGCAGTGCATTTGTTACACAGATTACAGCGAGCATGTTGACCTCCGGGTGTTATGTTAAAAGTGGTCTGACCAAGGTCCTGAAAGCATGTGGTGATCATTTAGACCTCCATTAGATTTACACTGGTTCCTCCAAAGTTTCACAATAATCTATCCCTCTTAGCCATTCTGCCAAGGGTAGAGCTGCAGTTGATCCCCTCTGACAGGTGAGATCTCCTAATGCAGCGATTAGGCCAACAGCCATCAGCGGACGGGCTACCCATAAACCCCCCAACCATTCATTATGACTAATAAAACTATTTTTTAATCTCTAGTGAACCATATACTGGTAACTAATTTGATGATGTAGTGTATGTGGTCCCAGGAGTTTTGAATGATTTGGCAAACCCATACTATGTGACTATACGTACCTATGGTAATATTACAACACAGGTGGGTTGAGCAGCCACTTCTTAACTGTTTTCTCAGCAGCATAATAAATACTGTGAAAGTATTTGAATGGGATTACATGCAGTCTAGCTGATATTGCTGACTCTCTAACTGCCATCTTGGCCTCAACCTGCATCCTACCTAGGTAACGCTCCCATAGAGACCCAAGTGCCACTAGTGTAATGGGTGTATTTACTGCAAGGGATCTATAAAATCGTGAGCTGCATTTCCTTCAAAGCATTCCATGGTGAGCTTAGATTCTAATGGGTCGAACTCCGGGCAAGAACTCAATTCTTCTTTATGCATCCCACTGCTAGATTCATATAACCCCTTTTAGATACATATGTTTGACATGGGCTATATACCATTTCTTTATATTGATATTTCCCTATATTTGTCTGGCATGTTTTGTTCTATCTTAGAATGCATTTCTGATAACAGTAAATGATTGTATTATTTTTATATACCACTTACTCTGTTTGTATAATGGTACCATGGAGGTGCAGTCCTTAACCCGTTCTATGCTCATGACGGAGCCGCTCCGTCATGAGCCTCGGTTGAGCTGTGCTCATGACGGAGCAGTTCCGTCATGGCCCGCTCGGCGCGCCTGCGCGGCGCGAATTTTGCGCCTGCGCTGAGCGTTCCATTGAGCGGGCGCGTTCGTGACGGAACCGCTCCGTCACGAGCACAGCTCAACCGCGGCTCATGACGGAGCGGCTCCGTCACGAGCATGCGAGCGCCGCTCGACCCCCCCGCCCCCTTAGCGCTGCGGCGGGAAGGGGTTAAGCTTGACATACAGTTGTATTTTTTAATTTTCGGTGTTTTGCAAAGTTAGCTTTGTGGCAAAGAGAATGAGTAAGCAGCCTTGTATGTATAGAGATCTAGCTCCTCCAAAATGTCTGTATCTTACTGGGAAGTGTGTATTATTGTTCACTGTCACATGCTGTTTGGAGAATTAGTAAGGGAGCATGAATGTGAGGAGGTAAAGTGGCGATGAACCATGTATGGCGTTGTTCAGTAGGCTTTCCATCCTTTGTTTGGTCATGAGCCGTGGAGTGACCTCATTGCAAGTGTGAACATATTTGTGAGGTTCTTGCCGAGGTTGAGGCGATTAGCATTTGACTAGCTGGATTAGATGGATTCCTACTGAAATAGTCGACACAGAGAGATAACCACAGTGCTAAGGTAAGGCATGCAGGCAAATGGCACGTGGGCGGTAAACATGTTTTTGTGTCGTGGTTCACCTAAGGTACAAGAGACAAGTCTACAACCAGAATATTTATAACTGAATCAGTTTGTATAATTGGAAATTATCGAGCTTGTAGCATCATCAGAACATATTTTGTTGAGATCATATATCTCAAACAACTGTTTATGTAGTTGGGGTATAAACGATTAAGAAAGATTTTTAATTCTAGCAATGTGCAAACATAATTAAAGTAGATGTGTTGTTGGATGTTTTCTTTCTCTTTTGAAGTTTCAGAGTAGAAGCATTTTTATGGGTTTTGTGTCACCTAAGGCTTTATGAATATTAGAGCTTTACATTACCAGAGTGTATATCCTGTGTTTGTAGCATGCCTCTGTAAATCAATATTCATAAAAGACAGTGAATATGATGTATTCCTTTATTGGAAAAAGAAATGACAACTAGGCGATGGAACAAGCAGAGACAAAAGTAAAGAGATTACCAGAATTTTATATTGTAAGTCTTTGCCATTGTGTTGCTACCTAATCCGACAGGGCAGCGGTGTCTGGAACCACGGCAAGTGGAAGTGTCATGGTGAAATTACAGTCATCTGCACTCTGGGACCATGGGCCAGATGTACAAACTTATTTGAAGCCACAAGGCCCGATTTGCAGAAGTGGGCAATTTGCGACCGCAGTAAAGCATTTTTCTATTGTATAAAAGGCATATTGGGATGCGGTAACTTGTTAGTAAATTGCACTTTGCATTTTCAACCCAATATCAATTTGGTATTTGGAAACGAAATGTTTAGAACATCCCTTCCAAATACTGAATCGCAGTGGTATATACTAATATTTTGCGTCACCAGACGTGATACTTTACCAACAATTCAAAATTGATGGTAACCCACTCACAAATGAGAAGGGATTCCTTAAGGACTTGCCCTTTGAGAATGTCTACCTTTAAAAAAATAAACCTAAATGTTTAATTTTCTTTTTTGAAAGACATCCTCTTTTCCTTTAGGGAAAATGACGATATTTCTTTTTTTAAATTGCTTTATTAAAAAGCAGTCACAGACATGAAGGTCTGCTTACTCTAGCAGGCCACCATCCCTATGATGTCTGTGATTACTAGTGGGTCACAAATTGCGACCAAGCTCTTAATATTCATGAGGCTGGTTGATTTGCAATCCAGTAGGAATTGCTATTCTAAAAATAAAACTGTCATGTATTAGGAATTGCGATTTCCAAATTGCATTTTTTAAGAATCGCCACGTGGAAATCAGAATTCCTAATTTTGATACATCTGGCCCAATATTCATCAGGAGGTAGCTCTGAAGAAGGAGTAAGCAATGAGGTTGGCCGTCTGATTTATCCACTGTTATTGGTTTGACGTTTTTGGATAGCCATTACGTTTGAACTGTTGATATTGTGGCAAAGTGATAACTACTAAATGTGGCGCTTCCCCATCTTGTGCAAATAGATTTGATTCTTAATCTTTTTATGCTCACCCCTCAATAAAAAAGAAAAATCTAAAATTAAACTACATCAGTGATGGGGACTGCAGAGAAAGTTTTTACAGCGTCCTTTGAGGTTTATGAAATAAGAAACATGCTCTTCTGGGAGAGCATGGCAATGGTTACTATTCCAAAGGCTGGATCCTACATTGAGAGGAAGTTCTTGGGTTGTATTCAGGATTGCAGCGTTTACTGAGCATGTAGTTCATTGGGTGTTACAGTTTAAATTCTTTGTCTGGGTAGGTCAGAGTTATAGGTATGTGTTAAAAAGCAGATTAAATATCTGGATATGCGGAGGTACTGACATTTGCTTGCAATTGTGGGTGGGAAAGTCTTTGCGCAGTTTTCAGTGTATTATTATTATTTGTTGTTTATTTATACAAATTGTACCCATTACTATTTCCACACCTGTAAACTCTTAATAATGTGCCTTTATGTGGATTTTGTTGGGCTTTTGCCCTCGTGGTACTTTTCAAATCTAATAAGAATTTTTTTTTAAAAAGCAGATTAAAAACAAGTTTACTTCACTGGCAGTGTTGGTTTTATGTTTTTTACTTATCCTTTACCAATGTTTATGTGCCTTTTTTTACACATTTTGTAACTGAATTTAAAATTGCACACATTTATCAATTTTCTATGTATGTATTTTGTGTTTCTTAACATGTAATGAGTAACACCTTTTCGTATGCCATAGCTTTATATCATTTCAAGCAAGACCAGTCTTTATTCATCCATACTTGCACTCATCCAACTCCCCAACATTTCATTTTGAATTCATTTAATCTGACCAGTAACATGAGTGAGTATATCTCTTGTATGTACTTCTTGGGAGGACTATTTTGAAACACAAACATAATAGTAGGGTCAAAGAGATGAACCATGATTGGACACTTTACCTGCACTATGTAATCTCCATCTCATAGCATTAGAATGGTACCTGAAACCTTTTTTTAAATAGACATTGACCTTAGCCGCATTTGTCCCAATGTTGCCTCAATCCATTTGTGTGTATTTTCAATTGAAGTGATTTTAAACTTAATTTGTTTATAGTGTACATTTTATGCCAAGAGGTTATGAGCAAGAAATTGAGGTTTACTTCATATTTCTTAATTCTAATTTTGCAGTTGCTGTAGAAGAAAGCAAAGCCATGCCAACTGCAGAAGAAGTGGCATCTTTAGAGGAGTACATTCCAACTCGACTGACGTGCATTACCTTTCTGAAATGCACTGTTACGATCACTATGGCCGAATTTAACCTGCTTGGACAATTGCTGCCTATAATTATGGGACAAAAGGTATGATGCATAAATCTCAGCCATTCTTGTTTTTAAATGATCTTGTTGTTGCTATTATTAATTAAATTAACATAAAATATATCTAATTAAAAGTCTTGATGAGTCTACAGTATCTCCCTTCGACTCGTATCCGGAGCGCTGTTGTTGAAATTTTTTGGCTCTTCACGGACTTTCAGCCTGGGTTTTAACAGCAATAGGGTGCTAGGGATATATCCCTTGTGCCACGCCTACTGGACGCAGATATCAGTTACAGACCCACAGGTGTCTCGCATCTAAGCATGGTTCAGAGTAATTCGACAAATGCTACCTGATGCATCTGAACTCCATCAGGGAGCGGGAGGTAAATTGTACATTGCAGAATGCAAACAGTAGACACACTCCAAGTCACAGGGCCCATTCCCCTTAAAGTAAAATTCCTGGTCTAGCTCCTTGCCCTCCAGTAAGTCTGAGGCGAAGTTCAAGGATACATTTTGGTGCAATACAGGATGTCCAGCAGAGAGTCCTTTCTCTGACTCTCCTGCTTCAGGGAGAGGTTGTGCAGTCGACACTTCTAATGCCTGACTCTACCCTTCGTCCGACTGCAACCCCATTTCACAATTAGTGGCTCACTCTGAATTTCCTCTGGGACCCTGGACTTCTGCCAGTGGGACTTGCCTCAGAATCAACTGATCCTGTTATACCTCTGCCCGCCTTCTCACCAATACCAAGCCACGCCTCCACTCCACTTTGATGGAGATCACGCCAGTTCCAGCAATTCTCCATGCCTCTCCGCTACAGAGGCTCCGGATCCATATCTGATACCTACACAGATATCAGATCAGAAGCCGAGTACAGCTAGATCTTAGCTAGTGACTCATTATTGGATTACTAAGGCACAAGCAGTAATTTCTGAAGATTTTCTGGTAATGCCTCTACTTTGCTGCCAGTAACTTTCATGCCTTAAGGGTTTATTTGACTCCGGCTGCAATCTTGTAGAAAACCTGCAGAATGTTCTGTAAACCCAGGATGAAGCTACAAACTGTGGAAACTAAGGCTAATCTTACAGCGATTTTGCCGCCTGGTTCTGCAGCTTCAGAGCAATTGCTATCTTTCAATGAAGTAATGACAGATATTCTGATCAGAGCACAGTTGATGCCTTGCTCTGCACCGCCGGTAAGTCATCCCATTGTTTGGTGTTATAGACATGCGCCGGTGACTCAGACTTTTTGAGTCAGTACCCAACATAAGAAAGTCTTGTGGTGCAGGCAGCAGTCAGCCCTGATGCCTTCTCCACTGCTCCACCTGATAGAGAATCGAAGTGCTAGTTGAACTTTTTGGTGTCTGAATGTAGTCTGCATGTTGGGCAGACACATTCATGCCTTCTAGGATATGGCATTTAATATCTTGCCTGCCCACCATGAAGAGTTTTGGAATTTCTATGCACAGTTTATTGTGGACAGGATGCAGCATAATTTGCGGGCTGGGCTAGACTCCACAGATTATGTAGGTTGGGCTATGAGCTCTGAAGTTGTCATCAGGCCTGGATGCGTGGCATTAGTTTCTCCACGGACATACAGGCATCCCTCATGGATATCCCCTTTGATGACTAAAGGCTGTTTCAAAACCAGGTGAGTTGAGCTTTGGAGAGATCTAAAGATAGTCACGCTATGACCCAGTCCTTGGCTTGCTATCTCCTGTCAGTTCCATCAGCAGTGCCAGATGTTCAGTTGTTACTACCTGGGCCTGGCTTACTGCCAGACGCTGCCATCTCAGCCCATACATCAAGTTGTCTAGCTCTTTCCTGGCTCTAGGGAGCATGAAGGCATCAGAGGACGGGGTCACCATCTACAGCACCATTCCTGGACTTGCTCTTCTCATGCAGTGCCAAACCACTCTGATTTCCCCCTAGGAACTCACCTGCGGCCAGTGGCGGTAATGATGCACTTTTACCAGCCTGACTGGTATGTGGTTACCTTGGATCTATGGTTCTTGCAGGTTATCAGTCATGGGTACAGCCAGCCCTTCCTTTCATACTCCTACTGTTTTCCGTGTTTTCGCCATGGAATTCATCATTAGAACTCAGCAGAACATGCCTCCATCCTTGCCAAGGAATCAGTCATTGCTTTTTACGGTGAATTTGAAACAGTTAAACACAGATGACCATCTAGCTCCACTGTTCCCTAAAGTTCTTCATCAAAAAGCCAAAATCTCACTTTTGGCCAGTGCAGGGAATTCTGTATAAAAAAGGCCATTCTGGACACAGTGGCCTTCCAGGCCTTTCTGTCTTATGGAGCCATGGTTATTCATGATATAATCCTAATGTTTCCATCTCAGTCTTGTGTTCTGGCCCAGACGGTTCTGAGTTGGTTTGGTATTTTGGTGTTCTTACATGATATTCATGTATTCTGTTGGTGCTCCACACCCGTTGGCATATGTTTGCTCTACTGTGGAACCCCCACCTTCAATGTGCTAAACACTGGTGGTGCCTCTCAGACAATATCTGTGTGTTAGACAAGGTGGCTGAGAACCTCCAATGGTGGGTAAAGATTTCCAACCTGACCTGAGGAACGCCATTCTCCCTACCCCATTCAGAACTAACATTGGTGATGGATGTGTCCACTCTAGACTGTGGGGCTTCTTAACGTGGTAGTCTTCATAGGTCTGTTTTCGTTGCTGAAAGTGAGGCACCTCATCAATCTTCTGGAGCCAGATGCCAGCTGTTTCGCTCTCCTGTCCTTTCTGCCTTCCATCAGGGGCAGTCCTATGCAGGTTCTGACTAACAAGCTGGCAGCCATGTGGTACTCTAAAAAAGCAGTGGTGTGGCGTCACAGGCGCTGTGCCAAGAGGCACTGAGATTGTGACGCCGCCTAGATCTTCAGGAAGTTCCCTAGACTGTCAGCCATCTGGCAGGTAGGCACCATCTACAAGTGGTTTCTGGATCTAAAGGTGGCTCAAGCCTGGTGGGGTGTACCTTGGATACACCTTTTTGCCATCTTCAAGAATGCTTACTTTTTATTCCTCTGTGCCATAGACTTTCAGCTGTGAGGCTCATGTGAGATTGGTTTTGCCTATCTTGTGACTCTGGTGTACTTTACATGTTTCCACTTCTGCTTACGTGGGTTCCGAAGAGTGTCAGCGTGGGGGCAGGTGTCTGCCGGATGCCATGAGTGAAGGGTGTTCATGATTGTTGTGTTTTTTTCCGTGTTAATGGTGTCCCATGTGGTGATTGTGTTGATTTCCTTTATCACTCAGTGACTTCTGGAGAGTGCCAAGGGATTCGGTTGCGGGTACAGTTGAATTATATGGTTGCGATTTTGCCGCAGAGAAGTTTGAGAGGTTGTTGCACAGATCGTATGACTGGTTGATGTTGCCAGAGATAACTCTGGGTGTAAGGAAGTCTTTGACAATTGTGAATATTTCTTTGCTGCTGTTGAAGCTGAAGTTTATTTGTTTGACTATGGCTTTCCTCTTGGTTTCTCGGATGAGAAGGTGGTACCTCCTCTGGCTGCTTTGAAGGCATCTTTTCCTACTTACCCATTGTTGGTTCTCCATTTCCATTCCAGTTGTTTGTAGCAATGCTTGCCCATTTTGAGGTCTTCTGTGTAACAGCTAGTTTGTGTTCTGGTTTTGAATTTTTTCATGGGGGCCAGAGTGTTGGTGCAGTTGGTGATCCACTTGTTGAAGTTTGCTAAATTTCTGTGGGTTTTGGTTTGTTCTCGCGTAGGGTGGTTGTCCAGTAAGCCTCTGTTAGGTTGTTCCAGTGTCATCGTGCTGTGCCCGCTGTGGGGGGTTTTCTGGGTAGATAGATGTCGAGTGTAAAACTGGCTATGGTGTGGAATGTTCAGGTAACACATCTTGGGGTGTTGATCATAATGCTATTGAAACATGTACAAACTGGATATTTGATTTGTCCGCAGCATGTGTGGACTCTATGACGTATTGGGTTAGTTCCAGGTTCCCGAGGTAGTCAGGAAGGGCATCTGATTTGAGTTCGCTTCGGTCTGTAAGAGGATACTATTGACGTGATGAAAACTGTGATGTCTGTGAATTTGGCTCAGGAGCCTGGGGAAATGGTAGACTAGGGTCCCACCCAGGGCGAAATATTCTGTGATGTGCAATTTGAAATTAAAGTGCTCTATGTAGTTTGTTATAGCATAGGTGTAGGCCTAAGGCACAATGGGCCTCTTGACAATTGTGTGACTACAGAGGACATCATACCCTCCCAGATCAGAGAGCTGGTATCCCCTTAAATTAGGTTCTGATTACTTACAAACCAGGTAGGACTCGTGTGGATTTGGTTTCACCAAGCATTTTCTAATGGAAAATAGGCCAGTCCACTAGGGATCCTTGGCCCTGAAGAATGCCCATTACTTATATAGGCAAGGGATAGGTGCAGAAATATTTTGGTTTATGGGGATGAATTCAGCCTTTGTTCTCAAATTTATTTTTAGATATACCCAAGGTCCGAGCAATAGTGAAAACCTAGGTGCCCCTAGGTATTTTTAACTGACCTGGATCTCTCATTTGTCCAGTTCTACTTTATCTAAGAACTCCCTCTCTTTCTTTGTCCCTAGAGGTTGAGTCCCCTTGGTGGTATTGCCCTGCCAGGGTGGGGAGAGGTTGCCTATTATAAAGCATGCCACAAATTGTGGGTGAGGCTTCCAGTTCCAAAAGATTGGTCTTTCTAATTTTCCCAACAGAACTTCTATGACGCCTAAATAGGGCAGTGATTATTCATGTATTGAGCGAGAAGTAGTCCCCTACCCTTTTGTAGCTACCATACTTGATTGTGTTGTCTTACACTAGGTCCCAGATTGCCATGGCGTATTTGTTGAGGGAGCAGATGTTGATGAGAAAGCATGAAATTGGTGTGGGTATGTTTGTTGGTAGGTGTTTGAGTGTGTGTGGGGGTGGGTGTAGTAGATATGTTCTTGGTTGGAGTTGTGGGTGTGGTTTTGCAGGTGAAGTGACAGTGGGAGCAGGTGATGGATCCGTCCGTGTTATGTAGTGTGGTGTGCCATCAGAGGGTAGTTTAAAGAGTGAAGGAGAGCTGCAGGATATTGGTGGGTTGGGGGGCAGGGTTTGTGGCATGGGTGTGGTCCAGGTGCAGATGGGTGCAGCTGAGCTTGATTTTGGCACTGTGCTACAAGAGGTGTGCAGTTCCACGGGACCCAGAGCGAGTGTAGAATTCCAGCTATTTGCCGTCCACCCTGCAAATCAGAGCAACGAGGTGCTCTGTATACTCCGTCAAGCCGTAGATCACTATTCTGGGGGTCTATTGCCCAGTATAGGTCTACTAGGGCTACACTCTATTGTGTCTGGTTACCTCCACATACCCCAGGGACCAGACCTCTAGTAGTGCACTACTTATCCACTTAGGTCCTGGTGAAGTGCCATACGACTCGTTAGGAGCAACAAGGGCACGAAACATGTTGACCCACCACACAGCGATAGCTCTCTAGGAACATTGCATCCACACAGGGCTTCCATACACCTTTTAATTAAGCTGGAACTACCTGAACCATTAAAATTGTTTTTGAATAGGACTGATCCAGACTTATTTTAATATCCACTTCCTGTGCACTACACTATCCTTGCCCTCTTACCTGCACACACCCCACGGCTTCTGTTGATTGGTAAGGAAACACACAAGTGGGATGAACACTGGTGGCCCTTCATCTTAGGTTCTTCCCCCACCCCTACGTTGGAAGTAAAGAACCTGGGTGTGACTATGGACAACTCCCTCACCCTAGAGTCACACGCAAAAAGAGTGGCTGGCGTGTGTTATGGTCGCCTCCGGTCGCTAAAGCCCATCTTGGGCTTTTTCGACCCATCGGTACGTCAGACAATAGTCCAAGCCCTTGTTTTATCACATATAGACTATTGTAACGTCCTAATGTTAGGTTCTAATCGGACAGCTATCAACAGACTCCAAAGGGCCCAAAATGCAGCTGCCCGTATTCTGTTTGCTCTACCCAAACACTGCCATGTGTCTCAAATTCTGTGGCGTTTACACTGGCTTCCGGTGACACAGCGCATTCAGTTCAAGGCCCTATGCCTAGTTCATAAAATCCTCCATCGCTCTGGCCCTCCGATCCTGCAGGGTCTGTGTTCCTCCTATGTTCCCACACGCGCTCTCCGTTCAGCGGACCTCCACCTCGCCTGTACCATCAAAATCAGAAGGAGCAGAGCAGGTGGCCGTTCCTTCAGGTATCTGGCTCCGAAACTGTGGAACTCAATCCCCCTAGAGATGCGTGCCACTAACAATTACCTGTCATTTAGAAAGCTAATTAAAACATGGCTGTTTCCGCCTACTTAAGGCCCACTAGTACTGCCACACGTTTTATCCACGCCTAGTTGTTTTGTCTCTAACCGTCTGCAAGCGCTGGGACGCCCTGTTGCTGGGGTAGCCATGCGCTATACAAGCGTTTTTAACATTAACATTAACATCTCCGACAAAGAGCCCTGTTTACGGTGAGCCTGTCGGGCATTGCAGCGCCAGCCCAACGTGGAGTAACACCCTATGATGAAGCGCATGACATCCTTCGGGGTGTGTGAGGGCATCACAAAGAAAGACCTGTTTCTCCCCTGCCCCCCTTAGGAACTGCACACCTCTTGTAGCACAGTCAACTAGGAGCCCTGTGTGCAGGCCTACTTAAACAACGGCTCCCGGTCCCACCCCTTTTCTCTTGACACCTTGATTTTGGCACATCAGCTGTGTGCCTGCTGCACATCTGTGCTGCGGCCGCCATTAAGTAGGTCTTGAGAGGTCGGTAAAATAGAAAGGCGCTAAGGAGTGGAGAGTGGTGTGAGGGTGCAGAGAGTGCGGGAAAGGGGTGCAGAGAACTTGGAGAGATGGCAACGGTCAGAAAAGGAATGCAAGAAATGGAACAAAGAGGCAAAAAGAGCAAGAAAATTGGCATAGAAAGTTTACACTGAATGAGAGAAATGTCTCAAAAAGGCAAAAAGAGCAAGAGAAACAGCCCAGAAAAATCAGAGAGTGACAAAAGAGTGAGAGAAATGGCACAGAGGCAAAAATATCGAGAAAGACAGCACAAAAAGGACACAGAAATAATCCGCAGAACCAAAAAGAGCAAGAGAAATAGCTCAGAAAGTATCAGAGAGTGAGAAAAGAGAATTGGCACAAAGAGGCAAAAAGAGTGAGGGAAACTTCACTAAAAAGTCACAGAAATGTCATAAACAATTAAAAAGGGCAAGAGAAATGGCACAGAAAAGTCTCAGAGGGAGTGAGAGAAATGGCACAAAGAGGCAAAAAGAGCAAGCGAAACAGCACACAAAAGTCACTGAGTGTGAGAAATGACACAGAGACTAAAGAGCAAGAGAAACTGCACAAAAATGTCAGCAAAATGGCAAAACAGCAAGAGAAACGGCACAGAAAATACACAGAAAGTGAGAAATGATACAAAGATGCAAAAAAAAGTGAGAGAAACAGCACAAAAAAGTTACACAGTGAGAAAAGAGTAAAAGAAATTGCATAATGCAGCTAATGTACTGCCATTGCTTGTTAGTTCTCGGCAAAAAACACCTGTGATTAAGAGCAAATCAATTAAATATGACATTTGGCAAAAAAACAATCCGCTAAAGCAATTGTGCCATGTCTTAGTGCAAATACATTTGGAAGCAGATAGCATCTGTTGTCACAGTAAACATCGATTTCAAAGGAGAAAAGGGTTTCTTTGAAGTGCATAGTAATACATAGCTATAAATGACAAGAGGTTTAACAAGGAGGACCGAGAAAAAGTCAATGTAAAACTAGTAGCTCAATTATAGCTCAATCAGCGGAAGGGCAGCAATCAAGCTGAAGCTAATACTTGGTCTCAGCTCTAGCAGAAGGAAGAGGAAGTGAAGCCAGCACACAATGGCCTACTAGAAGGCAGCAAATAAGTGTGACAATGAAGTCAACAAATGTTAAGCAATGGTCAGGCTGCAAGCCCCTTGTTGTATCCAATATCTTTTGTAACGAAACGGCATGCAGTGCATGCGCTATCACAGACGAGACCTAAAAAATTGCATGGCAGAGAGTGAATGACAGGCTCACCACCCTCATTAGGGTGGGACAACCATCATTGTGACCTGGCAAACAAGCAGAGATTTACACCGGTAGAGCCGGCGGAGATGCCATTGGTGTAAAAACAAAACAAAGCACTTTCCCTGGCCCCAGGTCTGCACAGCTACGACTGAAATAGTGCTGTTGTTGGAGAATGCCAACTGGTTGCCTTATATGGGCCTCTGAACAATGCCATGCAGTCACAGGTCTTCCATTATGCGACCCACAACTAACAAAAGAGGACTAGAAATGGGCTTTGCAAATCAAACAAAACTTTAATCACACTCCCATATGTTAGAGAAAAGGTCACATGATGTAAAGTGAAACCCTCCTCAAAACAGCTGCCACCGTGGGAAATCCATATTCCATACACCAAGGCTCCCAAAGTCAAGCATTTGAATAACAGTGCCTTGTACTAAAACCACATAGCATAATATTTTTGTCTTTCCCCTAGAGTGAAACTCTAGTCTATGTTACCAGTGAATGTTATTTTGCCATCAGTCAATTTACACCGTACCCTAGGATTTTTATATATATAAATGCTCAGTTCACCACCTCTCCTCAATTCTCTATTCTGAACTTTTATCTTTGAGTTTTCTGCTTACTCCATCACTGTTACTTAAAACAATACATTCATGCAGTACTGAACTGCTTCTGTCGCTATGTATCTTTCCACTTTTTCAACCCTTGGTGCTAGCACAGGACCAGCATATTAGTGTATCTCTGCGACTGTTTCCATAATGATCGCCATTCTAATCTGGATACCCTTCTTTTTTTTATGGCATGCTGCATGATCTACATTAATAGTGGCAGTATTTAATGTATCTTAATTGGCCATACATGCAGTTAAATGCAGATTTTGCTTTCAGCCAGGGGTCTCCGGTAGAGTAGCTCAGGAGCTACTAGTAGCTCGGTGGGGAAGTCAAACCCAGTACTTCGTTCAGAGAGGCTGTGCGTATTAAAGAAGGCTGCACTGCTCATTTCAGGTGACATTCAGGCCAACCATGGCAGGGCATCATGACAAAAATCAGACACTCATTGAGTCAGTCTTATGCGGTCTGCCCCATGACCATCTGTCTCTTCTCTCAGTCTAGCTGAGTCACAAGGAGATTGGTCATGTTGTAGGCCCTACTCTATTAGACAATGTGTGAACAGTGGGCCATGAAAGAAGAGTGCCAGCAGCAGCCTGAGCAGTGACCAGTGCTGACCCACTGCAGTGCTGATCTGCAGGAGCCAAAGTGAACATTTCTTAGTTGGGTGCATAATCAGCCTAAGAGCTGAGGCGAGCAGGGTATGGATCTAGAACTGACAATTAAGAGCCTCAATCAATCAATCAATACATTTGTAAAGCGCGCTACTCACCCATGAGGGTCTCAAGGCACTGAAAGGGGGGGGGGGGGGGTTTGCTACTGCTCGAATAGCCAGGTCTTGAGGTGTTTCCTGAAGGTGAGATGGTCCTGGGTCAGCCGTAGGTGTGCAGGGAGGGAGTTCCATGTCTTGGCGGGCAGGTAGGAGAATGATCTTCCTCCCGTGGTGGTTGTGCGAATCCGTGGGGCAATGGCGAGGGCGAGGCTGGCGGAGCGGAGCTGGCGGGTAGCAGTGTAGAACGAGAGGTGGTTGTTGAGGTATTATGGGCCCATGTAGTGGAGTGCTTTGTGTGCGTGGGTGAGGAGCCTGAACGTGATCCTCTTGCTGACAGGGAGCCAGTGCAGGTCTCTCAGGTGGGCAGATATGTGGCTATGGCGAGGGATGCCGAGGATGAGTCGTGCGGAGGCGTTCTATATGTGCTGAAGACGTTTCTGAAGTTTGGCTGTGATTCCTGCGTAAAGGGCGTTCCCGTAGTCCAGCCGGCTGGTGATGAGGGCCTGGGTGACCGTCTTTCTGGTTTTGGTGGGGATCCACCGGAAGATCTTTCGGAGCAGGCGCAGGGTGTTGAAGCATAAGGATGAGATGGCGTTGACTTGGTTGGTCATCGTGAGGGAGGAGTCCAGGATGAATCCCAGGTATCGTGCCTGGTCCGTGGGTGTCGGTGCGGTGCCCAACCCTGTGGGCCACCAGGAGTCGTCCCAGGCGGATAGGGTTTGTCCGAGGATGAGGACCTCTGTCTTGTCTGAGTTCAGTTTCAGTCGTCTGAGCTTCATCCATTCTGCGACGTCTTTCATTCCTTCCTGGAGGTTTGTTTTGGCGGTGGCTGGGTCTTTGGTGAGGGAGAGTATCAGCTGGGTGTGGTCGGCGTAGGAGATGATGTTGAGGTTGTGTTTGTGTGCGATGGCGGCGAGGGGGCTCATGTAGATATTGAAGAGGGTTGGGCTGAGCGAGGAGCCTTGGGGTACGCCGCAGATGATCTTGGTGGCCGCGGAGCGGAACGGTGGGAGGCGGACTCTCTGGGTTCTATTGGATAGGAAAGAGGTGATCCATTCCAGGGCTTTTCCTTGGATCCCAGTGTTGTAGAGGCGGGTTATTAGGGTGCAGTGGCATACGGTATCAAAGGCGGCTGATAGGTCTAGGAGGATGAGGGCGGTTGTCTCCCCATTGCCCATCAGGGTCCTGATGTCATCAGTGGCTGCGATGAGGGCGGTCTCGGTGCTGTGGTTGGCTCGAAATCTGGACTCGGATGGGTCGAGCGAGTTGTTTGCCTCGAGGAATGCAGTCAGCTGTTTATTGACGGTCTTCTCGATTACTTTTGCCAGGAAGGGAAGAAGAGAGATGAGGCGGAAGTTCTTGAGGTTTTTGGGGTCTGCTGTGGGTTTTTTCAGATGGGCGTTGATCTCTGCGTGCTTCCTGCTCTCTGGGAAGGTGGCCGAAGCGAAGGAGTTATTTATGACGCTCCGAAGGTGGGGTGCAATGATGGTGTCAGCTTTGTTGTAGATGTGATGGGGGCAAGGGTCAGAGGGAGAGCCGGAATGGATGGTGTTCATGACGTGGGTGGTGTCTTCTGTGCTAATAGGGGTCCAGGCGCTGAGGGTGGTGGTCGTAGGTTTGGTGACTGGAGGCGGATTCTGGGCGTTAAAGCTGTCGTGTATATCTGCGATCTTGCGGTAGAAGAACGTGGCGAGGGAGTTGCAGAGGTCTTGCGACGATGTTATGTCGTTGTTGCTGGCGCTGGGGTTGGAGAGCTCTTTTACGATGTTGAAGAGTTCCTTTCTGTTGTGGGTGTTGTTGTCCAGCCGCTCTTTGAACGATGTCCTTTTGGTGGTGCGGATCAGCTGGTAGTGTTCGCGAGTGGCATTCTTGAGGGCTGTCACGTTTTCTGTCGTCCTTTCGTGGCGCCAGGTTCTTTCGAGAGTACGGCAGGATTTCTTTGAGTCTTTGAGGGTGTCGGTGAACGATGTTGTTTTCCTGCTATTGGTCTTGCCTGGGGGGTTCTTTAGTGGAGCAAGATTGTCGGCGCAGTTGGTGATCCACTATGCGAGATTGTGGGCTGCATTTTTGGTGTCAGTGGTGGTGGTGGGTTCTGGCTTAGAGATGTGGTTAGCTGGTCTGTGGTGACTTTGCTCCAGTTTCTGCGGGGGATCTGTGGCGTGCGGTGGTGGGATGTAGTCTTCGTGAAGGTGAAGTGGATGCAGCTGTGGTCGGTCCAGTGTAGTCCTGTGGAGTGGCTGAAGGAGACGTGGTTGCTGGCGGAGAAGATGGGGTTCAGCGTGTGGCCGGCGTAGTGGGTGGGGGTGTTCACCAGTTGTTTGAGTCCGAGGTTGTCGAGCAGGGTGGTGGTGGTGTTGTTGTCGTTGTTGTTCTCCAGGTGGAAGTTCAGGTCCCCTAGGAGGATGTATTCTGGTGAGGTTAGTGCGTGCAGGCTGACTAAGTCGGCAATGGTTTCTCTGAATTGTGTGCGCGGGCCCGGGGGTCTGTAGATGAGGGTTCCTCTGAGTGTGGTTTTGGGGTCGGTGTGGATCTGGAAGTGTAGGTGTTCGGCGGCGGAGAGTGTGCCTTCGGCGTTGGTCGTGATGCTGATGTTTCTGTAGATGATGGCGATTCCTCCTCCGGTTTGGTTGACGCGATCCTTCCGGGTGATCTTGCAGTCGTCCGGGATGGCTATGGCGATGTTGGGGGCCGAGGAGGCGCTCATCCAGGTTTCCGTGAGGAAGGCGACATCAGGTGCTGTTGTGTCGAAGAGGTCCAGAGTTCGATGGCGTGCTTGTGGAAGGAGCGGGTGTTGAGGAGGATGCACTTGAGGTGGTTTTTGTAGATGTTCGGTCCGGCGGGCGGTGTGCATGCTCGGAGGCAGGTGAGTTTGCAGGCTAGGCAGGTGAAGGGTCCGTGGGTGTGCTTCGGGGTGGCTTGATAGCAGGCGGGTGGTCGTCCGGTGTTGAGTGAGTTGAGGGTGGCGGTGTTGTATCTCAGTCGGGGTTCCAGGTATCGGCTGGGACCAGGAGTTCTGGCGCTAGGCATGGTCCGCGCGTGGACGGGCGCAGACGGGCTTGCCTTTGGCGTGCCTTCGGTGCACCAGCGGCGCGTACGCTGCGCGGCCTCCATATGAGGGGCAGAGGGAGGGAGGAGCAGCTGGGAGGTGGGAGCGGGGCGGCCAATGGGAGACAAGGGGGCGGGCCGCAGTGACGGGAAAACGGCGGGGGACACGGGAGACGAGGGAACAGAAAAGAAAGGGGGCCCAGGGACAAAAACGGGCACAGGTGTACAGAATGCAAGATGGACACAAAAACAACAACAGAACAGTACTTAGAGATGCAGGCGGGCCAAAACGGGCGGCAGCGGATCACAGGTCACACAGGGGGCTGCGTGGCGGTGAGGGGAGCGACCTGCCTGGTGACAGGGTCAAAGGTCGCTCCACACTCATATGTGTGTGTGTGTGTGTGTGTGTGTGTGTGTGTGTGTGTACATTTATGGGTGTGATTATGTCCTTCGTGTCAGAGATGGTGTGACTCTTTGGCTGTTACTTCATTAGTCACATGGAGGCATTTAATAATGGTAAACTTTTTTCTAGCATTTCTGCTGATAACCTCCTCTGAAATGTATGGGTGGTGACTGATATCCCTGATTAGGATGTTTCATAGTGTGATGTTAATATATGTGGTCACTATTTTACAATGATATAATTTGCTAGTAGCTCATGAGGACTTTCCTTATGCAAAAGTAGCTCTCACTACAGAAAACGTTGGAGATAACTGCTTTAAACGTACCAAGCTGGCCAAAAAAAGGGGCCTAAGTAAAAAGTACATTTATGTAAAACGTCTTGGGTGGGTTTTCTTATGTCCCTGACTTGACTGACATGCAACCCATTCCTCACTCTCCTGCACTTACTGCTACAGCAACAGTCACTTTTATTTCAGCATGTGTCTTGTAGTAGTGGGAACAAGAGTTCCACCAATTTCAACATATTTCTGCCCCTCTTGGACTACAGGAATTCGTAGGTATACATTTTACATATTTTATTTATCTCTTTATTTGTGGAGTTTTATATAGGTCACAGACTAGACCCGAAGGTATCAGAACACTTTACATGAGCACCAGTTACGTTACCGACTGACACATTAATTTTTGTTAGGCTCTGGGAGATTAACGGCCAGATGTATCAAAGGGTTTTGCTCATTCTGTGTCTATGGGGAAATGTGTTGATACATATGGCCCTAAGTGATTACTAAGACCTGAGAGGACTTTGGCAGCTTTCTCAGCAACCCCAGATGAATTTAGTTTTTTATATCTACTGATGAAGGATTATATTCAGAAACACATGTCTAGAGATTTACAGCACTAACCTGCACCAACTTTGGCGAAACACTACAGCTATAATTCAAGTAAGTAATCACTGTGAACTGCATTTACCACAATGCTATGGGGCGAACTGTGCTGGGAGGTGAGACAGTGTACTCCCTTCCCCCGTCTGTTTGAAAAGGCTCCCTTGAGCCACTAAGCTGACGAGTTTTTGGCTATGCACCTGTGCGCTAGAGAGAGGTACTGAGACCTGAGAGGACTGTGGCAGCTTTCCCAGCAACCCCAGATGAATTTAGTTTTTTATCCCCACTGATGAAGGATAATATCCAGAAACACGTGTCTAGAGATTTACAGCACTAACCTGCACCAACTTTGGTGAAACACTAAAGCTAAAATTCAAGTAAGCAATCACTGTGAACTGCATTTACCACAATGCTAAGGGGTGAACTGTGCTGGGAGGTGAGGCAGTGTGCTCCCACCCCTTCAAATGTAGTGATTTGCCCAGAATCACAGAATGGTCAGGTCCCTGCTGAGACTCGAACCCTGTTCCCCAGCTCCAAGGTTGACCGCCATAGCCGTTAGGTCACATTCCTTCCCGCTTATAGTTTCCTATTTTTGTTAATAACTAATAACAGTGAAACCTCAATGAGTTTACAACATGTTTTGGAGTTATGGTGCTCTAAATAAGCAGGCATGGCAACCGCCGAACGGGTTGTGCTGTCATTTCTGGATGGCATAAGGCTCAGCAGTGCTCTGAGCCCTCCTCTCTCACATGAAACTTGACTGGTTGAAGCAGTGAGGGTAAACCTGATCCACAGCGTGGTGGAGTTTCCCTCCCTACAGTGCCTGGGTGTCATTTCTTGCAACCTGAGAGCAGGGATCCGGCCCGGAAGTGTGAGCCGTCCACCTGAGGCACCAATGAATGGGAAAGTGATGCCAAATGAACTGGAATGATGTGCTGCTGACAACAGAAAATATGAATAGATTGAACCGGAGTATGTTGGAATGAATGAAAGAAAGAAAGGAACAAAGAAAGAAAGGAAGAAAGAAAGAAAGAAAATCATTTGTAAATCGCACTGCCACCTTACCTGGTTACCCTGGCCCTTAACAGCCAAATTCAAATATAGAAATGGTGTTAACTGTTCTGCTGAGTCTGATGACTTCGTGGACTAATGCATCCACTTCCACCATTTTTGTTTGACCACTTGGTTGCGAGTTTACATCTTTGCTTTACATCTTGGCTGTACCACTCAACTTCTAATCCTCTATAGGTTGATGTCATGAGTACCATAGAGATGGGTGACATAAACATCTATTAATCGGCGCCCGGATAACTACAAGTGAACCTTTATAAATGTACATCTTAAAGTTATTTTATGTATTTAGTTCTTTGGAAAAAAGCCTGAGACACATCTTCTAAAGTTGCACTCACTATATTAGCTACCTAACAGGATATTGTAAAGTTGAATATGCTCATTTCACACATTTATGCATCTATTCCAGTGCTTATTTTGGGCCAGTGTTTGCCATGCTTGGCACTGGTACGTATTTTTAAACTCCGGCACATGTTTATGAGAGTCTACCAAAGGGTGATGCAGTTTGTCGATTTTCTTTTTTTCAAGCAGAGTTCATCAGTGGAGCGTTTGCCTCGTTAATATATTTTTGTAATAAGGATAAAAACAATTACTTAAAAGCTATCCCTACAGCTTGAGACAACCTGGAATAGTCCAACAAATCACACTAGTAGATACTACTCACATTCTGTAGCTTTGGTGGTACCAGTTGCATTGGACAGATGTGGAATATCTATGGTCCTGGCCCTTTTTTTTTCTTTTTACAAATTAAGTACTGCTCTAATCATTTAATGAAACACTATATAATAATTATGGTAACAACACATGCTTTCCATGCCTTCCTAATGAGCAAATGGCATAGAAGAGAAAATATTTTGTTAAGAAACAATGTAATGAGAGCACTGTATCCATTGATGCAGTCTAATTTTGAATTATTATGGGAAGCCATGCCATAAACAGTTTATGGAACTAATTAAGAGAGACGATAACATGAGAAGTTATTTCCTAAGTCATTTACAATTAGGTAAGAAAGGTGATGACCTCAGAACACATGTTGGCAGGGTTGATTTTCAGATGGACTGTTGACTGACATCCTTATTGGCAGTAGCCAAGGAATTATTATTATATTTTTTTGAAGAGCAATGCAGTTGAATCAATGACACTGTAATCCCAACAAATAGAACATTAAAGTGGAAAACTGAACTAACACCTACTACAAGGAGACAATCAATTAATGAGGTTTATGGACTGGAATTGAAATGTTGTCGATCACTGCTAACAAAAATATATGTTATTACTGAAATGTTTCTGTCTCTGCTAGGATGCCTATTGTTGAATAGATGTATAAATGTGTGACAAGTGTTCCCTGATGCATGTTTTTATTTTGTTGTTACCAATTGGAGTTATAACTTTTTGTAGAATTGTGCTACTCCTCTAAAACAAAGAAAAGAGTATACAAACTGACAATCTCATCTTCAGCAAAAGATTGTTTCAGTCATTTATGTGGCTTGACTCAGATTTTGAAGCTCCTGACAAGATAAATCATGTTATAGCATTTCTTTGTGGAGTGTAGTGTAATTCGAAACATACTGTGCCTGTGTAACCAGTATAGTTTTACTTTCCAGCACACCAGTGGTTTTCTAAACGCTGCAACATTTCAGCCTGTACGACCTTTACCAGCTATTCGAATAATGGTGGACAAAATCAACCTGGAACATTCGGAGCCAATGTATGCAGAGCAGCTGGTACAGACGGTCAGCAATCTCAGTCAACCCTCTGACAACCTGCTGCACCACTGCTACGTTCATTGCTACCTAAAGGTAAACTCAAGATGTCATTTATAGCAATTACACTGCGGATGCTTGTATTTGTCATAAAGCTCTAAAATGCGACAGGCATTATTTGTATTAAATAAAAAGTGAGAATGGTATATTAAAATAGCATTAAAGTAAGACCAACAGAAAACTCTTGCCCTGAACATGTCAGCCTTAAAATAAGAAGATATGAGTCTCATTTCTTGCGAGTTACTGTATTTCAGAATATCTCTGCACAGAGTAAGGCACTGATTTCTGCAAGGTGCCGCAGTGTTTCTTTAAAGGGTTGCTCTTGCATGGTAACTTATCCAGTATTATGGGTATCTTTCATAGATTCACATGCCTGAAAAGGCTGCAGACTAATCAAACAGTTTCTGAAGGGATTATTCAGATCTTTCCCTCCAGTTAGAGCACCTCCACCTACATGGCAACTAAATGTGGTACTAGCTCAACTAATGAAACACCCGTTTGAGCCAATCCACAGAGCAGATCTAAAATATTTGTCATGGAAAACGGCTCTATTGCTGGCGCTCACGTCAGCAAGGAGAGTGAGTGAACTGCAGGCTTTTTCTGTGCAAGACCCCTTCATCCAGTTCAAGAACGACAGGGTCATTCTACGGACTAACCCTAAGTTTATACCGAAGGTTCCGTCCTCTTTCCATCTCAACGAACCTATTGTCCTACGATCTTTCTTCCCGAATCCATCATCTGCGGCTGAAAGATCTCTCCACTCATTGGACCTCAAACGATGTCTCAAATTCTACCTTCACAGGACGGAGCAATTTAGAAAGTCCAACCAATTGTTTGTTGCATTTAGCAGGCCCAGAAAAGGCTTAGCTTTAACAACACAGAGCATTTCCAGATGGATTTCAGCGGCCATCGCCTTCTGTCACTAACAGGCGGGCCATTCTCTGCCTTCAAAAGTTCGAGCACACTCCACTAGAGCGGTATCCACCTCCATGGCGCTCTTTGCTGGGGTATCCATTGTCGACATTTGCAGAGCGGCGACATGGAAGACACCACATACGTTCACCAAGCACTACTGCTTGGACTCTGAACTTCTGAAGGATGCAGCAGTGGGGCAGGCTGTCCTACGTCATCTATTTCATTAGTGGTGAGCCTTCTTCCTATCATCCCACCTTCCAGGTAATTTATCGCACATTTCTTATCAGGTTGTGAGTATCATGTATACTGTGTAACAACTTATGATAAGATTATTATGTCTTTACGAATGTATTATGCGAAATGTGCTCATTATTGCTTGCTATTCTGATTCAGGCATGTGAATCTATGAAAGATACCCATAATACTGGATAAGAAATGCGTTACTTACCTGTAACAGCAGTTATCCAGTATTGGTATCTTTCATAGATTCACATGCAACCCACCCGCCTCCCCTGGAAGGGCTCACCTTTCCCCTCTCAGTAGGTACTACTTAGCACTGTGCTTACGAAAATCTGAGGGACTAGGGCTCCTTCCAGGAAGGTGAGAAGGGTGATGGTAGCTGATTGGCTCCTGGCCAAAGTTTGGTCCTTTTTACAGAAGGACCTAGATAGGCTACTAATGTGAGGCATCTGGCCTAGTACTAAGTATATGACTATGTGACATTACTATTGTTATTTACCGGGGACTCCTACCCCGACGACGGGGAATGATTCAGGCATGTGAATCTATGAAAGATACCAATACTGGATAACTGCTGTTACAGGTAAGTAACGCATTTCTTACTTTTGGTTTGGTGAGCTAAACATCTGCACAAATAGTATCTTTCCTTTTTTGAACTGTAGATCACATAGAATAATGTATATGTGATAGGACAAAAGCTGATTCGTGTTAGAGGCAGGGGAAACCCAATAAACCCTTGTAGGCTTGGGCACTGAATATTTAAAGTCACAATATGCTACAAGGGACTTATTTTTTAAACCAATGAATCTTAGTTATGAGTTGTACATGTGTAACACACTCAAGTGTATCAACAGAATATCACACTTTGTCATTTACTAGAATCAATCTAAGGAAGGAAAAGAGAACACACGTAGATAGTAGGTTATATTTCTAAAAAGATTTTAGTATTTAGTGATGAGACAACAAATTTACATCTTGGGAGAAGGATACACAGAAATGAATTCAAGCAAATGCTGAGAACAGAGGTATAGATGACAGTGACTCTTCAGTTCACAGCTAACACATCAACTCCTGGTAAGTATAACAAACAACCAAAAATAATTAATAAACAATGGTCGTATGTTGGTGACAACGCAACGTTTTTGGAGATGATGGAGGTGTCGACGTTTCGGTCTAATATGCAGTCGTCA
This sequence comes from Lissotriton vulgaris, assembly GCF_964263255.1. Classification (NCBI taxonomy): domain Eukaryota; kingdom Metazoa; phylum Chordata; class Amphibia; order Caudata; family Salamandridae; genus Lissotriton; species Lissotriton vulgaris. The sequence goes on from NC_141691.1 coordinate 1,746,023,227, forward strand.
TGTAGACCATCATCAGGACAGAGCATATCCGTCTCCCAAGATGTAAATTCTTTGTCTGAGCTGACTGTGGGCGGCAAGCACCTGCTGGCTGTGTGGGGCGATTCTTCCTTTTACCCTGTTGGAGTCTGCATTTGACCACGCCTGCGGGAGTGTAGTTGTGACATTGCTCAGTTCATAGTGCCATTTGTGCTTCTGCTGCGCTAACACCGCCATTTTGGGACCCATCGCATTTTCCTAGCAGTGACCTGAGACTTGCTAGTGGGAGTATATTGTATTATTAGGTGCTATGGGCCAGCCGGAGAGGAATCAAACCAAACTGAACTTTGAAACGGGGAGAACTGCGGCGCCCCCGTGGCAAGGTATGTCAGACACTGAAGCACCAGGAGCTGCGGGGGTTGCGCCGAATTTGGAAGCCACACTGATAGCCATGCAGAAAACACTGCAATCCATAGAAGGCACTATGGAGGCAGTTAACCACAGGCTGGACCATATGTCCACGCAATTTGAACGGCAGAATGAATGAATGGATGAGGTAGAGCAAAGGGTGTCCGCGATGGAGGATGGTCTCACCACGGTGACTAATAAAGTATTCAGTATGGAAAGAGTGCTGGTGGTAATACAGGCTAAGAATGAGGAGTTGGAAGGGCGGTCCCGGCGCAACAACATCCGCGTCATGGGGCTGCCGGAATCCACGAATGTGGGCAGGATGGAAGATTTTATGGAGAGACTCTTTGTGGATATATTTGGTTCTGACCAGCTCTCTAAAATGTTTATTGTAGAGCGAGCGCACTGCTCTTTGGCTAAGCGTCCGGTGCCTGGGGCACCTCCGCGCCCCATAATTGCTCGGATCTTGAATTATAGGGACAGGGATACGCTGCTGCGTATGGCGAGGGAAAAAGGCACCATAGACTATCAGGGTAGCAAATTGGAATTTTTCCCAGACTTCACCATGGCCGTGCAAGCGGCGCGGAAGGAATTTGCGGGAGTGAAACAGATTCTTAGGGCAGAGGAAATTCCATATGCTATGTTGTACCCAGCGCGGCTGCGGATAGGTGCACCCTCAGATAACAACATTTTTACCTCGCCAAAGGCAGCTATGGAATATGCTAAGAAACAGAAGAAGCGTAAGAAAGACGCAGCCAGGGCGCAGGACGGGAATGATGAACTGCCTTAAGATAACTGACTGTCCTTCTACATTTAGGGCGCAAATAGCTGTTTGTTATCTAGTTTCTAGTGCATTGTCTAATGGAGATGGTTCACTCTTTCTGTAATACTAACCTTTCTCCTTACAGGTGCTGCTTGGTTTAAATATTACAAGTCATCATGAGTCAGGAGACCACATGCTCTGAGAAATTTCATGTTCTTTGTTGGCATGTATCATTGGTGATATGAGACAGTTGTGCATCTACTGGGGTCACGGGAATCGGGATCCGAATACCGTGATGTCTGGGATGCTGCTCTACGGTTTATATGCCTTGCCTTATGTTCAATATGATATAGTACTGGCTCTTATAAATAGTGCAGCACTGGTGGGTCTTCTGAAGTCTAAACTGTGATACATGATTGGAGATATGCAATGACGATTGTTGATCCTTGAGAGGTGGGCATCTGCCATTTCTTGATCTATTGATTGGCAACTGTTGGAATGGCCGGGGTAGACATGGGGCGACAGAGGTAGATTGCATGTCCTGGCGGCTTTGTGCCTCTTAGCCCCCACATATGGGAATACCCCACTGTTTGTGTGTTGGCTGGGGGGGTTTGGGTTTGCTTTGGCTGGTTGGGGGGGCCGAAGTGGGAGGGGGGTGGGCAGGCATGAACCTGGGAAGTTGGGGCGATGTTGGTTTTGCACTTTGGTCTATCTTTGCATATGTAACCGTTGCGGGCAAGGTAACACTAAGGGTGGGGGGATGGCCTTGGCAAGTTGGGGAGGCTGTCGTGGGATGGGAGGTTGAATGGAGGCGCTGTGGGATCCGATCTTGCTGGAAGGTACACATGGTAGATCACAAGAGGGTCTCTGTACAATATAAAGGAGTACATAACTGGTGGGGCGTGAAGATGGGTGATAAAGTCACTACTTATTGGTTGAAAGGTGAATCATTGGACAGTTGGCTGGACATATACCCTGAATACACCTATGGCTAAGGGAGGGAAAATCAATTGGCTAATATGGAATGTGCGGGGTCTCAACAGGCCGCAAAAGACCAGGCAGGTGATTGCATATCTGAATAGGCATGACGTGCAGGTAGTCTTCCTACAGGAGACGCATCTTAGCGGGCAGGCAGCTGGTACGGTAGCTAGTCGCTGGGCGGGAACGAGAGAGGCAACTTCGTACTCTTCATATGCTAGGGGTGTTATGATTCTAATTAAAAAGAATGTCCCCTTTGTGTGTTTGCATGTGGAAGTAGATAAAGAGGGTCGCTACATTATATTACATGGTAAACTGTGTGGTACGCTGATAACGATGGTTAATGTGTATGGGCCGAACATTGATGACCCCGACTTCTATGTCACGTTATGGAATAAGGTTTATAAGTTGCCCCCTTCTGCGATTATTTGTGGGGGAGATCTGAATGTGACGCTAGATCGTGGTTTGGATAAAAAGGAGGTGTGACAGGCTACAACGAAACGTGCATGTGGGGCGGTTCAGGATGGGATGGAAGTACTGGGATTGGTGGATATGTGGCGTCTTGGGCATCCGGGTGTTAGAGAGGGCACCTATTACACGTCTGCCCACGATACCTGGTCGCGATTGGATTACTGGCTGGTGACAAAGGATGTTAGCGGATGGGTGGCGATGACTGCGTATTTGCCCCGCACGTTATCTGATAATGCGCCTGTGCTGATGGAAGTAAGGATGCCAACACATGCCACGTTTACATGGCGGTTGCCATCCGGGGCTTTAACGGACCAGGTGTTACGTGAGCGTCTGCGTGAGACGATTGAAGTCTTTTTTGATAAGAATGTTGGTTCGGTGGCGAATGCGGGTGTTGTATGGGAGGCTTGCAAAGTGACATTGCGGGGAGCATGTATCGGAATGCAGGCTGGAGTGCTCAAATCGCTCAGGGATTCTATGGATAGATTGGAGCGTGAGCTGCTGAGTTTGGAGCGACAATGTGAGAGCAGCCATCTGACACTCTGTTGGCTGAAATACGCTCAAAAGTCACTGAGTACAACGAGCTGGCGGAACAGGAAGTAACCTATTTATCCAAGCGCACTAGAGCACGGTACTATGGTGAGGGTGGTAGACCTGGATGGGGACTGGCGGATAGACTCAAAGATCCATGGGCTAAGCACTGCGGAGTACAGGAAATTAGGGACGGTGACAGGACGGTGACGAATGGGGAAGATATACTAGAATGCTTTACGCAGTACTACACCAACATGTATGAGCAAAAGGAAACTGCTGGTGAGGAAGAAATAGCGAAATATTTGGAGGATATAGTGCTGGTCTGGCTCTCGAAAGGGCAGCAAGACTTTCTAATGCATCACATCACAGATGGGGAACTGAGGGATGCGATCGCGGCGTTGTCTTATGGCAAAGCTGCTGGTTCCGACGGCTTACCGTCCGAGTTCTATAAAGAATATGTAGATTTGCTACTGCCACATTTGGCAATGGTGCTGGAGGAGGCTTTTGAACAGGGACAACTACCAGCGACGATGAGAGAGGCTCTGCTAGTGGTACTCCCGAAACCGGGTAAACCACAAGACCGATGTGAGTCGTACCGTCCTCTGTCCCTGATGAACACGGAGGTAAAGATTATTGCCAAGGTGCTGGCTACACGCCTGCAACTGCTATTGCCTGTTATGGTATTGCCGGATCAATCGGGCTTTGTACCGCTGCGCTCGACGACGCATAACTGGAGAGCACTGTTCGCGGTTCTTCATTTACTCAAGCCTGACTTAGCTGTGTTAGCGGTCCTTTTGGACGCTGCCAAAGCGTTTGACTCTGTAGCCTGGACATACATGGTGGCAGTATTGCATCGCATCGGTGGGCCGTTCTTTTTTACGTCCCTGATCACCTTATTATACACAAATCCGGTAGTGCGAGTGCGAGTTAATGGTCGAGTATCAGCGCCATTTGCTTTACAGAGAGGTACGAGGCAAGGATGCCCGCTTTCACCTTTATTATTTGCTATTTTTCTGGAACCCCTAGCTTGTATTTTGTGACAAAGACATGCAGCCTCGGCTTTGTGTTTTCATCTTCGCTCATTGGCAGTATCTATGTACGCGGATGATATGATGCTTTATATCCGGGAGCCAAACAGATATTTAGATGGGGTGATCAGAGAATACATCAGATTTGAGCGCTTTTTTGGCCTGTCAATAAATTGGGAAAAATCTATATTGCTGCCTCTAACTGATATTACTCTCCCATTTCCAATAGAGTTCCCTTTGAAATGGGCCTCGGAACCAGTTCGATATTTAGGGATATGGATCCACAGAGACGCCCAAGAAATAATCCATGCTAATTACGGAGTGGCGATTTCAAAGTTGGAAGATCAGGTTGCACGCTGGATACGGTTACCCCTGTCGTTTGCGGATCGCGTAGCCCTGATTAAAATGGTGGCGCTCCCCAAATTTTTATATTATTTTGTAAACAATCCACTTCCTCTGACAACTAACTTTTTTACAACGCTTCAATCCTTGTTAATCACATTAGCCTGGGGGGGGGGGAAGAAACCTCGAGTAAAGTGGGACACCCTGACCAAACCATATGAGCAAGGGGGGTCCGCAGTACCGGACATGAGATTGTACTACCTGTGTGCACAAGCTCAATTTGCTTCCTATTGGATCTCGGCGCCACCGTACACGCCACATGTAGCGATTGAGGCTGGGGCGACCTATCCATTACCCTTGAAGGCAATGGTTGTGAATCCGCACTCGGTGTACGAGAAGGGCGAGGTGGACACGGTACAGTGTACAGCGAAGGCGTGGCGGGAATTAGGGAAACGCGCAGATCGTCTACCACTTTTTGCACCGGCCATGCCTTTGTTGCATCATGCGCACATTTCGGTCTCGAGCGAGGTGGGTGCCCTTCAACTGTTGCAGGGTGCTGGGATGCACACCATGGGGGATATTTTCCCAGCTGGCCAATTTATTGACTTACAGACATTATTGGACCAAACGACTAATGGAACTATGGCTACTTTCACCTATGTTAGGCTGTGCACCGTGGTGCGCGATCACTACCCGTCCTTCCTGATGGAACCACCGACGCTGAATGCACTGCAGGTGATGTATACGGCGACCTCTCGAGTGAGGATGATTTCGCAAATGTACAAGGTTTCGCAAGAAGATGAAAGTGATGTAAATATGGTTGCAAGGGCTAGATAGGACGCATGTCTGCTGGAGCCGCTGTCGGATGACGACTGGGCTGAACGCTGTGCTATGACTGGCAAATTTGCTGCTAATGGTAATTTTAGGCTCATACACTATAAATTCTTACAACAATGGTATTACACTCCGGAGCAACTTTTTAAATATAGGCTACGTGACACACCTGCGTGTTTGCATTGTGGGATAGCTGTAGCCAATTTTCTACACTTGGCCTGGGCGTGTCCGCGTGTGTCTAGGTTCTGGACGGGTGTGACAGAAGCACTGACTGACATGACTTCAGTGACAGTTGATGTGGACCCATGCATATGTTTGCTGGGCATGGTGTCTAGTATTCCGTTGAGTGTGAGGCGCTTGGTTGCATTGGCGCTACAGTTAGCCAAGCGTAGAGTGGCGGCCTGCTGGGGAAGGAGGAGGGCGCCTGATGTAAAATCCTGGTTGCAGGAAATGGCGTACTGTCGGGACGAGCTGACATGTTATTATGAGGAGCTGCCAGCAGGCTCACGCCCAAGAGACATATGGGGACCGTACACCACTTACATGTTGGCGAAGCTTTCTGATGATGACTGAGCTTGGTCAGTGCCTTTATCGTGACAAGCTGCTCTACTCAGTGAGGCAGGGACTCGAGTGCTGCAGACTGCCAGGCAATTGGTGTTCCTTTGGTCAAACCCCTCTGATGCTACTTCAGGCATGCACCTGCTGTCTTGCCAGTTGTACAACACTCCCTTTGCTGGACTTGCTTGATGATGTCCTCCAACATTGATGCAGATATTGGTTGTTCCTAATTAATGCCTCAGGTGTTTACATACTATGTGTATCTCCATGATGCTGTGATCACCGCTCGCCATGCTTGTTCTATCTTCCATCGCTCGAATAGCTGTCCAACTAGGATCCGGGAAGAATATTGGGGAGGGGTTTGTTTAGTTAATAAGTTTGACTATGATCTAAGAAAATTTAAGGCTACAAGGAGATTTGTCATTGATGCTGCAAGTTCGATTCTGTTTTATCAGTGTTTGTTACGCCACCGGGCCTTTGGCTGTCGGCATCACGGCTGTGTACTGGAAACTGAATGAACGTATGTTTCAATATTTGCGGCCGGCCCATCGGGTTGTGGGCCAGAAGCTGTGTACTTGCAGAATGGTGTAATAAAGGTCTTAAAAAAAAACTAAAAAAAACGTACGATTTAAAAGCAGCTGAAGCAGAGTTTCTTGTGCATCCAGATTTCAGGCAGCAATAAAAACGTCAAGATAATTCTCGTGATTAATGTTTCTGCTAGAAACAGAGATCATAGTTTTGTCTAGTGGCAGTTTTGACTCATCCTCAAGTAGCACAAAGGGTTAATGTACCTGCTGCAAAAAACAGATCTGTATTCAAATTGGATAGCTGAGTTAATTAATAAAGCAAGTCTTTACCAGCACTTTATAACAAATGAAATGTATGTGAGAGAGGGGCTATGGAGAGTTGAAGGGCCCTTTTGCCAGGTGGTAGTGAGGGAATCAGAAGAGGAGGTCATGGGCGGGGGAGATGGGAAGGGCGCTGTAAAAGATTGTTGCACTGGGCACCACCTGCGCTAAAGCCGACCCTGGGGTGGCTAGTAAATGGATGGTGAAGGGCAAATGTATGGAGGATGGGATGATGAAAGAAGGATAGTGAGTGGATATGGAACGGTAGATCAGCTGTAAATAAAAATCTGTCTTTCAGTCAGTGAAGGTTTACCAAGACTCTAGGATACAATGAGGAAGGGGCCTCCATACATGCGTTTGAAAACAGGACTCTTCAGTTGAGCCTCCATATCGTCCATAATTCTTCTTAACCCCGAAATTTCAATAACCAGCAAACAGGAATTCTCTAAAAGATCAGGGGCCATATTTTGTAAAGGGCTCATTGCCCTGTTATGCGCCACAGGCACCTTTAAAAGGGTCCACTGGGTGCAGACCTTTTCAGTGTATCCTATTGCAGATAATGTGCTGCCCCGCGGGCAACTTCAAGCTCTCTCCTACCCTGGAGGCAGCTTATTAGTGAAAAGCAGACTGGCTGTTGGAAGCAACCGGTCCATCTTGTGCTTTGGATCGTGTCCCCTTATGATTGTTCGGGACTACATGTGCACTGCCGTGATCTGTATAACAGAAGGGGTTGCTCAAGTGTCTGCATCACTTTCTGTAAATCCAAAGTGTTCTGGGGGAGAAATAGGTAGGAAAACAACACACATGATGTGCTCAAAGCGCTCTTTCTGTAATACAACCCTGTAAGGCCACCATTCCTCCTCCCCCCAACCCCCTCCCAACCACAGGCCTGTGCCCCGGGCCTATGTCCGGTGGGCAGGTAAAATCCTCATCTAGATACAAAGTCTAAACAAGCATCCATGTATCCAAGAAACTTTCAAAAGTCTACCATTTTGGGACACATAAAAGAGCAATTTATGTGGGCATCATTCACTCTGCCCTTTGGCTCCTAATTAACTTACATGCACCGTGGCATTTTTACGCATACATAGACAATAAAGAAACATGCCACAGCATGCCTTACAAACGACTCAACTGAGAGTTGAAGAAATTGAGCACCTTCGAAACAAGCAATGTAGTTAGTCAAGCAAGGCACCCTGACTGCCCAGCAAATAAATCAGTTGCATAGTCATTCCATAGGGAAACAAAATGCAGCTTTGCTAATTAACATGGCCTTATTTTGTACGTCACTGCACTGTGCTGATCACTTGTACCTTGAACATGGGAGAAAGTGAGAGTGGAGTGAGTGGACTCATCCGCGGGCAAAGCAACAAGCCAACTGGCTGTTCAAAATTTCTTTCATCATAGAAGCAGCACATGGACAATGTGGATAACAGTATCATTTTTATTTTCATCTTTTTTTTAAAACTTTGTTTATTGGCATTTTTGTTTACAAGAACATAACACATACAGTACATAATAGGCATTGCGGGTATATTGCATGTCTACTTTTGGTACAGCGCAATTATTGTCCATGAACAGGCTGGACACAGTACACAGTAAGTTTGTTATGTAGGCAAGTTATACATTATTCCACAGTGATCGTGGTAGCAATCGACCCCAGTAGTCCGTGGCCCGGTGACCGCAGCACGCCAGCCAGTCTGTGCAAGTGGCGCGCTGTCCTACGTGTCATTAGCAGTTTTATGTAGCAGGTAATTCGTGAGAGGTTCACAAATGTCACAAGGCCTAGAGCAAGGAGGGAACCGCTCAGCGTATATGTAATTTTGCTCCTGACAGTAAGTCAGATCTGCCAACCATTCCTTAAATTTGGGCGCCCTGCCCCTCCCCCATCTACATGCAATTTTTCGCTTAGCAATGAGGAGCCCACAGCTAGCAAACATTTGATTCAGCCTCTATACCTGGGCAGATATCCTAGGTGGCCCATCTCCGGTGTTAAATCCAACCGTTCCCCAATCATGTCCCCCAGGGCCACTTCCACCTCAGCCCAGTAGCACGCCATGGAGCTGCATTCCCATGCAAGATGCAAAAGCCTCACTCTCTTGTGCTTATAGCTGTCACATTTATCATTATCGCGCAGTTGGAGCTTGTGCATTTTTACAGGCGTGTAATACATCCTATGGATAAATTTAAAATGTAGTATCCTAAATCTGCTGCTCGCTGTGATGCTTTCCGTTTGCTGACAGCAGTATGTCCAGACCTCGTCAGTGATCTGATAGCCTAATTCTGCTTCCCACCCCATTTTTAACGCCTTCAGTGTGTTGTGTGTCCCTGCCCCTATGGTGGCTCTGTATATATGGGACACTGCGTGAGGTGCCCCAGACAGTAACTGTTGGTGCAATGGAAGCAATGTGGGGGGGTTCTTCAGGGAACTTGTGAGTGGCGGCCTTAACATCCTGTCTTAGACGTATATATAGGAATCTCTCTATAGTAGTGGGGGAGTTGTCCTCCCAAAAACTATCTGCTCCTTTGAAGTGCCCATGGGCATACATATCCCCCCAAGTGTTTACGCCATATTTGAGGAGCATACGCTTGCATATACCTTCCCGTGTTACTGGTAGGCCTTGTTGATCCCAGAGGGGATGCAACAGGGAGTATAGCATGGGAGCTTGGGACTGTTTTGCGAGAGCTCGCCACACACTGTTGACGCAGGCTACCTGTGACTTTCGCCCTCCAGCTGTCTTATCATCAGCTCCCAGGAACCCTATTAGGAGGACGGGCACCATATACCCCTGCTCCACCGCTAAGTGCATCATGAAGGGTGGAGGCTCAAGCCAGTATGCGGCATAGTGCACCTGAGCCTTGAGATAGTAAAGTTCAGGATCGAGTGCTTCAAACCCACCCTACACAAACGGCAGTATAAGGGTACTTCACTTGATCTGGGGCTGCTTCCCACCCCACTCCAGGCGGATGAGCTGACTCTTAAGCCTTGTGAAAAAGGGGCGGCCTGGGGAGAAGGTTATGTTTGTGAACAGATATAAAAATTTGGTCACGATAACCATTTTCATCAAGGCTACTCGGCCAGCGAGTGAGAGCGGTAGGGCTATCCACCTGGTGATCGAGGCCTCCACTTTGTTAAGGACAGTCCCGTTGTTAGCTCTCATGAGTACCTCCTTATCTTTAACTATATTAATGCCAAGGTAACAGACCTCGTCGTCGCACCATTGTAGCGGGTAGTACATGGGGAAGGGGATTGTGCGTCGAGTGAGCCGCATTACCTGAGGTTTGCTCCAATTTATTGCGATCCCTGAGAATGCTCTGAATTTTATTATTTCGCGAATCATGGCATTTAGCCCTTCTTCAGGATTTCGCACATAAAGCCTAATATCATCCCCGTACAGCGAAATTGAAACTGGCCTTGTGGGGTAATCCAGCGCATACCTCTTGTGGTTCTCCCGAAGCATGGTAGCCTGCGGCTTCATTGCTATCACAAACAGCAGGGGTGAGAGGGGACACCCCTGCCGCGTACCTTTGGAGATCCTGAAGGCCGGGGAGCGCACTCCATTCAGGAGTAGAGTGGCACAGGGGAGGTGATACAGCAACTTGATCCACATGAGGAACCCGGGCGGGAACCTCATAAGCATTAAGACTGTAAATAAATATTCCCATTCCAGGGAATCAAAGACTTTGGTGGCATCTAGAAAGACAGCCCCCGCCTGCTCATCCTGGTCAATGCGGTGCATAAATAGAGAATAGGGTCCGTAAATTGTGCGAAGTGGACCGTCCGGGTATAAAACCCGCTTGGTCTGGCACATCAATAGCCAGTACTTTGGCCAATATCTTGACGTCGCAGTTGATTAAGGACAGCGGCCTATATGAATCCGTAGAATCAGGGGTTTTCCCTGGCTTTAAATAGCGAGACTAACATTGCCTCCCGCATAATGGGTGGTAGCATCCCGCTTGAGCTGCGTCTTCATATACCAATTTCAGAAAGGGTGCGAACGTATCAATATAAGTCTTATAAAATTCGATCTTGAGGACATCGGACCCTGGCGCCTTCCCATTCCCTATCTGCATGATGGCTTCCTCCGCAATGTCTGCCGCTAGGAATTCCCACTGCCCATTACTGAGCCAGGCGAGTTCGATCTGCTGCAAATATTGCGCTTTCTCGGCTTGCCTTATTGCGCAGGTCGAGTATAACGTTTGATAGTGAGCATTAAAAACCGCCATTATAGGGGAGGAGGAGCTTCGCGCACGACCAAGATGGCCGCGTGAGCATAGGGCTCCCGAGACCCTCGCAACCTCTCGCATCTATCCTGAAAATTATCCTGACCACATTGACGGGTTATCAAAGACGAGCCATAGCTGAGGCGGACACCGTTGTCCAAATTTGAATCGGACTTCGGGAACCGGAATAACAACGATTTGAATATTGCGGCCTGCCCCTCGGAGTTGGCCGGAGCTCGAGTTGGTATGGTGCCCGGGCAGTAGTTGAACAACAGCGGCCTGAGGAGACACTGACTTGAACTTTCACTTTCGTTTTCGCGGCTCCAGTCTGATCCTATCTGAGAGCAAGCCTACTACTAGCAGAAGCTATTTGACGGCTCAGCGATCATAGGTGATGTGTTGACTGCGTATACTGGGCCTGGACGGACTGTGCCCTCTGGTCAACGCTGATGGTTTGATTGCAGTTCCCGATGCGGCTATTTTCTCTCGTTGCCCGCCACTTTGGAAGGCCTCCTTGTCCGTGATGGTGACCAAACCTGATGGAGACAAGCAAAAGTCCAAGACCACTCGGCGAGGTGGCTACACCCAAGCAATCAATATGGCTCGATATGCCCAATCTAAAGGATCCCCTGGTGGACCGAGTAGATCACTTGATGGTACTAAGGAGGGCCCAGCCTCATCGGCAGAATTGACTTTACAAGACGTCATGGGCGCCCTTGATGGGATGAAGGCATCCATCGGCCAACAATTTGAGACTCTCGCCCACAAGCTGGACACTGTTTCGATCGATGTTAATTTGATCTGTACGGATTTATCAAAAACCAATGAAAAGGTCGAATCTTTAGATCTGAAAACTTCCAGCCTAACGGGTGATGTGTCCGACTTGCAGACAGAGGTCCGTAACCTGCGGACCTCTAATGATCTTTTTGCCCGCCGGTTGGAGGACTTTGAAAGGTGGTGCCCGGCGTAATAACATACACATTATTGGGGTCCCGGAAAAATCGGAGGATCCGGCGGCTGATCTTTTTGTGGAAGGTCTGATCACCAAACACCTCGCTCCTAAGGGTCTGAGCAAGTTCTTCGCGGTTGAACGAACCCACAGAGTACCGGGTGGTAAACCGAAGTTGGGTGCCCCGCCGAGACCTCTTATCGCCAGAATCTTTAACTTCCGGGATGGAGACGCTATCCTGCAGGCCTCACGGATGAGTGGACCCACGAAATACGAAAATACCACTGTAAGTTTCTACCCGGACTTTACACAGGCAGTCCAAAAGCAAAGACTTGGATTTCTGGGCGTCAAACGACGACTGAGGGAGATGGAACTGAAATGCGCAATGCTTTTTCTAGCCAGGCTGCGCGTTGAATTTGAGGAACAAACATATTTTTTTGATCTTCAGGAGATGGCGGGAGACTGGCTCGATACTTTGCCACACCAACGTTGCTGGGAGGAACATACTGGAGGAGCGGAAGGCGGCCCGACGGAGCAGAAATAGGAGCATGGTTTCCGGTACCTGAACTTTACTGATAACCCTGACTATGGTTCGATGACTTTTATTGTATGATTTGATGTGTCATACCCGGGAGTGGCGGGGCGATTGGTGGACTCTTTCCTCCTCTGGGGTTTCTTTTTGTAGACTAGTTTGATATCAGGGCGACAGGCACACTGCAAGTTGGGGTGGATATTTAGTCTTATGCAGGGATGCAGGGTGGGGGGATTTCTAACGGGTGTCTGGTTTGAGGGTGGAGGGGTGTTCAAGTGGGTGTGTTTTGGTTCAGTGCAAGGCAACATATTGTTCTATCATTTGATTTGGATGCTGAGTTCCAAGGAGGGGTGGATCTGCTTTCACTTTAGGGATGGGGGTAGGGGATTGAGACTAAGGAGTTGGAATGTGAATGGATTGGGGGACAGGATAAAACGAGGGGTTGTGTTACAATTGTTGAAGCGACTTTCCCCTGATGTGGTATTGTTGCAGGAAACACATTTGATCGGTAACACTTGTCATGCCATGAACCGGAGAGGGTATCGCTTGGTTGCCCATGCGGAGTTCTCCTCTGGATCCAGAGGGGTGGGTATCCTAGTTAGGAATTCTCTCCCCTTAGAAATAGATGCAACAGTCCTGGATGATAGGGGGCGCTACGTAGCTCTTACTGGACGATGGGAGGGTAGAACTATATCCTTGATCTCTGTTTACGTCCCCCCGGGTCTACAGTCGACAACTTTTGCTGACCTGGGGCGAGTAGTATTGGGACTTCCTGAGGGGACTCTGGTCATGAGCGGAGATTTTAACTCGGTTGTCTCTGGCAGGGAGGATCAACACCCACCCAGGGACCTCACGGGGTCACAGAATTGGCTTAGTGGCTTTATAGACACACTGGGGTGGATATACTGTTGGAGACTGCTGCACCCGGCCCAAAATCAATTCACTTTCCACTCGGGTGCACACGGTAGCCTTTCCAGGATTGATTACATTCTGATGCCAGCTGCGTAGGCCCCCTCCGTTACTGAGGTCCAACATCTAGCTCGGGGAATATCTGACCACTCTCCACTGTGGCTTTGGATAGAGTCCCGTGTAGGTGCGGAGGGGCGGGTAGCCCCAATTATTATTATTTATTATTATTGAAATTTGTTAAGCGCACGGCTACCCCAGACGGGGGTGTCCCGGCGCTAAGATTGCAGATTTGGAAGAGTGTCAACAAAGGAGAGTTAACAGCCAGAAAATAGGAGGGTCTTTAGTTTACCCCTGAATTGGGATTCGGTGTCGATGAGACGGAGGCTGATAGGGAGGGCATTCCATAATTTTGAAGCAATTCCAGCAAAAGCTCTACCACCTTTCCTTACCCAGCGAAATCTGGGAGGGAGTAGGAGACGGAGGTGGTTGGATCTGAGATTGAGGGAAGAGTGGACTGGTTTTAGTCTGTGTCGGGGATATTTAGGACCCTTTCCATTCAGAGCCCTGAAAACAAGTACCAGGGCCTTGAATTTAACGCGAGCAGAGATCGGAAGCCAATGTAGTTTCCTCAGGAAGGGTGAGATGGAGTGATAAAAGGGAACTTTACAAATCAGTCTTGCTGCGGCATTTTGCACGATCTGCAGCCGACGCAGGAGATAGGCCGGAAGTCCCACATATAGGCTATTCGCATAGTCCAAGTGCGAAGTAATTAAAGCGTGCGTCACCGTCTTCAGTGATTCCGTAGGGAGAAAGGGAGCAATTTTTTTTAACATGTGGAGCTTACCAAAACATGCTGAGGTGACTTTCTGGATCTGAGGTTTAAAAGAGAGTTCGTTGTCGAATTGAACTCCCAGGTTGCATGCTACCGTGACTGGAGAAGGTGCTGGGTTAAGTTCAGGCGGCCACCAAGTGGTCGAAGACATGGGACTCATTTGATTAAAAAACAGCACCTCAGTTTTGTCCGTATTGAGTTTTAACGTATTACGGGTCATCCAGGCTACAATATTGGCAAGACAAGTTCTAAAATTTGTAAAACCAAGGGGCGAGTGATCTTTAAAAGAGAAGATCAGCTGTGTATCGTCAGCGTAGGAGAGCACTCTCACCCCGGATGACTCAATCAATTTCGCGAGAGGGGCAACGTAAACGTTGAAAAACAGAGGACTGAGGGCAGATCCTTGGGGCACCCCGCAACCTAGCGTTTTTTTGTCTTTAGACCAGAATGGGCGACACCATACTTGTTGTGTCCGATCCGTTAGGAACAAGGTGATCCAGGCTAACGGGGTGTCACAGATCCCCAACTCTCGGAGTCTTGTCAGGAGGGTGTCGTGGGAGACTGTGTCGAAGGCTGCGGACAGGTCGAGAAGCACAAGCATGGCTGTCTCACCCCTGTCCACCGCCTCCCGCACGGTCTCCGACACCTCCAAAAGTGCTGTCTCCGTGCTATACCCGGTCCTAAAGCTGGATTGCGAGTCATGCAGGAGATCATTGCTTTCAGAATAGTCCGTGAGTTGTTCTTGGACTATTTTTTCCAAAAATTTTGCTGGTTTGGGTAGCAGTGATATCGGACGGAAATTGCTGAGAACAGCAGGGTCTGGGTGCCCCAGCTTTTTTCAGAAGGGGGATAAGGATGGCCTGCTTCCAAGTCTCCGGAAACTGGCCTGAAAGGAGGGAGGAATTCCAGATTGATAGAAGCGGGGGTAGAATCGCTGGAGCCACTACGGAAAATACATGAGCGGGCATGGGATCAAGGGGAGAGCCTGATTTGCAAAGCTTAAGCTTATTGAGAGCGGTGTCCAGGGTGATAGGTTTAAACGCATTTAACCTTATGTCCTTAGAAATAATATGTGACATAGATGTAGCCTTTACGTCAGAGCTGTCGACTGCCCTAAAAGAAGCATAGATTAGGTTGATCTTATCATAGAAGAAATTTGATAGATTATCACACAGATCTTGGCAGGGCTCTGGCTTGTGCATGATGGCGGCGGGGTCGGTGAAGTCTTTCACAATTTGAAAGAGCGTCTTAGTTGAATTATCCGTATCTTTAATTTTGCTTGCAAAGTACTCCCTCATGGTGTTTTGTTTGATCTTGTGGAAGTTTTTTAATGCCGTTCTGTAAGTTGTTTTAGCAACTGGGTCGTAGGTCCGTAGGTAATTAATCTGTGGTATCTCCGTAACCCTAAGACCCGCGCGGCGTTGGTCAAATCCCTTGACCAGTATTTTGTTGAGAATCTGCGATCGGTGTCTTCTGCAGTGTCGCTCTGGGAGGCTTTTAAGACGGTCATCCGAGGTCTGGCGTTGTCATTGATTGCTGGTGTGAAGAAGAGCAGGAATGAGGAGGTAGTTAGACTTGAGACAGAAATCACCGAGCTGGAGCGTGATCTGGAGCTGGGCGTCACCCGTGAGAAGATGCATGTTCTGCGTCTTAAACAACTTGACTACAGGGCGTTGGTTACGGATGCCGCGAAAGTCCTAGGCAGGGAACAGCAGGGTTGATTGTATGATGTCTGGGATAAAGCTGGCAAACTGATAGCATGGTTAGATAAAAAAGCGAGGGCTAGTTGTGTGGTTCCTGTGATTGAGAGAGTGAATGGTATGCGTGTGACTGAACCCGAGGAGATCGTCCATAATAAAAAATAAAATAAAATAAAAACGCCATTATGGCGGGGGTATAACGGTGCGTCTCGCCCTCCCCATCGTGGATGGCCAACACATGGTTCACTGCCTTAGGCGGTCTAATAGTCTCTGCAAGCGCTTTGCCGGGTGTTCTCCTTCACCATACCAACATGCTGTGTGGCATTTGCTACGAAAAAGGCACTCCCTTTCTGCTTCGGCTTGATACTCCGTAAGTAACTTGCGTACTTTGGCCAGCGCGGGACCCTCGTGCTCCGTGCGTGTGTTTGTTTCCTTCTGTTTAAGCAGACGTTCCAGGCGAGTAAGAGTTGCTCGGATATCTTTAAGAATGCCCCTCACTTTAGCTATACAGAGTGCCCTGACAGTAACTTTCAGTGCTTCCCAAACGGTGGCTAAGGAAGAGACAGAATCGGTGTAGAGCCGTAGGAATTCTTCTTGTGCTTCCCCGATTTTCGCCTGAAACGCCATGTCCAAGAGCGCTGTGGGTTGCAATCGCCACACCTTAGGTTGGAGCGACATACCCAGGGGAGTCAGCAGCATTAGCACTGGGGAGCGATCGGAATAGGTGCACACTAAGTGTCCTGTGGACAGAGCATGCATCGCTATGTCTTGTGAGGCAAGACAAATGTCTAACCTAGACCAATTGTTGTGCACTGCTGAGTGGACTGTCCCTTCCTTTTGTGTGGGATGGTGATGCCACCAGACATCCACCAGCAGATTGTCGGCTACAATTTGATGGAGTTGGCGTTTTGCTTTGGTGTAGTGGTGCGACAGGGGATGTGAGCGATCACATGGTGGGTGGAGCGTTAAGTTAAAGTCCCCCCCCCCTATATGAGGTGGGTCGAGCCTAGGCTCACTATTTGTGCCCATAGTTTAATGAAGTAATCTTCGTCGTCTACGTTGGGCCCATAGCTGCATACTAATGTGACTGATGCCGATGCCAGCCTGCCCCAGGTCATGCAGAACCTCCCCTGCGGGTCGAGTGTGGAGCCCTTCTCGATATAAGGCACAGTTTTTTAATAAGGCTTGCTGTGCCTATCGAGTAGGCTGAGTACGAGGAGAAGTATCTGTGGGAGGCCCACCTAGCCGGGAACTGAGGCTTCTGCTTAGGGAGGGTATGTGTTTCCTGCAGAATAGCTATACTTACATGATGCCTGTCCAGATAGGCCAATATGTGTCTTTTTTTCCTGGGGTCACCCAGTCCCCTAACGTTCCAGGTCAGGAGTCCCACTTTCACAGCATTGTTAGCTCGATGTCCCTCACCTGCCATTAACTAATGTCGGGGTGTATATGCCCTGCTGATGTGTGTCTGTGCCCAAGCGATGAATGTACCTGTGTAGCCTAAAACTGTGGTATTCCTAGTAATGCCTACTTTGTTGCCCCAACATCCCCCCCCACAGCGGCAGTCCCAACTTGCCGTGTACATTTCCCACCCTTCTAAACCCTCCCAATAGATCTAAAGGAACCAGTTTAGCCGTCCTCGCAGCTACCCCATGGTGTTGGTGCGCGCAACATGTTGTGTGTCTGTAGCATGCCAGTGTCACCCAAGTGTAGTGTCGTGCAAGCATGTAGGCGCTGACAATGTGAAGAACAGTGTGTGTCTGGGTAGCGAATTGGCTGGTGATCAATAAATTCAACATTCCTACAACAAAAGAATGAAGGTAACATCTTATAAAGACATTCCCCACTAATGACTAATGGAGTTATGGGGAACTCCCTTGAGGCGTGTGTCCTAGGGGGTGTGGCAACGCCTCCTGCACAGTTGTGGCGTACAGGAGGGGGCCATGGAATGCGACTTCATTGTCCTGTAGGTTTCATGCTGTTTTTAGTCTGACGTGTGTTTGTGCCCAAGCGTTGACTGTACCTGTGTAGCCTAAATCTGTGGTATTCCTTGTAATGCCTACTTTGTTGCCCCAACATCCCCCCCTCACAGCGGCGGTCCCAACTTGCTGTGTACATTTCCCACCCTTCTAAACCCTCCCAATAGATCTAAAAGAACCAGTTTAGCCGTCCTCGCAGCTACCCCATGGTGTTGGAGCGCGCACCATGTTGTGTGCCTGTAGCATGCCAGTGTCACCCAAGTGTAGTGTCGTGCAAGCATGTAGGCGCTGACAATGTGAAGAACAGAGTGTGTCTGGGTAGCGAATTGGCTGGTGATCAATAAATTCAACATTCCTACAACAAATGAATAAAAGTAACATCTTATAAAGACATTTCCCACTAATAGAGGTAAGGGGAACTCCCTTGGGCGTGTGTCCTAGGGGGCGTAACAAAGCCTCCTGCACGGTTGTGGCGTACAGGAGGGGGGCCATGGAACGCGAGTTCATTGTCCGGTAGGTTTTACGCTGTCTTTAGTCAGTCTGGTGATTGGGCAGAAGGCCATACAGTGATGACAAAGAACGTTACCTGCCAGTAGAGTAAGCGTCTGTGCGAGCAGGGTCTATAATCGTAGTTTATGAAGGTATCCCCTCCAGACCCTGTCCTTTGCTCTCAGTCCTTCTCACTGTGCGTTGAGCCTTCCCTGTTACCTGAAGGGGAGTGCTCCGCTCTCTTGACACCTTGCACCGTCTGTTTGAAGAACTCCGCTGCCTGCTGTGAAGTGCTGCAGATGTGGTGTTTGCCGTCATAGGTGAGCCGCAGACATGCAGGGTAGAGCATAGCATACTCCACTCCCTCTTGGACATTGAGGGTGAAATCGGGATATAATGATATTGCATTGTTTTCTAATATTACGTCCTTCAGTTCCGTTACTTTGCGGAGAGCTGTATCGCGATCTCTATAATTGAGTAGTCTCTCGACTATGGGTCTGGGAGGCACGCCTGGTGGGGGCCTCGGTGCAAGTGTTCAATGCTCCCGTTCCCCGATCAGCAGTTTGGAGAAGGTCTCCTGGCCGAAACAGGTAATGAGTAGTCGCTCTACATAATTTTCAGCCGTCCTGTGTTGGTTGTCTCGGGGATGCCAGTAATTTGAATGTTGTTCCGCCTCGAGCGGGCTTCGATATCTTAATTTTTCAACTGCGATCACTTTGAGTAGGTAGTCCATATCCATAAGTTGCCCTGCTGTCTGTGCATGGTCGTCTTTGAGTGTAGAGATTCGCGTTTCTGCTTCTTTGATTCTGCCATCCTGCTTCTCCAGCTTCTGGGTGATCTGTTCCATTGTGGCGCACATTGAGTCCATTTTTCCTTTGATGGATGCGAGGCTGCCCTGCTTCAACACCCTCCGCATTCTCCGCAAGATCTACAGATGGATCCCGACAGATACAAGAAGAACAGTCACCCAGGCCCTCATCAGTAGCAGACTCGACTATGGAAGCGCCCTCTACGCGGGAGCCTCGGCCAAGCTCATCACACGACTGCAAAGCATCCAAACCGCCTCTGCACGCCTGAACATTGACGTACCACGGCACAGCCACATCACCCCTTACCTGAGAAACCTGTAGTGGCTCCCCGTCAACAAGAGGATTTTCTTCAAGCTCCTCATCCACGCACACAAGGCTCTCCACAAGACCGGTCCAGTCTACCTTAACAGACAACTCTTTTTCTACTCTTTTTGGCAGTCCCAAAAAAGATCTAATGGTCTGTAAACACTGGACAAATCACGGATTCCGAAGGTCTGCTGGTCGGTAAGCTTGACATAAATGGTGACCCTTTGAAGACCGCCAGCTCCGTTCCTCCGACCTCGCCCTAGCCACCGTCCCTCGCATCCGAAGAACAACCTTCTCCCACTGAGCCTACGACAGACCCAAAACCTGCTCACCTTCAGGAGGCTACTCAAGACCTAGCTGTTCAACCAGTAGCGCCCCCCCCCCCCCCCGTTTTCCCCCCAGCGCCTTGAGACCCTCACGGGTAAGTAGTGCACTCTACAAATTCTTGATTGATTGATTGATTGTGAGAAGCAGCGTTTTCATATCAATCTCGTCAGGGCTCTGGCCCGCCAGACCAGTTTCATTAAGCTCCGCTTCGGGTGGTTGCCCTCTAGGTGTTGTGCAGGTGACGAATGTAAGCTTGGCCTGTTTGCCATCCGGCTTTCCCATTACAGCGCCTGTCTAGGCAGGTGTGCTGGTCAGTTGCAGGCTTTTTGACGTACGTGGGAGTGCAAAGTGCTCGTGTCCACCACGCGATGTGGTCTGGGCCAGGGTACTCGCTCTGCATTAAGTGCCAATTATTGAGGCGGTTTGTACCTTCCTAGGTTTCTGCCTTCATGGTAGTTGCACGTGGTGTGTACGCCGCGCCTCCTTGATAGGTGGATGGGACCTTCTGCGGCAGCACGGTTGGGTATGCCGGTGCGTGGTTTTGTGCTACTCTGCCCCTCTTCACCCCAGACAGCGAACTGCAAATAGGCTGCTCAGACCCTGTGCGTGTATGTCAATGAGCCCCTTGTTGTGCGCGGGCGAGCTTGGGTTGCTCTGTAGGTGTCTCTCGTTCTCCGTTATGTGGCTCCTCCAGCAGATGGCAGTGCGTTCGCACCTCCACTGTGCGGCTGGGTAGGCGACGCGAGCAGCGGGTGTTGTAGAGCCCTTATTTCTGACCGTCACAGACTCACTGAAAGGTAATTGGTGCTGAATGCCCGTGATGCCCCGACCCGAAGCCAATGTGGGGCATAGGCGCGTGTTGAGGAAGATGCAGCCCCGCTGCTGGACCTGCGCCTTACTTGCCTCGCCGCAGCCAGATTTCGGAGCTCCCAGCAGGTATATGTCGTCCGTTCGCCACCCCAACCGGCACACCCGCTGCGGGGGTGACAGCAGGCTCTCTCCAATCCCGGCCCGACCGCCCGGCGCCTTGCCGCCAAGGCCGCAACCAGTCCCGGCACCCAGCAGGCTCGCTGCTGCTTCTGTTGCACTACCAGCGGGTGTTATTGACTCTCCGGACCTTCCACCGCTTTATGCTGATTATTGCAGCGAAGGTACCTCCGTAATTTCAAGATATTTATGCATTTTTCCCTCCAGGGCTGGCAGAGCCTCACTACAGTGCGGCCATCTTGTTAGCCTGCCCTCTAGCGCCCCCCAGCTGACAGTGTCATTGAATCGTCCCCTCAGAAATTATTGTTCATTAACTGTAATGTGAGGCCTGCCTAGTAAGCTGGTACCTGGAGACTAATGTTGCAAAATGCTAATACAAGTATTAATTCAAAGGAATCATTGGGGCGTGCCCTGCTTGTCATCGCTTGAACTGTTAGTAATGCGGTTTGCCACTGTAGTGCTATGTTACGCGAAATGCAAAAATGAAACTTATGTTGATACTGTTACTTTTGTCGTTGCCCTTGATCTGCATTAATCCTTAGATGTGGTTGCTAACATAAACATTGCCTACATAACGTGCAGCATATCTGTAAATAGATTCACTTTATACTATTTAAAGCAGGCACATAAAAATAAATGGTGGTGTAAACTTACTTCTGGGAGAGCAGCTTGATGTCTTGTGATTCGTCATATTTTAGCCACATTAATAGGGATATTTTCAAAAATACGTTTCACCTTTGTTTTGGAGGCAGTCCCAAAAAAGATCTAATGGTCTGTAAACACTGGACAAATCACGGATTCCGAAGGTCTGCTGGTCGGTAAGCTTGACATAAATGGTGACCCTTTGAAGATTATTTTCGGAGCAGTGCTCTGTGCGAATGCTCCATTTTAGAGCCGGGCTTCTGAGGACACTCTGACCTTGTGCCGTTTAGATTGCGGGTTTTTCTGTCTGCGGAGTACTAGAATGCGGGCATTATTGCCCAGGGGCATAGCTATTGCATCAGGCGCGGTGGCACTTGGGGCCAGATCTATGAGAAATGAGTGGTCTCTACTACCGACAGAAGGGCAGAGGGCTCTTACGCCTTGCTTGCTGTAGGGTCCACAGCACCCTGGCTAGATATTAGTGCCACACATTCCCACTAAAACCCATATGTAAGAAGATAATTGCATTTTACATTTACGTTTTTTTCTCTTTGTGTGTAGGTGATGCATTTCGTGCTTTATTCTGATTTCTTTTGCTGCTTTACTATGAAGACATAATTGGGACCTGCCTGGGATTCCTCTGTGGACCTCACCACGTCCACCTTCACCCAGTTTGTGTTAGCTGGCAGTACAAAATGGGTACCAGACCATACGCTAGTAGTTTATTGTAGATCTGACGTGACAGCACAGTGGTCTGATAGTCCTACTGTTGCCAATTACTTAAACTATACATAGAGTGTGCTTTGGCTCTACCCAGACGAGTATTAATCCTCTCTTACCTCATGCTGTTGGCTGTGTAGGTATCATTACGTCTTCATTAGACCTTCATACTTTCAATTGGAATGAATGAAGGACTATTTTGTTGGGTCTGGCTTAACAGTACAGCTGTCTGCATGATCTGTTATTGCCATTTCTTGTAGGTAAATGTAGACTGGGCTTTGATTACGCCTGACAATGTATAAGCTGCGCATGGTTCTGTGGACTTTCGACGACAGCGCCTTGATGCCTTCGGGTAATTATTGCACTTTAAACATTTCAAATCAGAGGAGCATCATTCTCAGCTCATGGTGGTGGCTGTCTATCGCATCATTCCGTCTTCTGGGATAAATTTACATTGCAATATGTGACTATTTTATATCTGAAAAGCACACAGTCATTACTCTGTCACATTAAACTCTATAGCTCTTTTAGGTATTCTGAACAGAAAGCAGCGTTTTTTGTTAGTTTTTGCCAAACGTATGCCCAGTATTGGCAAAGGTAATAGGTTTAGCTTTAATGTGGTAAATTGCATTCGTGCGTGCAAATAGTGTATGTGCATACCTGTTTTTGCATACGTTGTTACATTTAAGCTAGACTAATAGACTTTACTAATGCTTGTTATGTTTTTATTTCGAGTTTTGGGGAGTTTATATGATACACAAATGATGGGAATGAAGAGAGAATATTTGACAGAGTCTGGCACGCACTTTTCCCGGACTGACAATTCACACTGCAAATTACTGTGCTGTTGCGCGGTATGGCTAAAGGATAAACTTGACTGCGGTCCGCTAGTATCCCACATATCTTAGGGATCCTTTTTTCAAGGATGCAGAATTCCTCACCCACCTAGGTGGCATGCTTCATCATCAGGCTTACTCCTCGCTGGGTGGGCGCTGCAGCTGGGGCTCTTCGACAGAGATCTTTTTCCCTTCCCCTTACCTAGTGTTTGCTAGAGCTCAGGTCACTGCCCTTGTGATGGTTGTTTGTGATGGGTGGTAGATTGGGTAATTGAGTGAATAAAAATTCACTACAGACACTCCCTCAGCAGTCTTTATTCCTTTTGAGTGACCGTGTCAAGATTAAAAACAAGATTGACCCAGAGCAGGCATAATAATAAACCTTTGATTGACAACAAAATGAAAACCTCGTTCTTATTTAAATTAGGTATTTTTCTTTGACACAGGCCTCACTTCCTTTGCCTTTTATTTATTACATAAATCATAAAGATGCCCTGCCATATTATGTTATTATGTGGGATTCAGATTTATCACAGTGAAAGTCCATTTTGGTGCCAGTCTAACCTCGCTAAAAAAGTGAAATATTACTATCCAATGACATTTTTTTATATGGAAGGGCAAAAAGTATTGCATACCTTTTTTTACTCACAGAAAGTGCTTTACTATGGTGTGAAAACAATATTTCGAACTTGGCATTGCCATAAAAAATGATTGGTAATAAAGCTAATTTCCATGATTGCATGCGTGTTGTTTCTGAAAGTCATGTCCATTCTCCTTAAAGTCAATGCAGGTCAAGCCGGTACTTTACCTCTTGGAGTCGCTGGAGGCCTGTCGCACCGCCTCTGCATAAATGTGTGATCTAAGGGTGTGTGGGTCCAAGTCTCCCTCACTCCGGCGCCTTGTAGGCCCTTCACATCACCTCTGTATAAATGTGTGAGCTAAGGGTGTGTGTGTCCAAGTCTCCCTCACTCCAGGGCCTTGTAGGACCTTCACATCACCTCCATATAAATGTGTGAGCTAAGGGTGTGTGTGTCCAAGTCTCCGTCACTCCAGGACCTTGTTCACCTCTATATAAATGTGTGAGCTAAGGGTGTGGGTGTCCAAGTCTCCCTCACTACGGGGCCTTGTAGGACCTTCACATCACCTCCGTATAAATGTGTGAGCTAAGGGTGTGTGTGTCCAAGTTTCCTCACTCCAGGACCTTGTTGGCCCCTCACATCACCTCTGTATAAATGTGTGAGCTAAGGGTGTGGGTGTCCAAGTCTCCCTCACTCCGGGGCCTTGTAGGCACCTCAAATCACCTCTATATAAATGTGTGAGCTAAGGGTGTGTGTTTCCAAGTCTCCCTCACTCCAGGGCCTTGTAGGACCTTCACATCACCTCCGTATAAATGTGTGAGCTAAGGGTGTGTGTGTCCAAGTTTCCTCACTCCAGGACCTTGTTGGCCCCTCACATCACCTCTGTATAAATGTGTGAGCTAAGGGTGTGGGTGTCCAAGTCTCCCTCACTCCGGGGCCTTGTAGGCACCTCAAATCACCTCTATATAAATGAGTGAGCTAAGGGTGTGGGTGTCCATGACTCCCTCACTCCGGGGCCTTGTAGGCACCTCAAATCACCTCTATATAAATGTGTGAGCTAAGGGTGTGTGTGTCCAAGTCTCCCTCACTCCGGGGCCTTGTAGGCCCCTCACATCACCTCTGTATAAATGTGTGAGCTAAGGGTGTGGGTGTCCAAGTCTCGCTCACTCCGGGGCCTTGTAGGCACCTCAAATCACCTCTATATAAATGAGTGAGCTAAGGGTGTGGGTGTCCATGTCTCCCTCACTCCGGGGTCTTGTGGGCACCTCAAATCACCTCTGTATAAATGTGTGAGCTAAGGGTGTGGGTGTGCAAGCCTCCCTCACTCTGGGGTATTTTAGGCACCTCACATCACCTCCGTATAAATGTGTGAGCTAAGGGTGTGGGTGTCCAAGTCTCCCTCACTCCGGGGCCTTGTTGGCCCTTCACATCACCTCCGTATAAATGTGTGAGCTAAGGGTGTGGGTGTCCGAGTCTCCCTTCCACCGGGGCCTTGTAGGCCCCTCACATCACCTCCGTATAAATGTGTGAGCTAAGGGTGTGGGTGTCCGAGTCTCCCTTACTCCGGGGCCTTGTAGGCCCCTCCCATCACCTCCGTATAAATCTGTGAGCTAAGGGTGTGTGTGTCCAAGTCTCCCTCACATCACCACTATATAAATGTGTGAGCTAAGGGTAAGGATGTCCAAGTCTCGATCACTCCGGGGCCTTGTGGGCACCTCAAATCACCTCTGTATAAATGTGTGAGCTAAGGGTGTGGGTGTGCAAATTTCCCTCACTCTGGGATATTGTAGGCACCTCACATCACCTCTGTATAAATGTGTGAGCTGAGGGTGTGGGTGTGCAAGTCTCCCTCGCTCTGGGGTATTGTAGCACCTCACACCACCTCTGTATAAATGTGTGAGCTAAGGGTGTGGGTGTCCATGACTCCCTCACTCCGGGGCCTTGTAGGCACCTCAAATCACCTCTATATAAATGTGTGAGCTAAGGGTGTGTGTGTCCAAGTCTCCCTCACTCCGGGGCCTTGTCGGCCCCTCACATCACCTCTGTATAAATGTGTGAGCTAAGGGTGTGGGTGTCCAAGTCTCGCTCACTCCGGGGCCTTGTAGGCACCTCAAATCACCTCTATATAAATGAGTGAGCTAAGGGTGTGGGTGTCCATGTCTCCCTCACTCCGGGGTCTTGTGGGCACCTCAAATCACCTCTGTATAAATGTGTGAGCTAAGGGTGTGGGTGTGCAAGCCTCCCTCACTCTGGGGTATTTTAGGCACCTCACATCACCTCCGTATAAATGTGTGAGCTAAGGGTGTGGGTGTCCAAGTCTCCCTCACTCCGGGGCCTTGTTGGCCCTTCACATCACCTCCGTATAAATGTGTGAGCTAAGGGTGTGGGTGTCCGAGTCTCCCTTCCACCGGGGCCTTGTAGGCCCCTCACATCACCTCCGTATAAATGTGTGAGCTAAGGGTGTGGGTGTCCGAGTCTCCCTTACTCCGGGGCCTTGTAGGCCCCTCCCATCACCTCCGTATAAATCTGTGAGCTAAGGGTGTGTGTGTCCAAGTCTCCCTCACATCACCACTATATAAATGTGTGAGCTAAGGGTAAGGATGTCCAAGTCTCGATCACTCCGGGGCCTTGTGGGCACCTCAAATCACCTCTGTATAAATGTGTGAGCTAAGGGTGTGGGTGTGCAAATTTCCCTCACTCTGGGATATTGTAGGCACCTCACATCACCTCTGTATAAATGTGTGAGCTGAGGGTGTGGGTGTGCAAGTCTCCCTCGCTCTGGGGTATTGTAGCACCTCACACCACCTCTGTATAAATGTGTGAGCTAAGGGTGTGGGTGTCCAAGTCTCCCTCACTCTGGGGCCTTGTAGGCCCCTCTAATCACCTCTATAAATGTGTGAGCTAAGGGTGTGGGTGTCCAAGTCTCCCTTACTCCGGGTCCTTGTAGGCCCCTCACATCACCTCCATATAAATGTGTGAGCTAAGGGTGTGGGTGTCCAAGTCTTCTTCACATCACCTCTATGTAATTGTGTAAGCATAAGTGTGTGTTAAGTTGTGTGTGTGTAGCAACAATGCAGTCCAAGTCTCCCTCACTCAGGATTCCTTGCAGGCCCCTCACATCACCTCTATATAAATATGTGAGCTAACAGTGTGTGCGTCCAAGTCTCCCTCACATTACCTCTATATAAATGCATAAGTGCATTTTGTGTGTGTGCAGCAACAACGCTTATCCTTAAGGGACGAAGGAAGGCACCATGCTTGTGAAATCAATGCCGCAGGCGGGCAGAGTCCAAGTCTCCCTCACTCTGGAGACCGTGCAGACCCCTCACATCACCTCTCCATAAATGTGTGCTAAGGTGTAAGTGTGTGTGGTTTGAAACCAAGATTAGTTGTTAAAAAAACAATAAATACCACAGAGTAAATATCTCCTCTTGTTCGGTCTGTTCAGGGCTTTTCACTCCTCTACTGCATAAAGGTGTGCTAAGATGTGTGTCTAAGTGGTGTGGTAGCGATATTGTTTGCTAGGGACAGAGTCATGCTTGTGAAGCTAATTTTGTAGGCTGGCACGTTGCGATTCTTTTTGCCTCTTGGTTCCATGCTGTCCTTCTTAGCTCATCTATGGGTAAATGTGTGCCAAGTCTTCCTGTGAGTCTGTTTGTGGCGTGTCCATATGTAATCTATCATTTGACTCACTCATCTGGCATTGATTCAGCCATTAAGTGTACAGCTAGTGGTGGCCATGCAAATCCAAGTTGCCAGTATAGGCTTGCAAGTTACCATCACAGAAAAAAAGCTTCATGGACTTTGCATGGCACGGTGCATCATTGCAGTTCCAGCATTTTCAGATGTCATGCGTATGAATCAACAATCTTATATGTGAGCGTAAAAAACCTCCTGTGGCACGGATCACCTATGATTTGAAGGCATAATAGTATGGCACTTGTTCTGCAGTGAAACGTTATATTAATCAGATTCTTTAGCCAAAGCCCTTCAGTATTTATTTTATTTACTCTTATTGCACAAGCAAGCAAAACAACTCATTTTAGAAACTTTGTTTAATCAACTTTGTTTCTCTGTTGGGTACATCAGCCTTATGCATATACCTCAGTTAAATAAAATGATTAGCAAACTTTGGAAGAGCATGATCAAGGCCACCGTGCCAGTATTCGATATAATGATTTTTTTGTTTGGAAAGGCTCCGCATGGTTTTACAGACTCCGCCATCTCTATAGACGAATGCAATAAGGATACGGATGCCATGAATACACACATTGATTTGTCAGCGGGAAAACCCAGTCAGACTGGTGGCCTATTGGGTGCCTACGCCGAGAAGCAGATAAAGAGGCTAGGAGTGCAAGATCAGAGCCATTTTAGCTGTAATTGCTGAGGAAGGAGAAAAGTGGAAGAATAATATGGAACATTAGGCAAATCACTGGCACATCAAAGGCTGTATTCACATCACCAGGGAGAGCACGAGCACTAATTTGGGGGCAAAGACATTGAAACAATTATGGATATTAAAAGGGCATGCAAGAATAAAAAGTGAGGCTATGAAGCTATATTGAGTGTAAGATACCGATTACTTCGGCAGTAGAGTTGAAATTTTGCACGGACACTGTTGGACCTGGATTACCCAAGCCTACATATGGTAGCTTGGCACAGTAGTGGTCTACAGCTAACTCAAGGCGCTGGCTAAGTACTTACAAGCTTTACCCACAGTAACACAGTGATGAACCACTAAAATAAAGACACAACACCTCTGTTTGGAAAAATACCGTTACCTTTTATAAAAATAATATGTTTTTCTGTTATGCTTTTTAGTCAGGGATAAAAGACAATCAAGTTACACCTTTTACATGAAATACAAATCACACTTCAATATTTTTCCTGTTCAAAATTTGAGAATCAAAGGTACATTTAAGGTTTAGAATTATTCAGGTCACAATACACTTCACTAGAACTTTACATAAAGGAAAATGCAGCCTGACAGTGCAATATCTACTAAAAACACTCATTAGCAGGTACTTTACCCCACAGTTCTTAAGCACTGCTCAACTCACAGCATGACCTGGTTGTAGTTCTTCACTGCATAACCCACCAGTTATATAACTAAAAGGGAAGATACAATAATATTAGCACGGCTCCCCTCTAGCTGATTTACAGACACACCTATCTGGTAGAGGATCTACTCCCTCTGCTACCAAAACTCTGTAAGGGCTTTGGCCCAGGAACCCTGTGGTTCCCTTTACAGCTCTCACCTCTCTTTTCTTTGCACAGTTATTGGATAGGTTTTATTCTTTATCAGCCAGTTCACTAGCTCGTTTTCCCTCGAATTAGGCTTTCCAACTGTTAATTGTTGGGGTCATAGCCCCACTGTCTGGCTTCTTCGGCATTCAACACTGCCGCCTCCCGCTCCCCCACTACCCGGCTTACTTGTGGGGCTTGTTGAGCTTATTTGGTCCAGGCGCGCTCCCACTGTACAGCGCTGGGCCGAAGGGACCGGTTTGGTAATCAGCGCGTTGCACTGACTCCGGTGACTGGGGCTTGAAGGGGCTGTGCGCGCTTCTCTCCGTCAGATGCGCCTCCGCTTTCCAACGCTGGGCGGTGGGGAGCCTCGCTGCCGATCGGCGCCTTCACTCCTCGCTCCACTGGTGTGAGGCTGTCCCGTCTTCCGCCGGTTCTCCTCAGCTTCTACTGGGAAGAGTCAACACCTCACCGGGCATGCGCGATGCTCTCCTGCACTCCGCCTCCCACGTCGCGCTGCTCCTCGGCGCCTGCGCGAACCTCGCCTCTCGGGGTAGACGCTGTTCTCCTGGGCCTGCTCGAACCTAGGCCCCTCCTGCCTCACCAAAGCGTTCAGTTGCTGGACATGCGCGGAAGCGCCGACTTCCTCACTTGACGCGGGCGGTGCCCCCGGGGTCCCGATGCCGGTCGGAGCAGCGCCGCTGCTTCACTTCAGACACTCCTCACTTTGGCCTCACAGGAAGGATGTCCACACACGGCGCCCTCGCTCCTCAGGTCGCCAGGGTGCCACAGACACCCGCCTTCACTTCAGCTACTCCACGAACCCGGTAAGCTCAGCGCTGGATAGGGGCAGCCAGGAATATCTCCAATTAAGGGTATCCTGAGAGGATTTAATGGGATTCCAAGTTTTGAGTGGCTGCTTCCTCAAGTAGATCGATTTCTTTGTCAGTAGTGGTTATCTTGAGAGAGGGATCGGTCAAAGGTTGAAGGGGGAACAATCCTCTGAAGTAACTGTCAGCCTCAGTGACAAACTAGCTGCTCTCAGTGTGTCCACCTCCTCTCACCACTGCCTCACTCCTCTAGTCTGGGGTCAGCACAAAATGGCTGCTGGTCACTGGCCTTATATAGGGTGGCCTGAGACCTGCAGAAGTCTCTAGTTAGTTCCAGAAAGTTCCCTAATGTTATCCTATGGACCTGTCCTCCAGCAGTGTCCGTTATGACAGTTGGTGGACACCATTTTAGGTCTCTGGAGATCCCTAGGTTTTCAAGGGGGGTGACTAGGCCTCACAAGTTATGAGGGAAAAATGGCGTCAGCGCCAAGGAACACCTAGCCCCCTGACAGCATTAAAAAACTCCTGATGGACACATGTAAAAATAAAAAATAGAAACTCTGGGAGGCTAAGGGGGACAAAAATAAATCAGGACCTCTGTTTGAGTCTTGGGGGGCTCCCAGGCGATGATAGCCTCAATCTTTGCCTGGAGGGGCTGCACCGTCCCTCTGCCCACCAAGTGACCTAGGTACACCACCGACCCCTGTCCGATCTGACACTTGCTGGCCTTGATTGTCAATCCAGCCTGTTGCAGGGCATGAAGAACAGCTTGCAAGTGCTGCAAATGGTCCTCCCAGCTGCTACTGAAGACAGCAATGTCGTCCAGGTATGCAGCAGAAAAAGCTTCCATTCCAGAAAGGACCCTGTTCACCAGCCGCTGAAAAGTGGCAGGGGCATTCTTGAGCCCAAAGGGCATCACACGAAATTGGTAGTGTCCCTCAGGTGTAGAGAAGGCTGACCTTTCCTTCGCCTCCTCGGTAAGGGAAATCTGCCAGTACCCTGAAGTTAGGTCAAAGGTACTTAAGTATTGAGCAGCTCCCAGCCGGTCAATCAGCTCATCCGCCCGTGGGATGGGATGTGCATCAGTTTTGGTCACTGAGTTCAAGCCTCGGTAGTCCACACAGAATCTCAATTCAGGTGTGGTGCCTGGTGGGGCAGCCTTTGGTACCAAAACCACCGGGCTAGACCAAGGGCTTCCAGAAGGTTCAATCACTCCCAGTTCCAGCATCTTGGCGACTTCACCCTTGATGCTGGCCTTCACCTTGTCCGACAGCCGGTAGATTTTAGACTTCACAGGTGGGCTGTCTCCTGTGTCCACGTCATGGGTACACAGGTGGGTCCTACCCGGGACAAGGGAGAACAGCGAAGAAAATTGCTCCAGGATCTGGCGGCAATCACTCTGCTGTTCAGGAGTTAGGGATGGCGAGAGAATTACTCCCTCCACCGACCCATCCTTTTCTTGGGACGAGAGAAGATCAGGGAGAGGTTCGCTTTCTTCTTCCTCTGCTCCATCGGTTACCATCATCAAGACAACCGCGGGCCTCTCATGATGTGGCTTGAGGCGATTGGCATGCAACACCCTGTGGGGCTGCCTCGGGGCCTTAAGATCCACCAAGTAGGTGGACTTCCCCTTCTTCTCCAACACCTCAAAGGGGCCTGTCCAACGGTCCTGTAGGGCATTTAGCTCTCCAGGTTCCATCACCCACACCTTCTGTCCAGGCTCCAGTTCCACTGGGTGAGCGTTGTGGTCATACCACTCTTTCATCACTGCTTGGCTGGCCTCCAAGTTGTCTGAAGCTTGCTTCCACAACTTAGCCATTTGGCTCCGGAAGGCCAGCATGTAGCTCACCACGTCCTGGGGAAGCTTTCTGGGAGTCCGTTCCCATCCGTCTTTCACCAGGCTGAGAGGTCCCCGTACAGGATGCCCGTACAAAAGTTCGAAGGGGCTGAAGCCCACTCCCTTTTGTGGTACTTCCCTGTAAGAAAACAAGAGACAGGGTAGGAGGATGTCCCATTTCCTCCGCAGGCTCTCAGGTAGACTCCGGATCATACCTTTCAAGGTTTTATTAAACCTTTCCACAAGACCATTGGTTTGTGGGTGATAAGGAGTGGTAAACCGATAGGTAACTCCACACTCCTTCCACATAGCCCGCATGTACGTTGAAAGGAAGTTAGTCCCCCTGTCGGACACAACCTCCTTGGGGAAACCCACTCGGGTAAAGATCCCCATCAGGGCCCTTGCCACCACAGGTGCAGTGATGGTCCTCAGAGGTATGGCCTCTGGGTACCGTGTGGCATGATCCACCAAAACCAGTATGAACCGGTGACCAGCTGACGTTGGTGGATCCAATGGCCCTACAATGTCGATGCCCACCCTCTCAAAGGGGGTGCTAACGACAGGTAGTGGTTCCAGGGGAGCTTTAAGCTTCACTCCTGTTTTCCCACTAGCTTGGCAGGACACACACGTCCGACAGTATGTGTCAGACGCCACTTTCATTCGAGGCCAATAGAAGTGGGGGACAAGCCGGGCAAAGGTCTTGTCCTGTCCTAGATGCCCTGCCAATGGTATCTCATGAGCCAGTTCCAGTAGAAAGGCTCTAAAGCATTGAGGGACCACCAAGGCTCTGGCTGAACCATGGCCAGGTGCCTTGGGCTCACTGTAGAGGAGTCCATCCTCCCAGTAAATCCGGTAACTCCCTTCAATGTTTCCTGCTGCCTGGGCGTTGGCCTGTTGCCGCAGCCCCTCGAGAGTAGGACACTCTTTCTGAGCTTCACAGAATTCTTCCCTGGAAGGACCTCCCTCCACATGCCATTCAGTAGGGATGGGTAGGTTCTCCAAGGAAGCAACATTCTCCCCTGTAGACTCCAGATCCACCTCCGCAGGTGGTCCAGCTGTCTCACGAGGTGGAGATGTCGAGGCAGGGTCCTCCGGCCTCTTGTCCTTCTCCTCTCTGGCAGCCGGCTGGGCCATTGTTCCAGGCTCCAGCGTAAGCAAACTTCCCCTTCGGGCAGTCGCTGACCTTGTGCTGACACAAGTCCAGTCAGGGGGTCCCAGCATCGCAGAGTGAGTCTGGTACTCCACCCTCCTCCAAGCATTGTGCTCCATATCATTCCCTAACAGGCAGTCAACAGGCACGGCAGGGCTTACGGCAACTCGAAGTGGACCTGCAACCCCTCCCCACTCAAAGGGAACCTCAGCCACAGGGTAGTGGCCCAATCTGCCGTCAGCCATTATGGCGGGATGGAGTACGTCTGGGATGACCTGCTCTGGAGACACCAGCTGACTCCTTACCATAGTCATGCTGGCTCCTGTGTCTCTCAGAGCCTCCCCTCTACGGCCATTGATGGTGACCCACTGCTCATACTTAGTAGTATTAGAGGGCAGCTGGGTCTTGGGAACCATCTCCTTATCTCCCAGGGACACTAAGGTGACACCCGCCCGCTCCCCTCCATTAACCAAAGGCATCTCCTCCCCGAGCACTACACTAGTGATTCCCGGGGCTTTTCCTCCAGTGGGAGGGGGTGGTCTTTTTGGGCATCTCACATCTCCTTTATAGTGTCCCACACCACCACACTCAAAACAATGAACAACCCTTGGCTGCTGGCTTTGGCCAGGGGTAGGGTTGCGAGGGGGGTTACTCTTGGGGATGAATCCTCTGCCCCTTCCTTGCGAAGTATTTTGTGGCCCTTTTGAGAACTCCCTCTTAGTTTCCCCTCCCTCTTTCTTCTGGGGGGCGCCCTGTCCTTGCTTCTGGGAATTCCCTCCGGTCCCCTTAGTCGACACCCGGGTACTAACCCAGATGTCCGCCTCCTCAGCAAGCTTCCTGGGGCTGGTCAGCTTGCTGTCCACCAGATGCTGTCTTAGCTCGGGAAGACACTTCTCGAGTAGGTGTTCCTTGAGTATGAGGTCATATAGTCCCTCATAGTCCCCTACTTCGCTGCCTCTTACCCAACCCTCCAGGGCCTTCCTGGAGTAGTCCAAGAAATCTACCCAGTTTTGGGTGCCCAGCTTGTAGCTGCCCCGGAACTTTTGTCTATATTTCTCAGGGGTCAACCCAAACTTCTTGAGCAGTGCTAATTTCATAGCCGGATAGTAGGTCTGTTCACTCTGGTCAAGGGCCAACAAAGTATCCCTGCCAGTGGGGGGCATGTATTTGTATAACCCACCTCCCCAGTGGACTTCCATAATCCCATGGGCCCTCAGCGAGACGTCGTAGGCGGCTAGCCATTTAGCAATGTCGTCACTGGGTACATAACAAGCCATAATGTCTTTTGGTAGGTACGGTCTAGGTTCTCTGGTGTTGGTTTGGTTATCGCTGCCACCATTCTCTGGTTTGGGGGTACGTAGATTCAGGGCTTGCAAATCCATCTCTTTGATGGTCCGCTCATGCTCCAACCTCTTTTCCTCCCTCACCATGTCCATCCTGGCTAGTTCTATTCTCATCCTCCTCTCCTCCCTCCTGTCTTCTAACTCGGCGTCGGTCAGGCCCCTCTCTGACACACTACTGCCCACTCTAGAAGGTGTTCTAGGACCTGTTACAAGGTTCTCCCCTCCCGCCTGGTACAGTGTTGCGGTCTCCAGGACAGTGTCCTTGTCACTCTCTTCAGGATCTACCTCCTCCCCGGAATGAGACTCTACCCATGCCCGAATACTGGTCAGCAGCTCAACTTTTCTGGCGCCTTTCTTGAAAAACACCCCCTGCTGTTGACACCATTCCTTCAATTGAGGCACAGTATAATTGTCTAGCTCTTCCACATTTATCTCCATTTTTATTTGAAGTACAAAATGCTACACAGGAGAAATCCACAGAGTGACCTAAGGTCAACCTCCACCCACCGCCAGAAGTCAATTTAGAAAAATCAAAAGTGTAAATTAGGAGGGCCGCAGGGAGAAAACTCCAGGTGGGGTCTCGTGGTTGGCACTGCGTTACTAATAAGTAAGTGTAAGTACAAATCCGCAATCCCACCGCTGAAACACCAATTATGTTGGACCTGGATTACCCAAGCCTACATATGGTAGCTTGGCACAGTAGTGGTCTACAGCTAACTCAAGGCGCTGGCTAAGTACTTACAAGCTTTACCCACAGTAACACAGTGATGAACCACTAAAATAAAGACACAACACCTCTGTTTGGAAAAATACCGTTACCTTTTATAAAAATAATATGTTTTTCTGTTATGCTTTTTAGTCAGGGATAAAAGACAATCAAGTTACACCTTTTACATGAAATACAAATCACACTTCAATATTTTTCCTGTTCAAAATTTGAGAATCAAAGGTACATTTAAGGTTTAGAATTATTCAGGTCACAATACACTTCACTAGAACTTTACATAAAGGAAAATGCAGCCTGACAGTGCAATATCTACTAAAAACACTCATTAGCAGGTACTTTACCCCACAGTTCTTAAGTACTGCTCAACTCACAGCATGACCTGGTTGTAGTTCTTCACTGCATAACCCACCAGTTATATAACTAAAAGGGAAGATACAATAATATTAGCACGGCTCCCCTCTAGCTGATTTACAGACACACCTATCTGGTAGAGGATCTACTCCCTCTGCTACCAAAACTCTGTAAGGGCTTTGGCCCAGGAACCCTGTGGTTCCCTTTACAGCTCTCACCTCTCTTTTCTTTGCACAGTTATTGGATAGGTTTTATTCTTTATCAGCCAGTTCACTAGCTCGTTTTCCCTCGAATTAGGCTTTCCAACTGTTAATTGTTGGGGTCATAGCCCCACTGTCTGGCTTCTTCGGCATTCAACACTGCCGCCTCCCGCTCCCCCACTACCCGGCTTACTTGTGGGGCTTGTTGAGCTTATTTGGTCCAGGCGCGCTCCCACTGTACAGCGCTGGGCCGAAGGGACCGGTTTGGTAATCAGCGCGTTGCACTGACTCCGGTGACTGGGGCTTGAAGGGGCTGTGCGCGCTTCTCTCCGTCAGATGCGCCTCCGCTTTCCAACGCTGGGCGGTGGGGAGCCTCGCTGCCGATCGGCGCCTTCACTCCTCGCTCCACTGGTGTGAGGCTGTCCCGTCTTCCGCCGGTTCTCCTCAGCTTCTACTGGGAAGAGTCAACACCTCACCGGGCATGCGCGATGCTCTCCTGCACTCCGCCTCCCACGTCGCGCTGCTCCTCGGCGCCTGCGCGAACCTCGCCTCTCGGGGTAGACGCTGTTCTCCTGGGCCTGCTCGAACCTAGGCCCCTCCTGCCTCACCAAAGCGTTCAGTTGCTGGACATGCGCGGAAGCGCCGACTTCCTCACTTGACGCGGCCGGTGCCCCCGGGGTCCCGATGCCGGTCGGAGCAGCGCCGCTGCTTCACTTCAGACACTCCTCACTTTGGCCTCACAGGAAGGATGTCCACACACGGCGCCCTCGCTCCTCAGGTCGCCAGGGTGCCACAGACACCCGCCTTCACTTCAGCTACTCCACGAACCCGGTAAGCTCAGCGCTGGATAGGGGCAGCCAGGAATATCTCCAATTAAGGGTATCCTGAGAGGATTTAATGGGATTCCAAGTTTTGAGTGGCTGCTTCCTCAAGTAGATCGATTTCTTTGTCAGTAGTGGTTATCTTGAGAGAGGGATCGGTCAAAGGTTGAAGGGGGAACAATCCTCTGAAGTAACTGTCAGCCTCAGTGACAAACTAGCTGCTCTCAGTGTGTCCACCTCCTCTCACCACTGCCTCACTCCTCTAGTCTGGGGTCAGCACAAAATGGCTGCTGGTCACTGGCCTTATATAGGGTGGCCTGAGACCTGCAGAAGTCTCTAGTTAGTTCCAGAAAGTTCCCTAATGTTATCCTATGGACCTGTCCTCCAGCAGTGTCCGTTATGACAGTTGGTGGACACCATTTTAGGTCTCTGGAGATCCCTAGGTTTTCAAGGGGGGTGACTAGGCCTCACAAGTTATGAGGGAAAAATGGCGTCAGCGCCAAGGAACACCTAGCCCCCTGACAGCATTAAAAAACTCCTGATGGACACATGTAAAAATAAAAAATAGAAACTCTGGGAGGCTAAGGGGGACAAAAATAAATCATGGTGGTTAGAGTCTTCCCAGAAGCAGACAGGTCTAACAGACACAGATTAAAGAATGTGAACACTTTGCTTTTGTGGTGTTTAAAGATAGTTTTCACCCTATTATTCTGAATTGCTGGGGCAGTGATTTTCTGTGTTTCTCTGTAGTTGTTAAATATTAGATCACTTTAGTTTGTGGATTGTATATTTTAAGCGGGCTTTCACACATCTGTATACTGGCACTTTCTGAAACCTTGCAATGGCTTACTCCTTTCCAGACAGTCATACTTTTTCCTTGTAGTTTATATCGCATTTTAGATATTATTGAATTGTGAAGCATGTTTGAGTGTGGGGAATTAGTTTGTCAAGGTACAGGCCACCTCTGTCTTCCCATTTCAATCCTGTGCTGTCACTTGTCTTCTTACAAAATGTGGATCTATGCTAAAGTTGTGTGTGGCCCCGCCTCCATCTAGACATGACCTAGTATTACTGTACCCAAACTCCAGGCCTTACCAGTTCATTAGGCACTGGATTAGAAGGAGCACTAAAGGGATCAGTGCCTGGCAGAGCTGGCCACTTTTTTAGGTTTTGACTAGCGATGCATGCGTACGAAGTACGCATGCGCTAGGAAAAATCTTATGATCTGTGTGTGGAGTCGGGTAACAGCCCCCTCCTCCCATTGGCTAGCTCCATAAATGGAGGCTAACCATTGGGAGTTGGCTCTGTCTGTCAATCCCGGACCAGATTCGGGGGCGTTCCCGAGATTTTTTGGCTTTTGGCTACGTCAGCCGAAAGCCTGTTCTCGGGAACGCCCCCGAATCTGGTCCGGCATTGCCGGCACCCGCCTGAAGGAGAAGGAGCCTCACTTACATGGCGTGGAGCGCTTTTGCTGACCTCTAAAGCCGGTGCCCACCCGGCATTGTCCCTTTGTTTCCCTGCCGCGGCCCCCGAAGCCGAGTTCCCCAGCCGAAGGAAGCAGCCGTCCGCCTCCAGCCAGGGCCGCGCTGGGATTGGCCCAGCCGGCCGAGCCTCCGCCGCGTCATCACTAGAGCTGCTTCCTCTGCTCTGACGCGGACACGGGCAGTCAGGTAAGTTTTCTTATTTTTTAAAAATGTACTTTTTAACCCCCGCGCGAGTTTCTCCACCCCCCCCCTCCCGCACCCCCAAGTCCCGGCCTTCCAACTCGGCCTCCTTCGCCTTCCCCACATGGGACACGCAACCTCCGATCTTCACCCCCGCCTCGGCGCATCAGATGTGGTGCTGACATCACATTCCTCCAAGCGCATTCCTGGCCCGTGCCTCCAGGGCACTGTTTGGGAGTTGAGCTCTGGCCAAGTTAGATTTCTGTAATTGGCAGGGCTCGACGGAGATTAGGAACAGAGAAGTCTTTAAATAAACACCACATTTCGGAATACTCCTCCCTCTGTCCTCCTCCTCCGGCGCTGGCTTCAGCTCCGCCCCGGGCCGCAGGGATGGGGGCTGTGGGACCCCCGCACTCCCCCGTCTGAGAGCTGCTCTCCGAGTCTCTCTGTGTCTCTCATACACACGCCGTGCTCTCTCTTCTCTGTCTGCCTCGGTGTTTCTCCATGGCTCACTCGTCCCCTCGCACTCTCTTAGTCTTAACCCTTCCCTCACCCTGTCTCTCTGTGGCCGCCCCTCTCCGCTCCTCTCCTTCGCCAAGGCCCTCCCGCTCCTCTTTTTTTTTTTTTTTTTTAATTTTTAAAACCTTTATTTCAAAAGTGCACACAGCTATTCAGCCTAACATCCCGGAGGCAAGGCAGCATATTATCCGAAGCATAATAGTGCAAAACAGATACAACAGGAAATATAAAGGTTTGTTTTTCAATTTTTAAACAATAAGAGGAAGAAGAAAGAAGGCGCCAAGTGGCGCCGGAAATTAGCAATGGGATAGAGAGTGCAGCAAGGAGGCGGTAGCAGGGAGGGGGGGAGATGACAAAGATACAGTGATACAGGAAGGTGTAGGATAGTAGGATGGGAAAGGAAGGACAGGATCCATCTGGTGTCATACACAGTTGGTGTCATAGGTTAAGGTGACAAGTGTTCGTCCAGAGAAACAGGCTCGGGTGGCAGACATACATCCCCACGGTACGAGTTCCACGCGCCCCACACTTTATTCCATTTGCGGGGTTTACCCCTGGCAACATAGACCGCCGCTCCTCTTTTTTAATGCTTTTCTTATCTGTCTCTTTCTCCCCTCGGTGCCCCTCTCTCTCTTTCCCCGCCCTCCGCCACTCCCTCTCTGCCCGCCCCTCTCACCCTTGCGCTGTCGTTTTCCTTCTCTTCTTGTTGCTCGCTCTCCCTTCTTGCTCGCACAGACAGGCACGGCATGGGGGCATGACCGGATACTGCACGGGGCACGAACTGTCAGCATGGGGGCACGGACTGGCACAACACGGGGGCACGGACTGGCACCGCAGGGGGCACGGACCGGTACAGCATGGGGGCACGCAGGGGGCACGGACAGGCACAGCAAGGGGCATGACCGGATACTGCACGGGGCACAGACCGGTACAGCATGGGAGCACAGACAGGCACAGCATGGGGGCATGGCCGGATACTGCGCGGGGCACGGACTGACACAGCATTCGGCCACGCACTGGCACAACACGGGACACGCACAGCATGGGGGCACAGACTGGCACAGCATGGGGCATGGCCAGGTACGGCACGGAGGCACGGACTGGCAGAGCATGGGGCATAGAAAGACAGTGCACAGGGGCGTAGGCAGGCGCTGGATGGATTCATTATCAGGCAGTGCACAGTGGCATGTAAAGGCAGGGTACAGGGGGATAGACAGGCACTGCATCGATACATGTCAGGCACTGCATTGGCATGGAAAGGCATTGCACAGGGCCGTGAGGAGGCACTGCAATGATACATTGTCAGGCAGAGCACAATAGCATGCGAAGGTAGTGCACAGGGGTGTGGGCAGGCAATGCATTGATACATTGCAAAGCTGTACACAATGGCATGTAAGGTCAGGGGCTAGACAGGCCCTGCATGTGCACAGCAACGTGGGCAGGCACTGCATTGAATCATCGTCAGTGCACAGGGCGTGAGCAGGCGCTGCATCGATACATTGCACACTAGAGTATTAAAGGGCTGCTGAGACCCAGAGATGCTGTTGTGACCAGGTTATGAAGGCACCTAGAAGGCCAGAGTCAAACAAGCAGACCGTGGGCACCCAAAAAATGCCATTGCAATAGAAAACTCGATCATAAATTGCTCTTACAATAGTGGAAAATCTGCCAGAATGGCGCATTTACCACCGCAGGAAAGGAGCAATGCGAGGGCCGTCCGTGCAACATGCAGTGAGAAAATACAAGCTCAGGAGTGTGTGAGTTTTTGCAAACATTTTCCAAACTGTTTGACCATCCTAGAAGTGGGCGAATGGATGAGTGGGCGAATGGATGAGTGGGCGGATGGATGAGTGGGCGGATGGATGAGTGGGCGGATGGATGAGTGGGCGGATGGATGAGTAGGTGGAAGGATGAGCGGATGGATGAGTGGGTGGATGGATGGATGAGTAGGTGGAAGGATGAGTGGATGGATGAGTAGGTGGAAGGATGAGCGGGCGGATGGGTGGGTGGAAGGATGAGCAGATGGATGAGTGAGAGGATGGATGAGCGGGTGGAAGGATGAGCAGATTGATGAGTGGGCGGATGGATGTGTGAGCGGATGGATGAATAGGTGGAAGGATGAGTGGATGGATGAGTAGGTGGGCAGCTGGAGGGAGGGATGAGGGAGAGGATGTATGATGAGGTCGGCGGGCGCCTGCTTTGATAGATGAGTGGGTACCGGAATGGACAAGTGGGCAGCTGGGTGGGTGAATGAAGAGATTGGCAAGCGCATGCGTAGATAGATGAGCGGGTGGATCAGTGGCTGGGTGTTCAGATGGGTTAGATGAGTGGTTGAATTTGCTAATGTAAATGACAATGCCATTTATGTTAAAAAAAACATAAATAAAAATAATGTCAAGAGCAATGCCAATAGCTCTAACTTTAACAAAGGCAAAACCATTGCATTGTAAATGCTTGTTACTTGCAAGTTAATGTAGATTAAAGCATGAGATGTATTATGCCTAATCTTGCACTTGCTACAAGCTCCTATTTGCTTTAGGCAGCAGCACAGCCCTACTAGATTTCTTATACCCTCCCCCCTGCTATATTCACAAGAACAGGTTATTGGTCACTAGCCATCTGATAACGGGACTACTATGTTGGGATCATGATTTTATTTATTGCCCTCTCAAAGGTAACAGATCAGCTACCACTTTGCATGTGCGAGGCTGGTTTTATGCTTTTCTTTGTAAGACCATCAGTACTGCTTAAGCATATCTGTAGGTATATGTAACGAGTGTTCTCCAGCTTTTGATTCTTTTTATACATGTGTATGCTTATTTGGAAATACTTCCTTTGTCTCACAGGGATTCATTGCTAATTTAAAATTGGCGTAAGTGACATTTCATTTTGTCAGTTCCTACAGTAAGGCCAGTTCGATGTTCAGAATAGCTTGTTTTTAAGCCCCTGTGGTCTACTACTACTTCTTGTCCACTGCTGTCTTACATTTTAGTCAGAATTCCTCAGAAGCACGAAGGAAAAAAACCTCTCACAAGTACCTTTCTGTTAAATCTTCCACATTTCCTATGCCTTGTGGGATACTAACTACCCATAGACATCTGCAGAAGGTCTAGAAACTTCACTTATTAAGAGCAAAAAAGCTGATGCCGCTCTTCGAAATAGAACGGGTAATTACGTCCACTGTTTTCTAGTAATGTAAAGAAATAATTCTCTGCTTAATCCTGGGTCTTCATGATCTCAGACATTTCGTCGACTACCACAGGTTCAAAATGCTGTCCTTGGCCCATATGTTGACAGCTGTCCAGACCAATGATGGTCTCTGTTCCTTCATCGCGTAGGGCACTTATGTTCATGTATTCATTCTTCTTGCAGAAACACAGAAAGGACCTTTTATTAATGCCGAACCTACACTACAAATCGATATTTTCAGGGAGCAAACGTACCATTTGTTCCGAATCAAAATCATGAGGAGTTTCTGCTCATGGCATAATTGTTTATTTCCAAGAATTGCTTCCACCCTTAGTATAGATTTTGTTTT
This sequence comes from Lissotriton vulgaris, assembly GCF_964263255.1. NCBI lineage: Eukaryota > Metazoa > Chordata > Amphibia > Caudata > Salamandridae > Lissotriton > Lissotriton vulgaris. The sequence continues at coordinate 1,746,065,007 of NC_141691.1, forward strand.
ACATTTGGTTAGTTTTCGTGTGGATGAACCATGTGAGCACAAAGACTGTCACCAGGAAGCCCCCTGTCTGTGTGATGCAAAGACAAAAGGGGTTAATGGGATATACTGCTTCCCTTGTCCTTTACCTGCTATCCTTCAAGGCCTATGAAATGTGGACGGTTCAACTTAGAGCTTTTATGGGAGTTTTGGTCCCAATGCATCTCCGGGTTTTGCCACGGTCCTTGTCCTTGTGGTTTCCTTTCTGAGGTTGCTTATCTTTCACTGCTAAACATTCCTGGGAGATGGACTCATCAGAGCAACATCAAGGGAGGAAGCAGAGCATGGTCTCGTACTTACCCTCAGGACTGAAGTTCATCTTGAGCTTTGTGTGATTTAATAGCTTGTGGAGCGCTGCCTGGTCATTGCACTAGGTGGGAAGATACCCATATGTCAATAATAGCAGCCAACAGAGCCACCATGAATGCAACTTTGTCCTTCTTTGAGCTAGTGGATTGGTCTTCTTCTCCAACCGCATCAGCATATATAGTGTGGCATTTGTTCACTATTAATTCGCCTTACTTGTTGATGCATCGCCCATCGTGAAATACTTTATATTTGTACATGCTTCCATGGTCCATGAGTGTGGCCAGAGGGTTAAGAAGCACTGTAAAAATCTTAACCTACTTATTAACCTCTTAACATAACAATGAGGAAGTGCCTAATTCAAGACCTAGTGGTGTAAAGATGATTCCTTTGGCACCTCTCAGTGCCACATCATATTTATTGACATACCTGAAAGACGTTAGTGACACGACCCTTCTTAGGATAGACAGATCCTATGTAAATCTGGAGAAATTACCCTTGCAGAAGAACTAGTGTTACTGGTAAGTAGCATCTCTTTACTAATGCTGTTGTTTATACTGCTGATTGTGCGGGTGCCTTTGTTGAACCGGTAATGGAGACTACTATTTCAAAAAACGTTTATTTCTCGGTAGGAAATGTTTAATTTCCTGTGTACTGTGCAGAAAAGATAAATTAATTCATAACCTGTTTTGAGAATGGTTAATAAATACAAACATTCGTATTATTTGCACAACTCAGTAAACTCATATTTTAGGTCCTCTATACATTTCAATCATTTGTAATTTTCTTTGTGTTGTAGATATTTGGTTTCCAAGCAGGACTGACATATTTGGACAACACAGGATCGTACTGTTTACCTGCTCCAGTCCTTCCCTCTTTCAGCACAGCTGTGTACGGGAAACTCCTTAAACTTCCAGAGTACTGGTATGTGTGCAAACTTCCAAGTATTAAATACATTTATCGTAGAGCTGTTTTGATAGGGAAATGTTCAATGTCCCTTTTAGTATTGTCCGGTTCTCTGCAGCATTTGGGAATAAGGCATTGTTGCTTTAAGCTATTAAATGCAAATACAAATGCATATTCAATGGCTCTTACTGAGAGGGGCACAGCTAATCACTGTCCTAATTCTTTTTTGTTAAATTACCCCGTAAGTTACAGACAACAAATTCTACTGTTTTGCTGTTTAAAATAACGAGGACCACATTTCATCCCCTTCTAAGAATAAATACCAGAGATAAGAAAATGGCCAAGTTGACAAAAAGACCAAAGCATTCTACATAGCAGATGTGCCCTTGCTTTAATTACAGTACAAGTACGAGGGTTCTCTAAATAGGGTGGTCATTAGCATTGCAAGTCAGATTAAACTGACCTGCCAATTAGAATTGAGAACAGTGTCTTTGCATGTGCTGTATGCATTTGCTGTGTGACAGGAAAGAGAGTGTGGTGTTCTTGTAAGAAAAATTGTATCTTTGTTCCAGTAGGTATAGAAGGGTATTTACGTACTTTCTTTTATATCTTATTTATTGAGCAGTTTGATCATTAATTAAATGACAGCTCACTGGCTTGATTGCTTGGTATCCCTGAGAACCCCTCTAATTGACAAGTTATTGAATTCCAACTTAAAGTTTTAGTCTCCAGTTTTTGATCTTTCTTGACTGCTTTACTTGAAATTCTCAGCTGAATTGTTTACATCTGCAATCACAGAATGCACTTATTTCAAACAGTACCACCTACAGCCAGGCAGGCAATGGGGTATAGCTTGTGTGTGTGTTTGTGTGTGTCTCATTTTTAAAGCTAAATCTTTTTTGGGAACGTGTATTGAAACAACATATGTCCTGGAACAGAAGTTTCCTATCTGCTGTTATGAGTGAAGTACATTTAGATGTACTTACGTTCACACAAGTTATTGTTTTGATTTCCCCTTTCCCCATTGGTAATTTTTTAGGAGCTCTGATATAATCCAGCTGTTCGTACCTCATGACATTTTGTCGATTAACATGCAAGTGGACCTACCTTTTCTTATTCCTTCAGTTTCCATCTTCTTGTCAGAGATTCACAACAAGGCTAAAAATACTTTTTATGTATGGTCAGAATTATAGGGCAAAACATATTTGTAGATAACCCTCATTTAAAATGCATTCATTGCCTGTAGCCAGACCATGTACCTCAATAATGCAAAATAAAACCTCTTCAACAAAGGTTCTCTAGGTCAGAGAGAGGCAAGGGATGATGTTTGTTCTCAAAAATGCACATTCTTCTGGTGAGAAGTCAGTGTGCAGAACACGTCCCCATGCACCCTCAACAAATTGCAAAAAGGAAATACGTGCAGCAGGTGTAAGAAGGAGGCAGAATGGTGAAGGTTTCAGAGCTGATCCAGGCCTTCCCTAAGGTGATTGTGTTCTTCCCACGTGCAAAACGAATGTGCTCCTAGTATGCCTGTTAAGGCCAGTTTTCCATCAGAGTTGTTATTCACAACCTTCTCATTACCAAGCCCACAGGCGACTAGTGTGCCATCATTAATCATCCCCTGCCCAATAGCATCCGCATGGTTGATGAGGTGTCCTCAGTTATAGACCACAAAATCGTCAACTAGAGAAGCCCCATCAATGGTGAACACAGCATGGTTAGCACTACAATGCCAGGCACAGACAGGACCTCTCCATTCAGTTTTCCTGCAATTGCACAGGTGTTTAAAATAAAAGCTCTCTACAACCTACAGCATATATATATATATATAGGTTGTAGTGTCTTCAGAGGCGGTTCAGGAGGCTAGACACAAATGTTTGCAACAGGAACAGGAAGGTTTTGAAAACGAAGGTGCTTCTTTGCCCAAGGACCCGACCATTCATTTTGCCCGTGAAAATGGAAAAAGTGATTATGATGAGGAAGGGGAGCAAAGGCTTTTTTACAATCAATACCCTTTCTGTATTAGGCCTTACTATTACAGACCCCGGAGTAGAGACATAGGACTACTGAAGTCTAGGTATTGGCTCACCAGCCCATGCTGCACTGGGATACTTCACGCTTAGTCCAGTCACTCTATCAAAAGGCCGCTACCGTCCCCATCTTCAATGAAACAGCACAATATCATATGTTCTAGTATCCCTGACCCTAAGTATATGAATTAGAGGAGTACATTATGCAAAACCATGATGACACAGGCCCTGAAGACCTCAGAGCTGATGTGGATCTAGTTAAAACTGAATAGGCTTATATTATTCCAAATGAGGGGCATGTTATCTTCTTTGTGGTTACTAACCTCCTGGGGTATTTCACAGCCACAAGTAAAGAGCCTCTACATAACTGGACTATCCAATTTTAGTTGCGAAAAAAAATACTTCCCTATCAGATATAATGAGAACCTATGAATACCAGTCAAAGGTGTTCTCATTGTAGACCGTGGAAGAGGATTTACTGTAAATCAAGCAAACTCACACTTCAAACCCCTCACCCTCAGTGGCTCGGCTGGAGAAGAATTACAAAGTTCCTAATATGATGCCAGCGTGTATGTTGAATAAAAAAAACAAAAAACTTTGTTTATTTCAGCAAAGTTCAATGCCGGTCTAGAAAACCAGCAGCATCCTGCATAATTCTCCTTGATAGAGAGGTCACAATATTGAATGTCTTGGGGAAGAGTCAGTACTTTTGCAGACACTTCCATCAAAGTGGAAAACATTGTAAATATGTTTGGGACGTAAAATTACTAGGTCTGGCACGACATTGTACCTTTTCCTTAACGTGTTATGTGGACAGGTCTCCTCAGCCATCATAGATGCAGCCTTGTTCATAGCCGCCACCAATCTCAAGCAACTAGTGAGCACCGCTATTGTTGAGTTGCTCTGTAGTACACTCTTCTAGCCAATAGTGTAGTCAAATATTTTTAGATGGATTGCTATTGAGAGATGTGTGGACAAGGCATTCCAAGACATCAAGACCAGTACAGAGACTGCAAAGATTCTAGCATTGGTAAATAGAATATGGCCCAGTTAATCCTCAAGATAAAGATAAATCCCATGCATGCAGAGGGTTCACATCGTGCCTATCCTTTCATCCACCCAGTTGTTAGTAAGATTACTAGCAAAGATAATGGCTTTTGACAAAAAACTGCCAAGCCAGAGAATAGGTGTTGCACTACCATAATCAAGACCACAGGAGGATGACATGACTTCTCAAGCTTGGTTCAAGTTTTTGCCATGGTGGTGTGAGGCAGATTCGCATATTAACTTACTGTGTCACAGAGTATTAATTTTAACAGATAGATATTTGAAGTTGTTTGATTTGACAGTTTTCTGAGATTTGTCACAAGAGAGTCACATATATCTAAGAACACTTGAAAAGAGGATGTTCCCCATTTCGCTAAAAGGAGGGCTTAAGAAAGTACCCAGTTATGGGGTGATTGGGTGTGATTTCCAAAATAATGTGAGATAAAAAAAACGTAAAAAATAAAAGATTAAAAATAGAAGTTAGAAAAAAGAAGAGCCTTTAAAACAAGCTTGAGAAATATTTGTTAAAAAATGGTTTCAAATGTATACGAGAAAGGGCTACAGTTAGTTTTAGGGCAAGGTTTAGGGTAAGGTTGTGCGTTATTGTGAGACTTATTTATAGAGTTAGGGAAGGGGTAAAGATTAGAGCTGGGGTAAACATTAAGTATACTGGTAGGGTTAGGTTTAAGGCAAGGCATAGGTTTTCTGTGTGCTCCGGGATTAAACATTTTTTTAAACTTTATTTTCCGTTTTCTTCAATACAAAAGAATTATACATGTATGTTCGTTCACCATTTTGTAGCCATAAATTGTCGCATCATATCAATTCTTGTGTCTAATACAGTTTTCAGTGATTCTTGCTCAGTTACCAGATAAAGAAGGCAGCAACATTAACAATCATACAGAATACTAGGGTCTCTCTATAATAACCGCTCTCCTACTGTTAAATGTCAATAGGTATACCCTGTATGCACAGAAATCAACATATAACCTAGTTGAACTTGCTTTCAGTTTTACAAATAAAACAATATCACATGGAAAGACAGAATTACCCCACTCCCTCCAGGACGATGCCCTGTTCCAGCTGGTCTCTGGGATTAAATTTAGTGAAAGAATAGGATTAGCAATGAGTTAAGGGTAAGAGATAGGGTCAGGATTAGGATAAGGGTACTATTAGGAGTAGGGATATGGTGATAGGTTGGATTATGGTTAGGCATAGTAGTAAGGTTAAGGATAGTGATGGATAAATGATGAGGCTAGTGTTAAGGACTGTCTCCTAGAGTATTTTAAAATAAGGAATAAGTGATGGGGTTAGCGTTAGGGATGAGAATTAGGATACCTTACAGCAAAAGTTATGTCCTTTAGAAAACATGAGAAAAAGTGACAAAATATCGATCTTCTGGCTTCGAAACTAATTGACAATTTGCACTTTTTCGTCTTTCACTTTCACAATTTAGGCTTTTTCACATATTTATTTTGAAATGTTCACCTAATTTCTCCCAGAAAATAAAGAAGTTCTACTTCAGTCGCGAGGCATCCCACCTGAGTTTGGGCAACCACTTGCAAGATATTTCAACCAAAGGCTTATGGATGCCTGAAGAGTAAATGTCAGCAACAGGAGTTTGGCCCTACAACTAGCCCCCTTTCCTCCTTGTATCTTGAACTCAGACATCAGCATCCACATAGAGAGTATGCCTTGTAAGTTTTATAAAAGAAAGCAAGGGAGTGCAAGCGCACCAGTTCAGCTTACAAAAAACATCCCAAACCCTCTTACTCTGCAAACTTTCTCATAATGTCTTTATCAAACACTACAAGGGGCAACCATTGCCGACGTTGACAACCTATGCAAAGACTGTTATTAGTAGGGGCGAGTTGACATGCAACTGGCCCTGAAATTCAGTTCTTGGGAAATCCACTTTTGACAGATTGGCACACCTGAAAATTATATATGGAGGTTCTTAAATAGTGAGTAGAACGTCCACCCAATTCTGGATTATTTCTCAAGTGGGACAGCGGCAAGCTAGTCCTCAATGCCCCACATTAATCTGAACAGAGCTGGTTCACAGATTGAGTGTGGTAGTGGAGAATTGAAGACATGCATAGCTTAAATATAAACAATAAGTTGGTGCTATCTATCATTTTTTTCTTAACCCATTGTCTTTGGCAGAGAGGGTCTCTGCATACTGCTCTATCTGTCCGTACTCCAACGTAAATCACAAAATGTCTTTCACATTCACAATACTAGCCTGTTTGAATAATTCATATTTTACTTATTGATCCGTACAGTACTATTGTCTCATGGGGACAGTTGTACCATATATATCACCAGAAAGGAATATTTTGCATTCACGTAGCATGAAAATACTTTGGACTTTCTGATAGGAACTCGAAGAGACTATGCTCTGAATTTTGCCAGCTCCCAATAGAACTTTAACAACTATCTACTCATGGCTGGACATGATTCTTTCATTTGGATTTGGCGGTTTACCATTTTTTGCCATTTCAATATATATATATATATAAATATTTAAGCATTTTAGCCATTAACTTTAGGTAGTTGACTTTTGGTAGCCTTATATCTAAATATGTTCCATCTGGATTAATAGCATCCAAGTTCCTGTATGGCATTATCTTTCATTTTACCTTTGTTTTTCATGACCATGCTGATAGCCTTTTCTGGCACCGGCCAAAGTAAATGAAAAAAAAATGTTTTTACTTTTGTATGAAAAATGTTCTGTGTGTCCACCCATTTTTGGCAAACAGTATTTCTGCATTTCTTCTCCTTTGACGAATGCAGATTAGAATTTTCCACATCACGGTTTGGCACCACAGTTGTTCCAATTTATCACGTCCTTAACACATTATTAAACGTTCACTTTCCCAAAAGACTGGCGTATGAATAAACATTCATTTCTAAAAGGCTTCCCATCTATCACTTTTCTTTCTCAAGCTGGTAAACTGGAGGACAAGCGTTCAGCAGTGGAGCCCAGTGAACAGTTACACTGGTGAGGAATGAACAGTGAGCGCCCTGGCCCACCCATCAGGACTCGGGGAGGAAAATGGGACCAAATGGTGCATTTCGAAGCGCAATTTACCCAAAAACAAAGAGCTAAAACGACAAAGATTTTAAATACTGATCAGAAGGGGCAGTAGTTATATATTTTAGTATTTCATGGTTGCTTCTGAGGGGTGTTTGTGAAGTTTGCCTTTCAAGACATTTTGAATAAGTGGAATCAAACGATGTATTTGCCTAAGAAATTGACTACAAAGACGAAGACTTTGCTGGCATTTCGAATGTTCTGTGTATGGCAAAATAAAAGTTCTCTGTCATTCTTTTATTCGAAATGAATGAAGCGTCATCGTTTGCTTATGTTTTGTTCCCACCCTGCCCTTTCCAGGTGCATTCTCCGTGATATACTGTATGACTGAGAATCCACCTGGATGGAGCGTGGTGGGAAAATTAGACGTTCCCCTGCTCTCTAAGATGTGCCTACTCTCTCATTTCCCAATTATGCCATGTGCTCATTTCGAGAAAATGCTATGCACAACGTATGGTACATTAGATTGTTCAGTCAGTTTAACAGTATTTTTTCTTAAAAAACTAAACCTGTTCTATAAAACAAAAAATGTGTAAAGCACCTTGCACTGGAGAACTGTTGGAACAATCCAGAAACCTTCAGCACATATGTCAACTTCTCCCTGGCTGTACATTTTCTTAAAGAAAGAATCTGCCTGTTAGTTATTCCTCAATACATTTATAGTTATTTGCTTAAAAAAAAAATATGTTGAGTTAAAAAACAAAATTCCGACCAATTTATTTCAAGGTGGCTGAAGAACACTGCTTAATCTGAAAGTGTGAAGCATTTAAAGATTCGTCTTTGACTACAGCAGAGAGTTTGTTTTATCGGTCCACAAATCTACCCTACTGAGTGCATATGTTAAGATGCTAGTGCCCCTGGATGATGGCATACATCTCTCCCTCTTAATTGGCCAGAACGTAATATTTAATCACTTAATCATTTTATACCAAAGTCCTACCGCATTCATGGATAGCTTAAGGGTGGTTGCATGAGCTACTGTGCATGCATTGTTTAAGGTTTACTTCATAGGCTGCAATCTTTACTTGATACAATCCAGTTCCAGAACAGGACCTTTGTTGGCCCTTGTTTTTCTTCACTCTGGCTGTTTGGACTTACTGGTCACCACCTCTTGTTGTACTCTGCTGGGTGGAAGTTACCAGATGTTGGGAGTTAGGTGAGGCTTGAAAAAGAGATGTTATTTGTCACTTAGTACATTTCTACTACAACATTAGATTTTCTCATACTATGTTGAGTACCTTTTTATGCTGACTTGGGTTTTGCTATACGTTTACTAACTAGTTTACTAAATAAATTATAAACCTAGGCGAATTCATCCAGGATATGGGGCCAAACTCCAGAGAAGAAAAGCCCTAGGAGCACCACAAATAATGATAATTCTCGTCTCCCTTTTGGTATGACAGTACATGATACCACATTGTTGTTAGATGATTTGGCTGGTAATAGATTGTTAAGAATTTCGTTTTCCATTGTACCTTTCTGTAAAAGTGTCACAAAAGGCCACTGATGTCTTTTAAACCTATTTTGTGCATGTAGCATTCTTGCTGTGATGTTTGAACATGAAACTGTGATATTTTACACTGTGCCCTGTATTTACTTTGTAGTAAATTGACTATATTGATTTTGAATGTGGTTGATGGTAGGCTATTAGTTGAACTTTTCATGCAGACATTAAACTGTATATGAGGCATTTAGCATTCTTAATGTAGGGTCATGAAGTGCATTAAAGTTGGCATTCAGAGGTAAGTATGTGGTTCAGAACCAACGTCCTGATCATATTTGGAAAATGGGATTTTCCTGCCGCACTTCTTTTCTTTTGAAAGCAATCAGATACATATGAACGGCATTAGAATAAACACTGCCGCAACAGTGGAAGGATTTTCATCGCCGTAGGCAAAAGTATGTTTTGCCGAATAGGTCCACTTACAACTTGTATTTGGTGCTCTTTGGTGCTCTTAGCTGTAGTGTGGTGCCCCTTGCTGCTGTTATCTGGGAGAACTCTGCTAGCTGTGGATCCTAATTACACTATGGCTATATGCTGCGTTATGTGGATTGGTGTGGCATATTGCTACTGTTTGCATGATGTTGTCTTGGCACCTTTGGAATCTGAGCAATCTTTGCATTTCCTGAATTCATGTTGATTGTTGTCAAAGTAGTCTGTAGACATTGTATTTACTTTTGCTTCGTATTGTTTAGAGCTGATTCATACTGTCAAACGACTGTCAAGGTTCAAATAGACTAATGTGTGATTAGTAATGGATTACATTGGGTTGTGGCAGGTAAGCTTCTGTTATGGATTTGTAGGCAGCATTATGTGTATGGATGTGTGTACATGGTCTTGCTGTTGTCTGACTTTCAGCTGGGATGCCCAATTGTCCGTTGCTTGGCTTGAAGTGATTGTGGTGAAAGCAACTTTGCTGAGTATGTGGCTTTGATGCAGTGTTATGGGCATCTGGGTTTGTGGCATGTTTTAGCTAATTTCTTCTGTAAGATGTATTCCTGGATTAGTGAAAAAATGGGCGCTTACCCAGATATATGCCTTTGAGCTATGTTGTACTCATGTGAATTCCAGAGCCTGTGTCTTAGCCACCTATCTCTTTTGGAGACATGTTGATGGTCCAAAGTGTTGGGTGGTATCTTTTCTGTTGAAGTCGGGTGAGGGAGGAATATAACTTGAAACAGATGTGATGTTACATTTTGCAAGATATATACATAGACACAGGTGGGAGGCAAGAAGCAACATGAAGAATGGAGGGGTGGGAGCAAAGAAGGAACACGGACAAGGGGGTTGGGGGATGGGAATGAAGAAGCAACAGGGAAGATGGAGCAAAATAATAATAAAAAAGAAAAATAGTACCTCACTTACAGAGGCAGCAGTGTAAATACCCCTTCAAGATTAAGCAATCTGTACTTGGCTCATGCTCGAGATGAAAGACAAGAAAGTGCAGCTACACGCGCTGCCCAATTAGGAGGCTGTAAATGAGAGTGACAATGCAGTCCACCAATGGTAAGCAATCAGTGGGCTCCAAGCCACTTTTTAAAAACAATAAAAGCACATGTGCTGTCACAAGAGAGACCTAAAAATGGCACTCCCCCTAAGCTACAAAGCAACAGGTGGGAACTTCATCTGTGGCCTTCCAGGGTTCGAAGTGATGAGTGCATTTAACAGATTGTTAAAATAAGGGTAAGATGGGGAACTCTGTGAGTGTAAGGAAGGTTGATGAAGTAAGACAGGACGGTGGAGATTCAGTGGTGATAGAGAGCAAAAGCATTGGCACACCCCAGGGGTAGTAGCAATACTAGGTTAACCATGATGGATTATTGGCATAACCACATCTGTGAGGCTCACCTGCTTGAAACATCAGCATAACAGCAGAGCTGTTAGCTGTAAAGCAGTGTCACTAAAGTGATGAGGTTATGAGTTCAACAGTTTAGTTCAGAAAAACCAGAGAATGGTACCTCAATTAAAACTTTATAAAGCATACATTTTTTCACAGCAGAACTAGACAGGCAAAAAAAATCAGTAGATTGTGGAATGTTGTGACCATTTACTGTTTCTCCCATGTAGGTGCAAAATATTTCTTCACCATAGCTGTAATGCTTTACCCACCATTGAAGAATGATACATTGAAATTCGTGTCACTAACACCTTTGATCATAGGAGAAAATAATAAGCCTCTGTATCAAAGAAAGATCTCCAAGTGGCCTTCGACACAACCATTACTTCCTTCTTCAATACTCAAAGAATGAATGGGCTCAAATGCTCAGTCCTCAGTTAATTATGGTCATGTCTATTCTATTCTATTCTATTTATAAGAATTTCTTAAGCACCTAGTTACCCTTGAGGGTTTCCCCGCGCTGAGAAACACCCAGGTAATCTGCAACTGAGAAAACTAGTAAAACAGGAAAGTTTGTAAGATTTACCAAATGCTAATTCAGAGGTAGTCTACCTTAGCTTATCTGGAAAGTTGCAGTCAGTGCATCAGAATTGGCTGTTCCATTCCCCACTCATCAGACCAGCACCAATAAGTTCCTCAAGGCTCAATACCTTCAACTACACTAGTACATTTTATTATTTCTTTATTTATTTTTAGAGTTTTCTATAGCGCGAACAAGACCCAGGGTAGGGTATCAGAGAGCTTTACTAGGAAAGCAACGTGAGTATACATCATTTTACAAGACAAAACAGAACAGATACAGTATCAAAGTTCTTACAAGGTTAGTTTTGAATAATTGTGTAATTCTGATACCCGATTGGCAGTCGTTCAGTAGTTTGAAATCTGTGATGTGTTGGTTTAGTTGTCGTTGAATGCATTTTTCCAGGACTTTGGCTAGCAAGGGAATGTTGGTTATAGGTCGAAAGTTATTGGGGTCGGAGGTGTTTGCTGTCTGTTTTTTTTAGGATTGGGGTAACTTGACCCGGTTTTAGGCAGTCTGGGATGTGACCTTGCGCTAGCAAGGGATTGATGATTTTAGTCCAGAGAGGGGAGATGATATGGTGGATATGGGATAGGCAGTTAGAGGGGACAGGGTAATTGAAGTGGTTGTTGGGTTTGGTAGTTGCTAACGTTTTGGTGATGTCACTGAGATCGTAAAGTGTGAAGGTAGACCAGTGAGAGTTATTTTTGGGCAGAGGCAGATCCAGTTGTTTAGTATTTTCATCTTGTGTGTTCTTTAGGGTGGCTGAGTTGCTAGCTTTAACCCTTAGTTCGAGTTGGAGGGAGTTGGTTTTTGCTGTGAACAATGAGGAAAACTCTTCACTACTAATCTGTGATTTTGTGGTTAGGAGTGCGGTTTTTGCCAATTTGTTAGATTGTTGTTTAAGTATTTCAAAGAGTTTCTTCTGCCTGTTTTTAGCATTGTCTAGTTATGATCTGAAGAAGTTTTTTTTTAATTGTAGAATGGTTTTATTATAGGATTTTCTAGATTTTCTAAGTAGGTTGAGTTGGGTAGGGGAGGGATGTTGTCTTCATTTTCGTTCAGTTAATCTCAGTTTGCGTCTTTCTTCATTCGAGGCTCCGTTGAACCATGGGTTTTTGTCTTTGTCCGGAATTCTTTTGAGTTTTGGTGGGGCAACTTGGTAGAAGATTATGGTCATCGTGGAGTTATAGTGAGCAGTGAGGTCATTGACGTCTGACATGTTATTGGGAGGAGAGAGAACTTTCTCACAGTGGGAGGCTAGATTGTACCAGTTGAGGTTCTTTGTGTCTCATATCCAGCATTTTCTTTCTGGCAGACGGAATTTAGAAGGTAATGGTGTGATGTTCCGACCAATCACAAGGGGTGATAGAGATAGATTCAATTATTTTATCTTTGGAGATGATCCAGTCAAGAGTAGCACCTTTGGAGTGAGTGGGCTTTGAGATGGCTTGTGTCCGTGAATGGCCTGTTAGGAAGGTTTTGAGGGTGTTAACCTGCTTGCCTAGGGTGTTTTCCCAGTGAAGATTGAAGTCTCCAAGGAATATGTAATTGAAGTGAGGGGACGAGTTCGTAGTGATGATTTCCATCAGTTGGTCTGTGAATACTGCGTTCTTACCTGGGGGATGGTAGAGTATGTGTAGTTTGTGGGAGGGGTTATCCGAGGATTTTACGGAGATCCCTAGGTATTCACAAGAATCCAGGAGATCTGAGTTAAACTTTGAGATGGTGATGCCACCGCCCTTTTTGTGGGATCTGTCTAGTCGTATGATGTTATAATTTGGGGGAACTAGAAGGTCTAGGCATGGCGAGAATGATTCTGTTAGCCAAGTTTCCGTGACGATGGTTATGTCCATTTTCAGGTTTAGGATGAGGGCGTGTTTTTGGGTCGAACAGCAGTTTAGTAGAAGACAGGAGATCTGGTTTAAGGCATTCTTTAAAGACTGCGCATGATTATCGATGGTGGGGTATATTAATAGAAGGTTATTCAGGTTAGTCGTTCTGTGATTTGGTTGGGAAGCTCTGTTAGGGTTGATGGAGATTGGGAGAATAGAGAGTTCTTCCTTATTGGTGATGGGGCAGGTAGTAGTTTCGTAGATAAATAATAGCTGCTTGATTTCCCAGTCCGTTAAGTAGTTGGGAGGTTTGCATGTGCGTAGATGTTGTTTAGATAGAGGCAGTGGGATAGTATTTATAGCGCTTTTCGATGCTGCTATAGAGTTTTGAAGATGATTATGTTTAGAGAGTTTTCTGCGAGTTGTAGGATGTTTCTAATTTCGAGGATAACGTTTTGTAGGTTCACTCACCTCGATCCTAAGCCATCAAACATTAATTACAGCTTCTATGTGGGTTATTGTGCTAAGGGTTTCGAGACAATGTCTCAGGTCATCTGTGAGGTTCACTTCTGCATGTCTATCACCAGCTGAAAAGGTCATTTCTCCCCCTCTCACCACACAGTTGCAGCATTCCAGAATAAACTTAGCTCAGTGAAAGATAAGTTCTTAACAGCAATCCAGTCATTGTAGACACAATCTTGAAAATTAATTTTGGACAAGCACCTTAACCTACAAGCACACATGAATAATGTTGTGAATGGTGCACTATTCTAACTCGACTGCTTAGCTGTGTGAAACAATTCATCCCATAGTATCAAGAAATGGATTATGGTCACTTTCTACTAGTAGAAATTATGTATATTCATCTGGCTGACGTTAAAGCAGCCTTCATGTGACTGCAAGACTGGTCTTGGAAGTAATAAAAGGTGACCATACATCTCACAACCTGGGATACTTGAACTGGCTTGGCTTTGAAGCCAGGAAATGTGTCAAACTGGCTTGCATCCCTGCTTGTGTGCCAAACTATCTCAATATGAATCTCAGGTGCACAGCCAGAACTGGGTAGCTCAGGAACACTCTTCGAGATTACCTAGTGCTTTTGTAGTATGTAACCCAAACCTTCTGAACAGCAGGTATTTAACATCCTATCAAATTTTCAAAAACAAACTGAAAAACCTATTTCTGAAATGCCACAGACCTCTGATTCTTTCTCCTTCCTGCATCCCTTCTGTTGGCCTTGTGAACAGATCTACTCTCTCCCAGTTATGGATCTTCATAACTGTGATTTTGACACCTTCAGTTCCGGAAATGTGTATTTGCAATCACTCCTGCGTAATCTATACTCCACTCTGGAATATGTCGCCATCCAACTGGTTCACCCGCACATACAATCGTATCTATTGTTCCCGGTCTGATACTGGATGTATTTGTGGACTTGTAACACCATGTTTCCCCAGTAATAGTATATCTTTTCTGCTGTCTATTGTTTACTACTATCCTGCCTTTCCTCCCATTATCCTTACCTAATTATCATTATCAACCCAACTAAGAAAGTCACATGTCCACCGCTCAAATTAACTCAAATTTCACTATTGTAATCTGCCACTAATCCTTTCTGGGTTCCGGAGTAGCGTGCTACTGCCAAATAGCGCTTCGACGCCTCATCAGGGGTAGTATAAGTACAATTTCAATACAATACTTCGAGACATATGTATAGTGCTCTGTCACTCTTGTGCCTTGTGTTTGATACATATAACTACCAAATAAATTCATAAAAATAAATCAGAAAACGATACCAAAATAACAAGAAGCATTAATATCGAAGCAATATCAGCATAGGAAGAAGTACTGCTAAGAAAGAAAAAAGAATCAAAGGCCTGGAAAAATGTGGCATGCACAATACTTGCTTGCGCGTGCTTGCCTCGCGGGTCACGAGAACATTTTCTCATGTGTTTCTTGGGCCAGAGCCCAGCATGTTTTAGGGGCAGGGAGATTGTTTTGTCAGCCTCTCGTACTACTACACATCCTGGACTGACTTTCACCACATACCAAAACTGCCGTGCCTTCTGACTTGTGCGCGGTGGGCAACCAGAGCACCCGTTTGCAGTGGTTTGTTTGCGGCATTTATTTTGACATAAATACTGCGAACCGACGTCTGGAATGTAAGCGGACTACATCAATGCTAGGGTTACCGAGTAGAAAAATAAATGAATTGAGCAGGAGCCGAGCTAAATGAAGTGTAGCCTGAAGTGAATAAAACGCCAGGTGAACTGCATCAAATAGCACTCGAACTAAATGGAAGTCAGCGTGAGGACTGAGCGCTCCATTGAAGTCGGGCAGTGAGTGAGAATTAGTCTGCTTGAAGGGCCTGGTAATGTCATTAAACCCCGACTCATTTTTTTCAAAATCCTACCACCTGCTTCATTTGGACGGTTGGAGTTTACATTCCTCAGTTTTCTGAAATACACACATCTGATGCTACACGTGTTCTTCAGTTTCTTGAGAAAATCTATATACCACAAGCCAACGTTTTAAATATTCGGCGACATTTTATGGACTGTTACGGAATCCCTCTGGGGGAGTGTTTTGAGTTAAGAGCGAAAATCTCAGCTTTATTCCTGACATAAATCAGGGGGAAGCTTTCATTTTTCTGGATTCAAAACGACCCCAGCCCACACCCCCAAATACGATACTGGATGCAGATTTAGAACCAGTTTTTTTTTTAATTCTGTGCAAATCTTTTAGTTGTATGCAGGCGGTTTGTCTTAGCCGAGCAGTTTTTATTTATTTTAATACTGATTGATTAAAGCGCCTTTATCCAAGGTGAGTCACTCCTTGTAGCCTAAACGGCACAACACGCAGTAATGATAAAAATCTCGAGTGGTATAGCAGGATACCCTAACGCTGCTACACTGAGCACCTGTTCCTTTAAAGTTCCCTGAAAACAGATATAGGGACTGAGCGATTAGATAGAGGAAGATTGTAGCAGGTGTCTTGCCAGGACTGTAAAATAGCGACAGTGCGAAGACGCACTAGAAGGTCAGGGTACAAAGACCGAAGTGCGAAACAGAGTGAAAAGACTGTGAAGGTATATATTAAAGAGATCAGTGAGCATAGATAAGGTGAGGCAAGTAAGTAAACTGCACGAAAACAATACTGAGATAACGCAGTCTAAGCTAGCTATTGGTCGAAATCCACCAAGAGTATTATTGACGTAATGGACGACTGGCAGGAACAGAGTGAGAGTGGTATTATTGTCTTTCTGATGGATACAGATTCCTCACCTTGTGGCTTGGCAGTTCGGTCTGGACTGTTCCCATGAGGCACAGGGTCAAGACTGATTTGCATATAGCTGTGTCTGAACTGGGGGGGCGAAGTGAGCTAAAGAACGATTATGGATTCAACCCAGATCTGTGACTGGGGGTGAGTGCCTGAAAAGTTTCAGTGCTCCGTCCATCATCTCCTTGTGTTTACTTTATTCCCCAGGTGTCAGACTGTATCCGGAAACTTTTAGAACAGTACTCCTGTGTGCTGGTAGATGGCATTGTACAACTCCCGACTAAAATCCTTCCGCTCTGCAAGTAAGGATAAAGGATAATTACGCACTTATATAGCGCACGACTACCCGTAGGCATCTCGGCGCTTGTACGAATACTGCCGAGGAACCCTTCCTGGCCATTTCCCTGTAAGTAGCCCACTCCTGGGCACCCCCAAGGTGATGTCAGGCATCCTCAGCGTTGTTGGGGCCGTTGTAGAGATTAAGCAAGCTATTGCCCAGAGGTGCAGAGTGGAGCTCATGATCAGAATAGGCACTGAGGCGAGAATTATCAGGTCCGAGGAAAATGAGCACGAGACCCGCCGAGGCGGGAATTGAACCCTGGTCCCGGCCAGACTCCTGCATCAGGGTCTGCCGCTCTAACCATTGAGCTGCACTTCTCTAGTGATAAGTAGAGCCACATATAAGCGCCACTCTTGCACGCTTACTTCTGTTCCTATCTTTACGCACTTTCAGATGTAGATCCGGAGCTACTCCTTGGTCATTTCAAGACCTTTGCTCAAAAACATTTTCCAGTGTACAAGGTGAATGTCACCTCCTAAGACAACAGGGTTTGAGCTGTGTAGGGACTGTCACAAACAGATTTCTGTGTCAGACCCTCACAAGGTATGTCTAGGGTGCCAGGGGTCAGAAGATGATTCATAGTCGTGTGCCAACTATACCCAGTTGAATCCGAAGGTCATACGGGACCGCAAGGTGAGGCTGCATATCATCATACAATGGCAGTCTCTATGCTGTTTATTGTTTTGCTAATAAAACCCATAACAATGGAAAGACTCAATCAATCAGAACATTTGTAATGCACACTACTTACCCGTGAGTGTCTCAATGCTCTTGGGGGGGGGGGAGCAGGGGTGCTGCTACTGCTCGAAAAGCCAGGTCTTGAGTAGTCTTCTGAAGGTTAGCAGGTCCTGGGTCTGCCGTAGGAGGATGGGGAGGGTGTTCCAGGTCTTGGCGGCGAGGTGGGAGAACGATCTGCCACCGGAGGTCGCTCTTCGGATGCAGCGGACTGTGGCGAGGGTGAGGTCGACGGAGCGGAGCTGGCAGTTGGGGGTGTAAAAGCTGTCGTCTGTTGAGGTATGCTGGTCCGGTGTTATGGAGGCCTTGTGTGCATGGGTGAGGAGTTTGACTGTGCTCCTTTTGTTGACAGGGAGCCAGTGCAGGTCTCTCAGGTGGGATGTGATGTGGCTGCGGCAAGGGATGTCGGGGATCAGGCGTGCAGAGGCGTTCTGTATGCGTTGCAGTCATTTCAGGAGTTTGGCCGAGGCTCCTGCGTAGAGGGCGTTTCCGTAGACCAGCCTGCTGCTGACAAGAGCCTGGGTGACCGTTCTTGTTTCGATGGGGATCCACCTGTAGATCTTGCGGAGCATGGGGAGGGTGTTGAAGCAGGAGGACGAGACGGCGTTGACCTGCTTTGTCATGGAGTCGAGGATGAATCCTAGGTTGCGTGCGTGGTAGGTGAGTGTTGGAACTGTTCCCAATGTGGTCAGCCACCAGGAGTCGCCCAGGCCGAGGGGTTGGAGCCAGGGATGAGGACTTCCGTCTTGTCCGAGTTTAGTTTTAGTCGGCTGTTCTTCATCCACTCGGCGACGTCTTTCATTCCTTTGTGGAGGTTGGTTTTGGTAGTGAGGAGGTCCTTGGTGAGGGAGAGAATCAGCTGGGTGTTGTCGGCGTATGAGATGATGATGATAATGTTGAGGTCTTGCATTTTGGCGACCTGGGCGAGCGGTACCATGTAGATGTTGAACAACGTCGGGCTGAGGGATGAGCCCTAGGGTACGCTGCAGATGATCTTGGTGGCTTTGGAGCAGAAAGGGGCGAGGCGTACGCTCTGGGTTTTGCTGGAGAGTAAGGAGGTGGTCCAGTCCAGAGCCTTGTCTCGGATCCCAGCGTCGTGGGGGTGTGTGCGTAGGGTGCGGTGGCAGATGGTGTCAAAGGCGGCTGACAGGTCCATGAGGATGAGGACAGCGGTTTCTCCGTTGTCCAGCAGGGCCCTGATGTCATTGGTGGCGGCGATGAGGGCAGTTTCGGTGATGTGGTTGCTGGGGAACCCGGACTGGGATGGGTCCAGGATGCTGTTCTCCTCCAGGTAGCGGGTCAGTTGTCTGATGACGGTCTTCTCGGTGACCTTCGCCGGTACCTGGAGCAGGGAGATGGGCCGGAGGTTCTTGAGGTCCTTGGTGTCAGCCTTTGGTTTTTTGAGTAGGGCATTGATATCGGCATGCTTCCAGCTCTCCGGGAAGGTTGCTGTCTCGAAGGAGATGTTGATGGCTTTCCGGAGATGGGGTGCGATGGTGGTGCTTCCTTTGTTGAAGATGTGGTGTGGGCATGGCTCTGCCGGGGATCCGGAGTAGATGGTGTTCATGATTTTGATGGTATCGTCGTCGTTTATTTTGGTCCAGGAGAGCAGGGGGTCGGTAAGGATGGTGGCCCTGGGGACAGAGGTCTAAGTGGTTGTTGGGGTGGTCGTGATGTTGAAGCTGCCGTGGATGTCTGCGATCTTGCGATGGAAGAAGGTGGCAAGGGAGTCGCACAGGTCTTGCGAAGGTGTGATGTTGTTGGTGTTGGAGCTGGGTTGGAGAGTTCCTTCACGATGTTGGAGAGCTCTTTGCTGTTGTGTGCGTTGTTGTCTAGGCGGTTTTTGAAGGAGGATCTTTTGGCAGATCTGATGAGTTGATCGTGTCTGCGGGTGGCGTTCTTGTGGGCTGCGTGGCTGTCCGGAGTCTGTTCGCGGTGCAATTTTTTCTCTAGCTTACGGCAGGTTTGCTTGGAGGCCCAGAGGTCTTCAGTGAACCAGTTAGTTTTGTTGCTGGTGTGTCTGTTGGAGGGTTTCTTGATCGGGGCGAGGGTGTTGGCGCAGTCGTCGATCCATTGTCTGAGGTTGCGGGCGGCGTTGTCGGGGTCGACGGGTGGGCTCCGGGCGAGGGTGGTGGTTAGCTGGTCTTCGGTGACTTTGCTCCAGCAGCGGCAGAGAATCTGTTGGGTATGGTGGTGCTTGGTGGGTTTCCGAAAGGTGATTCAGCGATGGTCGGTCCAGCGGTGTGGTTGAAGGAGATGTGGAAGCTTGTGGAGAAGATGGGCTCAAGCGTGTGGCCGGCAGAGTGGGTGGGTGTGGTGACGAGTTGTCTGAGTCTGAGGTTGGCGTGGTTGTCGATCAGAGTGGTGGAGTTGCAGTCGTTGTTGTTCACGGGGTGGAAGTTCAGGTCCCCGAGGAGGATGTAGTCTGTGGACGAGAGGGTGTGTGTACTGATGAAGTCTGCGATTGAGTCGCTGAACTGTGATCGGGGTCCGGGAGGGGTCTGTAGACGAGGGTTCCTCTGAGGGTGGTGTTGGGATCTGTGTGGATCTGGAAGTGCAGGTGTTCGGCGGTGCTGAGGGTGTCTTTAGTGTTGGTCGAGACTCTGAGAGTGTTCCTGTGGACGATGGCGATTCCTCCTCCTACTCCATTGGCGCGGTCCCTGCTTGTGATTTTGCAGCCGTCCTTGATGGCTATGGCGATGTCAGGTGCAGAGGAGGGGTTCAGCCAGGTTTCCGTCAGGAAGGCGACGTCCGGTGAGGTTTAGTCGAGTAGGTCCCAGAGTTCAACAGCGTGTCTTCGGGCGGAGCGGGTGTTGAGAAGGATGCATCTGAGGCGGTTGCGTTCTTTCCCGGTGGGTGGCTTGGTGGATCAGATGCTGGTGAAGCTGCAGTTCCGGTAGGAGAAGGGTCCTTGGGTGCGCTTCGGGGCGGACAGGAAGCAGGTGTGTGATCGTCCGGTGTTGAGTGCGAGGAGGGTGCTGGCATCGTAGTGGAGACTGGTGTCGTGCGGTTCGGGGGGTCCAGGGGTTCTGGTGCTGGGCGTGGTCCAGGTGCGGACGGGCGCTGATGGGCTTGCCTTAGGCGCGCCTGCAGCACGGCCGCCATAAGAAGGGGAGGCGGGAGGGAGGAGCAGCAGGGAGGAGGAAGTGGATGAATGGGCAAGAGGGGGTTGGGGCCGCAGGGGACACAGTGGCAGGAAAACCGGGTCAGGAACGGCGAGGGAGCAGAATGAATAAGAGGTCACAGGGCACAGAATCCAAAAGGAAGGAGGAAAAACGAGCAAATTAAATGATTAAAAACAGAGGCAATACAGTAGAAGCAGGGGGGGGGCGGGCCTCAGGGGGCACAGCGGCGGGAGAGACTGGGGCAGGAACGGCAAGGGAACAGATGGCAAAAGATGGCACAGAATTAAACAATGCAAAACCAAAGGAGAAAATCGAACAGTTAAACAAAAAACAAGCGAAACAGTGAAAAATGAACAGTTAAACAAAAACAAGCGATACTGTGAAAATGAGCATTTAAACAAAAACAATCAATACAGTGCAAGCAGACCTACGGCCAGCCACTGGCCACCAGGGATGAGACGCAGGTGGTAGCCTGCGAGTGGAGGAGGGCCTCGAACTCGCGGCAGTGGCAGCAACAGCGAGCAGGGAACACAGGCACAACAGGTGATGCTGTCGCGGCATGGGGAGCAACCTGCCTGGAGCAGGGTCAAGGGTCGCTCTCCTCACCGTGAGCGGCCGCCATCAGAAGGGGAGGTTACAGGGAGAAGCAGCTGGGAGGAGGGAGTGGACGAATGGGCGAGCGGGGGGGTGGGGTCGCATGGGGCACAGCGGCGGGAAAGACGGGAGCAGGAGCGGCGAGGGAACAGAAGGTAAAAGAGGGCACAGAATTAAACAATGCAAAACCGAATGAGGAGAAAAACGAACAGTTAAACAAAAACAAGCGATACGGTGAAAATGAACAGTTAAACAAAAACAAGGGTGGAGGCCCTCCTCCACCCTGAGGGTGGAGGAGGGCCTCAAACTCATGGCAGCAGTAGCGAGCAGGGAACACAGGCACTACAGATGGTGCTGTCGCGGTGTGGGGAGCGACCTGCCTAGAGCAGGGTTAAGGGTCGCTAAGACTAAGACATGTATAGTTAAAAGTTTAATGACATCTGGGCCACATGTCCCTCTCTGTGTTAAAGTGCAGCAGTGCTAGTGCAAAACTTTACTAAATGCCACAGTGCTAGTGCAGACCCTTACTAGAAGCAAGTTAGTTTTCCTCTGTAAGAGCTAATTCCTTGTTAATTTGCAGGGAAATGCTAAAATCATGTTTAAAGTGTTAAGATATGGCCCTGCTTTCCAAACCTCTTAAGGCTGATTGGGTTACCGCTGCAGTAGCTAATACAATATGTTACCAAAGTGCCTTATTAAGTGCAGAAATTACTAAAAACCCTACTTAAAAGAATAAAACATATGAACCAGCAACACGAAAATAAGAATTGGTAAACGTGATGATTACTGGCAAGATTTGGTTTCTTACTTAAAATCGTAAAGGTGTGATCCAGCATCACGAAACTGAGAGTATGATTGACAAACTCAAGTAAAAGTGGCTTTCTATAGTCCCTTGGCCCCAAGCTAGGTGATATTATTCCATCCGTGCGGATCTCCCCTAGCAGTCGCACCCACTTATAGTTGTAGAAGTAGGCTATTACTGTCCCATAATGCAATTATTTGCACTTCTTATGCTCAAACACTCCGACCCTATTGGGCCAGATTGCATGTTGACCAGTTCTACTCGTTTCCCAAATCATGTCTGTTGACATAGCCATACCGAATATGGTTCGCCATACCGCCCTAGAACTGCCCATCTTTCATATTAAGTTGAACTACTGTGTTATCTGCTTTTGAACATACTTTTGACTGGGCGTGCCGACAAATTGTCGGTGAAGCAGTGACCTGAGTTTATGAATATGTTTTCTGCATTCAACAAGACCCTTTGGGGCAGACAGTGTAAAGCAGAGTTTGAAAGCTTCTGGACACATATTGGTCCCTTGGGCCAGGAGAATGGGCTTCAGCAGTTGTCTCCTGGCGGATTCTAATTTAGAGCAACAGTACAGTAAGTGCAACCGTGATTTGCATTTGTAGTAGTGATAGAGCGCGCAGGTCACCCGACCAAACTCAATGCACACTCTGGCCCATAAAATACCTTTTCATATATACTTTATTTTAATCAGGTAACCTACACGCTGTTATCATCAATTCAGTTTCCTTCTTTCTATTTCCATGTACCAGACTTACCAATCCTTGTAACAGGTACCTAAGATCACAATGGATCAGGAGCTAGTTTGGGAGTAGGTAGACAACACGAAGATAACATGCAACATTTGAAAATAACGGTTGTACTTTATAATGACCACAAACGCAAGAAGTTTTCAAAACCTTTATCTAGTTCTCGTTTTCTTCATTTGCCATGAGCCACAAGTTCACACAGATCAAACTGTCTATTACTAAGATTAAAAAGATAGTATAACTATGAATTAAAGTAAGAAACATTTAGAAATCGGAAAATAAAGGGAAGGGAAAAATAAGGAACACGCTATTCTTAGATCAGCAAACTTTCACAACTTCACTAAAGGCGGGTAAAGAAAAAGGGAACAGACTAGCCAAAGCAGACTTTCGATTATCACTAACAGTCTATAAGAAACGAAACTTTAATTTGATTCGTCCAGATGTTCTTATTCACTAAAGGGAGGGTAAGAATGGAACAAACTATATATGCATATGATTCAGTATTTAACTAAGGGTAGGGAGAGAATGGAACATGCTAATACACCAGTTCGCACTAGAATCTTTAACTGTAGAGAGAAACAGGGTAAAGGACAATAGGCAATGTTGCTTTATTCAGAAAAGGGAGAGAAGTTTAGGAAAGACAATCACCCACACAGTTTTTATATTTACCTAGGACAGAATGGAGACCAACCCTGGCCACGGGTCGGTTGGAAAAGGCGGGAAAGGACCCTCAAGGACTTAGGCTGCCAGTAGGCGAGCAGGTACAGCTCATGGACAGTCAGGACAGGATAACCTCAGGATTTTGGATCAGGACTGGGCTCACCAAAGGGTACGACCAACACCTGCGGCTTCGGATGCAACGCCTGCGCTACCCCCTCTCTGCAAGGAATCTGCCAATAACCCCGATTGGGTTTTTGAATCTCCCTGCAAAGTGCTTCGCCAGCACATAAGGTTTCTCAAACTCCGACTGAGTCTGGGGAAATTACGGACAGAGTGCTCCGCAGCTCTCTGTATCAATCACCTATAGAGTTCGTTGGGTCAGTGACAGGTCAGCTATTCGGACAAGTCTGACAATTTCTATAGCTAAGCCTAGGCTAATTATACTGTTTTCGGGTCAATGTACCACCCACAAATGTTGCAAGTGAAAGGTTCCCTAATTTCTGATTGGGCAAGGGAGGAGGTTAGGTCATGGTACCTCCTAAAATGTTGACTTTCTCAGACTTCATATTCATTTTCGAACCCACCCCTTACATTCCAGTTCCCATGGCAAGAGAGGTTTTAGCAGCCAATGGGGTATACTGTAAAATTATACATTTGTAGCAAATGCAGGTACAAGTCAGCTTCTTCTTGCTGGTCGCAGGTCGGTTCCCAGGAGCATCTTGGCTTCGGCTGCCAGCTGTCTGGGTTCCACTGCTGCATGACTTTCTTTTCCCCCATCACATGACTGGTTCTATACAGGCTTCAAGATGGAGTAGCAGCGCCTCCCAGGCCCCCCCGAATATGGTACATGAAAAGTAAGAGAAAACAGTTTAGAAACACAGGAAAAAATGAATACACTGTATACCGTGAGTGGCTATACTACACTCCTTACTTTATAATAACTATAGCATTAGGAGTTAAGCAGAACAAACAGCTTTGCAAAAGCAGCAGTGCAAGCACGGAGCATGTGAAAAACAAAGCGGCCATTTTAGCAATACTGCGCATGAGCAACAAGTTCCCTCCAGAACTGCGAGTGCGTCACATCACATGGGTATGACCGACGCATGCGCAGACTAGATTCCCGCAAAGCAGCGACCATATTAGAAGCAAGCGTTATTACTTTTTAGTAAACATATAGGCAAGCTTCTCTGGGACACCCTTGTGTAGTGTAGTGTAAGACAAACATGTTGAATTAACTTTTTAATGTTATTTGAGGTTCTTGATACAAGCAAGTCGCGTCACATGCGAATACTTGCTCTATCAGTAGTACAGTCTGCATTCCCTGGCTCCTCCTTGATTGGCCCAAACAGGATTAAAGTCTTCTACTGGTAATCCTAAAAGGCACATGTACAGGATCGCTCTATGGGTCTGCCTGCTAAACGTTTCCAAAAGGTAGGTTTACAGCTTCCCCACCAAATAACTGGTCAGAGGAAGTAAGGTAGCCAAGCTATTTAATTACATTAGGTCTTGGTCCCTTGAGTATTTCCCCAGTTAGTTGTTATCAACGCTATTAAGGGTACATCCGCGTTCTGCAAAGCTATTTCTTCTATGTGAAGAGACTTAATTGCGACCTGCAGGTAGAGATGCCACAGATTATCCGGAGTCTCTCAAATGCATTTGAGGTGTTCCTTTAGCGAGTTGTCGGAGGGGCCTTCGTGACCCAGATGTAGTATTACAGTAGGTGGGGTTTACAGCTTAGAGATTCTTTCACCAAGCCAAATTAAAGTCCTAACCTGGACTGCCGAATGTATCGAGGCGGCTGAATGATTTTTCTGTTAGCACTACAGTGAATAAGCTCCTGAGCAGAAGCCAAGGTTTTTAGATAGGCTTGATGCCCATACTGCAAATCTGGGAGGAGAGTTGCATTTATAACCCTAAGGATTGGTGCAATTGGCACACTACTGATTTATGCCTGATTCCTGCCCCTTCTTCTTCAAATTTTTAACATGTATCTTTTGTTTAGTGTTTTCTGCGAACCAGACTCCCAGAAATGTACATTTTCTGGCAGTGTTGATAATCATGCTGCCTAGGTGCCAAGTAAGGTGTTTCTAATTTCTGTATCTTCCAAAAATTAGAACCTTTGTCTTGTCCTGATTTCCACTGAGGTGATTTTCAACATTGTAGGCATTTAGAGAATTCAAGACCCATTCAAAACTGGCTTTGTTATGGTCCATTATCACAATGTCATCTGCATACTGGATGATATGGAGTTTGGTTGGCCCAAGTTTGGGGAGTACTAAACCGCTTCTCTCCTTATGTTTCCCCAAGTCAGCAGTATATAGGTTGCTGAGGAGTGGAATGAGGAAGCTACCCTGCTTTAATCCACAGGTGGTACTCATTTTGGGTGTAACTGTGCGAGCTCCGATATTCACATGGACGCCAGTCTCTGTGTAAAATGAGATTATTGCCCAAAGCTGTTTTAAGGGGACTCCATGAATCAGTGCTGCAAGTAAAAAAATATATCTTTAACTGTATATCTTAAATACGTTTTTATTGCTATAAAGAGGACAGACCTTTATTGCTCTAGAAACACAGGTAATAAACTTAAAAGTTAAATATAGAATTAATTATATGGTATTTGTAGTAATTTTTCGAACTTAGTCCAAACCCATCTGTTGTTAAGAACGTGGGGATTCCATCCATGTTACACACACACATATTTAGTATCTTAAATGGGAATTGATTCTTCCTTAAAATAACACTCGGAAAACCCAAATTATAATGAAATTGTGTTTTTTAACAACCTTTATAGTACATACAATATTTAATAATATTTAGCAAGGCAGAAAAGGATCTAAGGTAAAGTGAGATATAAGCTCATCGTCAATGGGAGTGAGAAGAAGTCAGGTCAACGTAAAAATAACTCTGTCCTGGAATGAATACTACTTTTTCCTCGTAGATCCACTTCTGTAATCACAATAGAACTGAGGCTCATATCATATTTGTTATTTGAATTCATACTGGATCAACATCAGATGGTTGACTTTCCTGCCATCAGGTCCATTTTATGTGGTGGGACCTAAGATGCCTTGTAGCCAGGTGTAAATCATATGGAGGAGAAACCTACTCGACAAATAAGTTACCCAATGCAGGCTACTGCGTTTTTGCAATTACAGCATTTTGATTATTCTCACTCATTGGTGTTCCAATACGTAGAATGGCCTTATTCACAACGCTTTGTTTATATTTATACTGCCATAGGATTACTTCTAAAATGGAGTAGCTCTCAAACTTGTATGTGGTTCACATAGACTCCCAGTTGTGCTTCTGGAAGTATATGACAGTCGTACATTTTCCCGGAGCACTCCAATGTGAAAGTACACATACCTATTAGTTGAAAAAAATACAAGAGTATATGATGTAGAAATGCTCATTCGCACAAATATTTTGTTTTCTCAACGTTTTAACCCCTTGCACTATACCCCAAGTAACTATAGGGGCATTCCTTTCCCTTTGCCTCTCTTTCTGCCTTTCACAGGAGTAGTTTAGAAAACATGTCCCGCATCCGACTCTACATGCAGATTGTGACTACAGACACACATGCGCACCCACACATTTGTTGAGACTCACTACACCCTGCAGAGATATTAACACACTCCTGCAGCGCTTGTATTCCTGCCCCTGCTCTTGTTTTTCCAAATGAAGAAAGTCAAATTTTAAATTCCTACCTGTTCTGATTCAGTGGAACAAGAATGTGTTTTTTTTTTTCTTGCAGGTTTTTGTTCCTGCGCACTTGAGTCGAACTGTGTCAAAACATTTTGGTCATCCAAAGCCGTAGTCATGGAAAGCATATACCATTAGGACAGTAAATCAGTCCAGGATACAATGGTCAGGGATTCCATAATTTTTTTAACAAAGGATAAAACTCTTATTCGACGTTTGGTTTTAAAGACAGTGGGAAACATTGGAAGAAGAAAAGAGCCATTCTATAGTTTTGCTGGATTATGCTTCATACAATACTAATTAATTAATAGACTCAGAAATAGCTCACTACCTTTTTCGCTGCAATCGTTTGTACTGAACAGAGCGCTATATCCGTACACATGTATTTTAGGTGTATAGTAGCAATGTGATCCTTAGTGTTTATGGCAGCTTTGTATGTAGGCTTTTTACGCTTAGATCTCTTGACTTCTTGTAATTTGACAATGCATTTTGCCTTTCCTTCAATAACCACATGTTTGAACATTCTTTATGGATTATTTTCTGTTTCTGAAAAAGTAATGACAAAAAGATTCTGCTGGCATTTGTCAGCTATAATAGCTAACAGCCACACAGATACGTTTATGTAGTGTTAAAGAAACATAATACGTTTTTCCAAACCAATTGTACAGATGTTAGAATTTTTTAATCTTTAAAGCTGTGATTCAATTTTCCAACAGAGACTTTATTAAAACACATGCATAAGCTACAATGCCACAATATGCATGTACTTATTTGTGTTCTTTTTTTCAAAAGTATATTTTGCTGTTTTAACAGTACTGTATCATTTCAATGCGATTAGTATTACGTACTTTGAGTTCATAAGACATAATGAAGAAAAATGCTAATTTTAGAAATCTTGCAATCTTAGTTCCTCTATGCTGGTGTTTTCTTCATTGATACAAATCTTCTTTTAAATCAGTACATACTGCTAAACCGTTTACAATTTAAAGTAGTTCCTTTCTTAAGGCCCCTCAGCACCGATAAGATACAGCAGTGCTCACCGCATACATGCCATTGCCTGGCATGCATGACCATAGACAGCTCTTCCGCTGCATTGACTATCTGCTCAGAGCATGTTGTGTAGGCCAGCAGTAAACTCTCCGGAATCAGGAAAAAACTGCATAAAAGATTCTGGTAATTTCGGGTCTGACCGGTTTCACCTGAATTTTTTTTTTGTTATCCCAGTTAATTCATTGACAAATATCGTCCTGAGTCTTTAATAGTGGCTTTTTCAAAGCTTTGCTTCTCATGCACGATTTTTTTCATCTGTATCTTTCAGTGAAATATTAATTAAAGCTTAATTGTACTACTCTAATGGACCCATGAATCAGCATTATATAAAAAGACAACTGGTATTTATCTGTAAAGTGAAATCATTAGGACAAATCCAAATTACTAATAGTCGCCCTTCCCACAGAATTTATTACCAACATTTGTCCTGCCCGGCACAGCTTGATCTTTTTAAACATTTCAGGAAAGCCTTATAGTAGGACATTGTGTAATTGTGCTATTGCCAATCACAAAGCTGTGCTTTCATCAACATTACAAAAGCAGATTGTTACTGTGTTTACCAATAATCTTCATTACTCGAAGTCTTCCTTATCAAGTTCCTTAGCTACATAAGGATGAGACCTCACCCCAAAGGTCAGCAGTCACACTGTTCCTAAAAAAGTAACATTCACCCATATGCACTCTAAAATAGTGATATGGAAGCAGTTCTTGAACCAACTCAGCAAGTTTTTAACCCTTATGTAATCATAATCTGTGTTTGA